>NC_092171.1:30270079-30870079 GCF_045791955.1 Oncorhynchus clarkii lewisi | reverse complement strand
GCCCAGCATCAGGTTAGGGTTAGGGTTTGGCTGGGGATAGGCCATCAATGTAAATAAAAAAGTGTTCTTAACTGACTTGCCTAGTTAAATAAAAGGTTAAAAAAAAACAATTTAGGGAAAAAAAATCACTCAGTCGACAGATCCCACTAATCATGTCTAGTTTCCACAGGGTAACATTCTGAAGTAGAACCTTTAGAATCCATTCTAATTCTATTGTAAAACCAGACTAACCTGAGCTCGGGCGGCTGTCTGTCTCCACGTGTTCACGTGACACCTCCGTGTCCAACCGGAGGTCACTGATCTGCCTGTCCAACTCCTGCAGCTGATTGATCAAACCAGCATCTCTCCTTCTCAGGCAGTTCTGGAGGGAAACACACGCACAGGTAACACAGTTAGTTACAGATGTACAGCAACTACAGTTAGTTCTGCCTTAGCTCTTGTCCAGGGTGTTGCTTGTTAACGCTGAGCCTTCAACCCTGGACTACAGCTAGTTCTGCCTTAGCTCTTGTCCAGGGTGTTGCTTGTTAACGCTGAGCCTTCAACCCTGGACTACAGTTAGTTCTGCCTTAGCTCTTGTCCAGGGTGTTGCTTGTTAACGCTGAGCCTTCAACCCTGGACTACAGCTAGTTCTGCCTATGAAATCTACAGTTGTCCCCATTCTGAGGGTGTCTCAGGGAGAGTTTTGACATGCAAAAAAAACATTTCCAATTTACACATGAATATTAATACACACTTGTAAGTAAGTAGCCTTGCACAAGCCTTGGCTCATATGAGCAGGAGTCTAATCGCTTGTTTCTGTAGCATGAGGCAGCTTGATGTACAAGTACACCCCCTGGATGCTAATCTATCACAGGGCCTTACCCCCAATCTATCTCCGTACTGCTGAGTGCCAAGCAGAGACGCATTTTTTCAGTCTTTGGTAGGACTCTGCCGTGGATGGAACTACCAACCTTCCAATCTCAGGGCGGACAATAACCACAAGGCCACTGAGTTGTACATGGGACAAATATAATCACCAACCAAATTATTATTATAGCTTAATCCATAGTGTTGTTCTGTATTGCAACAGAATGTTTAGCTCCTTATTTTTGGTTCCATTTCTGATGAATTCCATAGCCTTGA
Source organism: Oncorhynchus clarkii lewisi (assembly GCF_045791955.1). Classification (NCBI taxonomy): domain Eukaryota; kingdom Metazoa; phylum Chordata; class Actinopteri; order Salmoniformes; family Salmonidae; genus Oncorhynchus; species Oncorhynchus clarkii. The sequence continues at coordinate 30,868,957 of NC_092171.1, read as the reverse complement.
ATGTTGGTCATTAAAAGTAAGTCTGTAGTTACTGTGCTGCAAGTCTTCAACATCTTGGAGAGACCATGTCGCCCTATCAGAACCCATTAGTATCCCAGACTAAATTAGAATCACGTCTTGTGGGAGCAAAACAATATCTCCATCAAACACGCAGGTTATGCGGAACAGCCAGGGTCACACATGACATCACCCAGATCCTGTGGTGGTTACATTCCTCCATTCCACTCTAGACTGTGGTTTGAAAATGTCAACCATGAAGGCTCAGTGACAGCAGACCCTATTTACATTTGCTACATTTGTGACAATTATGTGACTACAGACATAGGATACATTACTCCCAATTACCTGCTTGTCATCTCAGAAGGCCTGTCCCCTGTGCATTAAGCATTTTAGCTACCATTTGCTCCATGACTGAGCCCAGTAATGACACACATGCACACGCATGCACACACACACACACACACACTCCTGGCTATATTGAGATGCAGCCCTTCCTCTCGCTGCAGCAGCAGATTGGCAGGCCATAAAACCAGGCCTCTGACTGGAGGCAGTGGGTGATTTATGTGCTCTGAGCATGCTATGGCTTCAGAGACCATTTCCACACAAAGTACCATTTGGGAAAGGCATCTCTAGCAGAGGCAGACCAACGTTTGTTTTGCTGAATAAAATGACCCTCCCACTGGGTTGATAGGGTGACTGAACAAACCAGTGAGGATGTGTAAATGTCAAAATGTTATTTTATTAGGGAATGTCTGTGTAGGCTGAGAGTGAAATGGTCTGTAATAATAGAATGACAATTGAAAACCAATCGGATTTATTGTAGGCCTACAATAAACCCTATGGGGATAGGGTATAATACAACAACTGCAACTTTTTCCCCCAATACATTTTAATACTGAGTCCATTCATGATTTTTGCCCTTACTGCCTTATTGAACCCAGGTGTGTTTTGGTCGGTTTAATGGCCTAATCTCAAAGAACCAGCCAATAACTCCCTGGCATCCTTTAACAGCAGCAGGGGGTGGGAGATCTGCTTGTAAAAGTTACTTTCAGTCACCCCATCCATTGTAACGCATCAGTAAGACTCATTCAAGCGGCTGGACCCCCTCACAGACCACATGAGTACATCAGGAGTTTCCTTCTCCCTTCAGGAAGTTTGATTTAAATAGCCATCCTTCTATTCTCTATCATTTCTGTGGGAACCTCTTGTCCTCTGGAGACCCAATTGCTTGCATTGATTTATAATGACAGATCGATCTAATGGAATCGTTCATTTATTGTAATCATTAGAAAATAATTACATTGAACTTTTCCAAAATATTAGGTTACAAATGTATACAGGATTTTATATGTGAGTGAGTGAAAAAAAGCCAACAGCAAGTCATGTGCTACTAAAGGGCCACAGTTAGAAAATTATTCTGGAAAGTACTCTGGAAATCTAATTTACAGGCCTGTTTTTTTATTTTAAACTTATCATAGACATAGACAACAATCGTTGACAGACTTCGCACCTCTTGTCTGCGCCTGCCTGGCGAAGCAAACTCAACGTCGCCAACTTTTATCAGTAGGCTTGTCTTGGCTATGTTCCGCTATGTTCTCATTTTCCCTGGACGTGAATGGAGTGGAGCTGCGACTCAGTCAGAAAATAGACCTCTTGTTGAACAATTTGGATGGTCTCAATCCAACGATACACTAATAGAGATACTTGTATTTCACGACCGCTTTTGAAATGTAGGCTAACCAAAATATAACGGACGCAAATAAAACTGATGATCACTAGTATTAACGTTATCCCAAACACTTTGATGGTATAAATACATTACTTTAGATTCAGTCTACATACCAGTTGTTTTCTTAGCAATAAAATATTTTCTTCTAGAAGTTTTTCCTCCGAGTTCAAGTAATTCCCCTCGTGCGTAACGCACATTAGATCTACTGTTGGTATAGAGTACTCCTGGTGATTCAACACATTTCTGACCAGTAATTCCTGTCGCTGTCTCAAGTATTCCAGCTCTCCGAGACCGGCTAGAGTGGCTTCAAATCTCTCCCGAGTTCGCACCCGATCCATCTCTGCCTCTATTTTTTCCCTGGAGCGCTTATCCAATGGTCTCCTTTCCCGAAACTGTAATGTGCAATCCTTAGAGACCAGCATCTCTGCAACAGCAGCCGTTTCTTTCATTGTATCCATATCCAAGAAGCGACGATTTACAACATGTAACTGGCAACAGCGGGCCACATTCAATCACTGTGAAGAGCCTAGAAAATCATGACGCGCATCAAAAACGTTGATGTGCAAACGCACATATCATGGTCTAATCTTCCAGACCACTAAATGACTTGTCCATAACTTTTGTCTGTTGGAGCGGCTATCCCAACAACCTGTATACACTGGGCACCAATTGCGTGCGTAAAACTGGTCCGTTTGATATTCAAACACCGTCGTGGTCTCCAAGATAAACGGATAAATCTAAGTGCTTTTCAGTTTGCACAAATCAGAAAAAGCTGCATGATCAAAACGTGAAAGTTTCAATGTAATGTCGAGTAGGCAGTGTGTAGATGCTTCTCTGGCAAGCAGCTCGCGCTGTTCTGATGACAGTGGTGAGTAGCGTTGGACCACCTCTCTCTTTGGAGACCCATCTACTTTCTCCGTGGTAGCAACATGTCTTAGTGCCTGCCAATCTAGTTCTCACCTTCTCCCTAATTGATCGACCCTTCCCCATTTCTGGGATATAAAATAATAACTTAGAGTTACAACCGAAATATAGGATTCGTTTAATGTTCTTGCAGATATAAAATGTGCTTTATTGAATATAATTCGCCTAACAATTGCAACTAGGCTAATAACTCCAAGAGTTGAGATTCTGCAGTCAGCGTTGTGGCTATTTAATCTTTAGTAGGCATACATATGAACTCGATCGATGACAATAAATGCAAAAACAACTATGTAATGAACAATTACCCGTATCGTGTTTGTAAAAGGTGTGGCACATTATCAGACTAGCCTGGTCTAATGTAATGTGATTTGCAATTAAAATGTGTGAACATGCGTGCAATTTGCACCTATTAATTGCGTTTTATTAATAATTCATTAGGCAATTACGTCATATTTATTAAGACAAATATGGTATGCAAAGGGTGTGCCTTTTTCCCCATAAGAATGAGATTGTGTTCTCTACCTAAAGAGGAGGGCGCCATCCTGTGTTAAGAAACCCCAGAGAGGCAGCTTCTACAGGCTACATTGCATTTAACCCTACAGCTCCTTAATGATCTTTTCTATTGATAAATACTATTTTCATGACATTTAAAGGAGAGAGTTTATCAATATGTAACAAGTTTACAAATACATTTTATTTCACAAGATTGACAGCTAAGTAATGTTTGAGTAATGGTCATTGTAATCATTATGTCTTTAGTCCTTAAACTTCACAGTGCATAAAAATACAACCAGAGAAGCTAGAACACCCAGTCATTATAGCTTACCAGATATTACGCCTTTAATAAACAACCAACCATAGTTTTTTACCCTTGGGGCGTGCATGACAAGAAACCATATAGGTTTTCAATACCAGCCTCTCTATCACTCCCTTGTGCCTGTTCTGCAACTTTACTATTGATGTGTGTACTTACCCAGGGAAGGTTTCCATACCATCCGATCACAAAGGACGGGAAATCATGTCTGAGGCTAAACATAGAGTCTTGCCTACAATATCATTCTAGACAGCATTGTAAACATCTGCTATCCCCACAGACATATATTTCTTTTTGTAACCTACATTTGTGCATTGCTAACTAGGGTTTATGGTGCAGTTCAATCCAAATTAAATCCATTCAAATGTTGAGGAAAACTGATATCGTGATTTTCTGTTTTCTGTATTTAAAAAGAAGAATAATGAAGAAGAAATCCATTATGGAAAGTGCCTCTGGCGGAAGGCATCTCTCTAAATTGGAATCACGATTTGCATAGCTGATGGATTAGTGCAGATATTTAGTGGCCAGCCGTTCCCATGCAGGCTAATTAAACCACAGAAACACATCTCTAAACTATTCCAGTCAGTAGAGGACATAAAGTTGACCTCACAGACAGTTTGATATTAGCTGAAGTGATTTTCTGCTTGTGGAATCAGAAGGACAAACGCGCACGCACGCACCTTTGCACGCACGCACCTTTGCACGCACACACACACACACACACACACACACACACACACACACACACACACACACACACACACATTAAATATCAAACACAACTGTTGGGGGAGTTTCCAGGGCAACACAAAGCTAATCCTTCTCTCTAAACATGACAGGGGATTTAGGAAATGGGAGTCATTGGTAGCTATATGAGAAGCAGATGTTTGACATAGAAACTTGTGACCTAAACAAACATCCTCTGGAAGACATGTCATCATCCAACTAGCATTCCAACATGGACTCAAACAAACACACAAAACAGCCTGAAGAAGAGAGAGTGAGAGAGAAAATTAGAGACAGGAGGAAGGGGGAATCAATTTACAATTTAAAATTGGCAACAATGAACCACAAATTGTGTGTGTGTGTGTGTGTGTCTCTCTCTCTCTCTCTCTAGGGGGGCGAGGCAATACCATATAAGGAACAGTGGAACAGGAAGTGCCTGGGGATAAATACAAGCACCTTAAGGTTAATGAGATCAGTCAGTGGAGTGGGGCCCTTTGTGCTGCTCTCTCTAATCAAATCCCATTGGCAACCAACTAGAACAGTCCAAGAACACTACTCTGTAGCAGCTTGCCATGTTATGTCACTGTGAATGCACTAGTGCACCATATCAAAACCTACCAGCCATATTCAAAAGCAGTGAACATGCCTGAAGTGCTTGGTTTGTCATGCAAAACGTTTTAGTGGATCCACTTGAATCAGTACAGTAGTTCCACTTGCTATGCAAAACGTAGTTCCATTTCCTTAAGGACCTTTATGATTTGTGGTGATAGAAGGAAATGGGCTGGGATGTCTGTGCTCACAGTGCTGTGACATAAAGCCCTACAGGACCAGTGTTCTAATCCAGCTACTGGTTCTTGCATATATTAATGTCAGGCAGGCAGCAGTCTGATGATGATGGGACTGTGGCCCCTCGGCCCCATCATTATTATGACTCTGTCAAAATGGCCCCGTCATACTGGCTCTTTTCAGAAGATGGGCTGTCTGCCACAAATTACCGCTTTTAAAACACACACACACACACACACACACACACACACACACACACACACACGGGAGTTTGAGTTTCTCCGTCTATAATCCCAGTGATGAATTACCCCATTTATTTAGTAAAGCCCATTTAACAAGAAAGGGAGGTCCTTATGTAGCCCTGGCAATAACACACAGAATAAATGAATATATCGACATGCATCAAAGGCTGGTGGTTCAAATTCAGATGTCGTGGTACAAATTGAACAAGCACAGCACAGTACACAAGAGGCTTAATATATTACTGTATTCCAGACCCTATTTTTTCCCCCTCCTATCAACTCTGAAGGTATAATCGTGTGGTTATGGCTGTCTTAGAAATCCAAATATATGAACGATGTCTACATAATGTAATGTACTGTATGTTGATACCATTCTAAAGGCACTGTATTTGAATTTAAATGTATTTAAATGCTGTGTCCTTGCAGTCAATATAATATTCTGTCTCCAATGCTGATTGGACAAATACTCAGTGTGAGTCAAGGCTATGGGTAAGTTATTGAGCTGTGAGGGCTTTACCATGCCTTCTGTTACACACAGTGAAGCACAGAAGACTCTACACACACCACTATTGAACAGAGCAGCTGAATAGACAGCCTTTCTTTGCACATTAGGCCTATTATTGATAAAGTAATTACACAGGTACTGTAGAACCTACTATCAAATGTCAAATAGATATGCCAGCAAAAAGTATGCCCAATTAAAATAACAATCATTAAGTTTGAACTCTTTTTTAAGGACCCCTCTGTGAGACAGAGAGAGAGAGAGAAAAGGAGAGAGAGAGAGGGACTGAGACAAAAGAGAGAGAGAGAGAAAGAGAAAGAGAGGGATTGAGACATGAGAGAGAGAGAAAGAGAGGGACTGAGACATGAGAGAGAGAGAAAGAGAGGGACTGAGACATGAGAGAGAGAGAGACATAAGAGAGAGAGAGAGTAAGAGGGGGACTGATACATGAGAGAGAGAAAGAGAGGGACTGAGACATAAGAGAGAGAGACAGAGAGAGAGAAAGAGATAGAGAGAGAGCGAGAAAGAGAGGGACTGAGACTTGAGAGAGAGAGAAAGAGAGGGACTGAGACATGAGAGAGAGAGAGAGAGAGAGAGAAAGAGAGAGAAAGAGAGGGACTGAGACATAAGAGAGAGAGAGAGAAAGAGAGGGATTGAGACATAAGAGAGAGAGAGTGAAAGAGAGGGACTGAGACAAGAGAGAGAGAGAAAGAGAGGGACTGAGACATAAGAGAGAGAGAGAAAGAGATACAAAAATAACTATAATGTAGCATTTATCAAGGTAAAGTCCTGATGAATATTTAAAAGTCAAGTCTATGAATAAAGCAGTTATAAATGGCATTATCTCAGCACTGCAAAGTATTTCATGAAGTTGCTGTCTCCTCATTTATTCACTTTGAAAGTTCTCATAATTGAACAGTGTCTAGTTCTCAGTGTGAGGCTTGTGGGGGTGTTTTAGACTGGAAGATTCCGTAAGCGAGGAGGCATAGGCTTCCTCGTTAATTAATAACACCTTCACATGGCTGCAGCCTGTATTCAGAACTACAGGCCCTCGGGCTATGATCAAGTTCACCTTGGTGGACACAGACAGGCAGCATTTGGTGTGTGTGCATGTGTGTGTATTTGTGTTCTTGTTTGAAATGTCTCTCCTGCTACAGCTGTTTAACACAGCCAGGTCAACCGTGATACAAGTCAGTATTCCACGTCCATCCAAGTCTGAGGATGTTGGGAGATGATGTAGAAACCAGCGTCTAGGGGCAACAGTGAGCACTGTTACCTTAAAGTAGGTTTCTGTTTTGCTAGGGCATTGCGGACGGGGATGGCAGATGGGCGTAAGCAAAAGTTGCATGTTAAAATCCTGCAATAGAAAGATTTTTGTTTTAAGTCTATACCAAACCTTAACCCTTACTATTCAGAGTGAATGTCTAACCTTAAGATTTCTGAGTTAATGTCTAAACTCAACCCTAAACTTAAAAATCCTGAGTTAATGCCTTAATTTAACCTTAAAGTGGAACTGACAGCATTTTAGCAACATGAAATCTTATTCAAATCTGTTCATATACACCCCCAGGAAGAATGACATTTTTTTCTGACAAGCGAACACTTAGCTATAGTCATTTTAACTTTTTCATAAATTCTTAGAATTTGTGAAAATTCTATAGCAATATAAAAGGGGAAAGCAGCCGTGCACTCTGACAGTTGATCGACACTGCAGTAAATTAAACCTAATAAAAACACCTGTCTCACCCAGGACCGGAGTCTACTCAGACCGGTGCACCTTAGCCAATCAAAACTACAGTAGGGTTTTATGCAAACAAGCCATTTGCCACAGGGCCCTGCCATCATTTACTATGAACTGGACTGTGTGTTTACAGGCAGTTGTGCCTGCCATCATTCACTTTGAACTGGACTATGTGTTTACAGGCAGTTGGGCCCTGCCATCATTTACTATGAACTGGACTGTGTATTTACAGGCAGTTGGGCCTGCCATCATTCACTTTGAACTGGACTGTGTGTTTACAGGCAGTTGGGCCTGCCATCATTCACTTTGAACTGGACTGTGTGTTTACAGGCAGTAGGTCCTGCCATCATTCACTTTGAACTGGATTGTGTGTTTACAGGCAGTAGGTCCTGCCATCATTCACTTTGAACTGGACTGTGTGTTTACAGGCAGTTGGGCCTGCCATCATTCACTTTGAACTGGACTGTGTGTTTACAGGCAGTTGGGCCTGCCATCATTCACTTTGAACTGGACTGTGTGTTTACAGGCAGTAGGGCCTGCCATCATTCACTTTGAACTGGACTGTGTGTTTACAGGCAGTAGGGCCTGCCATCATTCACTTTGAACTGGACTGTGTGTTTACAGGCAGTAGGTCCTGCCATCATTCACTTTGAACTGGACTGTGTGTTTACAGGCAGTTGGGCCTGCCATCATTCACTTTGAACTGGACTGTGTGTTTACAGGCAGTTGGGCCTGCCATTATTCACATTGAACTGGACTGTGTGTTTACAGGCAGTTGCAACAGCGCGACTTTAGATCATTAGCACGCATTCGCCAAAAGCCACAAAATACACCTGGATTTCGTGAAAATATGTCAATACCACAGGAGTCCTCTTACATTTGGGAACTTTCAGTCCTATTGACACAAATGAGAGAACAACTCAATCTGACTATTTTACTCGCCCTAGCAGAGCTGGTTAGCTAGGCTGTTTACATGTTATCTAGAGCGTTCGTGACTAACTAGTACTTTTTTTTGCCTACATTTACTGACACTGGTCATATTCAGCCGGTGTTGCGCTTTTGTTAATTCATCTGGCACATTCAGATGAGAGTGCTCTGAAATCGGAGTAGATAGCCAGAGTACATTTTCGAACGCAAGACATATGCTAACTGGAAAATTCGTTCAAGTTCTTGCTAGCTAACCAAATGACATCTACATTTCTAGCTGTGTACAGCCACAGAAAAACGATATGAGGGTAAAACATCAGTCAGTCACCCTCTCCTCCAATGACATGACATGATCTTAGTTACAGTCCTCCGTTTTTGTCTCAAAAGAAGATTGCGTCGTTGAGACTGAAACAGTACATCCTGAGTGGAGGCAGCAAACAATGTATGGAATTTTAAGTCAAGTAGAACCTCTTTTTAAAACCTCTTATGAAGTTAGTTTTGTAGCATTAACTGGGAATTTGATGTTTTTGACTGATATTATGATTGTCTATTTGTTTCTTATCTACAAAGTAGTTAAAATTGCTGTCAGTTCCACTTCTAAATTTGACATTTCAGAAACGTGGATGAATGTCTAATTCGGACGTGAGACTGTGAGAGCTAGTTGGTTTATCATGGGGTCAGGAAGATGTCAAGTCTGATTTGATGTCATACCATAGGTGGAAGATGTGAAATATGATTTCATGTCAACTGATGTTTATACAACTGAAGTAGTCAAGTTATAAAATAGCTAAGGGGTTGAAAGTTCTGGGAGAGAAAGAGAGAAGAGTGAGGGAGAAAGAGGGAGGGAGAGAAAGAAAGAGAGAGAGAGAAAGCGAGAGAGATATTGTTGAATTATAAATTTCACATGACCCCAGTCAGATCATAAATCCCAAATCCACAGTTGAACACAATGTCCCAGTTAAAACAACACTGTGGAAATAGATTTTTTGAGAGAGCTAAGCTGCTTTTGTCCAACTGTAAGTATTGCTATGATTATTAAGATTTGTCTACTAATATTTCCTCCTAACACACAAATGCTTACTGGTACTTTTCAAGATAGTTCCACTTAAGGTATGAATTATATATTTTGCCACCAAGCGGATGCGTTTCTTGGGTCAAACTAAATCAAACAGAAAGATAAAGGTAAACATGCCCTATGTCTTATAACAGCATTGAAAAGTGCTCCTTCAGAAAGCATTGCAACGGCAGACCGCTTACTGTCACACACACACACACTGTGGTCAGCCAGCCAGGTAGTTATCCAGCGCCTTTTAACTGTCCGCCTCCCCGCCATTAAGACTATTAATGGTTAGATAATGTGTGGTGTGTGTGTGTGTGTGTACGTGTACAATGGCAATTACCCCAGCCTCATGGCCAATACTCAGAGGACCATTCAAAAGGCATTCATCCTGAGAGGGGCCATACGATATGACAGAGGCCTGGAGTAGTCCCTTGTGACTGCACACACTACAACACACCAGAACAAGCGCACACTCTCTCGCTCTCTATGGCACCTATCTCTGGAATGTAAGTCTATGAAGTGTAATTCAGCAAGGCAACAGTTTGATCTTAGCAGCCACAAGTGATGAGGGTTTTTCACAAGCTGCTAACCACAAAACTATGGTGGAGTTTCATTAAGCTTTAAAAGCCACTTTGGGCCTCCTCCCTCTACCAACAGAAAGCAGTAAGCAGTAAGTAAGCTGCCAGTCAGAGTTGCTGCGGATTGCTGTCACTTTTCCACTGGTGAAGAGAATACAGCTAGCGAGAGGCTGCTGCTTCAAATCAGAAGGAATGACACAGTAAAGATGCATCTGTAATCAAACCCTATTCCTTACATAGTGCACAACTTTGGACCAGAGATGTGGGGTTCTGGTCAAAAGTAGTGCACTACATAGGGAATAGCATACAATTTTCGTGCACACCCCAAGAGATGAGTGAAGAGTATGGTTTGCAGACGATGGGCTTAGAGGCAGCTTGTCCTTCACAGTCTCATCTAAAACCCTCTGAGCTAAAACAGAGATAATTAGCAATATAACCATCTGCTGCTGCTCACTAATCTCAAATTGACCATGGCAGCATCCCAAAAGGCACCCTATTCCCGATGGGCACTGGTCAAAAGTAATGCACTATATAGGGAATATGGTGCCAGCTCTTGTCATGAACACCCACCATGTAATCTGGACATTGACAGTTCACACCCACTGGCCTGGCACAATGATGTCTGTCTGCCCCATAGCTGTAATAGCTACCACCTACTGTAGAATCAAACTCTCCATTACATTCAGAGGCCTTTACGAGAGTCCAGACTCTATTAATTATTTAGCATAATATGTCAATGAGGAAGTGTCACTTGAGAGTTTGGATAAGAGTGGGTGACTTTTCAGATTTGGCACATCTTGGATGGATGGAACTGAGAAGAACTGACTTACTTTACTGGCATTTGGTATCTCTACATGTTTTTTTTACACATTTCTTTGGTTTTACACTTACTTTGGCTCAGGTGTATTGCCCCAAAAGGAACATCCCGTTAAAAGCACGACCAGCACAAAATCCCAGGTGAAAATTAGTCTGTATTGGAACATACAGCCTGTTACTGTCACTGCAATCATTTAAACACATGACTCAGCTTTATGCTGCTAGCAGGGGACGAGAATCTCTGTTGGGGAGATGACTTCTTCAACTCTCGCTTTGACAGATATAGACTGCTGCATCGTTGAATTAGTCAACAGAGATGGCTCATTATACGATCATGTCCACCTGAACCTCTGAATGTCTGACTACCCCAACAGAACAGGTCCTCTATTCACAGCCTCAGTGGTCAATGGTCTAACAGACTCATCAATCAATCATTAATATCATTAATTATGTTTGTGTTTTTGGATGGTTCCTTAGAGGCTACAATGCAATAGAGGTCTCAGAATTCTGGGCATGTTCAGACGCTGTTTTAAAATTGCACATGAAACCAGTCTTCTACCTTCAGACTCTGTCTGGTCTTTCAACATGTACTTTTATATCTTTAAGGTAAACCAAACAAAATATCTGCAAGGAAATGCAGTCTTGGTTTTCCGCCAAGGTGTCTGTGTCTGAGCAGAGATAACAATAGCCAACATCAGCCTTCTCCGTCTAATTCAGACAACTGAGCTGGGGTGTTACTTCTTTCTGTTCTCTTAATCCTCCCAGCGTTGCCACGACAAGGTTACACCATCGCCGATGTCGTCGTCATGGCAACTCCTCATCCTCACCACCAGCCTCCTCGCCCTCTCTTTCCTCCTCCTCCTCCTCCCACACCCTCTAGCCCCAGTTATCCATTCCAGTGATTTGTTTGCAATTAAAACATAGTGCTCAGAGTGGCATAGAATAGATAGATGAACCAGAGGATCTGCCCTCATTTAACCAAGGTTAAAGTTCCTCTGAGGCATTTTGGCTGCTCATCACTAACTCCTCCTGCACCAATGGCTGCATGGATAAGACTATATCATGCATCATTAGGCCAGACTTGGCATTCAGGTGCTAAAATGGAGGAGGAGAAGGAGGAGGTGAGGGAGCTGGCCAGGAGAAAAAAGGCTCTTTCAGTGATGACTCGTAGTCTCCAGAATGGCGGCTGGTTTGGTGTCTGGTCTGGCTCCTACAAACAGCTGTTTTCAATCTATGGCCTGATTTATTGAAAACAGAGACTCTATGCAGAGTATAGTAGACTGTGAACTATTTAAATGGCCATTGCAATACAGAATGAACATTGTTAGTGAGGTTATAGGAGATGCAAATAGCCTGCTGCCCACAGACGATCCATGGCACATAAACAGTATAAAGCCACATGTCATATATGACCCCTTTCGCATGACATATTTCACAACATTTGAATATCTGGTGTGTGTAAGGCTACAATGATGGTAGAAGATTCAGAGTGAACAGTGTCTATGTGCTGGGCTTCTATCAAATAGAACCGGAGAGGATGCTTGATGTAAATTCATCTTTGAACTTGCCCTCACAGTTGTTTAATCCTATGTACAATAGCTCCAGTTATTATGTCTAACATTTTGCATATCAATCACCATCATGCACACAAGGGCACATTCACTATGATCACACAGAGAGCCATAGAAAACCAGTTTCTTGTAGTGAAAAACATCAAAAACATTCCATAGAAGTAACCATATAAAAGGCGTACTTCCCTGATGTATAGATGACATTCATAGCGTGAATTTGATCATTTCCATAGAGGGACTATACAGCTAAGAAACCCAAAATGCAACCAATCCTAAGATTTTGAGTCCCATATTATCACAAGCTTTCCTAAAAATAAAATAAACAATCTCCCTTATCATACTAGTAGTTTAGGTGATTCATTCTACCATTTTATAAACAAGCATGCATCAAACATGAAAAATACATATATGTCGTGTACATGTGTAACATCATTGAGGATAACACACAACATCTGGGACTTCTTTCCATTATGGTCCTCTTGAAAATATGATAAACATACTTTCTATTGTCTCTGGTGCTCTCGACACAAATCCTTTCCAAAGTCAGGAAAGTTTCAAGGTGGAACTCTCTAAAACATGTTTTAATATAATGACACCATCTACAGAAATAGAAAGACAATGCATCATTATTCTTAGACTAAAACCCTTTACGTTTACATTGGTCATTAATTCTACTCCAGAAAGGGGAAAATAGAGGTCACTCACTGTTAAAGGGGCAATCTGGAATTCAAATAACAACAAAGCTGTAACCCTGACACTTTCTGAGGTTCCGATGGGGCATTTATACATATTCTTCAACAATCAATGACTATATATATAATTAATATAAACGTTTTAAAAAGTGGATGTACCAATCACAGCTTGCCCCTTTGAAGATTCAGTTTGAGCTTTCCAGCCAGGCAGGATGTTCTCAACATCCTGATCAAATGTTGGAGTGCTATGGTATGAGCCGGCTAATATACTCCACACATGCATGGTTTCACTCATTAGGAAATGCTGGCAAACAGAGATGTACTCTGTCCTAGTGCCAGGATTTCTATGGTTATGGTTGGAGGCACATACCACAAAATACAATTTTTCCTGTTAAATTCAAAATCTAAAAACTAAACTCTTGAATTTTTAATACTATCTTAGATAATCTGCAAATTGTTTTTTTTACAGAGATCTACATTTGTTAGCTGAAACTACACAAGTCATTTCCATGAGAACATGTTTAGTGACAGACACATCTGGAGTGTGTGGAGTCAGGCAAGCCACAGTGACAGCTTGGCCCCCAAGGGGTAGAAGTGTGAAAACCAGAATTGTCAGATAGTTCTACCTAACCTCCCTGTTCCTTCCTTCTCTCTGACACTAACACATGGAGCCTGTAGAACTGCTGATATGAATCTCCAAAAACAAGCAAAGGCTCATTTTGAGAAATGTTTAAATAGATTTCTATGATAATACAATGTAGTATTGATTTACATAGCACAGAGCATGTTTCACGTGAGTAAGTTATGCTCTCATGAGGATGACACAGGAATCCGGTTAATTCATATTTGTTTATTATATAATTAGTATTTTGTATACTGTTTCCACCAGAAACAATTAATTTAGTGTGCTGAAAATTAATGACAGAGACTCAAAAGCCTTCCCAGTCTAATATAGTATCTGGAGCCTTATGGTTCCCTACAGGGAGTAGCAATGTGCAGGCAGGCAGGCAGGCAGGCAGGCAGGCAGGCAGGCAGGCAGGCAGGCAGGCAGGCAGGCAGGCAGGCAGGCAGGCAGACAGACAGACAGATAGACAGTTCGATGTTTGAAGCCTACAGCACTGCCTGAGGATGCCGATTCTCCAGTCAGGAGCAACTAGTAGGCAGAATTGTATTTATTTCCTATAAATATATAAACGCAACATGTAAAGTGTTGGTCCCAGGTTTCATGAGCTGAAATAAAAGTTCCCAGAAATGTTCCATACCCACAAAAAGCTTATTTCTCTCAAATGTTGTGCACACATTTTTATTTACATCCCTGTTAGTGAACATTTCCCCTTTGCCAAGATAATCCATCCACCTGAGGGGTGTGGCATATCAAGAAGCTGATTAAACATCATGATCATTACACAGGTGCACCTTGTGCTGGGGACAATAAAGGGCCACTCTAAAATGTGCAGTTTTGTTACACAACACAATGCCACACAACACAATGCCGCAGATGTTTCAAGTTTTGAAAGAGTGTGCAATTGGCATGTTGACTGCAGGATTGTCCACCAGAGTTGTCAGAGAATTGAATGTTAATTTCTCTACCATAGCCGCCACCATCGTTTTCAGAGGATTTGGCAGCACATCCAACCGGCCTCACAAATGCAGTCCGTGTGTAACCACGCCAGCCCAGGACCTCTACATCCGACTTCTTCACCTGCAGGATCATCTGAGACCAGCCACCCAGGCAGCTGATGAAACTGATGGGTATTTCAGTCTGTAACAAATCAAATCAAAATTATACAAGAGTAGACCTTACCGTGAAATGCTTACTTACAATCCCCTAAACCAACAGCGCAGTTCTAGAAGAGTTAAGAAAATATTTACCAAATAGACTAAAGTAAAAATTATAATAAAAAGTAACAAAATAAGAGGCTATATACAGGGGGTACTGGTACCGAGTCAGTGTGCAACGGTACTGGTTAGTTGAGGTAATTTGTACATGTAGGTAGGGGTGAAGTGACTACGCATAGATAATAAACAGCGAGTAACAGCAGTGTACAAAAGGGAGGGGGGGGTCAATGTAAATAGTCCGGTAATGATTTGATTAATTGTTCAGCAGTCTTATGGCGGAAGAAGCTGTCGAGGAGCATTTTGGTCCTAGACTTGGAGCTCCGGCACCGCTTGCCATGCAGTAGCAGAGAAAACAGTCTATAATTTGGGTGACTGGAGTCTGACAATTTTATGGGCTTTCCTCTGACACCTCCTATTATATAGGTCCTGGAGTGCAGGAAGTTTGGCCCCAGTTATGTACTGGACCGTACGCACTACCCTCTGTAGCGCCTTACGGTCAGATGACGAGCAGTTGTCACCAGGCAGTGATGCAACCGGTCAGGATGCTCTCGATGGTGCAGCTGTAGAACCTTTTGGGGATCTGGGGACCCATGCCAAATCTGTTCAGTCTCCTGAGGGGGAAAAGGTTTTGTCATGCCCTCTTCACAACTGTCTTGGTATGTTTGGACCATGATAGTTCGTTGGTGATGTGGACACCAAGGAACTTGAAACTCTTGACCCACTCCACTACAGCCCTGTCAATGTTAATGGGCGCCTGTTCGGCCCACCTTTTCCTGTAGTCCACGATCAGGTCCTTTGTCTTGCTCTCATTGAGAGAGAGGTTGTTGTCCTGGCACCACACTGCCAGTTCTCTGACCTCCTCCCTATAGGCTGTTTCATCAATGTTGGTGATCAGGCCTACCACTGTTGTGTTGTCAACAATCTTAATGATGGTGTTTAAGTCTTGTTTGGCCACGCAGTCGTGGGTGAACAGGGAGTACAGGAGGAGACTAAGTACACACCCCTGAGGGGCCCCAGCGTTGAGGATCAGCGTTGCAGATGTGTTGTTCCCTACTCTTACCACCTGGGGGGCGGCCCATCAGGAAGTCCAGGATCCAGTTGCAGAGGGAGGTGTTTAGTTCCAGAGTCCTTATCTTAGTGATGAGCTTCATGGGCACTATGGTGTTGAATGAACGCTGAGCTGTAGTCAATGAACAGCATTCTCACATAGGTGTTCCATTTGTCCGGGTGGGAAAGGGCCGTGTGGAGTGTGATTGAGATTGCGTCATCTGTGGATCTGTTGGGGCGGGATGCAAATTGAATTGAAGTGGGTCTAGGGTGTCCGGGAGAATGCTGTTGATGTGAGCCATGACCAGCCTTTCAAAGCACTTAATGGCTACCGATATGAGTGCCATGGGGCGGTAATAATTTAGGCAGGTTACCTTCACTTCCTTGGGCACAGGGACTAAGGTGGTCTACATGAAACATGTAAGTATTACAGACTCGGTCAGGGAGAGGTTGAAAATATCAGTGAAGACACTTGACAGTTGGTCCGCGCATGCTTTGAGTACACATCCTGGTAATCCGTCTGGCACAGCGGCTTGTTGACCTGAATGTTGACCTGTTTAAAGTTTTTGTTCACACCGGCTACCGAGAGCGTTATCACACAGTCATCCAGAACAGTTGGTGCTCTCGTGCATGCTTCAGCATTGCTTGCTCTCAAAGCGAGCATAAAAGGCATTTAGCTCGTCTGGAAGGCTCACGTCACTGGGCAGCTCGCGTCTGGGTTTTCCTTTGAAGTCCATAATATAGTCATCAGGACTATATGGGGCCATGTTCAAACCCCTGTCCTCTGTACAGTAAATGTACAGTAAATAGGCCTATATGGTTTATGACTCTATGCACTGTAACAACTGCTGTCTATGGCTTTAATGAATAAATGTACTGTATTCACAGGTTAACATATAACATTAAAATGACAGTGGTATTTCACAAATTACTCCAGTAAATTGTAGATATCCATAAAAAGGAACTACTGTACTTTTCTGGTAAATGTTTGAGGACCCAAGACACCCACAGCCTACGCATTGCTACACAATTTGGGGCTCCTGATCTGAACAAATAGAAGGCTCTTTGTATGTGTACTGTGGATAGCCAATGCCCTGGAGTCTACAGCTGCAGAAAACAGCTGCCTGTAACAGGGTTGGGTTGGACTGAACAGGGGGCAGTGGGGGAGGACATGAGGGGCTTGACTGTTGTCTTGATTCCTTCCCGTCCTTTCCTCTCAGCTGGTCTTCCGCTTTCTCCGTCTTCCTCTCTGTCCTGACAAAAAGAATCCTGTCTTCCAGAAAAAAGGGTCAGCGATTGAGCGCTTACTTCCACGCATGTGGACACAACTGCTCCCTCTGTGGCAGTGTGCGTGTGAAGTCACCAGGAAGCTAATCACCACTAGACCGGAACATCCAGACACTGGTGTTATCTTACAGTTAGAAACACCATGGACAAATATCTAGATAATCGCTCATTGACAGACATGATGTCTTTCTCTCACCAGGATCCAGGACCCGTGAGCCTTTTCATTACAATTTCAACATTGACACATTGAATACATAACAGTCAGATACATCTGCACTGTCACACGTTAGCTTACAACAATTTTCGGTGCTTGTCCCTTTGTTGTTCTGTATATAAAATGTAACACAGCAATCCACAAAGAGAGGTGAACTGAATGCGTGAAATCTCCTGTAGGCTGGCTTGTTAATTAAAATCAATGCTTGCTATTTGCATGGTTCAGTCAGATGTCTGTTGTTCCCTGTTGGCTTGCAGAAACTCCTGTTGGAATTGATTTGAATAAAATTATGCCTTTCACACCCCAAGGAACTTGATTGTTGACAAAATGCCAGGTAGCCAGGACGATATTTGTACTCAACTCAACATAACAATCAGACATACTGTATCTACATAGCTCCATATTCCAGGGCAGTTGTCATGGTTAAGCTCTGAGGGCTGCAGTATCTAGTGAGAAATTAAAAGATGATTCTTAAACACATCCATCAATCACTCTCTCACAAGTGGTAGAAGATGAGGTGGTGATGTTCTGATCTGACAGTCATTTACAAAAACACCCTTTATGTTCAATCTAACAGCTGCCACGCTCACGCACACGCACCTCATAATTTATCTCAGACTGGGAGAGAAAACAGTTTAAAGTAATTGGAATGCAGTTTTTCTTGCGATGGAAACAGAAAACAATTGACACGGTAAGAGAAAAATGCAATCACTGGCGTATAGAGTTACATGTGTCATTGACCAGCGAGTGTAATGTGACTGACTAGGACAGACACCGATCCTGCCAGCGATGCGGCTATGGACCCAGTACACTTACTATGGCCCTCCCGCTGGGTTTATCCCCATTAAAACACAGCAGAGACAAATAACAAGGCTCCTCCTACACACCAACTCATTGGCATGACAACGAATGACCATAGGACAACAAGACAGCACCAACAGATATGGAACCAGGCTACAGTTTATTTACCCTTATTTTAGATGTTCATTGGCAGTCCAAACATGGAGGTCTCTAACCCTGACATGAACCACTGGCTTGCATCACAAATGGCCCCCTTTTGGGACATAAGCCCAGGACTTTACCTAATGGAGCCCATCACTTTAAAGGAAACTAAAGCTGTTGCTTGAATCCAAACAATCTCCTCAGGATCTAAATAATGTCATTAGTAGATTATCTTAACTAACTGTCTCACTGAAGCTGACTGACTGGCTGACTGGAGCAGGCAGGGGGATAGATAGAGAAGTACAGCATCTGCATCCCAAATGACACCTTATTCCCTTTATAGTGCACTACGTTTGACCAGGGCCCATTGGGCTATGGTTAAAATAAGTGCAAGGTGTAGGGAATAGGGCTCCATTTGGGACCTACATTCAAGTCCTTCTTCCACATGATTAATTAACGAAAAAAGCAATTCTGATATGCAGATTTAATTGCCATTTTGAGAGGTATCAGGTATCCTTCAGAAAGAGTTGACATGATGTAAAAGATTACAAATGAAGTCCTTTATGTCTGTTGGTCTCCATCAATGCAATCTGACATTAGAATTCAACTTCAGAGTTTAAAGAATTCCTCTCATAAAAAACCAATCTAAATGGAGAAACGAGGGATCAAACAATTATCATCAACATTGTAAAGCCATGATTCATATGACTATAGGTTTAACTGAGCCAGTAGAGTAGTGTCTTGCTGTGTGGTCTACTGTGCTCAGAAGAAGCAACAGTGGAGTTAACATTTTCAGATGAGGCACTCATTCATTCATGTAAACCATATGAAAGTGCCATCAATATGAATGACAATAGTAAGGATTGAGAATGTTGCAGTGTTGTACAACACCAGCCAACACACTCACACACAAATAAACGGTGTGTTCGAGCCATAACTGAATGCAAATGCAGAATCTACGATACCTCCATAAGGATGTCAGTGTCTCGTCCTAAATGGCACCTTGTTCCTACATAGTGTCAGAGTTAGAAACCTTCATGTTTGGCATGCCATTGAACACCTAAAATAAGGGTAAATAAACTGTAGCCTAGTTCCAGATCTTTTTGTGCTGTCTTGCTGTCCTATGGTCATTCATTGTCATGCCAAGGAGTTCAGTTGGCGAGACACGCCAACAGATCTGGGACCAGGCTGGATTTGCCGTAGGGATGTGGGTAAAAAGAAGTGGTGTCTTGTCCCTCTCTGCAGTGCACTCTGGTCCCTGACTGTGAGAGGAGACTAGTCAATCTCACGTGCAATTTCCCTCTGCTTCCCTCCCCTCACATCAGTCTTTTATAAATAGCTGGGCTGGCAGAGAGAGAGTTGGAGGTGCTGGGGTGGGGAGTGAATGACCCTCAACCTCTGGCCTTTACTAAACAGTTACAGAGTTTATGTGATTTAAGGCCAGCTCAGAGATTAGCTGTAGTTTGATAGCTTCCCCTGGTCAGGGCCGGCTCAGCAGTCCCAGCTAGTAACACACTATCTGAGGTCATTGTACTGTAGTGTAAGAAGTCTTACTGTTGGGCAGAAACTTCTGTCATTGTCCCAAATGGACCAGAAGACCATGTCTGTATCCCAAATGGCACCCTTTTCCCTATACAGTGCACTACCTTTGACCAGGGACAATAAGACTCTATGAAGGGAATAGTGTGGCATTTGAGACACATCCTCAATTTTCTGTAATGGAAGCAGGTTTCAAAAGACCATTTCCATCCACAAAAACTGTTCCAGAAACATAGGATGAATTTGCCCTTTAATGCTGAAATCAATTTCTAATGACACGTTACATAAACACAATTGAGTTCAAAGAAGATAGATACAAGGCAGAATGAGGGAAAGAGAGAGAGAAAGAAAGCAGTTTCCTGCTGTGTCATGCCAGACCATCTGCTCTTTTGTCTTTAATCTCACATCCTCTTTATCGTCGTAATTTATCACTACTGAATGGCCAGACATGGAGCCACATTTAACACCGGTTCTCACCAGAGCTGCAACCTGAACATCGCTCGGTTTCCCTTTACTTATTCAGCCCATCAGTGAAGTGAAACGGAGCAATATTCAGTTTGAATTCCAGGCTACTCCAGAGAAAAAGAGGGAGAAATAGAGCATCAGTTTATAGCAGATTCAACATCTCCTTAATTTGGTGAACTTGGTTTGTTTAATAAATGGGGTCTAACCTGCAGACTTTCCTTCAGTTTGGCTGAGAGTGAGAGGAACATTCATATTGTTCGTCCTCTTGACACACTAGGTGAATTGAAGCAGAATGCTCATTAGGCTGGCGTTGTTAGTGTTGCATACAGTACTGCACTCCAACATCAGGGCACTTAGCCATAGTGTATCTACCACATAGTGCACTACTTTTGACAAGAGGACACTGGTCAAAAGTAGGTTAAGAGCATTGGGCCAGTGTGAAAGGTTGCTGGTTCGAATCCCTGAGCAGACTAGGTGAAAAATCTGTTAATGTGCCCTTAAGCAAGGCACTTATCCAGAGTGACTTACAGGATAAATTATGGTTAAGAGTGCCTGCTAAATTACTCAGATGTAAATGTAAACTTGGGACGCAGCCACCATCTACATTTGGGTCCAAATCTCTGAGTCTAGTGTAATGCAATACAATAGCATTACCATGACAGCTAGCTGTACTATAAGGGCACAAGGCGAGACCCAGATGCAGACACGGGAGCCAGATGGTTTTGTCTTTAATATTTATTTAAGAATCCAAAAGCGGTAGGCAAGAGAATGGTCGTGGAGAGGCAAAAGGTCAAAACCAGTTCAGAGTCCAGGAGGTACAGAGTGGCAGACAGGATCAAGGTCAGGGCAGGCAGAATGGTCATGCAGGCAGAATGGTCAGGGCAGGCAGAATGGTCAGGGCAGGCAGAATGGTCAGGGCAGGCAGAATGGTCAGGGCAGGCAGGCAGAATGGTCAGGCAGGCAGGCAGAATGGTCAGGCAGGCAGAATGGTCCGGCAGGCAGAATGGTCAGGGCAGGCAGAATTGTCAGGCAGGCAGAATGGTCAGGGCAGGCAGAATGGTCAGGCAGGCAGAATGGTCAGGCAGGCAGGATGGTCAGACAGGCAGAATGGTCAGGCAGGCAGAATGGTCAGGCAGGCAGAATGGTCAGGCAGGCAGGATGGTCAGGCAGGCAGAATGGTCAGGCAGGCAGAATGGTCAGGCAGGCAGAAAGGTCAGGCAGGCAGAATGGTCAGGCAGGCAGAATGGTCAGGCAGGCAGGATGGTCAGGCAGGCAGAATGGTCAGGCAGGCAGAATGGTCAGGCAGGCAGAAAGGTCAGGCAGGCAGAATGGTCAGGCAGGCAGGATGGTCAGGCAGGCAGAATGGTCAGGCAGGCAGGATGGTCAGACAGGCAGGATGGTCAGACAGGCAGAATGGTCAGGCAGGCAGAATGGTCAGGCAGGCAGAATGGTCAGGCAGGCAGAATGGTCAGGCAGGCGGGTAAGGAGTCTAGAAACAGAAAAGGGTCAAACCCGGGAGGAATAACAAAAAGAGAATAGAAGCAGGAGTATGGCAAAACACGCTGGTTGACTTGAAAGACATACAAGACAACTGGCACAGAGAGACAGGAAACAGAAGGATAAATACACCAGGGAAAATAAGCGACACCTGGAGGGGGTGGAGACAATCACAAGGACAGGTGGAACAGATCAAGGTGTGACATGTACAATACCATCCCACTATTTACAGTTGAAGTCAGAAGTTTACATACACTTAGGTTGGAGTCATTAAAACTCGTTTTTCAACCACTCCCCAAATGTATTGTTAACAAACTCTAGTTTTGGCAAGTCGGTTAGGACATCTACTTTGTGCATGACAAGTCATTTTTCAACAATTGTTTCCAGACAGATTATTCCACTTATAATTCACTGTATCACAATTCCAGTGGGTCAAAAGTTTACATACACTAAGTTGAGTGTGCCTATAAACAGCTTGGAAAATTCCTAATTTAAAAAATTTTTAGTCAATTGGAGGTGTACCTGTGGATGTATTTCAAGGCCTACCTTCAAACTTGCCTCTTTGCTTGACAAAGGACCTTGTGAAGATGCTGGAGGAAACAGGTACAAAAGTATCTATATCCACAGTAAAAAGAGTCCTATATTGACATAACTTGAAAGGCCACTTAGCAAGGAAGAAGCCACTGCTCTAAAACCGCCATAAAAAAGCCAGACTACGGTTTGCAACTGCACATGGGGACAAAGATCGTACTTTTTGGAGAAATGTCCTCTGGTCTGATGAAACAAAAATAGAACTGTTTGGCCATAATGACCATTGTTATGTTTCGAGGAAAAAGGGGAGGCTTGCAAGCCGAAGAACACCATCCCAACCGTGAAGCACGGGGGTGGTAGCATCATGTTGTGGGTGTGCTTTGCTGCAGGAGGGACTGGTGCACTTCACAAAATCGATGGCATAATGATAAAGGAAAATTATGTAGAAGCAACATCTCAAGACATCAGTTAAAGTTAAAGTTAAAGCTTGGTCGTAAATGGGTCTTCCAAATGTACAATGACCCCAAACATACTTCCAAAGTTGTGGCAAAAATGTCTTAAGGACAACAAAGTCAAGGTATTGGAGTGGCCTTCACAAAGCCCTGACCTTCATCCTTTAGAACATTTTTGGGCAGAACTGAAAAAGCGTAGGCGAGCAAGAAGGCCTACAAACCTGACTCAGTTACACCAGCTCTGTCAGGAGGAGTGGGCCAAAATTCACCCAACTTATTGTGGGAAGCTTGTGGAAGGCTACCTGAAACGTTTGACCCAAGTGAAACAATTTAAAGACAATGCTACCAAATACTAATTGAGTGTATGTAAACTTCTGACCCACTGGGAATGTGATGAAAGAAATAAAAGCTGAAATAAATCATTCTCTCTCCTATTTTTCTGACATTTCACATTCTTACAATAAAGTGGTGATCCTAACTGACCTAAAACAGGGAATTTTTACTAGGAGTAAATGTCAGGAAGTGTGAAAAACTGAGTTTAAATGTATTTGGCTAAGGTGTATGTAAACTTCCGACTTACAACTGTATATGGACTTGGGAAATAACTCAAACATTTTAATGACTGAATATCACAATGGAGCTATGAAAACAACTGTGTAGCTGATATCCCTGAAGTTGTGCGTATTTTAATGAAAATGTGTATTTAAATGAAAAATCTCTCATTTACAAAGGGTCAGTATGAAGTTAAGATAACAGTTGAGAAGTTATTAAAACATGAAACAGTATCAACTTTATTGGTAAAAAAATCATTACTGCTACTTACAATACATTGATTATTTATTGGTCCAAATATATGGTTACAGAGGTAATTAATTAGCGACTGTCTGAAGACCTTTACTGTACATTATACTCTCTCTGTTCAGGTCTGGTAATAAGGCTATAGTGGTCTTATTGATCCTCTGAACTGCAGCCTGAGTGGGAGGAGGTGGAAATGGTGGTTGTCTTGCTGAAGCCACTTCTCTGTAATGTCTCAGTAATGACTACAGCAGCTCAGTAGTCAGCAGCAGAACTAGAACACCTTATCCCCGATGAGTCTGTCTTCTGCTCCTTTTCCTCCAGTGGTGCTGAGCCCCAGACTGACAGAAACCTCATTTTCCTCCAGTGGTGCTGAGCCCCAGACTGACAGAAACCTCCTCTTCCTCCAGTGGTGCTGAGCCCCAGACTGACAGAAACCTCCTCTTCCTCCAGTGGTGCTGAGCCCCAGACTGACAGAAACCTCCTCTTCCTCCAGTGGTGCTGAGCCCCAGACTGACAGAAACCTCCTCTTCCTCCAGTGGTGCTGAGCCCCAGACTGACAGAAACCTCCTCTTCCTCCAGTGGTGCTGAGCCCCAGACTGACAGAAACCTCCTCTTCCTCCAGTGGTGCTGAGCCCCAGACTGACAGAAACCTCCTCTTCCTCCAGTGGTGCTGAGCCCCAGACTGACAGAAACCTCCTCTTCCTCCAGTGGTGCTGAGCCCCAGACTGACAGAAACCTCCTCTTCCTCCAGTGGTGCTGAGCCCCAGACTGACAGAAACCTCCTCTTCCTCCAGTGGTGCTGAGCCCCAGACTGACAGAAACCTCCTCTTCCTCCAGTGGTGCTGAGCCCCAGACTGACAGAAACCTCCTCTTCCTCCAGTGGTGCTGAGCCCCAGACTGACAGAAACCTCCTCTTCCTCCAGTGGTGCTGAGCCCCAGACTGACAGAAACCTCCTCTTCCTCCAGTGGTGCTGAGCCCCAGACTGACAGAAACCTCCTCTTCCTCCAGTGGTGCTGAGCCCCAGACTGACAGAAACCTCCTCTTCCTCCAGTGACGCTGAACATTTTACTGGCACGGACAAACAATGAATGGAGTTCAGGGATTTGTGAGAATTCAGGTATTTGATTAATTGTCAAATAAATGTAAAAACAATCTTAGAATGCACTCATACCTGTACCAGCCAGGTCCCCCGTGATACCAGTCAGTAGTCAACGTCCATCCATGTCTGAGGAAGTCGGAAGATGACATGGAAACCGGCCACTAGTGGCAACAGTAAGCGCTGTTACCTTCAATTGGGTTTTGGGTTTGCTATGGCATTGTGGACAGGGATGGCAGATGGGCATAAGAACTGGGTGTAAGCACCTGCCTCTGAATCCAAAGGTTGCATAGAACGCTTTTTATTTAAAAAAATGTAAGCCTATCCCAAACCTTAACCTTTTGGAGTAAATACCTAACCTTAAGATTTATGAGTTAATGCCTAAACTTAACACTAACCTTAATCTGGACTCAATGCCTAAATTTAACACTATCCTTAATCTGGAGTTAATGCCTAAACGTAACCTTAAACACTTCGAAATTCAGAACTTGGACATTTTACTGATGATAAACATGGATGGTACTTCTAATTCTGACGTGAGACAGTAAGAGCTAGTTAACCTGTATACTATATACATTTTCTTATTGTATCGGTTATTTCATATTTTGTGTTAAAATACAGAAAATTATATGTGACTCATTTGCATAAATACACTAGCTGTATGTTTTTTAAATGAATATTATTTATTTGATTATTTATTTTAAGGGGGCTGATACATGGTTACTCCACTTAGTTCGAATACAGCCAAATCACAGTTAGCCTGCGTCTGCTAAATGCAGTACATTATGAGGTTTGGCTTCGACATTCAAGTCCTCATAGTTGACTTCTGACTAGTTGACCTGAGACTCTTAACATTTTTAAAAGCATTGGATGGGTACGGAGCAAACTGCTGAAGAAGAGTCTTATATGACCCTACTAGTCATTGCCCTAACGGGGACAAATAAAGTTGTATTGATTAGAATGGAGTCTTTCACAGTCTAGATAAGCATCAACTTTTGATCAAAGGAAGAAAAAAACATCATGAACGCATCTCAAATGGCACTCTATTCCCTTTATAGAGCACCACTTACCCAATGAGCCCTGGTCAAAAGTAGGGCACTATAAAGGGATTAGGGTAACATTTGAGAGACACTCTATATCACATGACAGCGAGGTTCCAGTTCAGTTCCCGGCCTCTGCTATAAGGACAAACAGATTGGTTGTGTTCTGCAACCCAGGGCCGGGAATTCACCTGGTAGAGGCAGGCCACAGTGGCTCTCAGGGTAATCAGGCAGTCAGAGGGGGTATTAATTTTTAATTTCAAAAGAGAAAGAACGTTACTAATATTGGTGGACTTACTTGACCTAACTCAAATCTAGGTGTATAAGCTAATTAATTTCACACTACAGAATATACCACGAAATCATTACCAAATATATTTCTTATTTGGTTGAGGTTCTTACTTTACTCAAGTTAAAACTCAATCTCTCCCTGGGGTGGCTTGAATATTAAATGCATCGAAAGCCAATCAATATGGTGACAGTAGTTTTCAGCCTGAAACCTGTGCAGGTAGCTCACAAAGAGGCTACCTATTTACCCAGCCGACCGTGCAGGCAAGCTAGGAGAGAAAACAGCAGCCTGGCAATATGAAAGACATCACTGTTTTTAGACATGGAGGGTCTCGTGGGACGAAAACCCTCCAAGGCCTATATTCTACTATTGACAGTGTGTTTGCAAAACAACATTTGGAAGTGCCCAAATGCAAGGATGTCTGTCTCTGCTGAGCAGATGGACCAAAGTTCAGGCAATTTTCAATTCCTTCGTGAGAGAGAGAGAGGTAAGAGAGAGAGAGAGAGAGAGGTAAAGAGAGAGAGAGAGGTAAGAGAGAGAGAGAGATGTAAGAGAGAGAGAGAGAGAGAGGTAAGAGAGAGAGAGAGGTAAGAGAGAGAGAGAGAGAGAGAGAAAGAGCCCCATGGCTAACTAACACAACAGACGGCCCACAACACCTCCGGGTGGGGAGAAGAAGAGTGGGAGTTAGAAAACTAGGAGTACTGGAGGACAAAACTACTTTGAAGCCGAAAAAACAAGTAAACAGCCCATAGCTACAAAAGGCCCAAATGAGCTTGTTGGTGGTGGTAAGAACCAATAAACAGCATATAATAAAATATATATGATGAACTTCAAATCTTAATAGGGAATCTTAAAGGGGGTGGAGAGAGTGAATTGAAAGGAAAACAAAAGGGGTTTTGATAATATTTTCCAGTATCATTGCCTCCTCAGAGAGACCGGCTGGGTCCCTCCCCTCCTCTGCAGCTGCTTGACTTTGGTCTGTGTCCCATATGGCACTCTATTCCCCATTTAGTGCACTCCTGTTGACAAAGGTAGTGTACTAATTTGGGAATAAGGTGCTATTTGGGACACAGCCTAGCACTGGCCTTTCTGTTGCCAGGTTCTCCAGATACCCATCGTGTTCTCATGGCTCCCAGAACACTGCCAACTGTTTGAAGTGCGAGGAGCAAAAGGGAATGATTTCACTTTCGATGGGCCTTCTTAACAAGTATTCACTGCTGCATGAAAGATCCAAATTGCACTGCCAAAACAATCAGACACATGGAATCAGCAGGCAGACCAGGAAGGCAGCCAGACAGACCAGGCAGGCAGAGGTAGGTAGGCAGGCAGGCAGACAGGCAAGCAGGCAGACGTTGCTATGTGGAAAGTGGAGCTCCAGTGTCCTCTACTCAAGAGCACACAGGGGAAGTTGGGTCTCTGTGAAATATTAGGATTGTGATTACACAGCCCTGACTCCTCTCCTAATAAAAGGTATTTGCAGAGCAGTGAATGATTTATTTTCTAATGCTGTGGTTGGTCATATGACTTTCCAACCAGAAGACCTTTTAAATGTTTGTTTGGATCATACACTCAGTGGCCAGTTTATTAGGTATACCACCTGTTCACAAAAACAGACAATGAGGCACAGGCATCAAGGCATTCAGTTACTGTTCAGTTTTCACACACTACAGTGTCTAGGGTTTACTGAGAATGATGAGACAAACAAAAAACATCCTTTCAGCGACAGTCCTGGGTGCAAAAACAGCTCCTTGATGAGACGCCAAGAATCCTGCAATCTAACAGGTGGGCCACAAACAGGCAAATAACGGCGCAGTACAACAGTGGTGTGCAGAATGGCATCTCGGAACGCACAACTCATTGATCACTGTCACAGCTTGGCTATTGCAGCAGACGACCACACCAGGTTCCACTCCTATCAGCTAAAAACAAGAAGAAGTGGCTCCAGTGGGCACACGATCACCAACACTGGACAATTGAGGAGTGGAAAAACATTGCCTGGTCAGGATTTGACGTAAGCAGCAGGAGTCCATGGCCCCATCCGGCCTGGTGTCAATGGTACAAGCTGGTGATGGTGGTATAATGGTGTGGGGAATGTTTTCCTGGCACAGGTTAGGTCCTTTGATTCAGGCTGTTTTGGAGGCAAAGGGGTATCCGACTCAGTACTGGATGGCCACTGAGTGTATATTGCAGTTTTGCTCGAATAGTTAGACAGGTGTGCGTCCTAAATGGCACCCTATTCCCTATATAGTGCACTACTTTTGACCAGAGCCCTGGTTTACATGAGTGCACTATATTGGGAATAATGTACCATTTGGGATGCAGCCATGGACATCCAGCTAAACAGGGAAATCATGGTTAACAAAAACCGTCCATATGTAAAGAACAGAATAAAGGCCCCCTCCCACCCCCACCCTCTAAATCTCAGTATTAAAGGCTAGCCTTGAGAGTCCACATAGCAACGTGCAAGACGTTTATAGAAGTGGCTATTCACAACAACCTTGAGGCTTTGACTAAGAGTGGCCATGTCCAGCAAAAAGTAGGATGTCTGAATGCATCTCTACACAAGACAACAGGGAGTAAAGCCTTCACATAACAGGGAGAAGAATATAATAAGATGCCAAAAACACTAAGAGCCACAGCTAGTGATTGGTGTGCAGAGAGAAAAACATGCAACTACTGGATGTTAGGATGACTCTCTCTTGGCCTTGACCAAACTACCAAGAAATAAAAAATGTATATGATTCAAGATAATGTATTTGTTTGACCCTTTTGTCTGAAACACATACAGAACCTGATGTGGCATCAGATACCACCGGTCTATTAAAACCCATTGCTGGGGAGCTCTTTCCAGGAGTGCAACTGACTAAAGTTTAGTTTCTCCAGGCCCTCTCGGCTTTGTAACATGCTCCTGTTGCTTATCCCCTCTAAACTGTTAATGGAAGATAAGAGGGAGGACATCCTCTTTGTGAATGAGCACGACACAAAGAAGAGGTTGCATGTATCCCAAATGGCACCCTATTCCCTATATGGTGCACTCATTTTGACCCTATGGACTCTGGTTGAAAGCAGGGCACTTAACAGGGTATAGGGTGCCATTTGGGACACACATGCCATCTGGGAAATTAGGTATTTCTCATACTATCTGCCAGAGGCTGCCTGGTGCATGCTCAGTGCTTCCTGCAGTAGTGTTAGTAGCAATAGTAGCACTTATCAGGAGGAGGTATTTGCTGATATGAAAAATGGCCCAGGACAGGAAATGCCCCAGAGTGGGTGAGAGAAGGGGGAGAAGAGAGAGAACGAGAGAGAGAGATGCAGAGAGCGAGAAGAGGGGATTACATTTTAGGGAGAGAGCAGTATATTATCTATCCATGTACTGAGATGCATGTCCCCTCCTCATATCCACTAAGCAATTCAAGGACATCTTTGAAGTCCATGTAATAAACATTTGTGTCAAAATTCTAATTAATTCTGCTAAATGACAGATCAAAGTTGTTAAACGGGCAGTCCCCCAAGTTCCGAACGACCGCATAGCCCTCTGACTGATGACCAGAAATGTCAGCAGAGCGCCCTTGTATTTCTAGGTTTTCAGAAGGGTGACAGCGACACTTAGCAAATATAAATTCCTGTGATGATTCCTCCATTGATCTGACAGATCTGATGCTAGCAGGTCCACGACAGGTGCTGCTGGCTGTTGACAAGTGGTTTAAAGTCTTCTAACTGCTGTTTAATGTTGCTGTCAACGTAATATTTAGCTGCCTCTACCAACCACAGGTGGATAGAAGGAGAATTCTGTGACCTGAGCCTTGCATGTCTTTCTTCTTCAACACAACTAGAACAACAACAGACAAACGGTCAAGCAGTTGTTCCTGAACAACAGATCAGGCGCTGCCTTTGACCAACCCATATACAGCGCATTCGGGAAGTATTCAGACCCCTTCGCTATTTCCAGTTTGTTACATTAGTCTTATTCTAAAATGGATATATCCAAATATTTGCACTCAACGAAATATACACAGAAATACCTTATTTACATAAGTATTCAGACTTTGCTATGAGACTCGAAATTGTGCTCAGGTGCATCCTGTTTCCATTGATCATCCTTGAGATGTTTCTACAACTTGATTGGAGTCCACCTGTGGTAAATTCAATTGATTGGAAATGATTTGGAAAGGCACGCACACACCTGTCTGTATAAGGTCCCACAGTTAACAGTGCATGTCAGAGCAAAAACCAAGCCATGAGGTTGAAGGAATCGTCCGTAGAGCTCCGAGACAGGATTGTGTCAAGGCACAGATATGGAGAAGGGTGCCAAAAATGTCTGCAGCATTGACAGTCCTGAAGAACATAGTGGCCTCCATCATTCTTAAATGGAAGAAGTTTGGAACCACCTAAAATCTTCCTAGAGCTGGTCGGCCGGCCATTTGCGACACTTAGGAGGAGAAGGGATTTGGTCAGAGAGGTGACCAAGAGCCCGATGGCCACTCTGACAGAGCTCCAGAGTTCCTCTGTGGAGATGGGAGAAACTTCCAGAAGGACAACCATCTCTGCAACACTCCACCAAATCAGGGCTTTATGATAGGTTGGCCAGATGGAAGCAACTCCTCAGTAAAAGGCACATGACATCCAAAAGATACCTAAAGGACTCTCAGACCATGAGAAACAAGATTCTCTGGTCTGATGAAACCAAGTTTGAACACTTTGGTCTGAATTCCAAGCATCACATCTGGAGGAAACTTGGCACCACCCATACAGTGAAGCATGGCGATGGCAGCATCACGCTATGGGGATGTTTTTCAGCGGCAGGGACTGGGAGACTAGTCAGGATCAAGCGAAAGATGAATGGAGCAAAGTACAGAGAGATCCTCAATGAAAACCTGCTCCAGAGCACTCAGGACCTCACTCTGGGGGCGAAGGTTCACCTTCCAACAGAAAAACGACCCTAAGCACACAGCCCTGACAACGCAGGAGTGGCTTCGGGACAAGTCTCAATGTCCTTGAGTGGCCCAGCCAGAGCCCGGACTTGAACATCTCTGGAGAGACCTGAAAATAGCTGTGAAGTGTCGCTCCCCATCCAATCTGACAGAGCTTGAGAGGATGTACAGAGAAGAATGGGAGAAACTCACCAAAAACAGGTGTGCCAAGCTTGTAGCGTCGTACCCAAGAAGACTTGAGGCTGTAAACGCTGGAAAAGTTGCTTCAACAAAGTACTGATTAAAGGGTCATTTATTTTATTTTTTTAATTAACCCGTTTTGCTTTGTCATTATGGGGTATTGTGTGTAGATTTATGAGGGGACTTTAAGAAAAACATAGAATGAGGCTGTAACATAACTGTAACATAACAAAATGTGGGAAAAGTCAAGGAGTGAATACTTTCACAGATTGATTGATTTAAACAACTCAAAACATTTCAATGACAGCTTTGAAAAAGTAATGGTTGATGCACAATAACTGTTATAACATAAGAGGAATGGTGACCAGAGAGGTGGCTGAGGAGCAATGCTAAATTGCTAAATGGTTGAGCTGCACAGAATGTCTGGGTCAAGTCTGGCTAGATGGACGGGCTGTAAGGAAGCTAGATAGCTAGATTGTGAACACCAGAGCACACACCAGAGAGGAAAGAGCCTGTGTTGTTCTTCTCTCAAAGGACACCTGCAAACACTTTAAAGGTTGTTCTCCACCCTTCTCTCAGTGAACCAGAGCTGACAGATTACGCTCTCACCAAACTCACAATCCCCTGCCCCCCTCCACAACCGACTGAGCCTCCCAAGACTGACTGACTGACTGCAGAGGGTGTGGGACACTGAGGCAAGAGCCTTTTGGCAGGCCATTCCTTGAGGTAGAGGCTTCTGGAAAGTTCCTTCTCATTTGATGTTACAGTTTAATAGATATTGGAACCGATGACGGACTTTGTTAAATGAGAGCCCTAGATGATAAACTGAACAATAAAATGAACAAATCTCAAGGATTCATTTTGGAAACACTGGAATGCTTTTTTGGCTTGAATATCTGAACACAATAAATACATGGGGGAAGGAATGAGAAGAGTTTGTGCACACAGTATTTACATTGTATTAACATTTGATTCCTTAAAGACATCTACCATGGGTGTGAACCACACCGGTGTGAATAGGAATGTTTCCATTATCACAATGTCTAAAAACAGAAATTGTTTAACAGTGAGAACAAATATTTTGTTATTTTCAGGTATGTTCAGTGTTCTTGCATTCGATTTTTACAAAAGATGACATTTCTTCAATGTGGAGATCGATAACCACAAACCCACATTGAATAGAAGGAGTACAGAAAGTGGATATTTTAAGAGAAAAGGGCTTCATTTTTTGTTTTCCCGGCCTGATATTTCAGCGTCGAGGGAAAAACAAGCCTACAGCTGACAACAGCTGGCTTAGTGGTGGGGCTGGAGGGAAAGTCAGAGCCATGGAAACCACTGAACCCCTGACCTGGCCTACAGGCACGGCTGTCTTAAGTGGTAAACACTCCTCTCCCTCTCATATCCACGACAACAACACCCCCCCCCCCCCCCCCGCCCACACACACACACACAGGAGGAACGGTTACCGC
Organism: Oncorhynchus clarkii lewisi; assembly: GCF_045791955.1. Lineage (NCBI taxonomy): Eukaryota > Metazoa > Chordata > Actinopteri > Salmoniformes > Salmonidae > Oncorhynchus > Oncorhynchus clarkii. The sequence goes on along the minus strand of NC_092171.1, from coordinate 30,836,232 downwards.
TAGGCTACCGTTGCTCCTAAAAGGGAAAAGGGAAATAAAAGTATATTTATCTGGATGGATGGAAATGGATCCAAACAAGCAGAGAGGAGAGTCTTGCAGGTTCAGTTGAGCTCAGAGAGGGAAGTCAGTCAGTACATGAGTCCTGAACAGACAGAGTAGAGGGAGTGTATTCTTCTTTATGTTCCATGACTCCTGGACAGACAGAGGGAGTGGGTTCCTCTATGTTCCATGACTCCTGGACAGACAGAGGGAGTGGGTTCCTCTATGTTCCATGACTCCTGGACAGACAGAGGGAGTGGGTTCCTCTATGTTCCATGACTCCTGGACAGACAGAGGGAGTGGGTTCCTCTATGTTCCATGACTCCTGGACAGACAGAGGGAGTGGGTTCCTCTGTGTTCCATGACTCCTGGACAGACAGAGGGAGTAGGTTCCTCTATGTTCCATGACTCCTGGACAGACAGAGGGAGTGGGTTCCTCTATGTTCCATGACTCCTGGACAGACAGAGGGAGTGGGTTCCTCTTTCTGTTCCAAACACCACTACCCAATCTCTCTCCAATGTAAACCTCCTTCTTCAGAGTGGAAAATCCTTTTCGCCATCCTTTACAAATGCCTCTAAAAGCTAAATGTGGCAGAAGGTAACAATGCAATGCAGTGGAGCTACTGCCTGCTCTGTTAACAATACTGAAAGGGGCAGCAGGATTAGGGATGTGTAGCAGAGCTGGGAATAGGATTTAAAGGTGCATTCAGAGGGAAAAAGACTAACCTAGTATCCATACAGTATGTGCTGTAGCTGACTCTTATTTATTGATTTATTCATTCAACCTTTATTTATACAGGCTAGTGTCATTGAGATCAACTCCAGTCTTCCACCATTGGCTACAGCAGAGTATGGATACAGGGTGGCAGGTAGCCTAGCGGTTGGAGCGTTGGGCCAGTAACTGAAAGATTGCTAGTTTGAATCATTGAGCCGACAAAGCAAAAAATCTGTTGATGTGTCCTTGGCTTGAACCCTAATTTATCCAGGATTGCTGTTGAATGGCAGACCCTGGCCGTGAACCCACTCTCTGAGGGTGTCTCAGGAAGAGTGGGACATGAAAAAAACTCAATCTGAAATAGGACAAATAAGCACCCACCAAATTATTATTGTTGTTATGAGGACAGCAAGGACAGCCTTGCTACAGAATCCCTCCACACTTCAAACCTCCATATCAGAACTATATTCACCATGACAACAGATCTTCAATTATAAAATACACTAACCCAACATCACCAACTGAGAAAATAAGCTTCATGCAGAATTAACATGGTTCCTGGTGTACTTCTGGAACATTCATTCATGACTTAGTCTATCTGGATGTTAATAGAGAGTATGATCCCAAATGGCACCCTATTCACTATATAGTGCACTACTTTTAATCAGCACCCTTTGGTCAACCAAAGTATTTCTTTCCAACTGGAGACCCCTTAGGGTCAGTTCATCTGTCCTACAGTAAAGACAAAGTGGAACTCATTCTCTCTCTTGGTCTCACTAGGTATCCATCATGGAGGTTTAGCTCAGAGGGGTCAGGGAGGTCAGGGGTGGTGCGAGGGGTAGGCCAGGTCACCCCTGGTGTGAGAAGTGGGGAACCCCATCAAACTTCCTTTCCCCTCAAGCCAGATTAAATCAATCAGATGACTTCAATAGCTCTTTTAACCAATACTATTCTCTTCACTTGTTTACACCACTGAACAGGGAAACTGTATGTGCTGTTGATTGAGCCATTGTGTTGTTAAGAGGGGCAGCCAACCCCCCAGCCAGCCTCAGCCTCGACCCAACCTTCACAACACAGAGAACACAAGCGCCACGCTAATTGAAAGTCAGAGGTTGCGACCTTTGTCAGTGGGCCCTGAGCCTCTTCTCCTGGGCAGGCGCCACACACGCACGTACACACGCACGCACGCACGTACACACACGCGCGTACGCGCACACACACACACACACACACACACACACACACACACACACACACACACACACAGTGTTTGGCCCGACTGTGCGGGGTGCAGGGGGCCTGGTTGAAGAGGGGGTCCTGTGGAAAGTCCCCTCGGCTGCACAGCGCCCCTCTCCTGCAGTCAGCAGGCTGAAAGGAGAGGCAGCTGTGTGGGTAGAAGAGCCTAGCAGCAGGGGGAAAGGACAGGGGGATTTGCATTTGCCCCAAGAAAAAGGCTTTCATCCCCCCAGCTCTATCTATAGATGGGGCGGCGAGCGGGGTGAAGGCCAGGGTACAGGGGAGAGACACTCAATGGGCTTTTCATCTCAGGTCCTTGACTTGTCATGGAGGGACATAAAGATAGGGCTGGGCCTGACTCAGGAGAGAGAGAGCGATAGTGAGAGGGAGGGAGTGAGGGAGGGAGGGAGTGAGGGAGTGAGGGAGTGAGGGAGGGAGGGAGGGAGGGAGGGGTGTCCTCATGAAAACCCACATCAAGGATGTGAAGGTCTCAGCAGCAGCTTAGTCTGTGCCCTCCGTGAAAGAGGTCAAGGAGTGTGGAAGAGTCCCCTATGTAGAGGCAATGGAGGAGGGATGGAGGGAGAGAGGGATGGAGGGAGGGAAGGGAGAGAGAGAAGGGGCAGGTCAGCTACAGAGAGAAGAGACATGGATAATCTTTCTTCATTAGAGAGCCTCTGCAGGCTGTTCAAAACCAACCCTACTGTATTTATCCATCTTCTTCTCTCTCACACACACAGAGATACATTCCTCAGAATGGGTATACATACCAACCATAACATACAGTACCAATCAATCAAAATGAGACATACAAATGTGGTGATCTGTTCTATTTTGGGGTGGTAAATAAAACCATTTAAAAAAAGATTTGCAACAATAAACATATTTCCAGGTTCATTGTAGTGACAAAAGAGTTGCTATGACAACCTGTTTTAAGCCCACTAGCATGCCTATACTGAGGCTTAGCACAAAATAACTAGGCTAATACTACTAAGCCTTTGTTTTGGTGAAGAATTTAGGATACAAAATGTTACAAGATATGAAAACAGACAAGCTGTCAGTCACAATTCCCCACAGCCTGAAAGGAGGGCAGAGCGTTGCTTTAAGTAGGACTTTGTTCTGCATCATTATTCTTCAGAAAGGTGGTCCAGAACCAGATCTAAAGATAACTGCCCCCCCCCACCCCAACCCTCTCCTAGACCCTCTGCAGACCCCTGCGATAGACGGACGGTTATTTTTAGACTTTTTATGTGGGTTGGCTTGTCCCACTAGACACCCAAGGTCCTTCAGAAAGCACACCTTCAGAAAGACATCACAGAAGAAGAGAGAACCCAGTTAAAGGTAGAATAATGGGGGACCATTATTGTTACAGCCAGCTAAATGGAAATGAGTTTGAAGCCATTATCTTTGAACCAATCAGTATTAGGAATGACACATCTTTGAACCAATCAGTATTAGGAATGACACATCTTTGAACCAATCAGTATTAGGAATGACACATCTTTGAAAATGCACCTAATTTAATCATTGAGTGGTACTATTTAAAACGTTTTTGCAGGAACATATAACAGCTGATTTAAAATTGTTTTTTTATTTCACCTTTATATAACCAGGTAGGCTAGTTGAGAACAAGTTCTCATTTGCAACTGCGACCTGGCCAAGATAAAGCATAGCAGTGTGAACAGACAACACAGAGTTACACATGGAGTAAACAATTAACAAGTCAATAACACAGTAGGAAAAAAAAGAGTCTATATACATTGTGTGCAAAAGGCATGAGGAGGTAGGCGAATAATTACAATTTTGCAGATTAACACTGGAGTGATAAATGATCAGATGGTCATGTACAGGTAGAGATATTGGTGTGCAAAAGAGCAGAAAAGTAAATAAATAAAAACAGTATGGGGATGAGGTAGGTAAAAATGGGTGGGCTATTTACCGATGGACTATGTGCAGCTGCAGCGATCGGTTAGCTGCTCAGATAGCAGATGTTTGAAGTTGGTGAGGGAGATAAAAGTCTCCAACTTCAGATATTTTTGCAATTCGTTCCAGTCACAGGCAGCAGGTAAATGGTTAGTGTACAAACATGTTCTTGAAACAATTGAAGAAAATGTGGAAATAAATACATTTTTATATTTTATATTGACACCAGCGACATTAGAACTCTCTACACAAAATAATGATGTCCAGTGTTACGGAGTAGTGTAAAGAGCACCAAAACTCACCCACACAGATGTACTGTATTTCAACATGCTTATCAGTGGACCACACAGATGTACTGTATTTCAACATGCTTATCAGTGGACCACACAGATGTACTGTATTTCAACATGCTTATCAGTGGACCACACAGATGTACTGTATTTGAACATGCTTATCAGTGGACCACACAGATGTACTGTATTTGAACATGCTTATCAGTGGACCACACAGATGTACTGTATTTCAACATGCTTATCAGTGGACCACACAGATGTACTGTATTTCAACATGCTTATCAGTGGACCACACAGATGTACTGTATTTCAACATGCTTATCAGTGGACCACACAGATGTACTGTATTTCAACATGCTTATCAGTGGACCACACAGATGTACTGTATTTCAACATGCTTATCAGTGGACCACACAGATGTACTGTATTTCAACATGCTTATCAGTGGACCACACAGATGTACTGTATTTCAACATGCTTATCAGTGGACCACACAGATGTACTGTATTTCAACATGCTTATCAGTGGACCACACAATTGCACTGTATTTCAACATGCTTATCAGTGGACCACACAGATGTACATTTCAACATGCTGCTTATCAGTGGACCACACAGATGTACTGTATTTCAACATGCTTATCAGTGGACCACACAGATGTATTATTTCAACATGTATTTCAACATGCTTATCAGTGGACCACACAGATGTACTGTATTTGAACATGCTTATCAGTGGACCACACAGATGTACTGTATCAGTGGACCACACAGATGTAATTTCATGCTTATCAGTGGACCACACAGATGTACTGTATTTCAACATGCTTATCAGTGGACCACACAGATGTACTGTATTTCAACATGCTTATCAGTGGACCACACAGATGTACTGTATTTGAACATGCTTATCAGTGGACCACACAGATGTACCGTATTTCAACATGCTTATCAGTGGACCACACAGATGTACTGTATTTCAACATGCTTATCAGTGGACCACACAGTTGCTCCAGCATCTTAATCTGACAGTATTCATATTGAGCAAAACACAAATCTTACCCGCTTTGAGGAACCACTGCTTTGTAGTAAATTCTGCAGCTATGGGGGGGCCAGAGGACATCTCAAAACTCACTGTATCTTAAACCATAAAGGGAAAATACTTTAAATTGGTAGGGCTACATAACACAGCCAACCTGATTTACTCATCTAGTTATGTTTGTGCAGAAGTACATGCACAAACATTAACATGATGGCTACACAGACTATTTGCACCCCCCCCCACACACACACACACACACACTTTTATGCTGCTTCTACTCTCTGTTATTATCTATGCATAGTCACTTTAAAAACGCTACCTACATGTACAAATTACCTCAATTACCTCGACTAACCGGTGCCCCCGCACATGGACTCTGTACCGGTAGCCCCTGTATATGGGCTCGCTATTGTGATTTTACTGCTGCTCTTTAATGATTTGTTACTTAATTTAAAAAAAACAAATTTAAAGGTATTTTTCATAAAACTGCATTGTTGGTTAAGGGACATGTAAGTAAGCATTTCACTGTAAGATCTACACCTGTTGTATTCGGCGCATGTGACAAATAACATTGGATTGGATTCGAATACATACACAAATATGATGCATAGTCCTCCATACAAACACGTTCACAAAGAACAGATGAGTCCTTCACAGCTTGGGGATTTTCCAACATTTGTCTCTGCACTAGGCTAGGGGCCCTCAGACACCTAGTTGCCACCCTCTCCCCTCATCAGAGAGAGGGCCAGACGTGACAGGGTTTAAACGGTAAAACCTGATCCAGGTTGTGTTTTAATTGGCACCCTATTCCCTTTGTAGTGCACTACTTCTCACCAGAGCCCTATGGACCCTGGTCAAAAGCAGAACATTATATACGGAATAGGGTGCCATTTGGGACACATAAAGGGTTTAGTATTGAAACTGAAACCTGATCCAGAGTCAGTTTGAGAGCCTGCTGTGGCCCTGACAGATGGAGGGGAACCTGGTAGTTATAGTTATGGCTCTCCAGGTAGGTACTACAGTGTGTACTACAGTACCCAGGCTGTTAGGGCCCCATAGGGATCTGTCTGTCTGTCTGACTACATTGTAGTGGCACAGTGCGAAGCAACCAATGGTTGCGTGCCATGTCATGGACTGCACAGTTGGCCATCAGATTGCTGTATCATATAATGTGGTTAGCTGATATTTGAGATTTGGCAGGTGACTCTACAATGTAGTCAGTCTGAAACACTGCCCTTATCTGGAGAACAGGGTCATCATCCAAGGCCTCTGGGCAGGGAGCCCAGTCCCCACCCCATCAACCATCTGTGATCAGAACACGGGAACAGGGGAGTAGGACATCTGTCTACTCTGTACACATCCACATTAAGAATCTTGGACGGCAAATCAACGAAGGCAGCTGTTTTCATCTCTGGTTGCATCTTAAATTGGACTCTATTCTCTATATAGTGCATAAGGCTCTGGTCAAAATTAGAGCACTATATAGGGAATAGGGTGCCTTGTGGGACTCACCCTCTGTCTGATTAATCATTTCAACATTTGACTGATTTATGACTGGTACTGTAAAGGCTTTGAAACCTATACCAGATTCATTGTAGTCAGGACTGCTGACCAGTCAGTGACAGATTCATAAACCGAAGTGAATTTCCACTTGGTCTTTCTGTCCGTAGCCTCAGCATTGTTGCTCATAATGGGAACAGCGACATGCTTTTTTAATAAAGAGGAAGACAGCGTTACTTGTGTGTGTGGGGTGGGGGGGGGGGCAGTCCTCTGTGGCTCATTATTGGTTTCTAATCCACACCGATGGTCACCTAACCTCTGAGCCTTTCATTGTGTTCCAGTCAGTCAATGGGGCTGGGGGATGGGGATGGGTGTGTGTGTGTGTGTGTGTGTGTGTGTGTGTGTGTGTGTGTGTGTGTGTGTGTGTGTGTGTGTGTGTGTGTGTGCCCAGTGTGTGTGTGTGTGTGTGTGCCCAGTGTGTGCCCAGTGTGTGCCCAGTGTGTGTGTGTGTGTGTGTGTGTGCCCAGTGTGTGTGCCCAGTGTGTGTGTGTGTGTGTGTGTGTGTGTGTGTGTGTGTGTGTGCGCCCAGTGTGTTAGTGAGATAGACGGTGGCTGTGGGCTCAGCTCAGCTCAGAGGAGCACTGTTCTGTTTCTTAGGCAGTGCTAGCTGTCTGGGATACAGGACATGACAGACAATGGTGATAGTTTCAAGATGCTGCAAGAGCTGTGTGTGGGGGAGGGGGGGGGGGGGGGGGGCTTTGATAGGAAGAGGAAGTAAGAGAGGAAGAGCTGCCTGAAGGGAGAAGAGAGAAGGGGATTTGGCTGGAAGCTAAAGCAGAGCTTGATGTAAACCAGATGAGGAAAGGAACAGGGTTGTTCAGGACCAAGTAAAACAACCCGACCTGCTCTTCTAAAACAAAAGAAAGCCCAGAGCTCAGCCAGGCACCCAGCCCGGGCAACAGACACCCCCACTGCACCAACACCAACAAATCTCCACATTACACAGGCTGACTTTCAGCTAAGTAGGGCTAAGAAGGGTTGAAGAGTTTTGGGTTAAACCAGGATATCTCTTCTCTTATTTCAAGGAAAAAGACAACGTGTTCTAACTAATCCAGTTAGTTAAGAGGCCCCTTGTAGCTACGCTAACAACAGTCATGCTGCTACTGCTATTATTAACCTACTAACTATGTAAACACATATAGGCTGCATCCCAAATGGTACCATATTCCCTTTATGGGGCATTATTACTGGACCTGAACCTGGTCAAAAGTATTGCACTATATAGGGAATAGAGTGCCCTTTGGGACTCATCCCTTGACTCCCATGAGAGAGACATGCCACATGATGGTAATTTTGAAGACCCACCACATCAGCCTTTTCCTGGACTCTCTTTTGACTGACATCAAACAGAGAAGGAGAGGGGGGCTAGCTGCTCCTCTACCTGCCTGTGAAAGCAGAGCCCCTGTCCTTCTGGTGTGTGGCTTAGCACCCAGGGGCCTGAAGGGGCCCGGCCGGTCTGGAGCCCTCCGCTGATCAAAGCCCAATGACCAGGGGAATCAGGGAAGCATCCCGGCGCACAGATGAAGAGCCAGGGGTGAAGAGGTAAGGTCTATCAGTGGTATCTCACAGCCGGGGCCCACTCAACAACAGGAGGTTGAGTTTCACTGCCGTCTCCCCACTTTTCTATAATATCCTTCCCTCTCTTCATCCCTTCCTCCTTTCTCATCCCCATCACATGCTGCGGAGGATGAGAGCGCCACAAAGACACGGTTCAGGCATTACCGCAGAGGCATGGTCCTTCTTCAAAAACTTTCATGCAAATACCACATTTCCCAGGTCACCCACCAGTAATATAGTTTGTCATTTCACAATGTTGAAAGTTTTCTTAATGTTTTCAGCATGATTTAAGAAGCTCTTTTAAGTTGATGGGGATCGGTTCAAATAGATCACAAGTGTTGTAAAATGCTGACCTGTGTTTTTGTGAGACCGTTGGTTATTAAAGCTAAGCTATTAAAACAGAAGTGTGTTTTATCGCTACCTAGGCAACAGACAAAACCATAGAGACGGCAATCAACAGTGAATCTGACATGCGATTCGTCAGTACTTTGACCCTTTTCAGGCTCTGCTTCAGCAATTAACAGGATTTAGACAGTCTACTGGCAGGGGTGAGGAGATGGCAACCTAATACCTATTTAGTACACTATTTTTGACCAAGGCAAGTAGTGCCCTATCTAGAGAATAGGGTGTCATTTGGGACGTAACCATAGTCAGTCACTGAGGACCGTGGTTGGTGGTTAAAAACTTCAAACGTGTGGTGGAATCCTTGTCTTGGCAGACACAATCAAATAATGTGACTGCGCTGTTCAAGCCATTAGGAATGCCTGGCGTTCGGCTTGAGCCAGCAACATTCTGCCTGGGTCCCAAATACTATTCTCTATATAGTGGAATACTTTTGACCAGAGAGAAAATGGGAACTATAAATTGAATAGGGTGCTATTTGGAACGGAACATTCTCTCTTCACCCTGTCCCTAAATCTCTCTCACATGTCCTGCTAGTTGCAGCTGTTGCCTGTTAGACATAGCAATGCAGCTGTGGAGGGTGGATGGTGAAATCAGGCCTGAAAACATGGGATGTGTCCAAAATGGTACCCTACTCCCTATTTAGTGCACTACTTCTGACCAGGGACCAGGGGTGCACATCATATAGTAGTATTGCACTATATATGGAATAGGTTGCCATTTGGGACAAATCCATAGTATTCTCCCCTTGTTCTAAGGCCACATCAGACAAGATAAATGGACTAAAAATATCACCCAACATACAGAAAGCAGATCTCTCTGATGATTAGCTGAGCCACGCTATGGTTGTCGACTCGACTAGACTATTGTTAACGCTTATTATATATTTCTCGAGAAGATCTTTAGCTCTCTTTAATACTTTGCTTGTTTCAATAGAGGGTGTGACTGGGGAATAGCTGATGCAGAATATCGTAGGTCACAAGGATGAGGGAAGGGGGTGAAATCCCTCCTTTGAGGATAGGTGGAGCCCTTTATATTTAATCTCTTCCTTTATTTCATAAAACACATAGGGACAGTTTATTGGACACAGATCCAGATTTTTTTAAATCCAGGACATCTGTATCTGGGAAACTGGCCCTAAAAGTATACAAAATGGTTTGAGGGGTTTTGTTCTAGCAGTAAGGATCATCCTATAGAAGTTAATTTGTTTAATTTTCTGGATTGTGTGTATCTTTTACTGCTAGGTATTACTGCACCGTTGGAGCTAGAAACACAAGCACTTAGCTGCATCTGCGATAACATCTGCAAATCTGTGTATGCCACCTATAAACGACAATGTCAACAGGGTAAATAGAGAAACAACAACATAGCAAGCCTTCTGAAACTTGTGGGTGAAACCACAATCCCTCAATGACATCATTCACATTACAAACAATCTGTACACAACAACACTCAACAAGTCAAGTTCAGGAAAACAATCAGTGAAGTAGGCAGTTGTGGTTGATGAGCTAGACAGCAGTGTTTGGCTTTTTCACTGTTGTTTTCCCATCAGACTGGGCTAGCAGCTAGATACCTGGTCATCAGACTGGGCTAGCAGCTAGATACCTGGTCATCAGACTGGGCTAGCAGCTAGATACCTGGTCATCAGACTGGGCTAGCAGCTAGATACCTGGTCATCAGACTGGGCTAGCAGCTAGATACCTGGTCATCAGACTGGGCTAGCAGCTAGATACTTGGTCATCAGACTGGGCTAGCAGCTAGATACCTGGTCATCAGACTGGGCTAGCAGCTAGATACCTGGTCATCAGACTGGGCTAGCAGCTAGATACCTGGTCATCAGACTGGGCTAGCAGCTAGATACTTGGTCATCAGACATGGCTAGCAGCTAAATACCTGGTCATCAGACTGGGCTAGCAGACCTGGTCATCAGACTGGGCTAGCAGCTAGATACTTGGTCATCAGACATGGCTAGCAGCTAGATACCTGGTCATCAGACTGGGCTAGCAGCTAGATACCTGGTCATCAGACTGGGCTAGCAGCTAGATACCTGGTCATCAGACTGGGCTAGCAGCTAGATACTTGGTCATCAGACATGGCTAGCAGCTAAATACCTGGTCATCAGACTGGGCTAGCAGCTAGATACCTGGCCATCAGACTGGGCTAGCAGCTAGATACTTGGTCATCAGACATGGCTAGCAGCTAAATACCTGGTCATCAGACTGGGCTAGCAGCTAGATACCTGGTCATCAGACTGGGCTAGCAGCTAGATACCTGGTCATTTTGGATTTTTGATTTAACCTTTATTTAACTAGGCAAGTCAGTTAAGAACAAATTATTATTTACAATGACGGCCTACCTCGGCCAACCCTGGAAGACGCTGGGCCAATCGTGCACCACCCTATGGGACTCCCAATCACAACCGGATGTGATGCAGCCTGGATTCAAACCAGGGACTGCAGTGACGCCTCCTGCACTGAGATGCAGTGTCTTAGACCGGTGCGCCACTCGGGAGCCCAGTCATCACACTGGGCTTGCAGCTGGTCATCAGACTGGGCTAGCAGCTATCTACCTGGTCATCAGACAGGGCTAGCTGCTATCTACCTGGTCATCAGACAGGGCTAGCTGCTGTCTACCTGGTCATCAGACAGGGCTAGCTGCTATCTACCTGGTCATCAGACAGGGCTAGCTGCTATCTACCTGGTCATCAGACAGGGCTAGCTGCTATCTACCTGGTCATCAGACAGGGCTAGCTGCTATCTACCTGGTCATCATATGCCTCTAGCACATGCAATGATGAGAGCAACATTGACTCTCTCTCTCTCTCTCTCTCTCTCTCTCTCTCTCTCTCTCTCTCTCTCTCTCTCTCTCTCTCTCTATCTCTACACCTCTCTCTCTCTCTAACCATCTCTCCCTCTATTTCACTCTAACTGTGATCTCTATCTCACTCTAACTGTGATCTCTATCTCACTCTAACTGTGATCTCCATCTCACTCTAACTGTGATCTCTATCTCACTCTAACTGTGATCTCTATCTCTCTAACGCCAACTCTCTCTTTCTCCCAATCTGTTTTAGAGTTAGAAAGGTGGGTGAGAGGAGAGAGGGGCTGGTGTCTATGGAGGCTGGCTGGGGGCTGCTCAGTTCCCGGGCCTGGGCATGGGTCTGTTTATTCAGAGTGTTATTACTGAACACTGCTTTTGGTCTGGCTGGTCCTCACGCCTGCCACAGCACAGCACAGCACGGGGGGGGGGAGAGCCTAGCGTTTGTTAATTTTGCAGTGGATTTGCAGTGGATTTGATTATTGTTACTCCACTTCCTGCTAACCAATACAACACAGTGAAATCCCCCTTAGGACCAGAGCAGCATTGCCCATCCTGTCTGGCCTCGCCTGGCCTCCATTCTAAGGATGAGCCAGAGCTCGGCCAGCCAACGCTACTGATAAACATGTTTGTGCTAACAATGACGATGACAAAAAGTCAGTGTTTGGCTGAAAATGCAGGACTCAACACGAGCATGGACGATAACAGGCTCCCATAGTGCACAGCTTGTTTTAAGCTGCTTGCCCATAATTCAGTATCTAAGGAGGTTGACTGAATTAAAATGGGTTAGAATCGTGTTGAAGCTAGGTTAAACACATTTCAGAGCACTGAGTCTGTCGTGTTTGTTTAAATGACAAAAGGTTAGTGAGTCTGGGCCAGGAGAGAGAGAGAGTTGTTTAAAATAATTCACTTAACTTGTGTACATTTCACATCAAAGTAGAGGGCAGACATATACTGCTCTGCCACAGGGTAAATAGTCAGTCCTCAGCTTGACCTGGGAGCCATATACACAGGCTTCATGTGTTCCAAATGGTACCATATATAGTGCACTACTTTTGATGCACTGTGTAGGGAATAAGGTGCCATTTGAGACACCTCCACTGTCTGTCTCAGTATGTACTGTGTGTTTTCTTTAGACTGCTGCCTGGCTGGGTAGAGAAAAATACCAGCAGCCGGACTAATCTCTCCGCAAGCAAAAACACAATAACCAAACAGTCAGAGAGATCAGTGGGAAGAGTTAGTTCAGTTTACTCAAAGTCCTGAGTAGACATGGATGGTAACAAGGCATAGTCAGATATAGTAAACAACATCACAATAGGAAAAACAGGGTGGCGCTCAAAGGACTTAGACCTAAAACACTAGAAACATAATACTGTGTTGCAAATGCTTCCTCAAATATTAGCATTTCGATAATACACTTTGGTTCCAACCTAAATTGCGCCCTATCCCCTATATAGTGCACTACTTTTGACCAGAGCCATATCAGGACCCTCCCTGGTCAAAAGTAGTGCACTATATAGGGAATAGGATGCCATTTGAGACACTACCTTTGTGCTATGCATGTCTGACAGTGTGAACTATGACTGACTGTCTGACAGTGTGAACTATGACTGACTGTCTGACAGTGTGAACTATGACTGACTGTCTGACAGTGTGAACTATGACTGTCTGACAGTGTGAACTATGACTGTCTGACAGTGTGAACTATGACTGTCTGACAGTGTGAACTATGACTATCTGACAGTGTGAACTATGACTATCTGGCAGTGTGAACTATGACTATCTGACAGTGTGAACAGCAGTGTTCTTGACATTTAATAGCTGAAGTTGTCAACTCAATGTTGCTGTGGTAATTCATCCTAAAGCAGACAGTGTTGTGAACTGGGGGACTGACAGACTGTTAATTACAGATCGCAGCTACGAAGCACATCAGCTAAATGAGGATTAACTGGAGGGACCCCTTTGAAAGTTGATACTCCTTGAGAGAGTGGGGTGTGTTTTGATCCTGACGATGAAAACATAACTGCAGCCTGGAATCAGTTTAGGCTCTCTATCCATATGGTGTTCTTCTAGTGGGCCTGCTAGATTTACAACTCTACACTTCTTCCACTGCCAATGACAGAGGGAGGTATGGTGGAAGGGGGGAGTACCAAGCAGCCAATTACTATACAAGGCACACATACTATACTGTAGGTCCACAGTGTCCAGCCAAGATTTAGTCTGGTTACAGGGCTTCAGATCAGGCTGGGGCTGACTAGTCAAGGACCACAGAAAAAGTGTGATTTATACAGTTTATGCCCAACCATAATGAAAGGAATCATTAATCCCAAAAAATGTACACAATTTACTGCCAGGGAGCCCAGCAGAGCACCCCCTTTACAAATAAATAGTGCATCCTTCCTGGTGCTGAGAACTGGATAGTTTGCAGTATCGGTCAATATGTGTGAAAATGAACCTAAAACTATATACAATTTCATGGACATGTGTATTACATTTTCACATTTAACGTCCATTCGTGAGTGAAAGTTGATCTGTAGCAGAGTTTCTAGACCTTCGGTCTGGGGGACATTTCTATCAGATTGTTAGTGAACATGGATTTTCCAGTAATCCATTCTCAAGTGTTAGTTTTAATATAAATAATTGTTCTCCAAGGAGGAAGACCAAAGCTTGCCAGATCTCTCCACCAAAAAAGTTCTGTCCACAAAAAAGAGAAACAGTGCGATGTAATCATATGTACACTTACACACTAAGGAAAGAATGTCCATGTATGTCAAAACAAAAACAGGATTTGATTGGGCTGCTCTTACAGTCAATTTGCATAAATTATGTTTAAAATGAAATATACACCAAGTATACAAACATTAGAAGCACCTGCACTTTCCATGACAGACTGACCAGGTGAATCCAGGTGAAAGCTACAATCCCTTATTGATGTCACTTGTTAAGTCCACTTCAATCAGTGTAGATGAAGGGGAGGAGAAAGGTTAAAGAAGGATTTTTAAGCCGTGAGACAATTGTGTATGTGTGCCATTCAGAGGTTGAATGGACAAGAACTGCAACACTGCTGGGTTTTTCATGCTCAACAGTTTCATGTGTATCAATAATGGTCAACCACCCAAAGGACATCCAGCCAACTTCACACAAATGTGGGAAGCATTGGAGTCAACATGGGCCAGAATCCCTTTGGAACGCTTTCAACACCTTGTAGAGTCCATGCCCCGACAAATTTAGTCTGCTCTGAAAAAAGGGGAGGGGGTGCAACTCAATATTAGGAAGGTGTTACTAATGTTTAATACATTCAGTATATGTGATCCATATAACAGGGATCATGATATGATATGAAAGCAGTGCATTAAAAGGTCAGCTCCCCAATCAACTGAAACTAACTTCAAGCTTGCGGCAGTAGTGGTTAGATCCTTTATTTAATGTATGACAGCTTTGCCATACATCACAACAACATTGTGGATGTATCCTCAAGACTACTGCTGGCCACAGTTATATAAAGTCTCATTCACTATTATCTTGTTACACTTAGTGCCTGGAGTGACTAAACTGAGGCAGGGAGACAGACAGAGTGCATCCATTCTGACTATATACACTGTATAGCCCTGTTGCTTAATTGCTTTTCCGGCCTGTAAATAGAAACTACGTCCCAAATGTCACACTATACGCCAATAGGGCTGAGGTCAAAAGTAGTACACTCTATAGGGAATAGGGGGCCATTTGGGACTCAAGGTCATTTATAGCAGTTCTAGAAAGAAACCAGACAAAATGATCTTTACTGTGTCACGTCCAGTCTAAATGAAAAGGCTACAGAACACATTGACCATTGGCCCATCTATAGCAAGGAGGGGGGCAGGACAGGGGGCAAAAGCTTACTGGTCTTGGGACTTATGTAAGAGGAGGAGAATTCAGGCCTTTGCCACTCAGTGCTCTAAAATCAGGCCCTAGTATGCTTCTCAAATGGCACCCTATTCCCCATTTAGTGCACTATATAGAGAATAGGGTGCCATTTGGGAAGTAGCCCTAAAGTAGTGCCTTGACATCACCTTCAAATGCAGTTCTTCATTAAACCTAGTACTCAATGGGTTTTTTATTTGACCACCCAAATCAAAGCCCCCTTCTGTTGTATTGTCTGAGTTCAGTAAAGTTAAAGGAAAGTGAAGTGAAGCTAGAGCACAACATATCACCCAGGCTAAGACACAATAACTGAGTGGTCATTTAATCATGTTACCATCACAGGCGTCAGTTGAGTTGTCCCTTTAAATTCATTCTTGTATTCTCTTCCCCTAACAACAAGTTGCTACAACGAGCAGAAAACTGGGGGAGATGAAAGGTGGAAGAAGGTGTCCAGGCGAAACATTAAGATGCAGGTGGACAATTTTTGCTCTTTCTCCCGACCCCTGTTTCACTGGTGCATCAAATGTCCACCGAAACAAAATCCGTACAGATACGCAGTGACATACAAAACACACACTGACATTCAACACAGCTACAAAAATATCCAAACACAGATTAAATTACTTTAACAGATTCTGCCGGCCTGGATGGTAGCTAGTTATCACCACAGGCTCACAGGTTCAAAGGACAGGCAGGGTGTTTCATTTGAGAGGAAAGCAGATAAGGAAAACTAATCCAACAAGTATACTTGATAGAGGGTAATGTCACAACCATAAAGCACAACTATGTATCAGGAAAGAGTATCAAGCAACTTCACATGAGTACTGGTGAGTGAAGCAGCAGAGGAATAGGCTGTGTCCAAACCCTGGCTATTCCCTGTGTAGTGTACTACATTTAACCAGGTCATATACTGTAGGGAATTAAAGGGACAACTCAACTGACACCTGTGATGGTAACATGATTACTCTACTCTATATCATCTACTGCATCTTTATGTAATACATGTATCACTAGCCACTTTAACTATGCCACTTTGTTTACATACCCTACATTACTCATCTCATATGTATATGTATATACTGTACCCTAAATAATCTACTGCATCTTTATGTAATACATGTATCACTAGCCACTTTAAACTATGCCACTTTGTTTACATACACTACATTACTCATCTCATATCTATATACTGTACTCGATACCATCTACTGCATCTTGCCTATGCCGTTCTGTACCATCACTCATTCATATATCTTTATGTACATATTATTTGTCCCTTTACACTTGTGTGTATAAGGTAGTAGTTGTGGAATTGATAGGTTAGATTACTCGTTGGTTATTACTGCATTGTCGGAACTAGAAGCACAAGCATTTCGCTACACTCGCATTAACATCTGCTAACCATGTGTATGTGACAAATACATTTGATTTGATTTGAATAGGGGTTTGGACTCACACTTACAATAGCCTGTAGGCAGCACAGTAATAGCTGCAGTAAGCAGTTTGGACTGACTCCCAAAACATAGGGACTTGTATGTCCTCTCAGAATAACAAAAGCACATGGCACACAAATGCTTTCACAGCAGCAGTTAGAAAGCCTCCAGGACCTACAGCCTACCAAGAGCTATGGCTCTGTCTCTCTGTCCATGGCTCTGTCTCTCTGTCCATGGCTCTGTCTCTCTGTCCATGGCTCTGTCTCTCTGTCCATAGCTCTGTCTCTCTGTCCATGGCTCAGTCTCTCTGTCCATAGCTCTGTCTCTCTCTCAAATGGCACCCTATTGCATATTATATATATACAGTTGAAGTCGGAAGTTTACAAACTCTTAGGTTGGAGTCATTAAAACTAGTTTTTCAACCACTCCACAAATGTCTTGTTAATAAACTATAGTTTTGCCAAGTTGGTTAGGACATCTACTTTGTGCATGACAAGTAATTTTTCAAACAATTGTTTACAGACAGATTATTTCACTTATAATTCACTGTATCACAATTCCAGTGGAACTCCAGTGTATGTAAACTTTCAACTTCAACTGTATGCAAATAAATTCATAAAAAATCCTACAATGTGATTTTCTGGATTTTGTTTCTCATTTTGTCTGTCATAGTTGAAGTGTACCTATGATGAAAATTACAGGCCTCTCTCATCTTTTTAAGTGGGAGAACTTGCACCATTGGTGGCTGACTAAATACTTTTTTGCCCCACTGTATATAGTTGAAGTCGGAAGTTTACATACACCTTAGCCAAATACATTAAAACTAAGTTTTTCACATTTCCTGACATTTAGTACTGGTAAAAATTCCCTGCCTTAGGTCAGTTAGGATCACCACTTTATTTTAAGAATGTGAAATGTCAGAATAATAGTAGAGAGTATTATTTATTTCAGCTTTTATTTCTTTCATCACATTCCCAGTGGGTCAGAAGTTTACATACACTCAATTTGTATTTGGTAGCATTGCCTTTAAAATTGTTTAACTTGGGTCAAATGTTTCAGGTAGCCTTCCACAAGCTTCCCACAATAAGTTGGGTTTTGGCCCATTCCTCCTGACAGAGCTGGTGTACAGAGTCAGGTTTGTAGGTCTCCTCGCTCCTACACGCTTTTTCAGTTCTGCCCACAAATTTTCCTGATTGAGGTCAGGGCTTTATGATGGCATGATGACATTTTGCCGCAACTTTGGAAGTATGCTTGGTGTCATTGTCCATTTGGAAGACCCATTTGCGACCAGGCTTTAACTTCCTGACTGATGTCTTGAGATATTGCTTCAATATATCCACATAATTTTCCCTCCTCATGATGCCATCTATTTTGTGAAGTGCACCAGTCCCTCCTGCAACAAAGCACCCCCACAACATGATGCTGCCACCCCCGTGCATCACGACTGGGATGGTGTTCTTCGGCTTGCAAGCCTCCCCCTCTTTCCTCCAAACATATCGATGGTCATTATGGCCAAACAGTTATATTTTTGTTTCATCAGACCAGAGGACATTTCTCCAGAAAGTACGATCTTTGTCCTCATGTGCAGTTGCAAACCGTAGTCTGGCTTTTTTATGGCGGTTTTGGAGTAGTGGTTTCTTCCTTGATGAGCGGCCTTTCAGGTTATGTCGATGTAAGACTCATTTTACTTTGGATATAGATACTTTTGTACCTGTTTCCTCCAGCATCTTCACAAGGTCCTTTGCTGTTGTTCTGTGATTGATTAGCACTTTTCGCACCAAGATACATTCATCTCTAGGAGACAGAATGTGTCTCCTTCCTAAGTGGTATGACGGCTGTGTGATCCCATGGTGTTTAAACTTGCGTACTATTGTTTGTACAGATGAACGTGGTACCTTCAGGAATTTGGAAATTGCTCCCAAGGATGAACCAGACTTGTGGAGGTCTACAATTTTTTCTTCTGATGTCTTGGCTGATTTCTTTTGATTTTCCCATGATGTCAAGCAAAGAGGCATTGAGTTTGAAGGTAGGCCTTGAAATACATCCACAGGTAAACCTCCAATTGACTCAAATTATGTAATTTCCTCCTGATTCCTGCTTACAAGCAAAAATTAAAGCAGGACGCACCAGTGACTCGGTCTATAAAAAAGTGGTCAGATGAAGCAGATGCTAAGCTACAGGACTGTTTTGCTAGCACAGACTGGAACTTGTTCCGGGATTCTTCCGATGGCATTGATGAGTACAACACCATCAGTCACTGGCTTTATCAATAAGTGCATTGAGGACGTCGTCCCCACAGTGACTGTACGTACATACCCCAACCAGAAGTCATTCATTACAGGCAACATTCGCACTTAGCTAAAGGGCAGAGCTGCGGGACTCTAACCCGGAAGCTTACAAGAAATCCTGATATGCCCTGAGACGAACCATCAAACAGGCAAAGTGTCAATACAGGACTAAGATTGAATCATACTACACCGGCTCCGACGCTCGTCGGATGTGGCAGGGCTTGCAAACTATTACAGACTACAAAGGGAAGCACAGCCGCGAGCTGCCCAGTGACACAAGCCTACCAGACGAGCTAAATCACTTCTATGCTCACTTCGAGGCAAACAACACTGAGGCATGCATGAGAGCATGAGCTGTTCCGGACGACTGTGTGATCATGCTCTCCGTAGCCGACGTGAGTAAGACTTTTAAATAAGTCAACATACACAAGGCTGCAGGGCCAGACGGATTACCAGGACGTGTGCTCCGGGCATGTGCTGACCAACTGGCAGGTATCTTCACTGACATTTTCAACATGTCCCTGATTGAGTCTGTAATACCAACATGTTTCAAGCAGACCCCCAGAGACCCTGTGCCCAAGAACACAAAGGCAACCTGCCTAAATGCCTACAGACCCGTAGCACTCACGTCCGTAGCAAAAAGTGCTTTGAAAGGCTGGTAATGGCTCACATCAACACCATTATCCCACAAACCCAAGACCCACTCCAATTTGCATACCACCCAAACAGATCCTCGGATGATGCAATCTCTATTGCACTCCACACTGTCCTTTCCCACCTGGACAAAAGGAACACTTATATGATCATTGACTACAGCTCAGTGTTCAACACCATAGTGCCCTCAAAGCTCATCACTAAGCTAAGGATCCTGGGACTAAACACTGCCCTCTGCAACTGGATTCTGGATTCCTGACGGGCCGCCCTCAGGTGGTGAGGGTAGGTAGCAATACATCTGCCACACTGATCCTCAACACTGGAGCCCCCCAGGGGTGCTTGCTCAGTCCCCTCCTGTACTCCCTGTTCACCCAAGACTGCATGGCCAGGCACGACTCCAACACCATCATTAAGTTGGCAAAGAACACAACAGTAGGCCTGATCACCGACAACGACGAGACAGCCTATAGGGAGGAGGTCAGAGACCTGTCCAGGTGGTGCCAGAATAACAACCTATCCCTCAACGTAACCAAGAACTAAGATGATTGTGGACTACAGGAAAAGGAGGACCGAGTACGCCCCCTTTCTGATCGACGGGGCTGTAGTGGAGCAGGTTGAGAGCTTCAAGTTCTTTGGTGTCCACATCACCAACAAACTAGAACGGTCCAAACACACCAAGACAGTTGTAAAGAGGGCACGACAAAGCCTATTCCCCCTCAGGAAACTAAAAAGATTTGGCATAGGTCCTGAGATCCTCAAAAGGTTCTACAGCTGCTACATCGAGAGCATGGTTGCATCACTGCCTGGTTCGGCAATTGCTTAGCCTCCGACCGCAAGGCACTACAGAGGGTAGCGCGTACGGCACAGTACATAACTGGTGCTAAGCTGCCTGCCATCCAGGACCTCTACACCAGGCGGTGTCAGAGGAAGGTCCTAAAAATTGTCAAAGACCCCAGCCACCCCAGTCGTAGACTGTTCTCTCTACTACCACATGGCAAGCGGTACTGGAGTGCCAAGTATAGGACAAAAGGCTTCTCAACAGTTTTTACACCCAAGCCATAAGACTCCTGAACAGGTAATCAAATGGCTGCCTGGACTATTTGCATTGTGTGCCCCCCCCAACCCCTCTTTAAGGCTGCTGCTCTCTGTTTATCATATGTGCACAGTCACTGTAACTATACATTCATGTACATACAACCTCAATTGGCCCGACCAACCAGTGCTCCCGCACATTGGTTAACCGGGCTATCTGAATTGTGTCCAGCCACCCACTACCCACCATCCGCAACCCCTCTTTACGCTACTGCTACTCTCTGTTCATCATATATGCATAGTCACTTTAACCATATCTACATGTACATACTAGAGGTCGACCGATTAATCGGAATGGCCGATTAATTAGGGGCGATTTAAAGTTGTCATAACAATCGGAAATCGGTATTTTTCGGCGCCGATTTTCCGAAATTTTTTTTTTATTATATTTTTTTTTACACCTTTATTTAATCTTTATTTAACTAGGCAAGTCAGTTAAGAACACATTCTTATTTTCAATGACGGCCTAGGAATGGTGGGGGTTAACTGCCTCGTTCAGGGGCAGAAAGACAGATTTTCACCTTGTCAGCTCGGGGGATACAATCTTGCAACCTTACATTTAACTAGTCCAACGCAATAACGACCTGCCTCTCTCTCGTTGCACTCCACGAGGAGACTGACTGCCTGTTACGCAAGTGCAGTAAGCCAAGGTAAGTTGCTAGCTAGCATTAAACTTATCTTATAAAAAACAATCAATCATAATCACTAGTTAACTACACATGATTGATGATATTACTAGATATTATCTAGCGTGCCATGTGTTGCATATAATCTGACTGAGCATACAAGCATACAAGTATCTAAGTATCTGACTGAGCGGTGGTAGGCAGAAGTAGGCTCGTAAACATTCATTCAAACAGCACTTTCGTGCGTTTTGCCAGCAGCTCTTCGTTGTGCGTCAAGCATTGTGCTGTTTATGACTTCAAACCTATCAACTCCCGAGATGAGGCTGGTGTAACCGAAGTGAAATGGCTGGCTAGTTAGCGGGGTGCGCACTAATAGCGTTTCAAACTTCACTCGCTCTGAGCCTTGAGGTGGTTGTTCCCCTTGCTCTGCATGGGTAACGTTGCTTCGATGTGGTGGCTGTTGTCGTTGTGTTAATTCAGTATTGTTGTAATTGTCATTATTACAAATACATTATTTTTTATATATATATTTTTTAAATCGGCCGATTAATCGTTATTGCCTTTTTTGGTCCTCCAATAATCGGTATCGGTATTGGCATTGAAAAATCATAATCGGTCGACCTCTAGTACATACTACCTCAATCAGTCAGCCTGACTAACCTGTGTCTGTATGTAGCCTCGCTACCTTTATAGCCTCGCTACTGTATATAGCCTGTCTTTTTACTGTTGTTTTATTTCTTTAATTACTTATTGTTCACCCAATACCTTTTTGCACTATTGGTTACAGCCTGTAAGTAAGCATTTCACTGTTGTATTCGGTGCACGTGACAAATAAACTTTGATTTGATTTGATTTAGCCTATCATTGGCTTCTAAAGCCATGGCATAATTTTCTGGAATATTCCAAGCTGTTTAAAGGCACAGTCAATTTAGTGTATGTAAACTTCTGACCCACTGGTATTGTGATACAGTAAATAAGTGAAATAATCTGTCTGTAAACAATACAGAAGTATTATTTTTTTAGTTACAATAGCTTGTCTTTCTCACTTGACTCTTAAACTAGAAATCTTTAACACCAATATTACATGGTAACAGCCAGTATGGAAACATCTACGGCAATGCTCTGGGAAGACACAGAACCAAAACTATAGTTTGTTAACAAGACATTAGTGGAGTGGTTGAAAAATGAGTTTTAATGACTCCAACCTAAGTGTATGTAAACTTCCGACTTCAACTTTATATATACAAACACAGCACCAGTCAAAGGCTTGGACACACCTATTCATTCAATGTTTTTTCTTCAGTTTTATGATTTTCTACATTGTAGAATAATAGTGAAGACATAAAAACTATGAAATAACACATATGGAATCATGTAGTAACCAAAAAAAGTGTTAGATAAATACATTTGAGATTCTTCAAAGTACCACTGACATGCAATAAGCTTCAGTACAACTGATCCTTACTCAATGTATTCAATCACAGGGATATGTCCCAAATTGCACCCTACTCATAGGGCTCTGGACAAGTAGAGCACTATATAGAGAATAGTGTGGTGCCATTTGAGAGACAGACTTAGTATTCAGTCACGTCATGTCCCTCCCTCCCTGTACATATCTACCTCTATCCCTCCAGTATCCCTGTACATATCTACCTCTATCCCTCCAGTATCCCTGTACATATCTACCTCTATCCCTCCAGTATCCCTGTACATATCTACCTCTATCCCTCCAGTATCCCTGTACATATCTACCTCTATCCCTCCAGTATCCCTGTACATATCTACCTCGATCCCTCCAGTATCCCTGTACATATCTACCTCTATCCCTCCAGTATCCCTGTACATATCTACCTCTATCCCTCCAGTATCCCTGTACATATCTACCTCGATCCCTCCAGTATCCCTGTACATATCTACCTCTATTCCTCCAGTATCCCTGTACATATCTACCTCTATCCCTCCAGTATCCCTGTACATATCTACCTCTATCCCTCCAGTATCTCTGTACATATCTACCTCTATCCCTCCAGTATCCCTGTACATATCTACCTCTATCCCTCCAGTATCTCTGTACATATCTACCTCTATCCCTCCAGTATCCCTGTACATATCTACCTCTATCCCTCCAGTATCCCTGTACATATCTACCTCTATCCCTCCAGTATCCCTGTACATATCTACCTCTATCCCTCCAGTATCCCTGTACATATCTACCTCTATCCCTCCAGTATCCCTGCACATTGTAAATATGGTATTAGAACCTGACTAACCCTGTATACATTATAACTTACTTACTTATGTTCTTCTTATTTCTTATTTCTCGTGTGTTTTTGTTCTACCTTATGTTATTTTTACTTCTACACTGATAATGATTACTGCATTGTTGGGTTTAGAGTTTGCAAGAAACACATTTCACTGTACTTGTGCATGTGACATTAAAACTTGAAACCCTCCCTCCACACTAATGTTATCTCCTCCTCACCCCATGTTGTGTTGTCACTGAGGTGTGTCCAGTCCTGTGTACATTATTGAGATTTAAAGCACTGACTCGAGCAGTTGCTAGCCCCATGAGGCGTAGCTGTAGCTAGGGAAGACATGACACAGCAGTGATGTAGGACAAAATTATTTCACCCTCTCTGGGATAACTACTGCTGTGACCGAACTTGGAGACAAAGGAGGAGAGGAAGATAAGGGGAGGAGAGACACAGGACAGATGCACTAGTGCCATCTGGTGGTCAGAGGAGAACAGAGGGACACGCCATGGTCTACATCTTTGTGCGTTGGCTTCTCAAACAGTGTTTGTGTCTAAGCTGTATCCGTTTTTCCATTAAGCTGTACCCAACTAGCCATGCCATATGGTCTCTCCGAATAATGTGACACACCTGGCCTTTTACAAGAATAAACTTGAATGTTGTTACATTGTAGTATTGGGGAGACCAATTGAATGAATGAAAACAGTTCTAACAGTAAAACTTGACTTGAGAAACCATACATGGTCTCTCTGGCATCTCTCCATTGGTCTCTTGAAACTGCCTGACCAGGATGGGAGCAGGTCTGGGAGCTGAAGAGCTAGATTAAGCCGTCTAAAAAGAGAGGAGAGGAGAGGAGAGGAGAGGAGAGGAGAGGAGAGGAGAGGAGAGGAGAGGAGAGGAGAGGAGAGGAGAGGAGAGGAGAGGAGAGGAGAGGCATTGCATTCAAAGGGGATAAGCTAAAAACTGAAAGCAGAGGAGGAAGCCAATGGGACAACAACAGTCAAGCACATTGTTTCAATGTCTCCATTTAGGAAGAGTAATCTAACCACACACATGGGCTACATCCAGATCATGTGTGGCTTCTAAAGAAGCCACTTTGCTTTTCTGATGAAGAAAACTGAGGAATATTCAGGAGGATTTTCTCTCCAGCTGGGGCCATTAGCATGTGGAGGCAGAACATGGGGCTATAAATAAAACGGATTGTTGTTTGTCACTGTCAACACCACCAGAGAACACAGTATGGAAGCTGCTGAGGCCAGCCAATGATTCACACAGGAGGACATCTGCACCAGTTTAATTAAAGATAAAGAATGGCACCCTATTCCCTTCCTTGGCCCTGGTCAAATGTACTGCACTAAATAGGGAATCAGGAATCCTCCTCATCCTCCGTGTGTGTGTGTGTGTGTGTGTGTGTGTGTGTGTGTGTGTGTGTGTGTGTGTGTGTGTGTGTGTGTGTGTGTGTGTGTGTGTGTGTGTGTGTGTGTGTGTGTGTGTATGTGTGTGTCGAGCAGATGCTGTGTACAGTATACATTTATAATGCTTGCCTGTGGTGCACTGAGGGAGAAGGAGGCCTCCAGCGGTGGAGGTGACATTGAGGTGTCAAGCTGAGGAGGCTGATGTGGCATCTCTGGCTCCACATCCATGTTCCTGATGTCAACCGGCCACTGAGTGTCCTGGAAGCTCGTTGCGTCTGTAACTTCTGCTCAAATGCGTGCCAAATTATGACATATTCTTCACACACACGTAGGCACACACACACACATTCTTATCCAAGCCCAGCTATAATTTAACCACTGATAGAGATATACAGTATAGATTTTAATTGGATGAATCCTTGCATCAATAACTGTCTCAAATAGAGGGGGAGCCCTGTCATTTAAAATGCTCTCACAAGCCACATAGTCCAAATACAGTGTAACTAGATAACACAAACATAGTTTCTGTAGCCAAAACATTGGGTTTGAGATGCTTTTCAGGATAAGAGGGTTTGTCAAAGGGTTTTACAGGCTCTGTGTGTCAGTCAGCTCAGTGATATTGTAATTGAGTCCCCAGTCTGCTGGTGTCAAGCGCTGTCCCATGTGTATCCCAAATGGCACCTTATTATATACTATATAGTGCATTACTTTTCACCAGACCCCTATGGGCCCTGGTCAAAAGTAGTGCACTATAAAGGGAGTAGTGTGCCATTTGAGATACCGATGCAGTTAAAAAACTAAATGTCTTTGAGTTCTTCCTCTATCGTTAATAGAGTCCTGTCTTTGCTGCTTGCGGGGTCCTCCCCCTCCCCTCCTTCCCTCTGGCAGGTGTCTAAGCAACATTGAGGCTCTTTTAACCACGGGTCGAGCTGATTTTGGGTAAATATTGTTTTTGGCCAACACAGGAAGAGGCTAGGAATCTACTATGAGGTGTTTCTGTCTGAGTGGACTCATAACTTAGACACACTGTCTAAAGAGCCATGTGAACACAGAAGATCATTCACAACATGAGACAGACAACCGTAACAGAATCGCATGTTGCTTTTCGATCACTTAGTAAATTAATTATTAATTTCATGATTTTCCATGTGTTTTTATGAGACATACTGTAGGAGGCTCAGTTACAGTGCCTTGCGAAAGTATTCGGCCCCCTTGAACTTTGCGACCTTTTGCCACATTTCAGGCTTCAAACATAAAGATATAAAACTGTATTTTTTTGTGAAGAATCAACAACAAGTGGGACACAATCATGAAGTGGAACGACATTTCTTGGATATTTCAAACTTTTTGAAAAAAAAAAAATACTGAAAAATTGGGCGTGCAAAATTATTCAGCCCCTTTACTTTCAGTGCAGCAAACTCTCTCCAGAAGTTCAGTGAGGATCTCTGAATGATCCAATGTTGACCTAAATGACTAATGATGATAAATACAATCCACCTGTGTGTAATCAAGTCTCCGTATAAATGCACCTGCACTGTGATAGTCTCAGAGGTCCGTCAAAAGCGCAGAGAGCATCATGAAGAACAAGGAACACACCAGGCAGGTCCGAGATACTGTTGTGAAGAAGTTTAAAGCCGGATTTGGATACAAAAAGATTTCCCAAGCTTTAAACATCCCAAGGAGCACTGTGCAAGCGATAATATTGAAATGGAAGGAGTATCAGACCACTGCAAATCTACCAAGACCTGGCCGTCCCTCTAAACTTTCAGCTCATACAAGGAGAAGACTGATCAGAGATGCAGCCAAGAGGCCCATGATCACTCTGGATGAACTGCAGAGATCTACAGCTGAGGTGGGAGACTCTGTCCATAGGACAACAATCAGTCGTATATTGCACAAATCTGGCCTTTATGGAAGAGTGGCAAGAAGAAAGCAATTTCTTAAAGATATCCATAAAGTGTCGTTTAAAGTTTGCCACAAGCCACCTGGGAGACACACCAAACATGTGGAAGAAGGTGCTCTGGTCAGATGAAAGCAAAATTGAACTTTTTTGGCAACAATGCAAAACGTTATGTTTGGCGTAAAAGCAACACAGCTGAACACACCATCCCCACTGTCAAACATGGTGGTGGCAGCATCATGGTTTGGGCCTGCTTTTCTTCAGCAGGGACAGGGAAGATGGTTAAAATTGATGGGAAGATGGATGGAGCCAAATACAGGACCATTCTGGAAGAAAACCTGATGGAGTCTGCAAAAGACCTGAGACTGGGACGGAGATTTGTCTTCCAACAAGACAATGATCCAAAACATAAAGCAAAATCTACAATGGAATGGTTCAAAAATAAACATATCCAGGTGTTAGAATGGCCAAGTCAAAGTCCAGACCTGAATCCAATCGAGAATCTGTGGAAAGAACTGAAAACTGCTGTTCACAAATGCTCTCCATCCAACCTCACTGAGCTCGAGCTGTTTTGCAAGGAGGAATGGGAAAAAATTTCAGTCTCTCGATGTGCAAAACTGATAGAGACATACCCCAAGCGACTTACAGCTGTAATCGCAGCAAAAGGTGGCTCTACAAAGTATTAACTTAAGGGGGCTGAATAATTTTGCACGCCCAATTTTTCAGTTTTTGATTTGTTAAAAAAGTTTGAAATATCCAATAAATGTTGTTCCACTTCATGATTGTGTCCCACTTGTTGTTGATTATTCACAAAAAAATACAGTTTTATATCTTTATGTTTGAAGCCTGAAATGTGGCAAAAGGTCGCAAAGTTCAAGGGGGCCGAATACTTTCACAAGGCACTGTAAGAGTGAACAGTACGGCTACAACATAACAGGACTGGGAAACCATCCTCTCTCTAGTTTCCCTGCCATACACTGTTAGGATCACCACTGTATCATGGGAAGAACTCTTTTATGCATTCACAGTTCATTTTGTCATAAGATATTGGAATTATATCCTGCTCTGGGTCCTTGAATAACGCTATAGGAAATCTAATGTACACTCCTCCAAAAAATAAAGGGAACACGTAAACATCACAATGTAACTCCAAGTCAATCACTTCTGTGAAATCAAACTGTCCACTTAGGAAGTAACACTGATTGGCAATACATTTCACATGCTGTTGTGCAAATGGAATAGACAACAGGTGGAAATTATAGGCAATTAGCAAGACACCCCCAATAAAGGAGTGGTTCTGCAGGTGGTAACCACAGACCACATCTCAGTTCCTATGCTTCCTGGCTGATGTTTTGGTCACTTTTGAATGCTGGCGGTGCTTTCACTCTAGTGGTAGCATGAGACGGAGTCTACAACCCACACAAGTGGCTCAGGTAGTGCAGCTCATCCAGGATGGTACATCAATGCGAGCTGTGGCAAGAAGGTTTGCTGTGTCTGTCAGCGTAGTGTCCAGAGCATGGAGGCGCTACCAGGAGACAGGCCAGTACATCAGGAGACGTGGAGGAGGCCGTAGGAGGGCAACAACCCAGCAGCAGGACCGCTACCTCCGCCTTTGTGCAAGGAGGAGCAGGAGGAGCACTGCCAGAGCCCTGCAAAATGACCTCCAGCAGGCCACAAATGTGCATGTGTCTGCTCAAACGGTCAGAAACAAACTCCATGAGGGTGGTATGAGGGCCCGACGTCCACAGGTGGGGGTTGTGCTTACAGCCCAACACCGTGCAGTATGTTTGACATTTGCCAGAGAACACCAAGATTGGCAAATTCGCCACTGGCGCCCTGTGCTCTTCACAGATGAAAGCAGGTTCACACTGAGCACATGTGAGAGACGTGACAGAGTCTGGAGAGTCTGGAGACGCTGTGGAGAACGTTCTGCTGCCTGCAACA
Organism: Oncorhynchus clarkii lewisi; assembly: GCF_045791955.1. Taxonomy (NCBI): domain Eukaryota; kingdom Metazoa; phylum Chordata; class Actinopteri; order Salmoniformes; family Salmonidae; genus Oncorhynchus; species Oncorhynchus clarkii. The sequence continues at coordinate 30,807,148 of NC_092171.1, read as the reverse complement.
TCCTCCAGCACGACCGGTTTGGCGGTGGGTCAGTCATGGTGTGGGGTGGCATTTCTTTGGGGGGCCGCACATGTGCTCGCCAGAGGTAGACTGACTGCCATTAGGTACCGAGATGAGATGTTGTTGCTTAGGACCGAGATGAGATCCTCAGACCCCTTGTGAGACCATATGCTGGTGCGATTGGCCCTGGGTTCCTCCTAATGCAAGACAACGCTAGACCTCATGGAGTGTGTCAGCAGTTCCTGCAAGAGGAAGGCATTGATGCTATGGACTGACACGCCCGTTCCCCAGACCTGAATCCAATTGAGCACATCTGGGACATCAATAAGATGAACGTGGTACCTTCAATAATGCACATCCACCATCGCCACGTTGCACCACAGACTGTCCAGGAGTTGGCGGATGCTTTAGTCTAGGTCTGGGAGGAGAAACCTCAGGAGACCATCCGCCACCTCATCAGGAGCATGCCCAGGCGTTGTAGGGAGGTCATACAGGCACGTGGGCCTACACATACTACTGAGCCTCATTTTGACTTGTTTTAAGGACATTACATCAAAGTTGGATCAGCCTGTAGTGTGGGCTTTCATTTTGAGTGTTGAGACTCCAAATCCAGACCTCCATGGGTTGATAAATTTGATTTAAATTGATCATTTTTGTTTGATTTTGTTGTCAGCACATTCAACTATGTAAAGAAAAAAGTATTTAATAAGAATATTTCATTCATTCAGATCTAGGATGTGTTATTTTAGTGTTCCCTTTATTTTTTTGAGAAGTATATAATTGTTATTGTTCGTTATTATTATTAGTTCATCCAGTCGGTGTGATGGCAGAACATACCTAGTACACGTAAACACGTGCGTGCGCACACACACAAACACTCATTCACCCACCCACACAAACACCCACACAAACACTCACTCACCCACCCACACACAAACACCCACCCACACACACACACACACACACTCGCACGCCCGCCCGCCCGCCCGCCCACCCACACAAATAAACACCCACCCAACCACACACACAAACACCCACCCAACCACACACACAAACACCCACCCACACACACACACACAAACACTCACCCACACACACAAACACCCACACACAAACACAGTTTGTTCCTGCAGAACTGTACAGCCGTCACTGGGTTAGCCGTAGAGCATGATGCTAAATACTGGGAGTATGTTTCTGCTGGTTAGAGCCGGAGAGCACGATGCTAAATACTGGGAGTATGTTTCTGCTGGTTAGAGCCGGAGAGCATGATGCTAAATACTGGGAGTATGTTTCTGCTGGTTAGAGCCGGAGAGCATGATGCTAAATACTGGGAGTATGTTTCTGCTGGTTAGAGCCGGAGAGCATGATGCTAAATACTGGGAGTATGTTTCTGCTACCAAACAAGTTGGAGCCTTGTAACTAACTACCTGTTCTGAATTGGAGCTACCATTCATTTATCTTGGGGGGCGTGATAACTATAACAGTTTGAGTTCAAATACATTACTGATATGAAAGAGTCAAGCTATTTGTAGGTAGGGAAAAATCATGCACATATCCCTTTATGACCATGAGAGAGAGAAGTCTGGCCGTAAGTCTGTCACTTTTTAAAATGACATCAAAATTGTCATTTTAAACCACAACATATGTATGAGCCAAGCGCCTTTAGGTGAAAAGAGCTGCAATGGAACGAGAAACAGTGATGTGTGGTTCCAGTCCTACCAACTGACTGCAGGGTGAGCTGTCCTGGGAAGGAGACGTGTCTCTGTCTGGGGTTGGGGTGAAGCTCTGTCCCCCTGCCCGTCCTGGTCCCTGTCCTGGCCCTTGGCCGGCTGGTGGGGGAGTGTCCAGTCAGCAGTCCCTGCAGGATGCAGTATGGGTCTCTGGCCCTCGCGGACCTCTCCCTCCTCCAAACAGGAACCCTGGGGATTGGGGAACACATTAGGTCAGACAGTCACACCTCACTGACCTTTTCCACAACATTTTGCTACGTCTGCCCTTCTGAACATCACGTTGCACTGCAAGGGATTTCTGCCTTATCTGTTTGTTTGTTAACTCAGTTTGTGACAAGTCTTGTGAATTACTGTTCTTGATTGAAAGTCAGCATAAATCCAGCGTTTACAGACACTCTGACATAAGCTTTTGCTTATACTAGAGCTTTCCTTGGATTTCCCTTACATAAATCCTATGCACTAAAAAACAATAAGGTCACCCTCAATTTTGGCATGCGTAGACAAATAAATGTATAACGTATACCCTTAAACCATCATATATGGGGAAAGCCTGCCACAGTATGTGTACAGTAGTGCAGAAGTCTGATAGTTACCTCTGGGTCAGGGCATGTCTGAGTGATGACCCCCTGGTCAATCTTAGCCAGCAGAGACAGGATGAGGTCGTGGTGGGCCGGGATAGCAGGCCTCCCGACCTGGCCCTCACTGGGAAGTGTCACAGACCTTAGTGAAACAGAAAATAAATGATCACCTGACGTCTGCGTGATGTGTGCGCGTGTGTGTGTGTGTGTGTGTGTGTGTGTGTGTGTGTGTGTGTGTGTGTGTGCGTGTGTGTGCCTGAGTGTGTATTAAGCTGCGGTGTCTATCCACCTCACCTGGTGCTGCTGCAACCTGGCAATAACTAAGGAGCAGCTCTCCCTCTCAGATGTGTCGAGCAGCAGTCTGTCTAGACATCTAGCAGCAGTCTGTCTAGTAGCAGTCTGTCTAGGAGCAGTCTGTCTAGGAGCAGTCTGTCTAGTAGCAGTCTGTCTAGTAGCAGTCTGTCTAGCAGCAGTCTAAAAGAAGTCTGTCTAGACGTCTAGAAGCAGTCTGTCTAGGAGCAGTTTGTCTAGCAGCAGTCTGTCTAGGAGAAGTCTAGTAGCAGTCTGTCTAGGAGCAGTCCAGCAGAAGTCTGTCTAGGAGCAGTTTGTCTAGACATCTAGCAGCAGTCTGTCTAGTCTAGCAGCAGTCTGACTAGGAGCAGTCTGTCTGTCTAGACGTCTAGCAGCAGTCTGTCAAGCAGAAGTCAGTCTAGCAGTACTCAGTCTAGCAGCAGTCAGTCTAGCAGCAGTTAGTCTAGCAGCAGTTAGTCTAGCAGCAGTCTGTCTCGCAGAAGTCTGTCTAGTAGCAGTTTGTCTAGTAGCAGTCTGTCTAGGAGCAGTCTGTCCAGGAGCAGTCTGTCCAGGAGCAGTCTGTCCAGCAGCAGTCAGTCCAGCAGCAGTCAGTCTAGGAGCAGTCTGTCAAGCAGCAGTCTGTCAATCAGCAGTCTGTCAAGCAGCAGTCTGTCTAGCAGCAGTCTGTCTAGCAGCAGTCTGTCTAGCAGCAGTCTGTCTGTCTAGACGTCTAGCAAGAGTCAGTCTAGCAGCAGTCTGTCTAGCAGCAGTCTAGGAGCAATCTGTCTAGGAGCAATCTGTCAAGCAGCAGTCTGACTAGGAGCAGTCTGACTAGGAGCAGTCTGACTAGGAGCAGTATGTCTAAGAGCAGTCAGTCTAGCAGCAGTCAGTCTAGGAGCAGTCAGTCTAGCAGCAGTTCGTCTAGGAGCAGTCTCTTTAGGATCAATCTGACTAGGAGCAATCTGACTAGGAGCAGTCTGTCTGTCTAGACGTCTAGCAGCAGTCTGTCAAGCAGAAGTCAGTCTAGCAGCAGACAGTCTAGCAGCAGTCAGTCTAGCAGCAGTCAGTCTAGCAGCAGTCTGTCTCGCAGAAGTCTGTCTAGCAGCAGTTTGTCTAGTAACAGTTTGTCTAGCAGCAGTCAGTCTGTCTAGACGTACAGCAGCAGTCAGTCTTGCAGCAGTCAGTCTTGCAGCAGTCAATCTTGCAGCAGTCAGTCTTGCAGCAGTTTTCTAGGAGCAGTTTGTCTGTCTAGACATCTAGCAGCAGTCAGTCTAGTAGCAGTCAGCCTAGCAGCAGTCAGTAAAGGAACAGCCTCTCTAGCAGCAGTCTGTCTAGCAGCAGTCTGTCTGGGAGCAGTCTAGCAGCAGTCTGTCTAGGTGCAGTCTGTCTTGGAGCATTCTGTTTATTAGCAGTCTTTCTAGCAAAAGTCTGTCTAGGAGCAGTCTGTCTAGGAGCAGTCTGTCTAGCAGCAGTCTGTCTAGCAGCAGTCTGTCTAGCAGCAGTCTGTCTAGGAGCAGTCTGTATACAAGCAGTCTGTCTGCCAGCAGTCAGTCTTGCAGCAGTTTTCTAGGAGCAGTTTGTCTGTCTAGACATCTAGCATCAGTCAGTCTAGTAGCAGTCAGCCTAGCAGCAGTCAGTCAAGGAACAGCCTCTCTAGCAGCAGTCTGTCTAGGAGCAGTCTGTCTAGGAGCAGTCTGTCTAGCAGCAGTCTGTCTAGCAGCAGTCTGTCTGTCTAGACGTCTAGCAGCAGTCAGTCTAGATACAGTCAGTCTAGCAGCAGCCTGTCAAGCAGCAGCCAGTCAAGCAGCATTCAGTCAAGCAGAAGCCAGTCTAACAGCAGTCTATGTAGGAGCAGTCTAACAGCAGTCTGTCAAGATGTCTAGAAGCAGTCAGTCTAGGAGCTGTCTAGCAGCAGTCAGTCTAGCAGCAGTCAGTCTAGCAGCAGTCAGTCTAGGAGCAGTCAGTCTAGGAGCAGTCTAGCAGCAGTCTGTCTAGGAGCAGTCTAGCAGCAGTCCGTCTAGCAGCGGTCAGTCTAGCAGCAGTCAGTCAAGCAGCAGTCCGTCTAGCAGCAGTCCGTCTAGCAGCAGTCCGTCTAGCAGCAGTCCGTCTAGCAGCAGTCAGTCTAGCAGCAGTCAGTCTTGGAGCATTCAGTCTAGGAGCAGTCAGTCTAGCAGCAGTCAGTCTAGGATCAGTCTGTCTAGGAGCAGTCTGTCTAGCAGCAGTCTGTCTAGCAGCAGTCTGTCTAGCAGCAGTCTGTCTGTCTAGACTTCTAGCAAGAGTCAGTCTAGCAGCAGTCTGTCTAGCAGCAGTCTAGGAGCAATCTGTCTAGGAGCAATCTGTCAAGCAGCAGTCTGACTAGGAGCAGTCTGACTAGGAGCAGTCTGACTAGGAGCAGTATGTCTAAGAGCAGTCAGTCTAGCAGCAGTCAGTCTAGGAGCAGTCAGTCTAGGAGCAGTCAGTCTAGCAGCAGTTCGTCTAGGAGCAGTCTCTTTAGGATCAATCTGACTAGGAGCAATCTGACTAGGAGCAGTCTGTCTGTCTAGACGTCTAGCAGCAGTCTGTCAAGCAGAAGTCAGTCTAGCAGCAGACAGTCTAGCAGCAGTCAGTCTAGCAGCAGTCAGTCTAGCAGCAGTCTGTCTCGCAGAAGTCTGTCTAGCAGCAGTTTGTCTAGTAACAGTTTGTCTAGCAGCAGTCTGTCAAGCAGCAGTCAGTCTAGCAGCAGTCAGTCTAGCAGCAGTCAGTCTAGCAGCAGTCAGTCTGTCTAGACGTACAGCAGCAGTCAGTCTTGCAGCAGTCAGTCTTGCAGCAGTCAATCTTGCAGCAGTCAGTCTTGCAGCAGTTTTCTAGGAGCAGTTTGTCTGTCTAGACATCTAGCAGCAGTCAGTCTAGTAGCAGTCAGCCTAGCAGCAGTCAGTAAAGGAACAGCCTCTCTAGCAGCAGTCTGTCTAGCAGCAGTCTGTCTGGGAGCAGTCTAGCAGCAGTCTGTCTAGGTGCAGTCTGTCTTGGAGCATTCTGTTTATTAGCAGTCTTTCTAGCAAAAGTCTGTCTAGGAGCAGTCTGTCTAGGAGCAGTCTGTCTAGCAGCAGTCTGTCTAGCAGCAGTCTGTCTAGCAGCAGTCTGTCTAGGAGCAGTCTGTATACAAGCAGTCTGTCTACCAGCAGTCAGTCTTGCAGCAGTTTTCTAGGAGCAGTTTGTCTGTCTAGACATCTAGCAGCAGTCAGTCTAGTAGCAGTCAGCCTAGCAGCAGTCAGTCAAGGAACAGCCTCTCTAGCAGCAGTCTGTCTAGGAGCAGTCTGTCTAGGAGCAGTCTGTCTAGCAGCAGTCTGTCTAGCAGCAGTCTGTCTAGCAGCAGTCTGTCTGTCTAGACGTCTAGCAGCAGTCAGTCTAGATGCAGTCAGTCTAGCAGCAGCCTGTCAAGCAGCAGCCAGTCAAGCAGCATTCAGTCAAGCAGAAGCCAGTCTAACAGCAGTCTATGTAGGAGCAGTCTAACAGCAGTCTGTCAAGATGTCTAGAAGCAGTCAGTCTAGGAGCTGTCTAGCAGCAGTCAGTCTAGCAGCAGTCAGTCTAGCAGCAGTCAGTCTAGGAGCAGTCAGTCTAGGAGCAGTCTAGCAGCAGTCTGTCTAGGAGCAGTCTAGCAGCAGTCCGTCTAGCAGCGGTCAGTCTAGCAGCAGTCAGTCAAGCAGCAGTCCGTCTAGCAGCAGTCCGTCTAGCAGCAGTCCGTCTAGCAGCAGTCCGTCTAGCAGCAGTCAGTCTAGCAGCAGTCAGTCTTGGAGCATTCAGTCTAGGAGCAGTCAGTCTAGCAGCAGTCAGTCTAGGATCAGTCTGTCTAGGAGCAGTCTGTCTAGCAGCAGTCTGTCTAGCAGCAGTCTGTCTAGCAGCAGTCTGTCTGTCTAGACGTCTAGCAAGAGTCAGTCTAGCAGCAGTCTGTCTAGCAGCAGTCTAGGAGCAATCTGTCTAGGAGCAATCTGTCAAGCAGCAGTCTGACTAGGAGCAGTCTGACTAGGAGCAGTCTGACTAGGAGCAGTATGTCTAAGAGCAGTCAGTCTAGCAGCAGTCAGTCTAGGAGCAGTCAGTCTAGGAGCAGTCAGTCTAGCAGCAGTTCGTCTAGGAGCAGTCTCTTTAGGATCAATCTGACTAGGAGCAATCTGACTAGGAGCAGTCTGTCTGTCTAGACGTCTAGCAGCAGTCTGTCAAGCAGAAGTCAGTCTAGCAGCAGACAGTCTAGCAGCAGTCAGTCTAGCAGCAGTCAGTCTAGCAGCAGTCTGTCTCGCAGAAGTCTGTCTAGCAGCAGTTTGTCTAGTAACAGTTTGTCTAGCAGCAGTCTGTCAAGCAGCAGTCAGTCTAGCAGCAGTCAGTCTAGCAGCAGTCAGTCTAGCAGCAGTCAGTCTGTCTAGACGTACAGCAGCAGTCAGTCTTGCAGCAGTCAGTCTTGCAGCAGTCAATCTTGCAGCAGTCAGTCTTGCAGCAGTTTTCTAGGAGCAGTTTGTCTGTCTAGACATCTAGCAGCAGTCAGTCTAGTAGCAGTCAGCCTAGCAGCAGTCAGTAAAGGAACAGCCTCTCTAGCAGCAGTCTGTCTAGCAGCAGTCTGTCTGGGAGCAGTCTAGCAGCAGTCTGTCTAGGTGCAGTCTGTCTTGGATTCTGTTTATTAGCAGTCTTTCTAGCAAAAGTCTGTCTAGGAGCAGTCTGTCTAGGAGCAGTCTGTCTAGCAGCAGTCTGTCTAGCAGCAGTCTGTCTAGCAGCAGTCTGTCTAGGAGCAGTCTGTATACAAGCAGTCTGTCTACCAGCAGTCAGTCTTGCAGCAGTTTTCTAGGAGCAGTTTGTCTGTCTAGACATCTAGCAGCAGTCAGTCTAGTAGCAGTCAGCCTAGCAGCAGTCAGTCAAGGAACAGCCTCTCTAGCAGCAGTCTGTCTAGGAGCAGTCTGTCTAGGAGCAGTCTGTCTAGCAGCAGTCTGTGTAGCAGCAGTCTGTCTAGCAGCAGTCTGTCTGTCTAGACGTCTAGCAGCAGTCAGTCTAGATACAGTCAGTCTAGCAGCAGCCTGTCAAGCAGCAGCCAGTCAAGCAGCATTCAGTCAAGCAGAAGCCAGTCTAACAGCAGTCTATGTAGGAGCAGTCTAACAGCAGTCTGTCAAGATGTCTAGAAGCAGTCAGTCTAGGAGCTGTCTAGCAGCAGTCAGTCTAGCAGCAGTCAGTCTAGCAGCAGTCAGTCTAGGAGCAGTCAGTCTAGGAGCAGTCTAGCAGCAGTCTGTCTAGGAGCAGTCTAGCAGCAGTCCGTCTAGCAGCGGTCAGTCTAGCAGCAGTCAGTCAAGCAGCAGTCCGTCTAGCAGCAGTCCGTCTAGCAGCAGTCCGTCTAGCAGCAGTCCGTCTAGCAGCAGTCAGTCTAGCAGCAGTCAGTCTTGGAGCATTCAGTCTAGGAGCAGTCAGTCTAGCAGCAGTCAGTCTAGGATCAGTCTGTCTAGGAGCAGTCTGTCTAGCAGCAGTCTGTCTAGCAGCAGTTTGTCTCGCAGCAGTCTGTCTCGCAGCAGTCTGTCTAGCAGCAGTCTGACCGTCTAGAAGTCTAGTAGCAGTCTGTCTAGCAGCAGTCTGACCGTCTAGACGTCTAGCAGCAGTCAGTCAAGCAGCAGTCAGTCAAGCAGCAGTCAGTCAAGCAGCAGTCAGTCAAGCAGCAGTCTGTCTAGGAGCAGTCTGTCTAGGAGCAGTCTGTATACAAGCAGTCTGTATACAAGCAGTCTGTCTAGGAGCAGTCTGTCTAGCAGCAGTCAGTCTAGCAGCGGTATCTATAGCAGTGGTCTGTCAAGTAGCGGTCTGTCTAGCAGCAGTCAGTCTAGCAGCAGTCAGTCTAGCAGCAGCCTGTCAAGCAGCAGCCAGTCAAGCAGCAGCCAGTCAAGCAGCAGTCTGTCTAGGAGCAGTCTAACAGCAGTCTGTCTAGATGTCTAGCAGCAGTCTGTCTAGGAGCTGTCTAGCAGCAGTCAGTCTAGCAGCAGTCAGTCTAGCAGCAGTCAGTCTAGGAACAGTCAGTCTTGGAGCAGTCTAGCAGCAGTCTGTCTAGGAGCAGTCTAGCAGCAGTCCGTCTAGCAGCAGTCAGTCAAGCTGCAGTCAGTCAAGCAGCAGTCAGTCAAGCAGCAGTCAGTCAAGCAGCTGTCTGTCTAGGAGCAGTCTGTCTAGGAGCAGTCTGTCTAGGAGCAGTCTGTATACAAGCAGTCTGTCAACAAGCAGTCTGTCTAGCAGCAGTCAGTCTAGCAGCGGTCTGTCTAGCAGCGGTCTGTCTAGCAGCAGTCAGTCTAGCAGCGGTATCTATAGCAGCGGTATCTATAGCACCGGTCTGTCTAGCAGCAGTCTGTCTAGCAGCAGTCTGTCTAGCAGCAGTCTGTCTGGCAGCAGTCTGTCTGGCAGCAGTATGTCTCGCAGCAGTATGTCTCGCAGCAGTCTGTCTAGCAGCAGTCTGACCGTCTAGACGTCTAGTAGCAGTCTGTCTAGCAGCAGTCAGTCTGGCAGCAGTCTAGCAGCAGTCAGTCTAGCAGCAGTCAATCTAGCAGCAGTCAATCTAGCAGCTGTCTCTCTAGCAGTTGTATCTCTAGCAGCAGTCTGTCTAGCAGCGGTCTGTCTAGCAGTGGACTACCTAGCAGTGGTCTGTCTAGCAGCGGTCTGTCTAGCAGCGGTCTGTCTAGGAGCAGTCTGTGTGTCTATAGGTCTAGCAGCAGTCAGTCTTGCAGCAGTCAGTCTTGCAGCAGTCAGTCTAGCAGCAGTTTTCTAGGAGCAGTTTGTCTGTCTAGACATCTAGCAGCAGTCAGTCTCGTAGCAGTCAGTCTAGCAGCAGTCAGTCAAGGAACAGCCTCTCCAGCAGCAGTCTGTCTAGCAGCAGTCTGTCTGGGAGCAGTCTGTCTGGGAGCAGTCTAAGTGCAGTCTGTCTAGGTGCAGTCTGCCTAGGTGCAGTCTGTCTAGGTGCAGTCTGTCTAGGTGTAGTCTGTCTAGGAGCAGTCTGTGTAGGAGCAGTCCAGCAGAAGTCTGTCTAGGAGTAGTCTGTCTAGCCGCAGTCTGTCTTGCACCAGTCTGTCTGTCTAGACGTCAGGCAGCAGTCAGTCAAGCAGCAGCCAGTCAAGCAGCAGCCAGTCAGGCAGCAGTCAGTCAAGCAGCAGCCAGTCAAGCAGCAGCCAGTCAAGCATCAGCCAGTCAAGCAGCAGCCAGTCAAGCAGAAGTCTGTCTAGGAGCAGTCTAGCAGCAGTCTGTCTAGGAGCAGTCTAGCAGCAGTCTGTCTAGACGTCTCGCAGCAGCCAGTCTAGCAGCAGCCAGTCAAGCAGCAGCCAGTCAAGCAGCAGTCAGTCAAGCAGCAGTCAGTCAAGCAGAAGTCTGTCTAGGAGCAGTCTAGCAGCAGTCTGTCTAGGAGCAGTCTAGCAGCAGTCTGTCTAGGAACAGTCTAGCAGCAGTCTGTCTAGGAGCAGTCTAGCAGCAGTCTGTCTAGGAACAGTCTAGCAGCAGTCTGTCTAGGAACAGTCTAGCAGCAGTCTGTCTAGGAACAGTCTAGCAGCAGTCTGTCTAGGAACAGTCTAGCAGCAGTCTGTCTAGGAGCAGTCAGTCTAGCAGCAGTCAGTCTAGCAGCAGTCAGTCTTGCAGCAGTCAGTCTAGGAGCAGTATGTCTAGGAGCAGTCTGTCTAGGAGCAGTCTGTCTAGGAGCAGTCTGTCTGTCTAGACATCTAGCAGCAGTCAGTCTAGGAGCAGTCAATCTAGGAGCAGTCAGTATAGCAGCAGCCAGTCTAGCAGCAGCCAGTCTAGGAGCATTCAGTCTAGCAGCAGTCAGTCTAGCAGCAGTCTGACTAGGAGCAGTCTTTCTGTCTAGATGTCTAGCAGCAGTCAGTCTAGGAGCAGTCAGTCTAGGAGCAGTCTGTCTGTCTAGACATCTAGCAGCAATCTGTCTAGCAGCAGCAGTCTTGGAGCAGTCTGCCTGTCTAGACATCTAACAGCATACAGTCTAGCTGCAGTCAGTCTAGCTGCAGTCAGTCTAGCAGCAGTCAGTCTAGCAGCAGTCAGTCTTGCAGCAGTCAGTCTAGCAGCAGCTGTCTAGGAGCAGTCTGTCTAGGAGCAGTCTGTCTAGGACCAGTCTGTCTGTCTAGACATCTAGCAGCAGTCAGTCTAGGAGCAGTCAATCTAGGAGCAGTCAGTATAGCAGCTGCCAGTCTAGCAGCAGCCAGTCTAGGAGCATTCAGTCTAGGAGCAGTCAGTCTAGGAGCAGTCAGTCTAGCAGCAGTCAGTCTAGCAGCAGTCTGACTAGGAGCAGTCTGACTAGGAGCAGTCTTTCTGTCTAGATGTCTAGCAGCAGTCAGTCTAGGAGCAGTCTGTCTGTCTAGACATCTAGCAGCAATCTGTCTAGCAGCAGCAGTCTTGGAGCAGTCTGTCTGTCTTGACATCTAACAGCATACAGTCTAGCTGCAGTCAGTCTATCAGCAGTCCGTCTAGGAGCAGTCTGTCTAGCAGCAGTCTGTCTAGCAGCAGTCTGTCTAGCAGCATTCTGTCTAGCAGCAGTGTCTGTGATAGTGGAACTACTGCTGCTACTAATACTCTCCCCACGAGGACTAGGAGGAGGGAATGGAAGGGTCTGAGGCCCTGGTGAGGGTGGTGGGGTAGGGGAGTGGGGAGGCCACATAGACAGGCTCCTCTTCAGCCATTGACATTACTCTGTAGAGAGAGAGGGAGAGAGAGGCAGAAACAGAGAGACAGATTGAGTCACTCGTCATGACAAGCCATTTCACAAATTTAGGTTGAAACCAATTACCATCTATGTGACAGGCCTATGTGCTATCTTTGTAACTCTAACTGAATTGTAATCTTCTGACAGCAGGGGGAGCTGTGGTACAATACAACCACACCAAGCAGTGCTGCCTATGCTCTTCACTATGTACTCTCTGTCTTTTGAGGGAAGTCCACATGTAGTTCCACCATTCGGAAGGAAGGAAGGACAGACGGACAGACGGGCAGGCAGGCAGGCAGGCAGGCAGGCAGGCAGATACACAGCCAGACACAAAGACTGCTAGGCAGGCAGGCAGGCAGGCAGGCAGGCAGGCAGGCAGGCAGGCAGGCAGGCAGGCAGGCAGGCAGGCAGGCAGGCAGGTAGACAGGCAGGCAGGCAGACAGGCAGACAGACAGACAGGTAGATAGGCAGGCAGACAGGCAGGTAGATAGGCAGGTAGATAGGCAGGCAGGAAGATAGACAGGCAGGTATACAGGCAGGCAGGCAGGTAGACATGCAGACTCACAGTGGCTTGTTGTACTCCTCCTGCTCCTCCTGCTCCTCTGCAGGGCTGTGGGGTTGCTCCTCTGCAGGGCTGTGGGGTTGCTCCTTAGCCAGGGCTGTGGGGTTGCTCCTTAGCCAGGGCTGTGGGGTTGCTCCTCTGCAGGGCTGTGGGGTTGCTCCTCTGCAGGGATGTGGGGTTGCTCCTTTGCCAGGGATGTGGGGTTGCTCCTTTGCCAGGGATGTGGGGTTGCACCTCTGCAGGGCTGTGGGGTTGCTCCTCTGCAGGGCTGTGGGGTTGCTCCTCCGCAAGGCTGTGGGGTTGCTCCTTAGCCAGGGCTGTGGGGTTGCTCCTCCGCAGGGCTGTGAGGTTGCTCCTTAGCCAGGGCTGTGGGGTTGCTCCTCCGCAGGGCTGTGGGCTTGCTCCTTAGCCAGGGCTGTGGGGTTGCTCCTCCGCAGGGCTGTGGGGTTGCTCCTCTGCAGGGCTGTGGGGTTGCTCCTTAGCCAGGGCTGTGGGGTTGATCCTCCGCAGGGCTGTGGGGTTGATCCTCCACAGGGCTGTGGGGTTGCTCCTCAGCCAGGGCTGTGAAGCATCTCCCCAGGGGCCAGCAGGGGACTGGAGTGGTGACAGGGGTCACTACTGGCTCCGGCTCTGAGATCAAAGAGGAACAGAAATGTTCAGCATCTCATTGTGACTCTGGCCCAAGCCTATAACTAGGGCCCAGAATTTCCCCTTATCAGGTCTGGGCCCTAGTCATGGACCACTCAATTACTCATACTATAACTGCAGATAGAATGTGCAGAGTGTGCTTGTGTAACGGAGATACAGCGGCTATGTTATCAGACCTGAAGGTGTAAAGGTGTGGGGATCAGGTGGCTGAGGCTCTCTTGGTGACTGCTGTAGGGTCCCCTGCTCCAAGGCCTGTGGGGTGCCCAAGGGGGACAAGCCTCTGCTGGGGGGCCCAGGACTAACACTGGGCGAGGGGGTGGGAACAGGGGTTAGCACCAAGGGCTCCAACAACAGCACAAGGTGGAAAGAAAGAACAAATACATACATTAAAGGAGGGCAGAAACAAAGAAAAGAACATACATTGGCGACAAAACCAACCAATTCAAAATAATATTATTTTACACTGAATGCAGAACAAATGTTTTAATTGATACAATTAAGACATTGATTGATTGATTGACTGTACAGTACCTCCTGCGGTGAAGGGTCCTGAGCCTTGGCTGGTGTTACAGATCTCTCCTGTCCCTCTCTCTGTCCCAGCATCAGAGCTATGGTTTCTGCCAGGGACACTTGCCGAGACCACATACTGTCTAACAGGAACACTGGTTAGGACCACATACTGTCTAACAGGAACACTGACAGAGACCACATACTGTCTAACAGGAACACTGACAGAGACCACATACTGTCTAACAGGAACACTGGAATCCACAAACAGGTGTAGGCTCCACCCCGCAGCCTCCATTGGAACAAACAGGAACAGTTCAGTAGGCGTTTTTATCAAGTGTCTCTCAGTAGTAGTGCTGATTCAGAATCAGTTTAGCCTTTTAGATCACAATGAATAAGATTACATGAACATGGGGGACCTGATCCTACTTTGAGATGCTTTGTGAACACAGGCCCTGGTCTCTGTTTCAAAACGGTTTCTCTGTACTATTCTGATACACCCATCTTTGCACAACAGAGTTGGAATTCTATTGCACAAAACAACCACAAGTATTCCCCTACTCTATTCTCCTGACTGTTGTGTTCTTAGCTAGCTCCTGAAAGGGAAGTAGCAGATCAGTGGGAAAAGTGCTGACAGCACACCAGTGATCACAGACTGGAGGCATCATCTGCAGATGTGATACATCATTGATCTTTCTATTAGATGAGAGTGCAAGGCCGCATCCCAAATGAAACCCTACTACCTATACAGCGCAATGGGTAAAAGTAGGTCACTATAAAGGAAATATAGTGCCGTTTGGGACACCGCCTGAATCAATAGCCCGCTAACTTTGCTGCCACTACCTATCTTAAGTGTTCTGACTGCAATCTTTAGCAGCGCTGGGCTGGGCCGGTTGAGAAGAGGAGATGAGAAAGAACAATCAATGTCTTAATGAGAAAATGGAAGGTCGTATTGGGACTTCCTTCCTTACTGTTCCTTCACCACAGACTGCTTGGACTCCAAGAAAACCACGAGGCATAGCGTTCAATGAGGTGTAGACTTATAAACAGAACAGCTACATTGTTATTGTTTTGGCTCAACACCAAATGGTGTTCAGCTACTTGAATCAAGGAGACGAGGTATAGTTAATCTATTCATTTCAAAGGTCAGTCAATATTTCCACATGCATGCAAACCCCTTTTAAACTCATTTTTGAGGGACATTGTGGGATTCCTGAACATGAGAATTTTGGTTTGTGGCTTTACAAAGCAGTTGAGCTTTAAGTAGCGTTTAGCATATAATCAGATGGACAACAGCACTCGCAATACTATCACATAGCCCCACACAGTCCCTGTACCACAGAGCCCCACACACACCACTGAAGGGGAGATGCTACCAGAGGCTCCCAGGCCACAGCTATGCTGTAGTCTGCATCAATGCTGGATGGGCTCAGCTCCACAGGTATGGGATGGTCCCAACCAGGACTAGGGGCTGGGCTCAGTTCCACAGGCATGGGGTGGACCCGAACAGGACTAGGAGCTGGGCTCAGCTCCACAGCCATGGGGTGGACCAGAACAGGACTAGTCCTTGTGCAGTGAAAGGACCCAGTTCTCACATATCAGTCCTGCACAGCACAAGGCTTTTCCCGCAATGGTTAGGGTAAAGGTTATGGCTATGGTTAGGGTTAAGGTTCGGGTAAGGGTTAGCGTGACCAAGTTAGCCACGCCCTGCTATATCTGTAAAGGGGTTAAGGGTTATCATGCATTAAGGGATAGGATACTATGTAACCAGTTCCTGTTCTCACCGATATCTGAGGTAGTGCTGTCCATTGGCTCGGTTACCTGTAAATCCCTGTAAAATGACCATGAAATATAGGCTTATAAATCGCCTGTTGACATACATTTTAGAGCCAACACTGCTTACCAATAGCGCTAATCCAAATCAGCTCCACTGTGCAACATAATGTCCTCCTCCTCACCAGTCGACCAGCCTGTTCTCCAGGGTCTCTCTGTGTTGGATGGAGCTGAGGACAGAGTGTGGGGGTTGTAGGGGTTCTGCAAGGTAGCACAGGGCCGTGGTGCATAGCTGCAGGAGAAAAAAAGAGACCAGACCGTTCAACTCTATAGGAGCATCTAGGAGCTCCTCCTCGTCCTGGAAATAATACATTTTCATTGTAAGAAAAGGATGGGTGTGGAACGCTACATAGATACGCTAGTAGAATATTTAAAGGTATGATTGAAGGTGCTCTTTGGTTACATGGGGAGGATAAAACAAGGCCAGTCTTCAATGTTCATATAATATTCAAATGTCTTTAATTCTGATCTACTGAACATGCCAAAATTCCTTATTGATCTGCTAATGCAAGTGTATTCTGCTCGATTCAAACATCTGCATTATTCTTCATTGTTGGAGCAACTGCCAATAACATGAGGAAAGGTTGGGACAAAAAAATCTATTTAGGATTGTAGATTCCTTGCTCTGACTTTATGGCCTCAGTTTAGTATATTTTGGTCACTGGTTTTCATTACTTACAGATTCCTTGGCAGTAAAGTCATGGAAGGCTGAGCTGTTTCTAATATCTCATTTCTAATGGATACTCTCCAGAGTGGGAGAGAGCGAGCGAGCGAGCGAGAGCTAGAGAGAGGGGATAGAGGGGAAAGAGAAAGAGGGGGAGAGGGGAGAGAGGGGTGAGTAGAGGAGAAAGAGAAAGACAGAAGAGAGAGAGGAAAGAGAGAACGAGAGGGAAAGTAGGGCTCGTCGGTAAAAAGGAGAATGTTTGAAGTTTACTGCTTTGTCAAAACATTGAAATAAATAAAGAAATAAATAAATACAGTTAAAGGCTGAAGCGTTTAGAGGTGGGGACACTTTAGTAACTGGTACAGGGTTGAGTAACACCACAGAGTCAGCCCATGTTTCATTATGGCTCTCATAATGGGGTTTTGGGGTTTTGAAAAACACTAAATACTTTATTAGGTTTTTGGGAGAAGTTAATGAGTGATTGCAGGGAAAAAACACAATTAAAAAAATGCTTAATTATGGGCAATTGTTCCAGATCAAATTAAAACTTTTACAGCCTTAACTATTTTGGAAATGTGTGCGTTATTGGAACAATTTTTCTAATCCTAATTACCACAGTTGAAATAATGAGGGAGGACTGAGTAACCCAGACAGTGATTCACCAGCAGGCAGCAACTGAACTCTATAGTTGCATTCCAAGTGGCTCCCTATTCCCTATGTAATGCATTTATTTTTGACCAGGGCCCATAAGACCCTGTTCGAAAGTAGTGCACTAAATAGGGGATTGGGTGCCATTTGGAGCACAGCCTGTTTATGCCAAATGTAGAACACCCCTATCCCCTCCCATCCCCTCCTTAAACTATTTCCATTACATATCAATTCCACACAGAGCTAAGGTACATTTCAATCTCCTTTTGTTTGAGAATGTAGTTCAACTGCCGACCAAAAGAAGGCACTGTGGAACTGCACAGATTTTCCTCAATTCAAACCTCTTATTTTATTCCAATACTTTTCTTTCTCTTTCTGTTCTTTCTGACAGCTAAGAAGCCCGCTGTTCTCAGTACCATCCTAAGCCTCCTTACACACTGATGACAGCAGGAGCATTTCTATGTTAACCAACTGTTTGCCCTTGTATGACTGTGTGGAAGCTTCCTTAATGCCCAATTTGCTGTAGTGCTACTTTGGCTGCTTGTTAGCAGTAAATATGGAAAGCGTATGGCTTTGTGTGGATTTTCTGATTGAGGAGATGTATGTTTAGATAATATACAACTTCTTGGGGAAGCAACTTCTCTTCTGGAGTGCTGCTGGAGGAAAAGTGCATCAAACAAAGAATAGAAAACAACAGGAAGTGAAAACGTAGGCCTATTATTGACAAGATAATGTCAGGAAATTTGTGCCTGTGAAAATGCATTTTAGAGTTGTGTCTGGCGATGCGTAGGAGAAATGCGGAGTTCTGTGGCACTGCTATGAATCTCATTGACATACAATGGTGACCCACTGTACACTCTGTGAAAATAATCTATTCCTTTTGCAATATTTAAATCAGCCTTCCAGGGAGGTGAATGTCAAGGGAGGGGTTAAAAGTGCTGGAGGCAGCAGACCTGATTTCTAGAGGCCCTTGAGCCGGTGACTCAGATGTCACGTACTTCCCAGAGACCCAACACACAGGGCTGAGCTGGGCTCTGCCCACACAATCCCACGCATGCAGACACACACACACAGAGATTTTCAAATGTAATCTCTCTACCAGGGCAATGTCAGCAACCTCCAGGAAATGTGTTCCGGGGAAAACCCCCGTCTCATGCCCCTCTTCATCATGTGTTCCCACCACACTATGCAATAAGAAGATGGATTGATTATAGTCTTTTATTTAACCTGTGTCTATCTATGTGGGCAAAAAGACGAATAGCACACGTTCCCCCAGCTGTGGCAGACGTGCAGAACATGCTATAGGGATGACAAATGCCTGGAAAACCAATTATTATTGATTGTGTCATGCTGACATTCTAAGATGTGTACAGCTATTGACCGTAAAAAGTAAACAACAATGCCCTGGGAGAGAGAGGCCATTATGGAGCGCCTTCAATTCATCCTGCTTTTCATATACAGTTGAAGTCGGAAGTTTACATACACCTTCACCAAATACTTTTAACTCAGTTTTTCACAATTCCTGACATTTAATCCTAGTAACAATTCCCTGTCTTAGCTCAGTTAGGATCACCACTTTATTTTAAGAATGTGAAATGTCAGAAAAGTAGTAGAGAGAATGATTTATTTCAGCTTTTATTTCAGAAGTTTACATACACTCAATTAGTATTTGGTAGCATTGCC
Organism: Oncorhynchus clarkii lewisi; assembly: GCF_045791955.1. Classification (NCBI taxonomy): domain Eukaryota; kingdom Metazoa; phylum Chordata; class Actinopteri; order Salmoniformes; family Salmonidae; genus Oncorhynchus; species Oncorhynchus clarkii. The sequence continues at coordinate 30,789,324 of NC_092171.1, read as the reverse complement.
TTAAAATTGTTTAACTTGGGTCAAACGTTTCAGGTAGCCTTCCACAAGCTTCCCACAATGCGTTGGGTGAATTTTGGCCCATTCCTCCTGACAGACCTGGTGTAACTGAGTCAGGTTTGTAGGCCTCCTTGCTCGCACACGCTTTTTCAGTTCTGCCCACACATTTTCTATAGGATTGAGGTCAGGGCTTTGTGATGGCCACTCCAATAACTTGACTTTGTTGTCTTTAAGCCATTTTGCCACAACTTTGAAAGTATGCTTGGGGTCATTGTCCATTTGGAAGACCCATTTGCGACCAAGCTTTAACTTCCTGACTGATGTCTCGAGATGTTGCTTCAATATAGCCACGTACATTTCCTCCCTCATGATGCCATCTATTTTGTGAAGTGCACCAGTCACTCCTGCAGCAAATCACCCCCACAACATGATGGTGCCACCCCCGCGCTTCACGGTTTGAATGGTGTTCTTCGGCTTACAAGCCTCCCCCTTTCTCCTCCAAACATAACGATGGTCATTATGGCCAAACAGTTCTATTTTTGTTTCATCAGACCAGAGGACATTGCTACAAAAAGTACAATCTTTGTCCCCATGTGCAGTTGCAAACCGTAGTCTGGCTTTTTTATGTCGGTTTTGGAGCAGTGGCTTCTTCCTTGCTGAGCGGCCGTTCAGGTTGTCGATATAGGACTTGTTTTTACTGTGAATATAGATACTTTTGTACCTGTTTCCTCCAGCATCTTCACAAGGTCCTTTGCTGTTATTCAGGGATTGATTTGCACTTTTCGCACCAAAGTACGTTCATCTCTAGGAGATAGAACGCGTCTCCTTCCTGAGCGGTATGACGGATGCGTGGTCCCATGGTGTTCATGCTTGCGTACTATTGTTTGTACAGATGAACGTGGTACCTTCAAGCGTTTGGAAATTGCTCCCAAGGATGACTAGGACTTGTGGAGGTCTACAAGTTTTCTTCTGAGTTCTTGGTTGATTTCTTTTGATTTTCCCATGATGTCAAGCAAAGATGCACTGAGTTTGAAGGTAGGCGTTGAAATACATCCACAGGTACACCTCCAATTGACTCAAATCATGTCAATTAGCCTATCAGAAGCTTCTAAAGCCATGACATCATTTTCTGGAATGTTCCAAGCTGTTTAAAGGCACAGTAAACTTAGTGTATGTAAACTTCTGACGCACTGGAATTGTGATACAGTGAATAATAAGTGAAATAATCTGTCTGTAAACAATTGTTGGAAAAATGACTTGTGTCATGCACAAAGTAGATGTCCTAACCGACTTGCCAACACTATAGTTTGTTAACAAGAAATTTGTGGAGTGGTTGAAAAACTTGTTTTAATGACGCCAACCTAAGTGTATGTAAACTTCCGACTTCAACTGTACAAAGTACAACCCAATCAATCCAACGCAATGGGCCGATCTAAATCAATGGCAGCCTCTCACAGAGTCTTGCCTGTCCAGATGTTGAAGCTATGGTAGAAAAACTATTCTTCAAGCTCAATAATTTGTTTCAAAGCGATTGCTGGAGGTGACAATACTAGCACCATTCAGGAGTGTTCATGATTGTTCCATACATACAGTACACTCACCCTGTGTAGTGTGGTCTCTGAGGGCCATGAATCAAGTTGGAAGGTTTATTACATTAGTTGAATGACCTCACCCCAGCTCAGGCTCTCTAACTGTGAAACCTCAGTGTTGGCCCAGCTTCATTCACACACTGTACCACACAGCACAGGATTACAGGAGAGCCTCCCTATTCAGCAGAAACACACCGCTATGACTGACTGAGGGGCCTGTGATATATGGGGTAAATGTACTGGCTGCTGTGGTAAACACACACAAGAACATGCTTGATTCAAACACTTTATTTGCTTGATTTACCATTGACTCCCTTTGCAGCATGTCAGTAACATATGGAGTACAATATACTGGGTAGTTTGGGTCCTGGATGCTGATTGGTTGAAACAGTATTCTAGCCATGTATATACCAGACAATATACCACTGGTATGAGGCAAAAGTACTTGTTAACTGTTCTGATTAGGTTAGTAACCAGTTTATAAAAGCAATAAATAAAGAGAGCGAGAGAGCGATAGAAAGAGGGGTGAGAGCGAGAGGGGTAGAGGGAGAGCGAGAGAGCGAGAGAGCTAGGGAGGGTAGAGAGAGAGCGAGAGCGAGAGAGAGAGGAGAGAGCAGGGGTATAGAGGGAGAGCGAGAGAGAAGAGAGGAGAGAGAGAGAAGAGAGATCATGGGGGTAGAGGGAGAGCGAGAGAGGTAGTAAGAGAGCAGGGGGGTAGAGGGAGAGCGAGAGAGATAGTGAGAGCGCAGGGGGGTAGAGGTAGAGCGAGAGATAGTGAGAGCGGGGGGTAGTGAGAGAGCAGGAGGGGGTAGAGGGAGAGCGAGAGAGAAGAGAGGAGAGAGAGAGAAGAGAGATCATGGGGGTAGAGGGAGAGCGAGAGAGGTAGTAAGAGAGCAGGGGGGTAGAGGGAGAGCGAGAGAGATAGTGAAAGCGCAGGGGGGTAGAGGTAGAGCGAGAGATAGTGAGAGCGGGGGGGTAGTGAGAGAGCAGGAGGGGGTAGAGGGAGAGCGAGAGAGGTAGTGAGAGAGCAGGGGGGGTAGAGGGAGAGCAAGAGAGGTAGTGAGAGAGGTAGTGAGAGAGCAGGGGGGGGTAGAGGGAGAGCAAGAGAGGTAGTGAGAGAGGTAGTGAGAGAGCAAGTCAGAAAATAAAGCGATAGAGGAGATGGGGTGAGAGAGGTGGATCAAACAGAGCAGGCCAATATTTGCCAGGGGATTCACTACCTCAGTGAGTTGGAGGGACAAAATGGCAAATTGGTAACAACACACTTGACACACACTTGATTACTCAGAGAGTAGCTAGTGTTCATAGAAAAATAACAAATTGAGGTCTACCGTGTTCTAACAGATAACCAAAGAACAGCGGAACATGTTTTATCCTCTAGAATATAGGCCCCAGACAGTGTGGAATGCTAGAATATCAAGTACATACAGTATCAAAATGGGTCTCAACTGAAAGATTCCTCTGGCAAAGCAATTTCTTCCTAGCAGGGTGAAAGGGATGAGAACACATTTAGACCACTAGTGAAAACTGGATGGCAGACCATGGGAATCCTTCAGCAATTCTAGGACATAACCAAAGCTGAAATCAACATAAATAGTGTGTGACTGAGGCCGTATTGTGAGGAGGAAGAAGGAAGTTGGATAGGGATGATGCTCACTGCAGCAGTAAGCCAGCAGCCATAGCTCTACAGGCAGCTCTGCTTTGTCCTCGCATCGACTGACTCCCACTACAAGCACAGAGATCGAGATGCCGCATCCATTGCCAGGCAACCAGCTGTGACTGCGTGACTCAAGCTGAGCTGAATTTGTGAGAGAGAGTGTGAATGGCCGAGACCTTTTTGTGTGAGTAGCACTGCGGCCTGGCAGGCTCCACCACAGCCTTAATATACATTCACTTCCACACACACACACTCCATAAGACACGATGGAAATACTAATGTGGGAGCAACACACACACACGAGCGTGAGCACACACGCACACGCACACGCACACACACACATATACCCTCTCCCTCCGTATCTCATCGCAAAAAATGCGTTGCGCTTCATGAAGAGAGTAAACACAGCAAATTAATCTCTCCTATAAGCTAGCAGCCTCCACGGTGTGGAGCAGGGCCAGGCTCAGATGGCCAGACAGCCATCTGCATTCCCTAAATGGTCTGTCATCAGCTGCTATATTGGAGACATCAGAGGCTCTCTGTCCACAACACACATCACAGCCAGACCAGAATAGAAACATTACTGGGGAAGGCTTGCAGCTAGTGGCCTGCGAGAGGCTGTGGGTGCATCACAAAGGGCACCCTATTCCCTATATAGTGCACTACGTTTGACCAGGGCCCATAGGGGGGGGTGGGGGAGGGAGAAAAGTATGGTACATTTCAATTTGAGTTGACGCATATTCATTGGGGTCTTTTCGCTGTACTGTACCTGTATGTCTGGAGGTGGATCAGCAGCAGGTGGAGGTGTTGGTGGATGAGCTGGGTTCAGGGTGGGGGTTGGTGTTGGGCTGAACCTGGTGCATTCAGAGATTCAGACATTAGATGCACGATTAAGATGCAGAACTATACAGTACACACAATGATGCCATTTCATTTGGGATGATCCTGAAATACACAACCAGGCAGATATTGAAGCTGACTGATGAGGCTACCCTTACTTATACTTGGAGCTGTGGTTGTCTTCTGCTCTGCTCACCTCTAGGATGGCCACGGTGGGTTTGGGGGGCAGGGGCCGGTGTGGGTGGGGAGGGGGACATGGAGGTGGTCACCATCACTGGCCGGTCACTTATAAGGAGACATGAGGGCTGGGAGGGGGGGGGGCAATCCATCCACTCTGGGCTGGCCTGGAGGTAGAGAGAGGAAGAATGATCAAATAATGACTCATTTACACACGCACACGCACACGCACACACACACATATACCCTCTCCCTCCGTATCTCATCGCAAAAAATGCGTTGCGCTTCATGAAGAGAGTAAACACAGCAAATTAATCTCTCCTATAAGCTAGCAGCCTCCACGGTGTGGAGCAGGGCCAGGCTCAGATGGCCAGACAGCCATCTGCATTCCCTAAATGGTCTGTCATCAGCTGCTATATTGGAGACATCAGAGGCTCTCTGTCCACAACACACATCACAGCCAGACCAGAATAGAAACATTACTGGGGAAGGCTTGCAGCTAGTGGCCTGCGAGAGGCTGTGGGTGCATCACAAAGGGCACCCTATTCCCTATATAGTGCACTACGTTTGACCAGGGCCCATAGGGGGGGGTGGGGGAGGGAGAAAAGTATGGTACATTTCAATTTGAGTTGACGCATATTCATTGGGGTCTTTTCGCTGTACTGTACCTGTATGTCTGGAGGTGGATCAGCAGCAGGTGGAGGTGTTGGTGGATGAGCTGGGTTCAGGGTGGGGGTTGGTGTTGGGCTGAACCTGGTGCATTCAGAGATTCAGACATTAGATGCACGATTAAGATGCAGAACTATACAGTACACACAATGATGCCATTTCATTTGGGATGATCCTGAAATACACAACCAGGCAGATATTGAAGCTGACTGATGAGGCTACCCTTACTTATACTTGGAGCTGTGGTTGTCTTCTGCTCTGCTCACCTCTAGGATGGCCACGGTGGGTTTGGGGGGCAGGGGCCGGTGTGGGTGGGGAGGGGGACATGGAGGTGGTCACCATCACTGGCCGGTCACTTATAAGGAGACATGAGGGCTGGGAGGGGGGGGGGCAATCCATCCACTCTGGGCTGGCCTGGAGGTAGAGAGAGGAAGAATGATCAAATAATGACTCATTTACACACGCAAAACGCATCGACAGTAGATAATAACAAACAAACTATAGTGGCCTCCCGGGTGGCGCAGTGGTTAAGGGCGCTGTACTGCAGCGCCAGCTGTGCCATCAGAGTCCCTGGGTTCGCGCCCAGGCTCTGTCGTAACCGGGACCGGGAGGTCCGTGGGGCGACGCACAATTGGCCTAGCGTCGCCCGGGTTAGGGAGGGCTTGGTCGGTAGGGGTGTCCTTGTCTCATCGCGCACCAGCGACTCCTGTGGCGGGCTGGGCGCAGTGTACGCTAACCAAGGTGGCCAGGTGCACGGTGTTTCCTCCGACACATTGGTGCGGCTGGCTTCCGGGGTTGGATGTGCGCTGTGTTAAGAAGCAGTACGGCTGGTTGGGTTGTGTATCAGAGGACGTTCAGCCTTCGTCTCTCCCGAGCCCGTACGGGAGTTGTAGCAATGAGACAAGATAGTAGCTACTACAACAATTGGATACCATGAAATTGGGGAGAAAAAAGGGGTAAAATAATAATAAAAAAATAAAAAAACTATAGTATGCTGAAGAGAGTCAAACAGAGATATTTACTGGTAAGTATGTAGGCAATACTCAAAAACACTTGCGTCTGGTTACATCATGGCACTGAGCTACTGTCGAAGAGTTAAAAAAGGAAAGTCACCTAGGAAGAAAAACAGTTGTTTATTGTTTTAGGCACTAATGTTTTAGGCATGATGATACATGCGAGGGAGGCTATAATATGGATGCACTTGAGCAGAGAGAGTATAGCTACGTCTCTCTCTCCATCTCTACCCTCCAGCTCATACATACAGTACATCCCCTTGGAGCAGAGAAGATAGTATTTCAGCCAACACGGGGTAGTGAACAGTGAAGAACATTACGTGCTGGGTGTACTAAGAGCAGAGCTCCCACGACTGGCTTTCTCTGCCTGTGGAACACAAAGCACAAAGCACAGTGAGGCGAAACACACCTAGCTCTTATTTCGCATGAGCTGCTGTTCTGTTTTGTTGTGAGCTGTAAATAATAACTCCCATCATGCATCACTCTTTTATCCTCCAAACAGCTGGCAACCTGGGACGCTGGCCGCTCCACCCGCTCCACTCGGCGCACAAAGATTAGCATCTATTTGGCGAGGGGGCGTTGGAGAAAACTAGATAAAGTGTAGTTAGGTTGTGTCATTTGTTCTTGGACTCGTTGGTGAAGGCTTCTGTTGATGAGTTCCACCTATTAAGATATTAAGAGACAAGTGACCATGCTGACCAGCCCAGGCCTAAACCACCACCACCACTGTAATGTAACACACAGGATCACATGAACATAAGTCTGCTCAGAGCAGCCCGGGCCTAAACCACCACCACCACCACTGTAATGTAACACACAGGATCACGTGAACATAAGTCTGCTCAGAGCAGAGCGGACTACAGCAAGCTGTGCTTTATGATAACCATAACTTGGCTGAATGGCATTCAAACAGTGGCTTCTTTTTTCGTTTGGGGGAAGTGGCTCTGTGGGCAGTTGTGTAACAGCTGGCAGAAAGAGAAAAAAAATGCACATTTGGAGTGGTCCTCCTTCTCCCAAGGCTGGCGATGCATTCCAAATGGCACCCTATTCCCTATATAGTGCACTAATTTAGACTACAGCCCCATGGGTCCTGGTTAAAATTAGTGCACTATATAGGGAACAGAGAGCCATTTGGGACATAGGGTGGCTGGAAAAAAAATAGAACTGGAAGGACCACAAGGCCAAAATAACAGATAATGAGAAACAAGGAACAGACAAACTGTCGCATAAATGTTGGAATTCAAACCCAGCAACCAACAACATGCACGAGATGCGAGAGCAAGAGAGTCAGTGAGTATGCTGGTAGTCCTGAGCTGCCTCTGTATGTCTGTGTCGGAGGGAGTAGGAGTAAGAGTGGGAGCATCTGCAGAAGATGAAAGGGCTGGCAGGCCCCTGGAGGACTCCACCATTCCCAGCCTCCTCCCTCCCCAGGGATTCACAGCACAGCCAGAGAAGAAGAATTAGGCCAGCTCTAATCTATTCCCTCACAATGTGACAAACTGTCTCTGACTAGCTAACGTACACACTCAGTGGGAAAGACAAACTTTCAGCAAAGGCATATGTAGGTGTGTCTGAGTATGGTCTAGTGGTAGTGCTGCCAACTTCTAGTTAGGAGTGTCTGAGTATGGTCGAGTGGTAGTGCTGCCAACTCCTAGTTAGGAGTGTCTGGGTATGGTCGAGTGGTAGTGCTGCCAACTTCTAGTTAGGAGTGTCTGAGTATGGTCGAGTGGTAGTGCTGCCAACTCCTAGTTAGGAGTGTCTGAGTATGGTAGAGTGGTAGTGCTGCCAACTTCTAGTTAGGAGTGTCTGAGTATGGTCGAGTGGTAGTGCTGCCAACTCCTAGTTAGGAGTGTCTGAGTATGGTCTAGTGGTAGTGCTGCCAACTCCTAGTTAGGAGTGTCTGAGTATGGTCGAGTGGTAGTGCTGCCAACTCCTAGTTAGGTGTGCCTGAGTATGGTCTAGTGGTAGTGCTGCCAACTCCTAGTTAGGAGTGTCTGAGTATGGTTGAGTGGTAGTGCTGCCAACTCCTAGTTAGGAGTGTCTGAGTATGGTCTAGTGGTAGTGCTGCCAACTCCCGACCACACATGCCCGCTGGCGGGGTTATGAATACTGCCTCGGTCCCTTCTCTCAGTCTTCCCCTGAATCTGAATACCGCCTCGGTCCCTTCTCTCAGTCTTCCCCTGAATCTGAATACCGCCTCAGTCCCTTCTCTCGGTCTTCCTCTGAATCTGAATACAGCCTCGGTCCCTTCTCTCCGTCTTCCCCTGAATCTGAATACCGCCTCGGTCTCTTCTCTCAGTCTTCCTCTGTATCTGAATACCGCCTCGGTCCCTTCTCTCCGTCTTCCCCTGAATCTGAATACCGCCTCGGTCCCTTCTCTCAGTCTTCCTCTGTATCTGAATACCGCCTCGGCCCCTACTCTCCGTCATCCCCTGAATCTGAATACCGCCTCGGTCCCTTCTCTCAGTCTTCCCCTGAATCTGAATACCGCCTCGGTCCCTTCTCTCAGTCTTCCTCTGTATCTGAATACCGCCTCGGTCCCTACTCTACGTCTTCCCCTGAATCTGAATACCGCCTCGGTCCCTTCTCTCCGTCTTCCTCTGAATCTGAATACCGCCCCGGTCCCTTCTCTCAGTCTTCCCCTGAATCTGAATACCGCCCCGGTCCCTTCTCTCCGTCTTCCCCTGAATCTGAATAACGCCTCGGTCCCTTCTCTCCGTCTTCCTCTGAATCTGAAAACCGCCTCGGTCCCTTCTCTGTCTTCCTCTGTATCTGAATACAGCCTCGGTCCCTTCTCTCAGTCTTCCTCTGTATCTGAATAACGCCCCGGTCCCTACTCTCAGTCTTCCTCTGAATCTGAATACAGCGTCGGTCCCTTCTCTCAGTCTTCCTCTGTATCTGAATACCGCCTCGGTCCCTACTCTCAGTCTTCCTCTGTATCTGAATACCGCCTCGGTCCCTTTTCTCCGTCTTCCTCTACATCTGAATAACGCCTCGGTCCCTTCTCTCAATCTTCCTCTGAATCTGAAAACCGCCTCGGTCCCTTCTCTCAGTCTTCCTCTGTATCTGAATAACGCCTCGGTTCCTTCTCTCAGTCTTCCTCTGAATATGAATATAACCTCGGTCCCTTCTCTCCGTCTTCCTCTGTATCTGAATAACGCCTCGGTCCCTTCTCTCAGTCTTCCTCTGTATCTGAATATAACCTCGGTCCCTTCTCTCAGTCTTCCTCTGTATCTGAATATAACCTCGGTCCCTTCTCTCAGTCTTCCTCTGAATCTGAATAACGCCTCGGTCCCTTCTCTCAGTCTTCCTCTGAATCTGAATATAACCTCGGTCCCTTCTCTCCGTCTTCCTCTGAATCTGAAAACCGCCTCGGTCCATTCTCTCAGTCTTCCTCTGTATCTGAATAACGCCTCGGTCCCTTCTCTCAGTCTTCCTCTGAATCTGAATATAACCTCGGTCCCTTCTCTCAGTCTTCCTCTGAATCTGAATATAACCTCGGTCCCTTCTCTCAGTCTTCCTCTGTATCTGAATAACGCCTCGGTCCCTACTCTCAGTCTTCCTCTGAATCTGAATATAACCTCGGTTCCTTCTCTCAGTCTTCCCCTGAATCTGAATATAACCTCGGTCCCTTCTCTCAGTCTTCCCCTGAATCTGAATATAACCTCGGTCCCTTCTCTCAGTCTTCCCCTGAATCTGAATATAACCTTGGTCCCTTCTCTCAGTCTTCCTCTGAATCTGAATAACGCCTCGGTCCCTTCTCTCAGTCTTCCTCTGAATCTGAATATAACCTCGGTCCCTTCTCTCAGTCTTCCTCTGAATCTGAATAACGCCTCGGTCCCTACTCTCAGTCTTCCTCTGAATCTGAATATAACCTTGGTTCCTTCTCTCAGTCTTCCTCTGTATCTGAATATAACCTTGGTTCCTTCTCTCAGTCTTCCTCTGAATCTGAATATAACCTCGGTCCCTTCTCTCAGTCTTCCTCTGAATATGAATATAACCTCGGTTCCTTCTCTCAGTCTTCCTCTGTATCTGAATAACGCCTTGGTTCCTTCTCTCAGTCTTCCTCTGAATCTGAATAACGCCTCGGTCCCTACTCTCAGTCTTCCTCTGAATCTGAATATAACCTTGGTTCCTTCTCTCAGTCTTCCTCTGTATCTGAATATAACCTTGGTTCCTTCTCTCAGTCTTCCTCTGAATCTGAATATAACCTCGGCCCCTACTCTCAGTCTTCCTCTGAATCTGAATAACGCCTCGGTCCCTTCTCTCAGTCTTCTTCTGAATCTGAATATAACCTCGGTCCCTTCTCTCAGTCTTCCTCTGAATCTGAATATAACCTCGGTCCCTTCTCTCAGTCTTCCTCTGTATCTGAATATAACCTCGGTCCCTTCTCTCAGTCTTCCTCTGAATCTGAATATAACCTCGGTCCCTTCTCTCAGTCTTCCTCTGAATCTGAATAACGCCTTGGTTCCTTCTCTCAGTCTTCCTCTGAATCTGAATATAACCTCGGTTCCTTCTCTCAGTCTTCCTCTGAATCTGAATATAACCTTGGTCCCTTCTCTCAGTCTTCCTCTGAATCTGAATACAGCCTCGGTCCCTTCTCTCAGTCTTCCTCTGTATCTGAATAACGCCTCGGTCCCTACTCTCAGTCTTCCTCTGAATCTGAATATAACCTCGGCCCCTTCTCTCCGTCTTCCTCTGAATCTGAAAACCGCCACGGTCCCTTCTCTCTGTCTTCCTCTGAATCTGAATAACGCCTTGGTTCCTTCTCTCTGTCTTCCTCTGTATCTGAATAACGCCTCGGTTCCTTCTCTCTCTCTTCCTCTGTATCTGAATAACCCCTCGGTCCCTTCTCTCAGTCTTCCTCTGTATCTGAATACCGCCTCGGTCCCTTCTCTCAGTCTTCCTCTGTATCTGAATACCGCCTCGGTCCCTTCTCTCAGTCTTCCTCTGTATCTGAATACAGCCTCGGTCCCTACTCTCCGTTTTTTTATTTATTGCACCTTTATTTAACCCGGAAAGGCCAGTTGAGCACAAGTTCTCATTGACAACTGCAACCTGGCCAAGATAAAGCAAAGCAGTGCGACACAAACAACAACACAGAGTTACACATGGAATAAACAAACGTACAGTCAATAACACAATAGAAAGTCTATATACCAGTGTGTGCAAATGAAGTAAGACCTGGAAGGAAAGGCAGCCAAAGGAGGAATTGGCTTTGGGGATTACCAGTGAAATATACCTGCTGGAGAGCATGCTACGGGTGTGTGTTGCTATGGTGACCCGTGAGCTGAGATAAGGCGGGGCTTTACCTAGCAAAGACTTATAGATTACCTGGAACCAGTGGGTTTGGCAACGAATATGAAGCGAGGGCCAGCCAACGAGAGCGTACAGATCGCAGGGTAGTGTATGGGGTTTTGTTGACAAAAAGGATGGCACCGTAATAGACTGCATCCAATTTGCTGAGTAGAGTGTTGGAGGCTATTTTGTAAATGACATCGCAGAAGTCAAGGATCGGTAGGATAGTCAGTTTTACGAGGGTATGTTTGGCAGCATGAGTGAAGGATTCTTTGTTGCGAAATAGGAAGCCGATTCTAGATTTAATTTTGGATTGGAGATGCTTAATGTGAGTCTGGAAGGAGAGTTTACAGTCTAACCAGACACATAGAATATGTGGACAACTACAAATACCTAAGTCAGAACCGTCCAGAATAGTGATGCTAGATGGGTGGGCAGGTGTGGGCACGGAATAAGTGTTGTGTGGCATTGAAGCTCGTCTGGAGGTTAGTTAACACAGTGTCCAAAGAAGGGCCAGAAGTATACAAAATGGTGTCGTCTGCGTAGAGGTGGATCAGAGAATCACCAGCAGCAAGAGCGACATCATTGATGTATACAGAGAAAAGAGTCAGCCCGAGAATTGAACCCTGTGGCGCCCCCATAGAGACTGCCAAAGTTCCGGACAACAGGCCATCCGATTTGACACACTGAACTCTGCCTAAATGAATGCAGTGGTTGACAGAGTCGAAAGCCTTGGCCAGGTCGATGAATACGGCTGCACAGTAGTATTTTATTGATTGTGGTTATGATGTCGTTTAGGACCTTGAGCATAGCTGAGGTGCACTCATGAACAGCTCGGAAACCAGATTGCATAGCAGAGAAGGTACGGTGGGATTCGAAATGGTCGGTGATCTGTTAGGATTGATATAGGTTTGTAACAGTTTGGGTCTAGGGTGTCTTGACCGCGGCAGCTTTCCAATCTTTGGGGATCTCAGACGATAAGAAAGAGAGGTTGAACAGGCTTGTAATAGGGGTTGCAACAATTGCGGCGGATCATTTTAGAAAGAGAGGGTCCAGATTGTCTAGCCCAGCTGATTTGTAGAGGTCCAGATTTTGCAGCTCTTTCAGAACATCAGCTATCTGGATTTGGGTGAAGGAGAAATGGGGGAGGCTTGGGCAAGTTGCTGTGGGGGGTGCAGAGCTGTTGACCGGGGTAGGGGTAGCCAGGTGGAAAGCATGGCCAGCCGTAGAAAAATGCTTATTGAAATTCTAAATTATTGTGGACTACAGGAAAAGGAGGACTGAGCACGCACCCATTCTCATCGACGGAGATGCAGTGGAGCAGGTTGAGAGCTTCAACTTCCTTGGTGTCCACATCACCAACAAACTAACATTGTCCAAGCACACCAAGACAGTTGTGAAGAGGGCACGACAAAACCTATTCCCACCCAGGAGACTGAACAGATTTGGCAAGGGTCCTCAGATCCTCAAATGGTTCTACTTCTGCACCATCAAGAGCATCCTGTCTGCTCGGCCTCCAACCGCAAGGCACTACAGAGGGTAGTGCGTACGGCCCAGTACATCACTGGTGCCAAGCTTCCTGCCATCCAGGACCTCTATACCAGGCGGTGTCAGCTAAAAATTGTCCCTAACAATTGTCAAAGACTGTAGCCACCCTAGTCATCGACTGTTTTCTCTGCTTCCACACGGCAAGTTGTACAGGAGTGCCAAGTCTAGGTCCAAGAGGCTTTTAAACAGCTTCTACCCCCAAGCCATAGGATTCCTGAACATCTAATCAAATGGTTACCCAGTGTCATGACGTTGGCCTGGGGGTAGGTTTATGACAGTCATAAATACCTCTTCCCCCCTTTTTCCTCTCTCTCTACCCTACTGATGTTACATTTGCAAAACCCTTGGTTAACATAGAGATTCTGCGAACATCAGAAGGTGGGGGGAAATGAACTATATTCTGGTAATCCGACCAACTGAAGATATGTGGTGGTACTTAATGAATATGATGTCAGTTCGGTTGTCATCTGAGACATTCTCATCAGATGACAAACTCTATAGTGGAAAGTCTACACATCAGAGTTATCGGATTCACATGAAATATGAAATGTTTCGTGATGGGATGAAATGTGATTTTAGCTTCTAAAATGTGAGATTTGGGTTTTCATAAGATAGGGCTCTGCTCAATCAGTGGCCCGCCCCTGTGAAGGGACATTCTCTATAAAACCTTTCAAACACGCCCTCCTCTCCCTTCCTATATAAGCCCTTGACGACAATATAACCTCCTGTTCCGATGATGTGAGGACGACGGTCCTATGTCAGAATGGTTCAGAAAATAACTACAGAACGAAGCCAACAAAACTGCATTGTTGGTTAATAAGGGCTTAAGTAGGTAAGTATTTCACTAAGTTCTACACCGGTTGTATTTGGCGCATGTGACAACTTTTGTGAGTAACTTTTGTGAGTAATGTTTACTGTTCATTTTTATTGTTTATTTAACTTTTGTTTATTATCTAGTTCACTTGCTTTGGAAATGTTAACTTGTGTTTCCCATGACAATGAAGCCCTTAAATTGAAATTGAAATTGAGAGAGAGGAAGGTACACCTATAGCTCATCTCTTGGCAGTAGTACTGTAGACTACTTTATCACTGACCTCAAACCAGAGTCTCTCAGAGCGTTCACAGTCAACCCACTGACACCCCTATCAGACCACAGCAAAATCACAGTCTACTTAAACAGAGCAATACTTAATCATGAGGCATTAAAGCCAAAGGAACCGAAGAAAATTAACAACAATGACAAATGGTTTGATGAAGAATGCAAAAATCTAAGAAAGAAATTGAGAAACCTGTCCAACCAAAAACATAGAGATCCGGAAAACCTGAGTCTATGCCTTCACTATGGTGAATCACTAAAACAATACAGAAATACACTACAGAAAAAGAAGGAACAGCATGTCAGAAATCAATCAGCTCAATGTAATTGAAGAATCCATAGACTCTAACCAATTCTGGGAAAATTGGAAAACACTAAACAAACAACAAAGCGAAAAAGTATCTATCCAAAATGGAGATGTATGGGTAAACCACTTCTCCAATCTTTTTGGCTCTATAACAAAGAATAAAGAGCAAAAACATATACATGATCAAATACAGATCTTAGAATCAACTATTGAAGACTACCAGAACCCACTGGATTCTCCAATTACATTGAATGAGCTACAGGACAAAATAAAAACCCTGCAATCCAAAAAGGCCTGTGGTGTTGATGGTATCCTCAATGAAATGATCAAATATACAGACAACAAATTCCAATTGGCTATACTAAAACTCTTTAACATCATCCTTAGCTCTGGCATCTTCCCCAATATTTGGAACCAAGGACTGATCACCCCAATCCACAAAAGTGGAGACAAATTTGACCCCAATAACTACCGTGGAATATGCATCAACAGTAACCTTGGGAAAATCCTCTGCATTATCATTAACAGCAGACTCGTACATTTCCTCAATGAAAACAATGTACTGAGCAAATGTCAAATTGGCTTTTTACCAAATTACCGTACAACAGACCATGTATTCACCCTGCACACCCTAATTGACAACCAAACAAACCAAAACAAAGGCAAAGTCTTCTCATGCTTTGTTGATCTCAAAAAAGCCTTCGACTCAATTTGGCATGAGGGTCTGCTATACAAACTGATGGAAAGTGGTGTTGGGGGTAAAACATACAACATTATAAAATCCATGTACACAAACAACAAGTGTGCGGTTAAAATTGGCAAAAAACACACACATTTCTTCACACAGGATCGTGGGGTGAGACAGGGATGCAGCTTAAGCCCCACCCTCTTCAACATATATATCAACGAATTGGCGCGGGCACTAGAAAAGTCTGCAGCACCCGGCCTCACCCTACTAGAATCCGAAGTCAAATGTCTGCTGTTTGATGATGATCTGGTGCTTCTGTCACCAACCAAGGAGGGCCTACAGCAGCACCTAGATTTTATGCACAGATTATGTCAGACCTGGGCCCTGACAGTAAATCTCAGTAAGACCAAAATAATGGTGTTCCAAAAAAGGTCCAGTCACCAGGACCACAAATACAAATTCCATCTAGACACTGTTGCCCTAGAGCACACAAAAAACGATACATATCTTGGCCTAAACATCAGCGCCACAGGTAACTTCCACATAGCTGTGAACGATCTGAGAGACAAGGCAAGAAGGGCATTCTATGCCATCAAAAGGAACATACATTTCAACATACCAATTAGGATTTGGCTAAAAATACTTGAATCAGTCATAGAGCCCATTGCCCTTTATGGTTATGAGGTCTGGGGTCCGCTCGCCAACCAAGACTTCACAAAATGGGACAAACACCAAATTGAGACTCTGCACGCAGAATTCTGCAAAAATATCCTCCGTGTACAACGCAGAACACCAAATAATGCATGCAGAGCAGAATTAGGCCGATACCCACTAATTATCAAAATCCAGAAAAGAGACGTTAAATTCTATAACCACCTAAAAGGAAGCGATTCCCAAACCTTCCATAACAAAGCCATCACCTACAGAGAGATGAACCTGGAGAAGAGTCCCCTAAGCAAGCTGGTCCTGGGGCTCTGTTCACAAACACAAACACACCCTATAGAGCCCCAGGACAGCAGCACAATTAGACCCAACCAAATCATGAGAAAACAAAAAGATAATTACTTGACACATTGGAAAGAATTAACAAAAAAACAGAGCAAACTAGAATGCTATTTGGCCCTAAACAGAGAGTACACAGCGGCAGAATACCTGACCACTGTGACTGACCCAAAATTAAGGAAAGCTTTGACTATGTACAGACTCAGTGAGCATAGCCTTGCTATTGAGAAAGGCCGCCGTAGGCAGACATGGCTCTCAAGAGAAGACAGGCTATGTGCTCACTGCCCACAAAATGAGGTGGAAACTGAGCTGCACTTCCTAACCTCCTGCCAAATGTATGACCATATTAGAGAGACATATTTCCCTCAGATTACACAGATCCACAAAGAATTCTAAAACAAATCCAATTTTGATAAACTCTATCTACTGGGTGAAACTCCACAGTGTGCCATCACAGCAGCAAGATTTGTGACCTGTTGCCACAAGAAAAGGGCAACCAGTGAAGAACAAACACCATTGTAAATACAACCCATATTTATGCTTATTTATTTTATCTTGTGTCCTTTAACCATTCGTACATTGTTACAACACTGTATATATATATATAATATGACATTTGTAATGAGAGAAAGAGAGAGAGAGAGAGAGAGAGAGAGAGAGAGAGAGAGAGAGAGATTCATTTTTTAGCTAGAGGACTCCTGATATCTCCAGGAGTGATAAGTGTCATATTTGTCTTTACTGTCTTTTTGCTAGCTAGAGCCATCTACTTTAAGTGCCTGTCTTCCTAATGGCCTACATGGTGTGTGAACTGCTAACTGCTGATAACTTTCAGATGATTCCTGGCACATCAACCAGGATAAAGGGGCAGGTCAATTTCTGACGTTGTAGTTTTTGGCCCTGATGGAGACATTGATCACCCCAGAGAACACTGCTACTCCAGCTGCTTTTTCATCATCTGACTGCATTTTTCCCTCATAGTCCGAGAGCATCTGGTCGTCGTGGTGGTGGCACAGGGCTACTCATTTCTCCTAAATTGAGATTTTCTATTTTCTCTCACCTGTCCATCTCCTCTTTTGAATTCCATGCTGTCACTGTCATTTCTCCACTCAAGTTTAACATTGTCGTCATCTATCGCCCACCCGGTGCCCTTAGAGAGTTCCTCAGTGAGCTTGACACCTTGATAAGCTGATCGGCTGATGTTGAAATGGATTTATAAATACATTTGATTCATAAATAAATTTGATTGATAAGCTCATTTCCTGACAATGGTTCACCCCTCTTCGTACCGGGCGACTTCAACCTCCCGACATCTGCCTTTGATTAATTTCTTTCCAACAGTTTTTTCCCCCTCCTCGCCTCTTTTAACCTGACACTTTCCCAGTCCCGTCCCTCTCACAATGCAGGCAATCCGCTTGACCTCATCTTTACTAGAGGCTGTTCGCCTACTAATCTCACGGCAACCCCCCTCCAGGTCTCTGATCACTACTTTGGTTCATTTTCTGTCTCCATTTCCTCCAACCCCAGCCACTCTCAGCCCCTACCCAGATGGTCATATGCAGTCGCAATCTTCGCTCTCTCTCTCCTCTTGTATCCTATCATCTCTCCCTTCTGCTAAATCGTTCTCCTTCCTGTCTTCTGATTCTGCCTCTTCAACCCTACTCTCCTCCCTTTTCGCATCCTATGACTCACACTGTCCCCTTTCCTCCCGGCCTTTCCTCCCCTCCTGCTCCGTGGCTGAGTGACTGTGACGCTCCCTCCCTGCTCTGTCTACTGGGTTTTGCTGTGCTTACTTCCTGCAGGAGATTGGTGGGCAGAGTAGGAGAGGAGGGCAGACCTGGGAGGGTCGTCAGTGCACAGGGGCACACCTGTGAAAGCTCAGCTGTGGCATAAAGCCACTGTTTCCCCATTCAGCAAGAGATTCCTCTCTCCATGCATACCTTTAGTTGTTTTTGTTGTGGCTTTGGCATGTGACACCTAACAAAGTATTTGTGACATCTGGATACTGCCTGTTGCTACTTTATTTGGTTACACGCCTGTGGTTGCTGTTGGTGTGGAAGTAGTATTGGTTTGTGCTGCAGTGGAGAGAGGACCACAGTTTATCTCCATCCCCTGTTCCAGGTTGGAGATCCTGCTTTGCACATTGTTGGGACATCGGGTTATTGTTTCTGAGGTGTTAGCAGTGAGAGATTGTTGGGGTAGCGTGGATTGGCAACCTGGACTCGTCTTCTCCCCTGGTAGATTTAGCGACGTGTGTCCCATGCGACACACGTTGGGCAGTGTTAGCTCTTTGTTATTTTTGTGTGGTGACTGTGGCTGGAGCAGTTGTCTCAGGAGCACATCCGTGGCTCAGAGGGGTAACCAGCTTGCTGGGAGCTTTTTCTGTGACAGCGGGCTAAAGTGCAAAAATACCCACCGCCAGTAACTGCATGAAGACTAGGGTTGAGCTAGTAATACGTCTTGGGGAAGCTCCATTTGTTTTTTTTCTCTCCTGTGTGGTTGAGTCTGTGCTTCTGTTTTGTTTGGTGTATACAATTGTGGCGACAGCAGGTTGCTCATCCATAGTTGGTTGACTTTGGCTAACATTGAGGAATTCTTCCAAGTCCTGAGGGAGGAGCTTCTGGATTGCTATACTAAAGACCAATTTTTACGAATTGTGACACAACATTGAGTTTGCTGATAAACTCGGCTCTTAATGTTGCTGACAGCCAAAACTATGGAAAAGTTAAAGCTGCCGTGTTGTACGCCTATGAGTTAGTTCCTGAAGCGTATTGCGAGCGGTTTAGAACCTGGAAAAAGCTGACAGACTTATGTTGAGTTCACACAGGATTTGCACACCCAGTTTAACCGATGGTGCACTTCATTGGATGTTACAACCTGCAAGCAGTTGTGCAGTTTAGTTGTGCTGGAGCAGTTCAACGATTCTGTCTCTGACCGCCTTGCGTGATTAATATGTGCTGACACAAAGGTCACTTTGGGGAATCCGGTCTTCGCAGTGATGGTCGCAGGGAGAGTTTTGGGACTAAATTCTTTCCTACTGGGCCTGATCTTGTCTCAAGGCTTAACTGTGGTTCCCATGCGAAATCAGATCATGGCAAAATCTGCAATTACTGCCATGGTAAAGGTCATTGGAAAAATGAATGCCCTGTCCTTAGTGGTAAAGCTAGGCCTTCTGGGGTTAATGCGCCCGTAAAGCCTACGGCATTAGCGCACCTGCTTTTAAGTTAAGGGACTCAATTGTTCCACCTCAGGACCAGTTAAAAGACCTATTTGGTATGGTTGACAGTGCATCCATCTATTCACTGTTCATTACGGAGGGTGACGTATCCCTGATGGTTTAAATAATGCGAAAACACAATGTTGGAGAAGAAAGTAAAAGTGCAATATGTGCCATGTAAAAAAGCTAATGTTTAAGTTCCTTGCTCAGAACATGAGAACATATGAAAGCTGGTGGTTCCTTTTAACATGAGTCTTCAATACTCTCAGTTAAGAAGTTTTAGGTTGTAGTTATAATTAGGAATTATAGGACTATTTCTCTCTATACCACTTGTATTTCATATACCTTTGACTAATGGATGACCTTATAGGCACTATAGTATTGCCAACCTTATCTCGGGAGTTGTGATGCACAGCGCTGTGCTTCAAGCATTGCTAAGAGCTGCTGGCAAACGCAGGAAAGTGCTGTTTGAATGAATGCTTACGAGCCTGCTGCTGCTACCACCGCTAAGTCAGACTGCTCTATCAAATATCAAATCATAGACGTAATTATAATAGAATAAAAATACAAATACTAGCCTTAGGTCATTAATATGGTCAAATCCGAAAACAAAACGTTTAATTTTTCAGTGAAATACGGAACCGTTCCGTATTTTATCGAACGGGTGGCATCCATAAGTCTAAATATTGCTGTTATATTGCACAACATTCAATGTTATGTCATAATTATGTACAATTCTGGCAAATGAATTACGGTCTTTGTAAGGAAGAAATGGTCTTCACACAGTTCGCAACGAGCCAGGCGGCCCAAACTGCTGCATATACCCTGACTTTGCTGTGACACAATTTACCTAGTTTATATTGCCTGGTAACATTAATTTATTTTAACTAAATATGCAGGTTTAAAAATATATACTAGTATATTCATTTTAAGAAAGGTATTGATGTTTATGGTTAGGTACATTGGTGAAACGACAGTGCTTTCTTTGCGAATGCGCTTGCTAAATCATCACCCGTTTGGCGAAGTAGGCTGTGATTTGATGATAAATTAACAGGCACCGCATTGATTATATGCAACGCAGGCTAGTTAAACTAGTAATAGCATCAACCATGTGTACTTAACTAGTGAATATGTTAAGATTGATTGTTTTTTCTAAGATAAGTTTAATGCTAGCCAGCAACTTACCTTGGCTCCTTGCTGCACTCGCGCAACAGGTGGTCAGCCTGCCATGCAGTCTCCTCATGGAGTGCAATGTAATCGGCGTCCAAAAATGCAGATTACCGATTGTTATGAAAACTTGAAATCGGCCCTAATTAATCGGCGATGCCGACCTCTAATTAAAATTGTCGTACCATATACCTTCTGTGATTTAGTTTTGCAGTCCTCACATGGGGATATTGCTGGTCCTTTGGGTGTTCGGGAAGACCTATTGTGCGACATTTCTTTTGGCCTCAGCTGAAAAGAGATGTCTCAGCGTTTATCAAACTTTGCCATACTTGCCAGTTGACTGGGAAGCCTAACCAGACATTAAAGCAAGCACATTTGCCTTGGTTGATGCTTGCAGCTAGAGGTTTTACAGGAAAGCACAAGATTTGGCCCTAACAACTTAGTTTCTGGGCACAATATACGTGGTTCACTAGCCGTGTTACGAGATGGCAGAGGTACTACAGAACCCCTAAGAATCTGTCATCTTATGTAAATGATTTCAGGTGAAGCCTGTATGCAGCTGGGGAGATGGCTAAAGAGAAGTTAACATCTTCTCAGTGTAAGATGAAGCGACTGTTTGACCAGCGAGCTGAGCGCCGCCAGTTCAGTCCTGATGACCAAGTTCTCGCTCTGTTACCTATTGTTGGCTATCCATTTCAGGCTAAATTTAGTGGGCCATATACAGTTACGTAGCGGAGTTGAACTATGTGGTTGCAACTCCTCAAAGGAAAAAGGCTTCACAGCTCTGTCATGTGAACTTGTTGAAGCCTTACTATGCATGTCCTTCCATTCCATCCTCTATTGCCTCAGACTTGCCTATACCTGCAGGGGACACTAAACCTGTTCTTTTAACGAGTTCAGGGCCTGAATTGTTATTGGGTCCTTCTGTTTCACCCACTGTGGCAGTGTGTTGTGATGGGGGGCTGCTTAGCCCAGATGATGGTGTCCTTGAAGGACGGTTAAATAATTCAGAGTCTCTGGGTGGATACTCTGCTGGGATACTTGTCTGTTCCTTGTCGTGCCGAGCTGGTTCATTTGATCATGAGTTTTACTACTTTATTTACAGACACGCCTTCTCGTACCTATTTGGTAAATCATGATATTGACGTTGGTGATTCCCTACCTATCCGTTTTACAGTGTGTCGTTTGAGAAAAAAACATTTAAACTCTGAGATTCAGTATATGCTTGATAATGACATTGCTGAACCTTCATTTTCTAGCTGGGCTCCACCATGTCTTTGGGTACATAAGCAGAATGAAACAATTTGGTTTTGTACAGACTACTGAAAAGTTAAGTGTGACAACCTGATTCCTACCACTTCCCCGTATGGGAAGACTGTTGATCAGGTTGGTGCTGATCAGCTTAAGGGTTACTGACAGGTGCCATAAACACCTAGGGCAAGAGATCTCTGCTTTTGTCACACCTTCAGGTCTTTTCTCCTATAAAGGTGATGAGTTTTGGCCTGCGAAGTGCACCAGCCACTTTTCAACACCTTATGAACAGGGTTGTTTCTGGTTTGGAGGGATGTGCTGTGTACCTCAATGATGTAGTTGTGTAAAGTGACACGTGGGAACAACACTTGTGCCGTATAGCAGCACTGTTTGTTTGCCTGGCAGAAGCTCGACTTACCATTAACTTGAAAAAGTGTGAGTTTGCCAGGGCAACTGTGACATACCTTGGTAAAGTTGTCGGTCAGGGGGAAGAAACGGCCTGTACGCGCTAAAGTTTTGGCAATTGATCACTACCCACCTCCAATCACAAAAAAAATATCTCTATTATATTTTTTGGTGATGGTGGGCTACTACCGCAGTTTTTGTAAGAGTTTTTTAACTTTAACTGTCACCCCCTACTAACTTGCTTAAGGGAAAGGCCCACTTTGCCTGGTCTCCATTATGCTAACGGTCCTTTGAGGATGTTAAAGCTCTTCTCAGTACTGCTCCTGTGTTGGCCGCTCTGCAGCTGGAGAAAACTTTTACACTGCAAGTGGATGCTAGTAATGTGGGGGCCAGGGCGGTTCTGCTGCAGTCAGATAGCCAGGAAATTGAGCGTCCTGTGGCATACTTCTCCAAGAAGTTCAACAGTTATCAGCTAAACTACTCACCTCTATTTAACCAGGTAGGCCAGATGAGAACAAGTTCTCATTTACAACTTCGACCTGGTCAAGATAAAGCAAAGCAGTGCGACACAAACAACAACACAGAATTACACATGGAATAAACAAACGTACAGTCAATAACACAATAGTGTGTGCAAATGGTGTAAGGAGGTAAGGCAATAAATAGGCCATAGTAGCGAAGTAATCACAATTTTTAGAAAATTAACACTGGAGTGATAGATGTGCAGATGAGGATGTACAGATGAGGATGTGCAAGTAGAAATACTGGTGTGCAAAAGAGCAAAAAAGTAAATAAAACAATATGGGGATGAGGTAGGTAGTTGGGCTATGCACAGATGGGCTGTGTACAGCTGCAGTGATCGGTAAGCTGCTCAGATAGCTGATGCTTGAAGTTAGTGAGGGAGATATAAGTCTCCAACTTCAGCGATTTTTTCAATTCGTTCCAGTCATTGGCAGCAGAGAACTGTAAGGAAAGGCGGCCAAAGGAGGTGTTGGCTTTGGGGATGACCAGTGAGATATACCTGCTGGAGCGCGTGCTACGGGTGGGTGTTGTTATGGTGACCAGTGAGCTGAGATAAGGTGGAGCTTTACCTAGCAAAGACTCATAGATGACCTGGAGCCTGTGGGTCTGGCGACGAAAATGTTGCGAGGGCCAGCCGACGAGAGCATACAGGTCGTAGATGCATTGTCCCGTGTGCCCTCTCCTTAGCCGTCCTGTTTAATACTGTGTCTATTCTCCAACAACTTGGTCTCCTCTCTCTTGGTCTCTCTCTTCCTCTCCTTCTCTTAATTTGCATCCAGGCGCCATGGTTGCTAAAAGTGGAGGTGTGGGTTGAGTTACGGGGTGGACCTGTGTGGTTGGATGTCCAGGGAGTGCAAGTATATTTGTATTGTTTATTGCATGTGATTATTAAAACATTTTGGTTTTGTTTATGGGTGGGGGTGTGAAGGCCCTTCCTGCTCTGTCTACTGTGTTCTGCTGTGTTTACTTCCTGCAGGAGATTGGTGGGAAGAGTAGGAGAGGAGGGCAGAGCTGGTAGGGTCGTAAGTGCTGATGGGGCACACCTGTGAAAGCTCAGCTGTGGCATAAAGCCAATGTTTTCCCATTCAGCAAGAGATTCCTCTCTCCATGCATACCTTTGGTTGTTTTGTTGTGGCTTTGGCAGTTGACACAGTTGACACCTTATGGAATAAATTCATTTTGTTATTCCTTTACTCAGTGTGTGGTTTCCCATTGTTTGTTACAATCTTGAGCCAGGTTGTAACAGTGACTCATTGCAAGCTTACAGAGCAGGGCTGCGGGCAGCTAAGCAAAAATGGAGGAAAACTAAACTTCAGGAGGACCTATCATCCTTTCACTCCCACCTCTACATTCTCTTCCTCTTTATCCACTTCTAAAGCCTCATTCTGTCACTCTCAATTTCAAACTTCTGCCTCTAACCCTAGGAAACTCTATCCCACCTTCTCCTCCCTCATTAATCCTCCACCCCCTCCCTCCTCCCTCTCTGCGGATGACTTTGTCAACCACTTTGAAAAAGAATGTTGACAACATCTGCTCATTCACTCGGCTGATTGAGTCCACTAGTCACATAGAACTTACCCTACGCCTTGACCTCTTTCTCCTCTCTTTCTCCAGATAACATCCTGCGACTAGTGAGGTCCGGCCGCCTGACAACCCCATCCCCTCCTCCAGACCCATTCCTCACTTCCCTCATCAACTCATCCCCAACCACTGGCTGTGTTCTCTGACTTCAAAACGGCCTGAGTCGCTTCCTTCCTCAAGAAACCAACACGTGACCCCTCTGACGTCAAACTACAGACCAGTATCCCTCCTTTTCTTTCCAAAACACTTGAGCGTGCTGTCTCTGACCAACTCTCTAACTATCTCTCCCAGAACGATCTTCTTGACCCTAACCAGATTCAAGATTGGTCACTCAACTGAGACTGCTCTTCTCTGTGTCAGTCTCTCCGCTCTGCCAAAGCTGACTCTCTCTCCTCTGTTCTCATCCACCTAGATCTATCCGCTGCCTTCCACACCATGAACCATCAGATCCTCTCTATGTCACCTGGTAGGAGCGGTCTGCCAGGTAGGATGAAATCCAAGAGTGTGCAGCCTGAGACGCCCAGCCCTGAGTGTGGAGAGGAGGATCTGATGGTTCACAGTGTTGATAGATCTAGGAGGATGAGAAGGTATGTGTGTGCACGTGTGTTGAACCGATGAAGGTTCTTTCCACACTTGAGCTCCACCGATTCTTGTCATTGAATGGCATTTTTATCAGCCTCAAGCTGATAAACCAAATGAAAACCCAAATGAAAAAAAGAACACTTATTAACAATAATAATGTCTACTAATAATAATGATAAAATAAAAATACTTATATTAACAACACACAAGTTGTACAACTACTAATAGGACTACAACTAATAAACTGTTACAACTATTAAAACTACCTATAATACATACATCTATATTTACAAATATCTTCACGTGGTGATGTTTCTATTAGTTATTATATAGTAAAATACATCTGAGTTTGTGCGGCTTTTCCGTCCTGACTGTGTTAGTGTAATTAAAAAAAGAAGCCACACAAAGAGCCTTGGACAGATCAAACCAGACTTAGGGGTAAACTAAGCACTGTACTGGTTGCTAGGTTCTTCTGTATGTTGTTCTTGGTCTCATGGCAATGAAGTCGGACATTAAGCAAAGAAGGTATGCAGCTTGGAGATAAGCAGGCTCGTCCTTTGTCAGGTTTAGGTTTTGTGCTATTTATTTATAGCTAATCAATGTGGGAGGAAACATATGGCAGTTAGAGAACCTCATGTAGTTAAATAGATTCGGACGCTTCAGAAACGATGTGTTTGCATCCAGATGGGAAGATTAGCAAGGTACACGACAGACTGGTGTGACCACTTTGTTGTTTGAGTACCGTCGATAAGTCAGTCAATGCTAAAAGCAGAAGTATATTACGTAAGTAAATACAGGGTTTTAGAAAGAAAGAAGTGACAAAAGTTCTGTTCAATGAGACATTACAGATACGGGCTATGATGTCACCCTGCTAATTGTGTGTTGATGATTGAGTGAAGTGAAGGGGGTGTATGTTCAGTGTTGTCATCGTCTGCATCCAAAATGGCACCCTATTCTCTATATAGTGCACTACTTTTGACGAGAGCCCTGGTCCCTATAGGTCCTAGTCAAAAGTAGCGTACTATACAGAGAATGGGGTATATGTTCTGTGCCATCATATTGCTCACCACCTGTTGAGATAGATGGTCAGTCTCACATTGGGGCCAGCGGTGTGTTTGTTCAGCTCCGCAGTGCTCTGTCTGTCCTCTGGCTGCTCTGTAACAGGGTACGAGGCCCACCAGTCTGAATCATGGTCTTCACTTCTTTAAGCCTGGAGGTGGTGGTGTTATTAGTTTGTCTTTCTGGGGTAACACAGACTCTTTCACCAAGTCTTTAGCTCTCCTCTGAGCAACAGAGTCTTATTTTGAAATATCGGCCTGCAAAAAACAAAAACAAGCAATGGCATATTTATTTGAGGACAGCAGTTAGTGGATATCTCAGGATAGTTTTAAGCGTTATTAGTCGTATGTACGGATACGCATGGTATTTAACCTTACATCATCCAACCATACGTCATCCAACCAAATGCTTGCAGGTTTCTTCTCGACAATGCAACAACAATAAGAAATAACAAAGACAAGAATACAAACAAAGTAAACGGCTCAGTAGAGGTTTTTTTGCATAAGTATAATACAGGTAGGCACAATTTATATTCAAATATTTACACCTGTATTGGGGAAGTGTATAAACTGAGTAGTATAATAACAGTCTGGTAGCAGCAGCTGTGATGTGTGTGGGTAGCATGAATGTATGTGTGTTTATCTGTGTGGGTGTGTGAGTACATGTGTTCTAAGCTAGGGAGAATCAGAGCAGGTGGTCAGTCCAGTTCAACTGCTCAGCAGTCTGATGGCTTGTACACGGAAACTGGATAGTCATTGGTCAATAATGGTCATCGTCTTCAGCTAAAACTCTCACATACACAAAGAAAATGAATTCAGATGCAATAGAGGCAGAACCAACTAATAGACAACAGTGTTTTTATTCAGCTGGAGCTGTCCAACACAGCGTCCCAAATTGTACCTTATTCCCTTAATAGTGCAGTACATTTGACCAGGGCACATAGAGCTCTGGTCAAAATAAGTGCATTATTTAGGGAATAGAGTGCAATTTGGGAAGCAAAACATGGCTTTAATTGGAACAAATGTCTTCAGATTCAGCAGATTAATTATAGATATTTGGACTTGAGGACCTGAAAGCCTGGGGACATGCAGTTGATCACGTTGCTGCAAAGTCTCCCGTTAAATAAATGGCACAGCCTCTACTTGGTATGAGCATTACTCTTCTTATACCATGATAAAATTGTGAACCTCTCTCTGCTGCAAAGCCCATAAAAAGGGAGGTTGAAGTCCCTCCAGGCTTTTGTGGCTGAGATATTTACTATCAAACAGCACAGAGCATCCAAACCAAATTGCATGGAATTTTTAGATCTCTCAGAGGACTGAAAATATGTTAAAATACTTTACTTTAAAAATCTGTTACACTGGATCACATACAACTCTGGCATATTAC
The DNA here is from genome assembly GCF_045791955.1 of Oncorhynchus clarkii lewisi. Lineage (NCBI taxonomy): Eukaryota > Metazoa > Chordata > Actinopteri > Salmoniformes > Salmonidae > Oncorhynchus > Oncorhynchus clarkii. The sequence goes on along the minus strand of NC_092171.1, from coordinate 30,762,273 downwards.
TAACAGTAATGTCAATAGAATGTAATATCTTATGGGTTGTCGGGTTGTCATAAGACGCTATGATCTAGCATCATTATATTGGACATAAATGTCACATACTATATGCTAATCCAACAGGACAAAACAAAACGGCAGTTGGAACAAACCAACTGAAATGACTCAAGGTGACCTTTGACCGACTCACCTGGATATCCTTACTCAGGGCGTTGATCCATGCATCCACTGTTTTCTTAATTCTGACTTCCTCTGTGGTGTCCCTGTAACAGAGGAACACATGGACGCTTTTGCATGCTGGAGCTGCAACCAACCTCCCTACTTACCAACAGAATGTACACATCTCCCTTCCACACCACATAAAATAAATCACACATACATGCTCTTCCCAGGACACTCAATCACATCAACGTCAACTCATATGACACAGTACTTTAGATCTTCCCATATGAGTTAACAGGAAACAAGACTATTAAGTATGTTTCATTATAACAGTTTACTCAACTAATAGCTATATCCAAGACTAGAGCAGTGTCTGTCTATCCATATGAACACATACTTGGTAAGATAATCTAGTACCATAAGAAACCATAATACAGTGGCAAGAAAAAGTATGTGAACCCTTTAGAATTACCTGGATTTCTGCATAAATTGGTCATGAAATTTGATCTGATCTTCATTTAAGTTACAACAACAGACAACCACATTCTGCTTAAACTAATAACACAAACAATTATAATTGTTCATGTCTTTATTGAACACACCGTATAAACATTCACAGTGCAGGTTGGAAAAAGTATGTGAACCCTTGGATTTAATAACAGGTTGACCCTCCTTTGGCAGGGTAGCCTAGTGGTTAGAGCATTGGACTAGTAACCAAAAGGTTGCAAGTTCATATCCCTGAGCTGACAAGGTACAAATCTGTCGTTCTGCATTTAACCCACTGTTCCTAGGCCGTAATTGAAAATAAGAATTTGTTCTTAACTGACTTGCCTAGTTAAATAAAGGTTAAAAAAATAAATTAAATAAAAAATAAAAACCAAAAATTTTCTGTAGTTGCATATTAGACCTGCACAATGGTCAGGAGGAATTTTGGACCATTCTTCTCAACAAAACTGTTTCAGTATAGCAATATTCTTGGGATGTCTGGTGTGAACCACTTTCTTGAGGTCATGCCACAGCATCTCAATCGGGTTGAGGTCAGGACTCTGAATGGGCCACTCCAGAAGGCGTATTTTCTTCTGTTGCAGCCATTCTGTTGTTGATTTACTGTTTTGGTTTGTTGTCCTGTTGCCTCACCCAACTTTTGCTGCGCTTCAATGGCGGACAGATAGCCTTATATTCTCCTGCAAAATGTCTTGATAAACTTGGGAATTCATTTTTCCGTTGATGATAGTAAGCTGTCCAGGCCTTGAGGCAGCAAAGCAGCACCAAACAATGATACCACCATACTTTATAGTTGGGATGAGGTTTTGATGTCAGTGTGCTGTGCCTTTTTTTCTCCACATATAGTGTTGTGTGTTCCTTCCTTCTAAACAACTCAACTTTAGTTTCATCAATCCACATAATATTTTGGCAGTAGCTGTGGAACATCCAGGTGCTCTTTTGTAAACTTCAGACGTGCAGCAATGTTTTTTTTGGACAGCAGTGACTTCTTCCGTGGTGTCCTCCCATGAACACCATTCTTGTTTAGTGTTTTACATATTGTATACTTGTCAACAGAGATGTTAGCATGTTCCAAAGATTTCTGTAAGTCTTTAGCTGACACTAGGATTCTTCTTAACCTCATTGGGCATTCTGCTCTGTGCTCTTGAAGTCATATTTGCAGGACGGCCACTCCTAGGGAGAGTTGCAACAGTGCTGAATTTTCTCCATTTATAGACAATTTGCCTTACTGTGGACTGATGAACATTAAGGCTTTTAGAGATACTTCTGTAACCCTCCCCAGCTTTATGCAAGTCAACACTTCTTAATCTTAGAGTCTTCTGAGATCTCTTTTGTTCCAGGCATGGTTCAAACCAGGCGATGCTTCTGCTTCTGAGCAAACTCAAATTGTGTGAGTGTTTTTTATAGGGCAGGGCAGCTCTAACCAACATCTCCAATCTGGTCTCATTGATGGAACTCCAGGTTAGCTGACTCCTGACTCCAATGAGCTTTTGGAGAAGTCATTAGCCTAGGGATTCACATACTTTTTCCAACCTACACCGTGAATGTTTAAATTATGTACTCAATAGAGTCAAGAAAAATACAATAATGTTTATTAGTTTAAGCACACTGTGTTTGTCTATTGTTGTGACAACTTTTATGCAGAAATCCAGGTAATTACAAAAGGTTCACATACTTTTTCATGCCACTGTATATCCCTAATAATACTGTCTGTTACAAATCTATCAATAAGTCATCAACACAACAATTTTCTAGACTTTAGCACCTATGGAAATGAAAGCACCAGAGTCATACAATCAGAGGGTATACTACCTTACACAGATCCCTCTCTCTCCTCTCTCCACATTTTGTTGTTACAAAGCGGGATTAAAGTGCATTCAATTGTCATTTTTTTGTCAACGATCTACACAAAATACCTTAATATCAAACTAGAAGAAAAATTTGAACATTTGTATAAAAAAGTGAATATCTTGATTAGATAAGTATTCGACCCTCTGTGTCAATACATGTTAGATTCACCTTTGGCAGCGATTACAGCTGTCTTTCTAGGTAAGTCTAAGGGCGTTGCACACCTGGGTTGTACAATATTTGCACATTATTATTATTTTTTAATTCTTCAAGCTCTGTCAAGTTGGTTGATGATGATCATAGTTAGACAGCCATTTTCAAGTCTGTAACTTGGCCACTCAGGAACATTCAAAGTCGTTTTGGTAAGCAACGCTAGTGCATATTTGGTCTTGTGTTTAAGGTTATTGTTTTGTCTGTTGGAAAGCAGACAAACAGATTCTCGTCTAGGATTTACTTTTAGTGCCTTGTTGCAAACAGGACTCATGTTTTAGAATATTTTGTTATTTTCACTCCGTCAATTAGGTCAGTATTGTGGAGTAACTACAATATGCTTGATCCATCCTCAGTTTTCTCTTATCACAGCCATGAAACTCTGTAACTGTTTTAAAGTCACCATTGGCTTCATGGTGAAATCCCTGAGTGATTACCTTCCTCTCCAGTAACTGAGTTAGGTTGACGCCTGTAACTTTGTAGTGACTGTGTATATTGACACACCATCCAAAGTATAATCAATAACTTCTCCATGCTCAAAGGGATATTTAATGTCTGATTTTTTTTATTTTTACCCATCTACCAATAGGTGTTTTTCTTTGTGAGGCAATGGAAAACCTCCCTGGTCTTTGTGGTTGAATTTGTGTTTGAGATTCACTGCTCGACTGAGGGACCTTGCAGATAATTGTATGTGTGGGGTACAGAGATGAGGGGGTCATAACAAAATCATGTTATGCACTCTTATTGCACACAGTCCATGGAACTTATTATTTGACTTTAGTCCTGAACTTATTATGTGACTTTACTCCTGAACTTATTATGTGACTTTACTCCTGAACTTATTTAGGTTTACCATGAAAAAAGGGGTTGAATACTTTTTGACTCAAGACATTTAAGCTTTTCATGTTTTATTAATTTGTAGAAATATCAAAAAATATAATTCCACTTTGACATTATGGGGTATTGTGTGTTGGCCAGTGACAATTTAAAATTCAGGCTGTAACACAACAAAATGTGAAAAAGGTCAAGGGGTGTGAAGACTTGAACTGTAGCACTAGGTCAAAAGCTCAGCCAGCTATCCAGACAGAATAAGAGAAAGTGGCTACTGAGGCTTGACAGATGCGTCCCAGCTCAGTGAGGAAAGTCCACCAGGGCTGCTGTGTGTGTGTGTGGCAGGTAGCTCCTCATTTGGATACTGATGGGAGAGTCTCTGTCTCTGGGCAGAAAAATGCCGTCTCCATTTCCCTCTCAGATCCTGTGGAGTGAGAGATCTGGTTTCTGCTGTGAGGTGAGCAGCTGGTTGGAGTGGGAGTGTAGAGGAGGGGAGATGAGAAGAGAGCGGAGGGAGGGTAGAGGAGAGGAAGGGTACAGGGGAGGGAGGGTAAAGGATAGGGAGGGAGGGTAAAGGAGAGAAAGGGAGGGAGGGTAAAGGAGAGGAAGGGAGGGAAGGTAAAGGGAAAGGAGGAGGGAGGGAGGGAGGGAGGGAGGGAGGGAGGGAGGGAGGGAGGGAGGGAGGGAGGGAGGGAGGGAGGGAGGGAGGGAGGGAGGGAGGGAGGGAGGGAGGGAGGGTAAAGGATAGGGAGGGAGGGAGGGAGGGAGGGAGGGAGGGAGGGAGGGAGGGAGGGAGGGAGGGAGGGAGGGAGGGAGGGAGGGAGGGAGGGAGGGAGGGAGGGTAAAGGATAGGGAGGGAGGTAGGGTAAAGGATAGGGAGGGAGGGTAAAGGATAGGGAGGGAGGGTAAAGGATAGGGAGGGTAAGGGAGGGAGGGTAAAGGATAGGGAGGGAGGGTAAAGGATAGGGAGGGTAAAGGAGAGGGAGGGAGGGGAGGGAGGGAGGGTAAAGGATAGGGAGGGAGGGAGGGTAAAGGATAGGGAGGGAGGGAGGGAGGGAGGGAGGGAGGGAGGGAGGGTAAAGGATAGGGAGGGAGGGTAAAGGATAGGGAGGGAGGGAGGGTAAAGGATAGGGAGGGAGGGAGGGTAAAGGATAGGGAGGGAGGGTAAAGGATAGGGAGGGTAAGGGAGGGAGGGTAGGGAGGGAGGGAGGGAGGGAGGGAGGGAGGGAGGGAGGGAGGGAGGGAGGGAGGGAGGGAGGGTAAAGGGGGAGGGAGGGAGGGAGGGAGGGAGGGAGGGAGGGAGGGAGGGAGGGAGGGAGGGAGGGAGGGAGGGAGGGAGGGAGGGAGGGAGGGAGGGAGGGAGGGAGGGAGGGAGGGTAAAGGATAGGGAGGGAGGGAGGGAGGGAGGGAGGGAGGGAGGGAGGGAGGGAGGGAGGGAGGGAGGGAGGGAGGGAGGGAGGGAGGGAGGGAGGGAGGGAGGGAGGGAGGGAGGGAGGGAGGGAGGGAGGGAGGGAGGGAGGGAGGGAGGGAGGGAGGGAGGGAGGGAGGGAGGGAGGGTAAAGGATAGGGAGGGAGGGAGGAAGGGAGGGTAAAGGAGAGGAAGGGAGGGAGGGTAAAGGATAGGGAGGGAGGGTAAAGGAGAGGAAGGGAGGGAGGGTAAAGGAGAGGGAGAGAGGGAGGTTAGAGGAGAGGGAGAGGGTAGGAGAGGAAGGGTAGAGGAGAGTAAGGGTGGAGAGGGAAGGAGATGGAGGGGAGGGAGGGGAGAGGGAGGGGGAGGGAAGGGTAGAGGAAAGGAGAGGAGAGGGAGGGGAGAGGAGAGGAAGGAAGGGGAGCTTAGCGTCACACACACAGACAGATGCAAACCTCATTGCAGATGAAGCTACCCTCTATGACTGTGTTAGCTCCAAGCCCTTGTGTCTCTTTGATTCTGTGTCAGTCTGTGATCTGGGATTGATCTGCCTAATCAGGTGCTGCTTCCAGACACTTCAGTGTCATCAGTGCAGCATGTGACCTTCAATAAACTACTTGTTGCAAAAAACACGTATTATTATTCTAGAATGTTGAAAGCCTCCCATATAGTGGCATAACAACACCTTGAATATAGTTTTGTTGTGATAGGTTTGCGATCATGGACAAGCCTATCTACTGCTGCTATAATAGGCGTCTTCACAAGATGAAATGTAAAACAAATGTAAATGATAGCTGAAAGTGAAGGCCAGGGAATCATACAGTCAATATGCAACGATTCCTACAGATCGTAGGAAATTTCAAGAGCTAATGATAGTTATTCTGCAGGCATAATATCCCCATTGGAACAGCGTCAGGAAATTCTCTGCAATATGAAAAACAGAAACCGTGTGTCACTGCCTATGGAGGTCTAACAGGGAGAGCACAGACTATTCAACTCAACACAGAAACTAAAACAGACAAGGCTGCCTGAACCCCTGCCTGGACATTATTTCCTTGAAAAATTCAAACAACTGTCTGTGCCAACTGCCAAGGGTTGTGGACAACTGACTATCTGCTTCCAATTTACAGACAGGGGAAATCAGGATTAATCTTTAAGCCAGGACAACATTTGTCCAGCAGCAAAATATTGAAGAAGCCAAACAAAAGAAATCAGAGGAATGTGAAGAGAATAAATCGAATAGAAAATTGTTTTCGAAGAAGAACAAAAGAGCTGTGGAATGGTGAAAGTAGACTAACTGTAGGAACAGAGATACTGCAGACAGACGTTTACATTTTAGTCATTTAGTTCTTATTCAGAGTGACTTACAGGAGAAATTAGGGTTAAGTGACTTGCTCAAGGGCACAATGACATTTTTCACTTAGTCGGCTCAGGGATTCGAACCGGCGACCTTTCGGGTTACTGGCCCAAAGCTTTTAAGCACTAGGCTACCTGCTGCCCAAGACCTCAGACAGACAAGCCCCAGACTGGTGTGGACCAGGGCCAGGACGCCCATCCCAGTGTGTTCTCAATGAACCCATCTGGTGAGGTGTAATACAAGTAAACAGAGTACAAACTGTCATGCAGGGATTGAGCACATTTTTGTTTGCAAATGGCTTCATTATGTTTTAATATTAATATGGAAAAATTTGTCACAACAATAGACAAACACAGTGTGCTTAAACTAATAAACAAACCTCTCATTGTTGCCGCTTGCTATAGACCACCCTCTGCCCCCAGCTGTGCCCTCGACACAATATGTGACTTGATTGCCCCCCCATCTATCTTCCGAGTTCGTGCTACTAGGTGACCTAAACTGGGACATGCTTAACACCCCGGCCATCCTACAATCTAAGCTTGATGCCCTCAATCTCACAAAAATTATCAATGAACCTACCAGGTACAACCCCAAATTTGTAAACATGGGGCATCCTCATAGATATCATCCTAACTAACTCGCCCTCCAAATACATCTCTGCTGTTTTCCATCAAGATCTCAGCGATCACTGCCTCATTGCCTGCATCTGTAATGGATCGGCGACCAAACAACCACCGCTCATCACTGTCAAACACTCCCTAAAACACTTCAGCGAGCAGGCCTTTCTAATCGACCTGGCCGGGGTATCCTGGAATGACATTGACCTCATCCCGTCAGTAGAGGATGCCTGGTTATTCTTTAAAAGTGTCTTCCTCACCATCTTAAATAAGCACGCCCCATTCAAAAAATGTAGAACTAGGAATAGATATAGTCCTTGGTTCACTCCAGACCTGTCTGCCATTGACCAGCACAAAAACATCCTGTGGCGTTCTGCATTAGCATCGAATAGCCACCGCGATATGCAACTTTTCAGGGAAGTTAGGAACAAATATATACAGGCTGTTAGGAAAGCTAAGGCTAGCTTTTTCAAACAGAAATTTGTATCCTGTAGTACAAAGTCAAAAAGTTCTGGGACACTGTAAAGTCCATGGAGTATAAGAGCACCTCCTCCCAGCTGCCCGCTGCTCTGAGGCTAGGAAACACTGCTACCACCGATAAATCTACTATAATTGAGAATTTCAATAAGAATTTCTCTACGGCTGACCATGCTTCCCACCTGGCTACCCCTACCCCGGTCAACTGCCCGGCACCCTCCACAGCAAACCGCAAAAGCCCCCACCATTTCTCCTTCACCCAAATCCAGATAGCTGATGTTCTGAAAGAGATGCAAAATCTGGATCCCTACAAATCAGCTGGGATAGACAAGCTGGGATAGACAACCCTCTCTTTCTAAAATTATCTGCCGAAATTGTTGCAACCCCTATTACTAGCCTGTTCAACCTCTTTCGTATCGTCTGAGATTCCCAAAGATTGGAAAGCTTCCGAAGGCATCGGCAGCTTTCCAACCTTTGGGAATCTCAGACGATACAAAAGAGATTGAAAAGACTAGTAATAGGGGGTGACACCCCTTTCAAAGGGGGTGACACTCTAGACCCAAACTGCTATCCTACCCTGTCTTTCTAAGGTCTTCGAAAGCCAAGTTAACAAACAGATTACCAACCATTTCGAATCCCACCGTACCTTCTCTGTTATGCAATCTGGTTTCAGAGCTGGTCATGGGTGCACCTCAGCCACGCTCAAGGTCCTAGATGACAACATAACCACCATCGATAAGAGACATTACTATGCAGCCATATTCATCGACCTGGCCAAGGCTTTCGACTCAATCAATCACCACATTCATATTGGCAGACTCGACAGCCTTGGTTTCTCAAATGATTGCCTCGCCTTGGTTTACCATCTCAGCTTACTGGTCACCATAGCAGCACCCACTCGTAGCATCGTAGCACTCCAGCAGGTATATCTCACTAGTCATCCACAAAGCCAATTCCTCCTTTGGTCGTCTTTCCTTCCAGTTCTCTGCTGCCAATGACTGGAACGAACTGCAAAAATCACTGAAGCTGGAGACTCATATCTCCCTCACTAGCTTTAAGCATCAGCTGTCAGAGCAGCTCACAGATCACTGCACCTGTACATAGCCCATCTGTAAACAGCCCATCTATCTACCTACCTCATCCCCATACTGTATGTATTTATTTGTCTTGCTCCTTTGCACCCCAGTATCTCTACTTGCACATTCATCTTCTGCACATCTACCATTCCAGTGTTTAATTGCTATATTGTAATTACTTTGCCACCATGGCCTATTTATTGCCTTAACTCCCTTATCTTACCTCATTTGCACTCACTGTATATAGACTTTTTGTTTTCTTCTTTTGTACTGCATTATTGACTGTATGTGTTGTTTATTCCATGTGTAACTCTGTGTTGTTGTATGTGTCGAATTGCTACGCTTTATCTTGGCCAGGTCGCAGCTGCAAATGAGAACTTGTTCTCAACTAGCCTACCTGGTTAAATAAAGGTGAAATAAATAAAATGTAATTATATGTTGTGTGGAAATGGACGGCACACATTAAATCACACCCCTGCCTCGTTTTGCATTGTCATGCAATACAAATGACTGAATCCATCAACCAACCAAACATCGGGTCCCATTTGAGGGTGATGTCAGCGTCAAGCAATCCACTACCGTTCCCTTCTTCTTACCTGAGCATCTGGCAGCCCCATCCCCGTCCCGTGACCTTTTCAATGAAGGAAAATATCAAAGCTATTATGATGTGGGGGGTGGAGGCAGCTGCATCAATCAGTGTGTTTGTGTTTTCATGCTCAGAGCTGATTGCGGCCGGCTGCAATTTTGGAGACAATTAGCAAATAAACTGACATTTGAGGTGAAGGGAGTAGTGTCCCACTGAGTCGACATAAAAACCAGCAAAGCATCGTACCGTAAAGTGTGTTGTGTGATTGGAATGTGATGATACCATCTTAATAACCTGTTCACTGTGCTTTGCTTTATGTTGGAATTCTATGGTTGCTTTCTTTGCCTGTTCTCTAGACAGACTTATCTTTCACACCATGTATAACCCATAGAATTAGAATACCATGTCAGGTCGTATTGAATGAACCCATGCGGCTCAGTCAAGTCAAATGCTGTGGTCTGAGGAGCTTTGTCCCCTCTAGTAAGGATATTTCTCTGGTGTAATGTAGTTTCTTCAGTACGGGAGGGAATTAAGTCCTATTTTAAAACTCATTATGAGGGGCTCTAAAGAGTTAACCTTTCATCCAGAGAGAGAATTTGTATTGTTATGCTGCAGACTACTCTTCTGAAGCACCCAGAGAGCGTGCGAGAGAGAGAGCTAGAGAGAGAGAGCTAGAGAGAGAGAGAGAGAGAGAGAGAGAGCTAGAGAGAGAGAGAGAGAGAGAGAGAGCTAGAGAGAGAGAGAGAGCTAGAGAGAGAGAGCTAGAGAGAGAGAGAGAGCTAGAGAGAGAGAGAGAGAGAGAGAGAGAGAGCTAGAGAGAGCTAGAGAGAGAGAGAGAGAGAGAGAGAGAGAGAGAGAGAGAGAGAGAGAGAGCGCGCGAGAGAGAGAGCTAGAGAGAGAGAGAGAGCTAGAGAGAGAGAGAGAGCTAGAGAGAGAGAGAGCTAGAGAGAGAGAGAGAGAGAGAGAGAGAGAGAGAGAGAGAGAGAGAGAGCTAAAGAGAGAGAGCTAGAGAGAGAGAGAGCTAGAGAGAGAGAGAGAGAGAGAGCTAGAGAGAGAGAGAGAGCTAGAGAGAGAGAGAGAGCTAGAGAGAGAGAGCTAGAGAGAGAGAGAGAGCGAGAGAGAGAGAGAGAGAGAGAGAGCTAGAGAGAGAGAGAGAGAGAGAGAGAGAGAGAGAGAGAGAGAGAGAGAGAGCTAGAGAGAGAGAGAGAGAGAGAGAGAGAGAGAGAGAGAGAGCTAGAGAGAGAGAGAGAGAGAGAGCTAGAGAGAGAGAGAGAGCTAGAGAGAGAGAGAGAGAGAGAGAGCTAGAGAGAGAGAGAGAGAGAGAGAGAGAGAGAGAGAGAGAGAGAGAGAGAGAGCTAGAGAGAGAGCTAGAGAGAGAGAGAGAGCTAGAGAGAGAGAGCTAGAGAGAGAGAGAGAGCTAGAGAGAGAGAGCTAGAGAGAGAGAGAGAGCTAGAGAGAGAGAGCTAGAGAGAGAGCTAGAGAGAGAGAGAGAGCTAGAGAGAGAGAGCTAGAGAGAGAGAGAGAGCTAGAGAGAGAGAGAGAGAGCTAGAGAGAGAGAGAGAGCTAGAGAGAGAGAGCTAGAGAGAGAGAGAGAGCTAGAGAGAGAGAGAGAGAGCTAGAGAGAGAGAGCTAGAGAGAGAGAGACAGAGCTAGAGAGAGAGTGAGCGAGCTAGAGAGAGAGAGCTAGAGAGAGAGAGAGAGCTAGAGAGAGAGTGAGAGAGCTAGAGAGAGAGAGCTAGAGAGAGAGAGAGAGCTAGAGAGAGAGAGAGCTAGAGAGAGAGTGAGAGAGCTAGAGAGAGAGCGAGAGAGCTAGAGAGAGAGCTAGAGAGAGAGCTAGAGAGGGAGCTAGAGGGAGAGAGAGAGCTAGAGAGAGGGAGAGATAGAGAGAGAGAGCTAGAGAGAGAGAGAGAGAGAGCTAGAGAGAGAGTGAGAGAGCTAGAGAGAGAGCGAGAGAGAGAGCTAGAGAGAGAGAGAGAGAGCTAGAGAGAGAGTGAGAGAGCTAGAGAGAGAGCGAGAGAGAGAGCTAGAGAGGGAGCTAGAGAGAGAGAGAGAGCTAGAGAGAGGGAGAGATAGAGAGAGAGAGCTAGAGAGAGAGAGAGCTAGAGAGAGAGAGAGAGCTAGAGAGAGAGAGAGAGAGCTAGAGAGAGAGTGAGAGAGCTAGAGAGAGAGCGAGAGAGATGGCTAGAGAGGGAGCTAGAGAGAGAGAGAGAGCTAGAGAGAGGGAGAGATAGAGAGAGAGAGCTAGAGAGAGAGAGAGAGAGCTAGAGAGAGAGTGAGAGAGCTAGAGAGAGAGCGAGAGAGAGAGCTAGAGAGAGAGCGAGAGAGAGAGCTAGAGAGGGAGCTAGAGAGAGAGAGAGAGTGCAAAAGAAGGAGTGAGAGGAGAATTGGAGAGTGGGAGCAAGCGAGAGCTCAACTCCGGGTGCTGCATCACAAGCCATTAGGCAATCTCACCCAGTTGGAACCTTCTTAATGTCACACTGAATCTCCAGGCGGGAAAAGGCATCGCCCTGCTCCACCGCCACTTCATAAGATGAATGCAACACTTCAGATAGTGAGTATTTCCTTTAAAAAAAAACTATTTTATCTGAGGAAGTGATTTGACCATTGTTATGCTTGTTTGAAGGGCAGTAAACAAACACAAACAACCAAGCAGGACATCTCCTGAGTTTTACAATGACAGGATTAATCAACGGTCTCTCCATGCTTTCACATAGGCTCTCTCTGGTCAATTCTCCAGATAGAAACAAAGTGGCATGTCGGCCAACTGGATACTAACGTTGATAAGGAAGAAAAATTGTCAATGTAATGACTCTCTGTAGAGTATCTTCAAAGAGTCAGGGCCGTCTTTCAGATGGGACGTTAAACGGGGGTCCTGACTTATCGTAAGAGTAGGGGTGTTAACCCGATGTCCTGGCTAAATTCCCAATCTGGCCCTCATACCATCATGGCCACCTAATCATCCCCAGCATTCATCCCCCCTCCTCTCTCCTGTAACTATTCACCAGGTTGTTGCTGTAAATGAAAAATGTGTTCTCAGGCAACTTACCTGGTAACATTTTTAAAAGAGTGTCTGCTAAATTACTGAAATGTAAATGTAACTGCAGACATACAAGGGACAGAGAAAGAATAACATTGATCTGTGTGCCATTTCCTTCCGGTTAACGATGTACTATTTCTCTGGGTGAAAACTCCAGGGTGCTCACCGTCTCTCAAGTAGACTTCCTGAGAAGAGGGATAGAAGTGGACTGGAAGCCCTGAGCTGTCCCTACAGGTTCCACATCTGCTGCGGTGTAGATGCTCACTGCTGTCCACAACTCTGTGTGTCTATTTATGAAAGGTGCAGTTGAGTTCCAGAGGCTGGGCCACAGAAGAGGCCTCATAGTTCCCAGTCAGTCACTTCAGAACATCTCACATTGAATTTATTGGGTTGTGCTGAGAGGCTGAGAGCTGGCAGGGCAGCAGTCGTCTGAGTCCCAAATGGCACCCTATTCCTTAAAGAGTGCACTATTTTTGATCAGGACCCATGCACTATATAGGGGATGGGGTGTCATTTGGGACGCACCCGTCGTCTCCTCCCCACTGACAGCTGCCTGTCACAGTGATTGTTCCATTTGGCTTAGCCCTCTGCTGCCTCCAGTGTGCTCCGAGGCCAGCTGTCAATCAACAGGAGAGACGCAGCTCTCAGCTCTTCACAATGGAGCTCAGCGCAGGCAGGCACTGCCTTCAATTCTCCCAATTTGCCCTCTGCACATTTTCCACTTCACAACAACAACCCAAAATGTTGCAAGGGTATTTATTAAATTGAGCAAGTTTCTCCAGGAATAGATTTGCTGAAATGAACATGCTGTAGTGCTGTAGAATTGTTGATATTCTTTTTGAATTGCTATCTTCACATGGTGGTGTTACATTCTGGTGCTGGAAGGGAGTTACCTCAAACATTTAAACTACTTTGAGTGAGAGAAAGGTGCCATTAATTAAAGTAGTAATCCTTATTTATGTTGATAAAGTGGAGATATGACCTTAACATAGATTTTTGATCCTGTGCCAACACATAAGTCTGTGTGAGTGAGAGGTACGTTAGTTAGATCATGGCTCCAGACAGCATATGTGTGTGTTACCTGTTGCAGGAGAGGGTTAAACATTCTTATGTCGTTAGACCTTCCGGAGGACCCTCTGAGCATCCTCAAATATGGAGTGGCATGGCTGGAGCAGGGTGGGGGTCAGCCTGGCTGGAGGGAGGACCATGGCCACTGCTTCCTGAGACTGTTGTGGGGGAAAAGAAAAGCTTTAGATGATACGTACACTGTGCCACACAAAGACACATATTTAGAAATAAATATCTACATTTAAATAAATATCTAGATTACATTCTAAATATACAGAAATCCAAATATATGGCTTTGGTTAGTTCCATTTCATCATTTGCCGGCTGGGCTAAGTTATAGTCAAACTCATCAGATTCATAAGAGGTGTAAAATATTGGGTGTCACAAGATCTAGAACTGTTTGAAAGAAACCATTATACTCAAGTTTGATTCTGGCTTTAATAACTGTCACTATAGAATGACTGACGGCAGCAGGAGAGAATATTCTGTTCTGTTGCAATCTATTCCATAGAATAGAAGATCTCTTCTCTCTCACTCTCCACCCATCAGGAAACATTTCTTTCTTTCCCTTCCCAGGCAGGCAGGTATAGCTGGTACAGCTGAGAGACCTTGCCTGTTTCTTTCATCCTCCCCTCATTTCCTTCTCATCTCGTATATATATATATTATATAAATCTATCAGTGCGCCTGGCTGCCCTGTCTGGCTGCGTGGGGAGGAACAGACGACAGCCTGCCTGCCGTCGTTAGCTAGCCGAGGGTCGTTTGTTTCAGAGTCGTGCAGTCCCTGACGCTTTCTGAAGTTGCTGTCGCAAATAATGACATTTCAAAACAATTTACACTTATCAGACACCAATAAACTCATTTTGTGTGTGAGGGAGGTATTTGTCTCATTCATTTCTGTGGATATTGCATTTTCACAGCAGCCGTGCACTGCAGTAATGGGATGAGGTTCGTCCTTGCTTTTCACATCTGTGCTGCTGATAGCAACTCAGTCATTCTGTCTTGAACTTCATGTGGCAACTGAAATAGTCTGGCAAGTTACAGTATGGAAGTAGTCATTTCCTTGATGCCAAGTCAATCCCAGAACCTTTACAGAACAGGCATTGTGACAATAATACCAAACTCTTAAAGCTAGAATCCTAAATTGAAAAAAGAACAAAGCGACAACCAGACTCTGTTTTGGTAAAAAGCTGAGGGATGGACCTGGAGAAATGTAACCACTCTAAAATGCATAGACAGAGCTATGGATGCAAGGACTGATTAATTCATCCATGCTATAAACATTATAGTTTTAAGCATGTTTTGAGGCTATAGTATATTAAACAGTGTTTGTTAACATTTACATTTTTTACAAACATTGTAGTAAAACAAGCTTATATTTTGGGTTCTGATGGGGTACAACAAGCTATATTCTTCAAGAAACCATGAGTATACATCATGCATGTGTAAGTCCGGAAATGGATGTAGCAAGTAAGGATTCTAGCGTTAATCAGAATGCATGTCAATGAGCTTCATCGAATTGAGTAGAGTATACAGCACACCAATAGGCTAGCACAGAATGGTCGGACACCAACCAACCAATGTGACAATGGTCATCATTACTCTTTCTCTCTGTAGCCACTGTGCTTTCTCCTTTGGTCCATTTGTAAAAGAGATAACAAAAGCCCTGATTTATTGGTTTCTGTCCATAAAGTGGGAGCACAGCTGAAATTGCAGGGATACAATGGTGGCATTGTGTCTGTCTGCTGCTTGGCAGTGGCTTGCTATGGATGGATGGATAGCAACACAGACCGTACAACACAGAATCTACCTCGTAAAGCTGGCACTGCAGAGGCAGGCAGGGGTTGCTATGGAAACCTACCATGGAGACGCAGGGAGGAAGAGGAGGGGGGTGCTTTCTGCTGCTGCTTGTGGTTTTGCTGGTCCTGGCGGATGCCGTCTCTCTGACTGTCTCTGTGCTCTCTGCAGCAGGAAAGGCAGCGCGAGGCTGGACGACAAGGACAGAGGAACACAACACAGGCTCTCCATTTGAGTGCCATGTGGACATGAATTTTCCTACTCAAAATCATATTAGAGGATCTGATCTGGTTGTAAGAGGCCAAATTCGATAATTTGTGGGACACAGAAATGCTGGACTCATACATTTCAATCATCACTAAGCATTTACACATCATACACATAAAGCACGTTATATAGTATGACCATCTGGCCATGTGACAACATAGCATGACGACCATTCAATTATCATGCCTTCCACTAAACCCCACTATTATGAATTGCAGCACTAAAACTGCCATAGTCTCACAGTGTGATAATGACAGGCATTCAACGTAATCCAGACACACAGTGAGGGGACCTGTGTGTCACTGCTCACTCTGAGGAGAGAGATAGAGAGAAAGAGACGGACACCTTCCTATTCCCGCAAACACACAGACACGACAGCGGCAAACCAGAGCATTCACACCCTGCATCTTCAATTATATGCTAATGTCTTATCTGCCGTGTGCTACATTATTCTAAGCTGATGGAATTTTTCAACGGCGGAAAAGGCGTGCTTGGAAACTCAATGCCTGGTTGGCGCGGCAACGGGTCTCAGAGTATTATAGATGGGTACAGGCTTCGGGCGGCCGTGGCAAAGTGTTCGTTGGGTAAGGATGAAGAAGTGTTATAATTTATTAAGGGGAGAGGAGAGGAGAGGGGGTAGAAACAATCTCAAATTGCAGTCTTGGTCATTGAAATACCAGACACACTCGTGTCTTGGCTTGATTTCATCAGTGGTAAAGGCATCAATTAGATTAGCACATTCCCAAAGCTAAACACTGTCGAGAGGATGACATTGGCCCACTTAGGGAAACAGGAAACGTCCTCATGGCTCTCTGTGTGTGTGTGTGTGTGTGTGTGTGTGTGTGTGTGTGTGTGTGTGTGTGTGTGTGTGTGTGTGTGTGTGTGTGTGTGTGTGTGTGTCTCCCGTCGTTCAGAGCAATATGTGGGTAGAGGGATAATCTCATTCTCCAGTCTGAATGTCTCCAATATGCCAATAATAGATTTAGGGGGAACTGAGCAGCGCCAGCAATAGCAGCTTATAGACTTGGTGCATTACAATACAAAAGGAAAGTAAATGGAAAAAGCCACACAGAAGTGGTGTAATGGGAAAGTCATTGTGAGGCCCTACGGCAGATGACAGTTTTTCTCTTGACCTTAATTATCTTCTAGGGGAAAGGAAAACGGTTAGACAGTAGTTCAGAGTTCCTCAAGGCTCTGTTCTCGGACAACTTCTGTTCTCATTATATTGCTACCAGTGGAGGTTATTCAAGGAGGCTATAAAAAGTGGAGGGACAATCACTTTATACAGTATTATTGATAAGATTGATATTTGTTGATTGTTCCTCTCAGTGAGTCCATCTCACCTGCAGCAGGGTCTGCATCTCTGTCTTGAGTCATCCAAGGTCCTAAAGCATATCATTGGCTCATTTCACAGCTGAGCTGGGTCACTCAGTAACCCCAGAGTATAATGGGAGGCCTGGCTGGTGACCACCCCCTTTTATACCTTGGTGCTTCGTGTTGCTGTGCTTCGCTAATGCTGCAGTGACCAGCTCTCTAACCCCAGAGGGAACACCAGAGACTTCTTGCTGATGTTGGCCTTACCTGTCTTTTGTATTTTATTTTTTATATTAATGATTGCAATGTTGTTATAATCAGAAAGTACCCGCTGAGCTTGATCAGCTCCTCCAATAGGAGTGGGAGAGGAGAGACAGCTTTTCTCCTTCCTTCCTTCCGGCCTGGAGAAGTGTTTGGAGAAGAGGGCCAGTGTGGTGGCACAGCACCAATAACATGACTCCCACATAGGACAGCATCCAAGCAGCCTACGTAATGTTATTGCCACATAACTATCAAAGACTTCAAATGTATTGACTGGTTGAGGAGAGTGAGTCCTGCTTTGGAAGGAGGGGAAAGCCCATAGGGTCATTCAGAGGTCATTGAGGCTCGCTGTCCTATTTTAGGCCATGCATGGCTGAGACTCTGGTTACTGTACTCAATAATATTAGGCTGTTAGTGTATTAAAAAAAATGTAATATTAACTTTCTGATCTTTTTCTGTACAGTGAGTCTCATTGTTTACATTTCAGTTTCGTGTGAGCGGTAATAGGGATAAAATCAAACCTGTCTAGTATTGGAGATGAGAGCTGTATTTACACAGGCATGGATGGAGCCGATAATGAGCAGACTGCGAGGATCTGAGAGAGTCCGCTCATTCCCACTCCGTGTGTGTGTGTGTTCTAATGAACTGTTTTCATTGTATTCCAATCCATCGTGTGTTACCAACTATGAACTCAATGGCTCCGACATTGCTGGACTTGCCCACTTTTGACACACACACACACACACACACACACACACACACACACACACACACACACACACACACACACACACACACACACACACACACACACACACACACACACACACACACACACACACACACACACACAGAGTTTCCATAGTAACACCATCATAGTAACATATTTTAATATGATACAAAAGTGACTCTTTCCACAGTAGATACACTTATTATTCTTCCCTGTCGGGTGCTACAGGCAGGCAAAGACCCACATATCGTTAATTGACAAAACTGTCACTCAAAAGCACCGCCATTGAAAGCACAATGAGCCCCTGGATTGTTTTTATCTTGTCAAGTTGCAAAAATATAATCTCCTTCATCTCTATGGTTTCACAGGGGGCAATGGATATATTCTTACTGCTTCTGGCTTAATACAGACTTAAAGGTGAAGTACCAAATGGCACCCTACTTTTGGTGAGATCAGAGCCTTTTCCTATATAGGGAGTAGGGTGTGATTTGGGACGTATCCAAATAGTCCCTTCATTGTGGCTCAGATACAGCCAGAGACAGGAAGGTATCAATATTGGCACAGAGGATGAGGATGTTTTTACTGTACATTTACACAATGAATCCCTCTTCATCACTACATCAGAAGGACCAACAGGGAGGAAGACTAGTCTGAACAATCAGAGAACATGGTGCAGAGAGAGATGGAGAGAAAGAGAGGGATAGAGAACACATACACATTTTAATGTAGTGAATCTCACAGAGGGATAGAGAACACATACACATTTTAATGTAGTGAATCTCACAGAGGGATAGAGAACACATACACATTTTAATGTAGTGAATCTCACAGAGGGATAGGAGGAAGTGAGAAAAGAAGAGACGCTAGCTGACCTGTGTGGTTCCCACTGAGCCGTGATCACAAGGCAAAGGTCACACCCACAATGCAGAGGCAGCATCCATCTTCTTGGCAGTGTGTGTGTGTGTGTGTGTGTGTGTGTGTGTGTGTGTGTGTGTGTGTGTGTGTGTGTGTGTGTGTGTGTGTGTGTGTGTGTGTGTGTGTGTGTGTGTGTGTACTAACAGAGCACAGGGCTGCCGTGGGGGGTGCCAATCATCCGGCCAACTGTCAGAGGAGAAAAAGGCGTTGCACCACGCAACATATAGCAACCATGGACTATTCACTGTTAAGCCCCCCACACATTCACAGTGCTGTCTTATACAATACAGAGGCCACTGCCCCTGCACTCAAACTGTCATTCTGTAGGGGGGACGGCTTACTTTGACGCATCTCAAAGAACCTTACAGAACAGGAAGGTTCTGACTCAAACTGACAAAGGACAGGGTGTACTGGGGATGCATGGCAGTGGCAGGTATTGTGTACTTGACATTCCACTGGAAGAGAATGTAATTCTAGGGTCCAGGTAAAAACAGAGAGGTACTGCTAGGACGGCAGTCCTCTACGGAGGTTGAACCATACAAGTCAGATCAAGTGTGTGGGATTTACAATAATGAATCATTTGGCATTCAGATTTTTAGTGTGGGGTGGGAATATGATACACATTGACATTTATGTAAGCAACTGAGGAAGATGTATGCATAAATGATACAGTATAATCTTCAAAGAGAACGAGAATGTAAACATTAACCTCAGACCACCATCAGCCTATTAGATCCATGGACCAACATGGAACATGTTCTAAATGTCAATCACACAATAATGTTTGGTCCTCATGTCTGTTCTGCCCTCTGAGGGAAACACAGTTAGGAGGAAGAAGCGTTGGTTCCCCTTTTGGGGGTGTTCTGTTCTGTTCCAATAAATAAACATGAAGGCAGAATGTCATGCTGTGTCTCCGGTAGTGCTGATGTATTCCACACAGTGAGACGTCTTCAATCAGCCTTAAGATGTATCAAATGGAGCTAATCCATTTGAAGAGCGGGAGTGTGCCTTGTTGATGCCAGCCTTTTTGATCTTGCTCAAATTGATTAGGGTGGAGATACAGGGAGGCAGAGACAAAACGTCCCGTTAGAGGTCACCATATGCAAATGTCTCCTCCTTCCTTCCATAGGAAATGGGTTCAAATAGAACAGATTGTTCAATTCACTCAGGCTGTCTGAAATAGCACCTTATTCCCTATAGCGCACTGTTTTTGATGGCTGACTACATCTGAAGTGGCACCCTATGCCATATATAGGCTAGTGCACTACTTTTGAATAGGGTGCCATTTGAGAGGACATATTTTCCTACAAGATGTTGTTGACATGTCTGTGTGCAGCCATGCCCGTGTGTAAAACACTGATCATAAAATCATTACGGAGGTAGAGAAATGATGCAACGTTGATAAGGTGATGGGAAATCTATGTCAAATCAAATCAAATCAAATGTATTTATATAGCCCTTCGTACATCAGCTGATATCTCAAAGTGCTGTACAGAAACGCAGTCTAAAACCCCAAACAGCAAGCAATGCAGGTGTAGAAGCACGAGAAACCATAGCAATATTACATATAGGTCTTATAATAGAACACATCATGGACGGGTTGGAGTGCCTGAGATCCTCATTAATACTTCATGTTTCAGTGATACTCATACAAACTGATCCACTTGATAACTATTATCAGCAGCTTAGTAAACGGCACCTTATTTTCATCTCATTGTTATACACTGTTTTTCTCTCTGGTAAGGAGGTAAGACCTTCCTTGCATTGTACCGAACACAGTCTATTTCTCTAGCTCGTCCTTCTCTCCTGCAGAGGGAAACGCACACACACAAACACATTGCTACGGTGGTATCTGCTGGACAAAAGAGGGGGAAATACCTTCAGCTAAAAGGGATGAAAAAGTAGGGATGATGATGGATGGAGGATGGTGCAAGATGTAGAGGAGAGAATTCCAACCACTTTCCCTTCCGTCGCCATGGTGAACAGATAGTTTCAAACGTCTCTCTCTTTGTGAGTGCAGAACAGAGGTGTCGCGCCAATTCATATCCCATTCAATAGACAGAAATGTATAGATAGAATTATGACCCATGTTGAAAGGGGGTGAGGTGAGAGGGATGTCCATGACAAAGCAGTGACAGGACTTCAACAAATAATGAACCACAAATGACTCTGAACATAATACCCACGGTAGGCTAGCTTTTGAAACATCGGTCTTTGCCGGCTACAAATGTGATCCTACACCGCTCCCCCTCCCCCTCAAACATTGTTATTATTTTGGCCTCTTCTTCATCCTGCCTCCCATTCCTTCAACACGCGGTCAATTCTGCCATCACCACCAGAATAGCTGCTATTATCTAATCAATACAAGAGTCATATTAGGACGCCTGCTGGTGGTGGCCTCACCCTCCACCCTCTCTGCTCTGTTGATTCAAGCTGTACCATCCGTCACCCTGGGCCGTCCCTACCCCATCCCAAACCTTATCATCCCCTGCTCTGGCTGCCACAGCATGTTTGAATTCCAGCCCCTCTATGTGCAAATATACCCAGTCTACCAGATGTGACCTCATAGCCATAGTTTACATTGACCACCTGATGCCCCAGCAGTTATAATGGGAGCAGACCTGGGTTCAAAAACTATTTGAAATCGTTCACATACTTTTAGCATTTGCTCTAGTCAGCCTCTAATGCCAGATGGGCGAGGTTTGTGACTATTCTATTGGTTCTATTGTGCCAGACACAGATAAAGTATTTGAAATGAAATAGCATTTGAACCAAGGTCTGTCTGGGAGTGCCAGACACTCCTCCAGATCAGTGTTGATCCCTGGTCGGGGGCGAGAAAAGCCCATTCACACTCATTGGTGGTGTAGCCTAGGCTAGCTCAGCCTGATGTCACCCTGGCTTTGTAGTCAAAACCATTCAACATTTCTGTTTCATTATGACATAAAAAAAACCTGGATTTGGTTTCGAAAAATTATTCTGGTTGAGTCTGGAATAAGAAGTACCTTGACCACATTTCCTTCACCCACTAGATCTCAGGGCAAAGTGAAATTGGATACCATGAATGGTTATATTCATTTCTTTCCATGCACTGATAAAAGTAGGGGTTTCTTAGAAGCCCCCTCTCAATGTAATTTAAAAGCAATTTCCCTGGATTTGTCTGTGCTGTGTTGGAGCTTGACGGTCCTGAACAAGGCAGAATTGACTGAATCCAATAACCACGAAAACACGTCTTTCGATCATCGCCCTCAAACCTAAATCCAACATGTTCACAATGGCACTATGTATAAACCTAGTAAGAACAACCACTAGGGTAGTTGGAAGGTGATTTATTTCCCTCCTTTAAACAATGAAAACCAGAAAGTATATATGTTACACACACAGAAGGCTGACTAAAATACCACCACACTTAGTATTGGAAAACTGTCTAGGTGTTTTGAGTAAGTCATATAAAGTCATATGACCATAGTGTTCCATCCTATACACACACACAGTTAGTATTTTTGTGATAACGATGCAAAAGGAAGGAAGTCAAATCAATGTTGCTGTCAAGGTCACTGTATAAATTCATGACGCTCAACATAGCAACAGTATCCCAGGGGAACAACGCAGCATGTGGGATCTCTAGGCTGTTGCCTCATACTGAGGACTCTCTCTCTCTCTCACACACACACACACACACACCAATAATAACAACCCACAGAAACCCTGTTCAATCGGTGCAGCAATCATAATTCTGCCATTCTTCTCAGTAATTCCTGATAAAATCGTTGTTGTGCAGTAGTCACTCATCCAATAATCTAGTGCAATGACACATTCAATGCCCTAAATATCTACCTTGCCTTGGTGGTTTGATATAGAATCAAGCCTGAAACAGGAAGAGAGAGAGAGGATGTGGGTCCGAGGAGGCAGGAAGAGAAAAGCATAGAAGAAAAAGGTATTTGGGTGCATTAAGATTCTACTCACTAGTGTGTTCTGACCACACACTCCTCCCCTCATCCTAGCCCAGCGCTCAGACGCTCACAGCACCACACACACACATTTGTTACTAAAGCGCATCCGTCCATCCGCCCAATGGATGCGTCCTCATTAATATTTATCTGTGTTAATACAAAGCTCATGTATTTTTTGATTAATGTAAAGGTCCTTTTCTAATAACAATGGGGGCTGTGGACGGATGGATGCTGGCTGGCCATACATATTTATGTTTTTCGAGGGCTTATTTATTCTGGTGGATGGCAAGCAGGCAGGCAGCCAGTCAGTCAGTCATTTGGACATGGTGCCTGTCATTTCCCCAGCTTCCCTCCCTCTGCCTGCCTGCCCTCCTGGCATAATGCTACTTATTCATAGAACATTTTGATTTAGTTCATCTCTCCCGAGGCTGAAAGTCCCAACTAAGCATTCTGCTGTGCTGCTGGATAAAGAGGCTTGAATTATGCAGCGGGCCTAATGTGCTCCTTCCTCTTCCTAAATATAAACACACTCACGGAAGGCATCAAAATGAGAATTCTTATCACATGCCACATCTTTGAATCTGAACCCATTCCATCCGTCCACATTGTGCAGCTAGGTCCTTAGGTGCCTTGTGCAGAAAGTTACAAAAGATAGAAAATTAGAAAATGGACTCCTGACAGAGTATCAACCCCCATCCCTCTCCAAGTCATATGTTTCCAATTGAATTTATGAATATTGTAAGTGCATCCTTCTCAATGCCTGATAGCTAATAATACTGAGGAGTATCTCTTAGAAGTACAAGTAAATCCATGTGTGTATTACAACAACCAATGATACTAGTTATTTTTTTGTATTCTTGGCATTTGATTCATGATTGATATTGAGCCGAATTGTTGAGGAAAGTTAACAAGTAAGCGTTTCACTGTACCGTTTACACCTGTATTCTGTGAACGTGACCAATAAAACAATGTATTTTTTGTGTTTTTCTTTACTTTTTTATGATGTAGTTACAGTCTTGTTCCATCGCTACAACTCCCCTACGGACTCAGGAGAGGTGAGGCATGAGGCATGGCCAAGCCGCACTGCTTCTT
Source organism: Oncorhynchus clarkii lewisi (assembly GCF_045791955.1). Classification (NCBI taxonomy): domain Eukaryota; kingdom Metazoa; phylum Chordata; class Actinopteri; order Salmoniformes; family Salmonidae; genus Oncorhynchus; species Oncorhynchus clarkii. Next base: position 30,738,773 of record NC_092171.1, on the reverse strand, counting down.
GACACACTGCTCGCTTAACCCGGAAGCCAGACACACCAATGTGTCGGAGGAAACGCCGCCCACCTGGTGACCGAAGTCAGCTTGGAGTCACTAGAGGGGACAAGGATATCCCGGCCGGCCAAACTCTCCCCTAACTCGGACAACGCTGGGCCAATTGTGTGCTGCCTCATGGGTCTCCCGGTCACGGCTGGCTGTGACACAGCCTGGGATCGAACCCAGGTCTGTAGTGACGCCTCAAGCATTGCGATGCAGTGCCTTAGACAGCTGCGCCACTCGGGAGGCCCATGACCAATAAGCTTTGATTTGAGTTCTGTGCTAGGCCATGTTTCTAATTGACCTACAATATTATGGTACAGATAGAGTTAGCTAGACAAAATGAGAATTGTCTATTTGCATTTCTAACTGCCTAAAATAGTGAAGGAGAGGCCTGCCTGCTTGTAAAAGGACCTGCAGTATTTAACAGGCTGTCTGGGAATGTGACTGGCCGGGTATGGCAGGCAAAGTTATATCACACATTACAGGGAGTGGAACTGAACACAGACCTGAACGCTGCAGAGCCAGATACGCTCTAAAATACATCATATCTACTGCAAACTGGAAAGCACACTCCTCAATGAATGTCTTCATACCACAGTGAGTCTCTGTCTTTACAGCCCTGTGCCCTGGCCTGCACTACCAGACTGGTAAAAATACACCCATCCATCTATCCAAAGGTGTTCGTCCTATGATCTAGTGCTGTGGTTCAGTCGATGGACGTGGGGATATAAAGGTATGTTTCATTCCGTCTGTCTGTCAGTCCCTCCTTGTTTTTCTCCATCTCGACATGTCATCCTCTCTTCTGCATTTCAATTTCCTCTCCTCTCCTCTCAGAGAGACAAACACTATTTTCCATGTAAGAGGCATCTCCTAGTCTTCAGCATCACAGAGGGGATTCAGCAGTGGCAGCAACAGCATATTAGCATAGCTCGATGGCGAGGCCATGGAGCCATTACCTAGCAACAGAGCTGGCTGTGATTGGCTGAGGAGACGTAAACAGCAAAGTGGGTTTGGGGCAGACTGGGACCAAGCGGCTAAATGAGGAAGCGGGGGGCTATTTCTGCCCATGTCATCCCTGCTCGCCACATCAAAATGACATTGGCTGGCTCCTCCTCCCCCACACAGAGAACAGAGCAGTGCAGACCAGAGGAGACGCGCAGAGCAGACCACTCACATTGACAGACATGAGGCTGGGGGGGCAGCAGCCCAGAACAAGACGCAGCAGTAGCACCAGCAGCAGCACCAGCAGCAACCAGACATCCATCTATCTATCCTTTTGTTTGCTCTTTCTCTTCTGATCCAGGCAATAAGGCTACAAATTATTTCTGAGCCATACAGTTGTCGTGGAAATTACCACCAGGGACTCAAAGTCAAACTTCAATTTATTATTATTATCAGCAAGCTGGAGAGGTTCCAACAAACTTAATGCACCATACGACACCATTTCCTCCACAACCTCACTCATCATCACAACACACCTAATATCTTTTAGAAACTCAAGCCAGTCCTCTCTCCACTTGGAGTCTGTTAACCAAACAAACTCAAACAGACCAGTCCTGTTTGGCGCTCTGCTTCGGTCTCTCCTGCAGAACTGGGCCAACATTATCATGAACTACAGCTCTGTCAACATGACTAGCAGAACGGACAGGGCCGGGTCAGGGATTTGGAATGTACCAGTGTTTATGTCAGTCACAGTGTTCCTCTGCACACCCACCAACACACTGGGGACAGATGATGATGTGTACCACAGGAGGTTGTTGGCACCTTAATTGAGGAGGATGGGCTTGTGGTAATGGCTGGAGCGCTATCAGTAGGAATGGTATCAGATACATCCAACACATGGTTTCCATGCATTTGATGCCATTCCATTTGCTCCGTTCCAGACATTATTATGAGCTGTGCTTCCCTCAGCAGGCTCCTGTGACGTGTACACAGACAGGACAGAACAGACACACCCACAGAGAGTCAGAAATTCCAGGCAGTAGTGCTTTATGACTAGCCACTATTTACTTTTAAAACTGTCAATCAGTTTTCTACAACGGCATTCAAGACACATGGGTTATGACGTACAACGGACAAAGCTGGATGGAGAGAATACAGCAGGTACACCACAGAAACTTTGAAAGTTCACTGAGGGACATGTCTATTGCCTTTTAATACCTGAGAGTAAGCGTGTGCACTGTCTTCAGGTAAACAGACTGCATCCTGTGGGGGTTGAGCAGTGGTCCACAGAGGGAAAGGCAGACGGGGAGAATGGAGCTCCATTAAATCACACTGAGGGGGAGGCAGCACAGACGACAGACAGGCTGAAGGCAGCAGACTCGCTGGATGCGTCAAGTGGCTGGACGCACTACCATAGAATGGCCAGTAAGAGTCCTCGTGGCAGTATACACAGACTGTGTTTACAGCGTCAGTGAAATGATGAACACTCAATACGCTGGCTGGCAGCATTTTAGACATGAATGAATAAGCCTCATAAATGTGAAACATGACCTCAGATGAGCAATGACTATTTTAATTCAGGAAAGGACTAAATAAGACACAAATGGCACACTACCCCTTCTCCCTTCTATAGGGAAAAAGGGAATACCTAGTCAGTTGTACAACTGAATACCTTCAACTGAAATGTGTCTTCCGCATTTAACCCAACCCCTGCCTTGCTCAGGAGCAGAACGACAGATTTTGACCTTGTCAGCTCGGGGATTCGAAACAGCAACCTTTCGGTTACTGGCCCAACGCTCTATCCACTAGGCTACCTGCCAACTCTAGGGTAGGACATCATTGTAAATAAGAATTTATTCTTAACTGACTTTCCTAGTTTAATAAAGGTTACGTTTAAAAACTGTAAATACATATACGGTATAGTGCACTAGTTTGAGAAGGGCCCATGAGCACTATATTGAGACTATGGTGCCATTTGGGAAACAGCCCTTGTTTCCTGTTGTAAACTAGGGAAGCACCGTGTTCATTTAAAACGTATTTCTGTAATGTCTTTTACATCTGGGTACAGCTGAAAAACATAGATACTTTCTCAACTGAAGTATCTAGAGAAATGATCAGGTCAGATGTTAATTAAAAACAGAGGCTCTAATTGCTGTGGGTTATGACTTATGCATTCACATAACATAAATAGACCTACCACTAGGCTCCATTGTCATTCCTCTCCTATCAGGCTAGAGCAGCACACTAAACTATTCATGTTTCATATTCAGAATCAATCACAAAACCGCCATTATAATCAGGTGCTGTGGTAATCAGGTTTTTAAAGGACTCTGAAAGATAGCAGGGCTCACAGGTGCAGACTATCATTCAACTTGTCAATCAAATACATTCTGGAGGGCAGTAGAAAAATACAATCCTTTGGAGAGTATTCAGGCGGGAAGGGGGAAGGAAACACATCCATGCCATCCAATCAGCGTCAACCGATGGCTCCGTCGTCATGGTAACATGCATCTGGTGGCAGCGGTACAATGGCTTGGTTAGGTTAGCGTGCAACAGTTCATGACAGAGACGACATTCTGTTTACTGCAGGTAGCTGGGGGTTACTGCAGGAGGAAGGGAGGAGGCTAGATATACCCTTTGTCTTGATTTATAATAGTAAGTGTGTGTGTGCGCGGGGGTGTGTGTGCACATGTATGAGTATAACATTTTTTAGAAGTAACATGTTAATGCTTTCATTCAGAAAATGGAATTCAATAATGGCATGTTCCTTGAAAAGTAATACCCATTGCAATCAAAATAACCACATGCTGTATATAGGTGGTAATACTTGGCAGTTAGGTAACTAGTTATGTACCGGGTATATAACAAGTTACCTAACTGCCAAGTACTCTTGGTGATAGACGTCAACTGGCACTTCCAGTTCAGTCATAAATTAAAAGTCATAAATCAGTCATAAATCAGTCATAAATTATCATTATGATTACATAATACAGTTCTGTCCAAATTGGTAGAGTATTCCAACATCATGTCAGAAATACAGAAAATCACTATGCATGAAATTACTATTTACTAAGACACATCACCATGCATGAAATTACTATTTACTAAGTACATATTTAATTTGTTAGCAGATCTGTACAGAACCATATCAGCATATAACGGCATGCTGTATGTAGACCTCTAGGGAAAGTTGCAGCTCACTCATACGAACGCAACAACCATCTAATTTCCTTAGTAGCGGAGTAGTGCACCTGTGAAGGGGGAAGGAGAGGGGCTCAGGCACTACTAGACTATACTGCTGACTGCTGCAGAACAGAGCAGGCTACAGTCTTTATTAACTGGACAGGGAAGGTATGGCTTTTTGTCTATCATATAAAAGGCCATATGTTTTTGGCACTGAGGGGGCAGTCCAGGCTGTCCAAGACTATTGCTGCTTGAACACATGGAGACTCTTTGAATACATTATGTTCCACTGTCAGCCCCAATCCTGTTATCCCCATAGTTGCAAGCCCCAAACTACACCATTCTTTAATACACATTTATATGAAACCAAGAAATAATCCAACTAAGGTCTGAATAAAAAAAGATTTGTGAAGAGGAGCAACAGCATCTTTCTGAACTAAATTATATGTAAAGTAGCTCATTGCTGTACTTATTAGTAGATGACAGTAACCCCACAGGGATCACTGAAACGTTCCTTTTCAAAGACTTTTGTCAGCTGTATGAGGAAGTCTGAGAGGAAGTCTGCCATTGCTGTTTGACAGTAGCGAAACAAGACCGGCAGCTAGCTACAGCACCTCTTAATTAGGATCAGCCATCACAGTCCCATTCACACAACAGACGGGTGGAGGACTAAAAGCTGGGAGAGAGAGTGAACGATCCACACTTTACACAGGTGATGACTAACGAGGGACTCGAGGGAGATGACTGCAGCTTTGCTACAGTGCACACATATGCAGGAGAGCAACACACTCTCACAGTGTGTGGGGGGGGGGGGGGGGGGTTCCATAGCCTATTGGATCTGAGGAGACAGGAAAGTGTCAATAGAATCTGGCAACACAGTACACAGGCTCCCATCCCCTACACAGGCTCCCATCCCCCCATACTTATCACATTAGGCCCAGGCTGGCTGTTATGGGTTGGATGCAGGTATGATCCCATTCAATCTCCAATCCCTTATCTACATGTAATGTTTTGCAAACACTACATAAACACTTTCTATGATGATATGCTGTTTGTTTGGGCTAGGGAAAGGGGTCTCGCACTGTATTGGTAGCATGGCTCAATACATTCCCAGTTGCCTGTTGCAATATACAAAACAAAAGCACTGAACTAGACAGCGCTGAAGAAAAGGCGGTCAGTGAGTCAGTGTGGATTGTGTTGGGGGTTGTTGTTGCCCTTAGAAGGCTGTTTTCACAGGGAGCCGTCCCCCATTGATAATTCACAGCAAACAGGGAGAGGGAAAGATCAGGAGGGTGCCAGAGGAAACTCCTCAAGAGAGACAATTCTAAATGTCAACAAAAAGCCACTGAGGCCTGGCCTTAGATATGGAAATGCTGCTATGCCAGAGAGGAGGCACAGAGCTGTTAGCTTCCTCTCCTCAGCTGTTGTTGTCAATGCTAAAGATAATTGTGGTGACATTTAGGCCTACCGACCTGCTTGATGTAAAAACTAGGCCTAGGCTCCATCCTACTTATCCTGCCCCATGTTGCAGATATCCGACTTCAAATACATGACTCACTGTGTCTTTCATTCCCAATGAGAGTAAAGTTATCTTAAACAAGGGGAATACTGTGTTCATCGTGTTAACCATTTTCAATCTGTGGTTGTTATCACAATGTTAGATCAGTCAAGGCCAGACAAAGGATGCCTTGAAACAGTCGACTGACTCCCCCGGCTTGGAGCATGTGCTTTCAGTCACATGCAAGCCTTTCTAAATATGTCTAAACAAAAGACAAAGGGAGAGGCTTATATTCTAAGAAATCTGTGCAGAGAAAAATAATGCAAACAAAAAATGTCATACAAAAGGTTAGAGAGAAAGGGAGCGTGCAGGAAGAAGGGAGGCATAGCGTTGTATCCATGAGCGATGAACGTATAGAGCATTCTCATCTGTGGGAAGAATGTTGTAGGAACAGTGGGCCTCAGTAGAAGCTAATGTTCATGGCAGTCTGCCGTCTGAACTCTGTGCTCTTGGAGGGCTGGGGAGAAACCCGAGCCGCACGTGGCGCAGCGCCCCTTCCCTTGCTTATGGCAGCAGCCTAAGATGGCTGCCACATCCTGGTGTAAACAAGCCAGGGAATGAAAGAGCTAAATTTCTCCAGCCTGCATACCAGGGACTGCAGGGGCTGTACCAGCCCAGAGTGTTGAGGAGGAAGTTAACCCCTTCCCTTCTCCAGTTTCCTCACAATCAACATGACAGAAAAGTAACCGACAGATCTAAAACTATGAGGAGGAAATGCTGCACTGAGCTATAAAGGGTATAATATGACTAAATTCAGCCAGGGTGGAGAGAAAAATATCAAATCTGAAAGGGCTAGCATCTGCTACTACAGAGGAGAAAGCAGCTGACCTTATTGTCAGTGTCTAGCTCTCCAAAAACAACACCTCTCTATTTGTGCCCCACTTAACAGGGGGACCCCTCTACGCTTTGGCGGGAAACTTCATAAAGGCTGCACTAGGCTTCTTCTCCAGGGGGGAGGTGTCATGTACTGTCATGTTGTGTCTTGTCTCTGTCCTTTCCCTTCACCCTGTCTCCCTCTGCTGGTCGTTGTTAGGTTACCTTTTCTCCCCCGCTTTCCCCCAGCTGTTCCTTGTCTCCTCTTGACTACCTCGTCACCCCTTCTCCCACCTGTTCCCCTTTTCCCTCTGATTAGTCCCCTATATCTCTCTCTGTTTTTGTTCCTGTCCTTGTCGGATTCTTGTTTGTTGTGTTTCATGCCTGAACCAGACTGTCGTCATGTTTGCTGTAACCTTGTCTTGTCCTGTCGGAATCTGCTGTTTGTTGTGTTTCATGCCTGAACCAGACTGTCGTCATGTTTGCTGTAACCTTGTCTTGTCCTGTCGGAATCTGCCGGTCCGTCTGAGCCTACCTATGTTTGGTAATTAAAGAAGCTCTGTTTAAGTTAATTCGCTTTTGGGTCCTCATTCACGCACCGTAACAGAAGAATCCGACCAAGAATGGACCCAGCGACTTCGGATCCTCTCCACTCAGCCGTCGAGATCCAGGGAGCGATGCTAGGCAGACACAAGCAGGAATTGTCTGCTGCTCGGCATGCCGTTGAGACCCTGGCCACCCAAGTCTCCAACCTCACAGAACAGGTTCACCATCTCCGCCTCGATCCACCGGCCACTTCCAGGGCTTTCGAATCTCCGGAGCCCAGGATCAATAACCCGCCGTGTTACTCTGGGGAGCCCACTGAATGCCGCTCGTTCCTCACCCAGTGTGATATTGTGTTTTCTCTCCAGCCCTACACTTTCTCCAGGAGCACTGCTCGTGTCGCCTACGTCATATCTCTCCTTATTGGACGGGCTCGTGAGTGGGGCACGGCAATCTGGGAGGCAAGGGCTGAGTGTACTAACCAGTATCAGGACTTTAAGGAGGAGATGATACGGGTTTTTGATCGATCTGTTTTTGGGGAGGAGGCTTCCAGGGCCCTGTCTTCCCTATGTCAAGGTAATCGATCCATAACAGACTACTCTATTGAGTTTCGCACTCTTGCTGCCTCCAGTGGCTGGAACGAGCCGGCTTTGCTCGCTCGTTTTCTGGAGGGTCTCCGCGCAGAGGTAAAGGATGAGATTCTCTCCCGGGAGGTTCCTTCCAGCGTGGATTCCTTGATTGAACTCGCTATTCGCATTGAGCGACGGGTTGATCTTCGTCACCGAGCTCGTGGAAAGGAGCTCGCGTTCTCCGTTGCCCCCCTCTCCGCATCACTACCATCTTCCTCTGCCGGCTCGGGTGCTGAGCCCATGCAGCTGGGAGGTATCCGCATCTCGACTAAGGAGAGGGAACGGAGAATCACCAACCGCCTCTGTCTCTATTGCGGTTCCGCTGGTCATTTTGTCACTTCATGTCCAGTAAAAGGCCAGAGCTCATCAGTAAGCGGAGGGCTACTGGTGAGCGCTACTACTCCTGTCTCTCCTTCAAGATCCTGCACTACCTTGTCGGTCCATCTACGCTGGACCGGTTCGTCAGCTTCCTGCAGTGCCTTAATAGACTCTGGGGCGGAGGGCTGTTTTATGGACGAGACCTGGGCTCGGGAACATGACATTCCTCTCAGACAGTTAAAGGAGCCCACGGCCTTGTTCGCCCTGGATGGTAGTCCTCTCCCCAGGATTCAGCGTGAGACGCTACCTTTAACCCTCACTGTTTCTGGTAATCATAGTGAAACCATTTCTTTTTTAATTTTTCGTTCACCTTTTACACCTGTTGTTTTGGGCCATCCCTGGCTAGTTTGTCATAATCCTTCCATTAATTGGTCTAGTAATTCTATCCTCTCCTGGAACGTCTCTTGTCATGTGAAATGTTTAATGTCTGCTATCCCTCCTGTTTCCTCTGTCTCTTCTTCACAGGAGGAGCCTGGTGATTTGACAGGGGTGCCGGAGGAATATCACGATCTGCGCACGGTGTTCAGTCGGTCCAGGGCCACCTCTCTTCCTCCACACCGGTCGTATGATTGTAGTATTGATCTCCTTCCGGGAACCACCCCCCCCCGGGGTAGACTATACTCTCTGTCGGCTCCCGAACGTAAGGCTCTCGAAGATTATTTGTCTGTAGCTCTTGACGCCGGTACCATAGTCCCCTCCTCCTCTCCCGCCGGAGCGGGGTTTTTTTTTGTCAAGAAGAAGGACGGGTCTCTGCGCCCCTGCATAGATTATCGAGGGCTGAATGACATAACAGTGAAGAATCGTTATCCGCTTCCTCTTATGTCTTCAGCCTTCGAGATCCTGCAGGGAGCCAGGTTTTTCACTAAGTTGGACCTTCGTAACGCTTACCATCTCGTGCGCATCAGGGAGGGGGACGAGTGGAAGACGGCGTTTAACACTCCGTTAGGGCACTTTGAATACCGGGTTCTTCCTTTCGGCCTCGCTAACGCTCCAGCTGTCTTTCAGGCATTAGTCAATGATGTCCTGAGAGACATGCTGAACATCTTTGTTTTCGTTTACCTTGACGATATCCTGATTTTTTCACCGTCACTCCAGATTCATGTTCAGCACGTTCGACGTGTCCTCCAGCGCCTTTTAGAGAATTGTCTTTTTGTGAAGGCTGAGAAGTGCACTTTTCATGCCTCCTCCGTCACATTTCTCGGTTCTGTTATTTCCGCTGAAGGCATTAAGATGGATCCCGCTAAGGTCCAAGCTGTCATTGATTGGCCCGTCCCTAAGTCACGCGTCGAGCTGCAGCGCTTTCTCGGCTTCGCGAACTTCTATCGTCGTTTCATCCGTAATTTCGGTCAGGTGGCAGCTCCTCTCACAGCCCTTACTTCTGTCAAGACGTGCTTTAAGTGGTCCGTTTCCGCCCAGGGAGCTTTTGATCTCCTCAAGAATCGTTTTACATCCGCTCCTATCCTTGTTACACCTGACGTCTCTAGACAGTTCGTTGTCGAGGTTGACGCGTCAGAGGTGGGCGTGGGAGCCATTCTTTCTCAGCGCTCCCTCTCTGACGACAAGGTCCACCCATGCGCGTATTTTTCTCATCGCCTGTCGCCGTCGGAACGTAACTATGATGTGGGTAACCGCGAACTGCTCGCCATCCGGTTAGCCCTAGGCGAATGGCGACAGTGGTTGGAGGGGGCGACCGTTCCTTTTGTCGTTTGGACTGACCATAGGAACCTTGAGTACATCCGTTCTGCCAAACGACTTAATGCGCGTCAGGCGCGTTGGGCGCTGTTTTTCGCTCGTTTCGAGTTCGTGATTTCTTATCGTCCGGGCTCTAAGAACACCAAGCCTGATGCTTTGTCTCGTCTCTTCAGTTCTTCAGTAGCCTCCACTGACCCCGAGGGGATTCTCCCTGAGGGGCGTGTTGTCGGGTTGACTGTCTGGGGAATTGAGAGGCAGGTAAAGCAAGCGCTCACTCACACTCCGTCGCCGCGCGCTTGTCCTAGGAACCTTCTTTTCGTTCCCGTTCCTACTCGTCTGGCCGTTCTTCAGTGGGCTCACTCTGCCAAGTTAGCCGGCCACCCTGGCGTTCGGGGTACGCTTGCTTCCATTCGCCAGCGTTTTTGGTGGCCCACCCGGGAGCATGACACGCGTCGTTTCGTGGCTGCTTGTTCGGTCTGCGCGCAGACTAAGTCCGGTAACTCTCCTCCTGCCGGCCGTCTCAGGCCGCTTCCTATTCCCTCTCGACCGTGGTCTCACATCGCCTTAGATTTTGTCACCGGACTGCCTTCGTCAGCGGGGAAGACTGTTATTCTTACGGTTGTCGATAGGTTCTCTAAGGCGGCTCATTTCATTCCCCTTGCTAAGCTTCCTTCTGCTAAAGAGACGGCACAGATCATCATCGAGAATGTTTTCAGAATTCATGGCCTTCCGTCAGACGTCGTTTCGGACAGAGGTCCGCAATTCACGTCTCAATTTTGGAGGGAGTTTTGCCGTTTGATTGGGGCTTCCGTCAGTCTCTCTTCCGGCTTTCACCCCCAGTCTAACGGTCAAGCAGAACGGGCCAATCAGACTATTGGTCGCATCTTACGCAGTCTTTCTTTTCGCAACCCTGCGTCTTGGTCAGAACAGCTCCCCTGGGCAGAATACGCCCACAACTCGCTTCCTTCGTCTGCGACCGGGCTATCTCCTTTTCAGAGTAGCCTCGGGTACCAGCCTCCGCTGTTCTCATCTCAGTTCGCCGAGTCCAGCGTCCCCTCCGCTCAGGCTTTTGTCCAACGTTGCGAGCGCACCTGGAAGAGGGTCAGGTCTGCACTTTGCCGTTATAGGACGCAGACTGTGAGGGCTGCTAATAAGCGTAGAACTAAGAGTCCTAGATATTGTCGCGGTCAGAGAGTTTGGCTCTCCACTCAGAACCTTCCCCTTAAGACGGCTTCTCGCAAGTTGACCCCGCGGTTCATTGGTCCGTTCCGTATTTCTCGGGTCATTAATCCTGTCGCAGTTCGACTTCTTCTTCCGCGATACCTTCGTCGCGTCCACCCGGTCTTCCATGTCTCCTGCATCAAGCCCGTCCTTCGCGCCCCCGCTCGTCTTCCCCCCCCCCCCCCCCCCCCCATCCTTGTCGAGGGCGCACCCATCTACAGGGTCCGTAGAATTTTGGACATGCGTCCTCGGGGCCGTGGTCACCAGTACCTCGTAGATTGGGAGGGGTACGGTCCTGAGGAGAGGAGTTGGGTTCCCTCTCGGGACGTGCTGGACCGTGCGCTGATCGAGGATTTCCTCCGTTGCCGCCAGGTTTCCTCCTCGAGTGCGCCAGGAGGCGCTCGGTGAGTGGGGGGGTACTGTCATGTACTGTCATGTTGTGTCTTGTCTCTGTCCTTTCCCTTCACCCTGTCTCCCTCTGCTGGTCGTTGTTAGGTTACCTTTTCTCCCCCGCTTTCCCCCAGCTGTTCCTTGTCTCCTCTTGACTACCTCGTCACCCCTTCTCCCACCTGTTCCCCTTTTCCCTCTGATTAGTCCCCTATATCTCTCTCTGTTTTTGTTCCTGTCCTTGTCGGATTCTTGTTTGTTGTGTTTCATGCCTGAACCAGACTGTCGTCATGTTTGCTGTAACCTTGTCTTGTCCTGTCGGAATCTGCTGTTTGTTGTGTTTCATGCCTGAACCAGACTGTCGTCATGTTTGCTGTAACCTTGTCTTGTCCTGTCGGAATCTGCCGGTCCGTCTGAGCCTACCTATGTTTGGTAATTAAAGAAGCTCTGTTTAAGTTAATTCGCTTTTGGGTCCTCATTCACGCACCGTAACAGGAGGGCCTTGGAATGCTAATGTTTTGGAATTCTTTGAGAAACCGAAACTTCTTGCACACAAAGTGTATCAGCCCTGGAAACCAGAGGCATTTATTGTTAAGAGTACAAGAAACTATTTTGGCCAACCAATTTAAAACATGAATTTGATAAGAGCAGCATTTTGACAGACATTTATACACACACACACACACACACACACACACACACACACACACACACACACATTATATTCAAATAAAATGATGACACTAGTGCAAACAATACATATATTATTGACTGCATAAAATATGTTCCAGATCAACCTTCAAAAGGTGATAAACACAAAGATAATCTACATTCAACATTGAATTTTTGTCCAGCTAACTATCAAAACAAGTGAGTGAAGAGACAAGACGCCCTAAAACGAGATCACAATAAAACATCCTCAGCCTTTCCTTTCCTGCTCTATTTTCTTTTCTGAGAAATAAAGAGGGAGGACGAAGGGGAAAAAAAGTGGGAATGAAAAAGGGCAAAGGGCAAATCAATTCCTCACCGCGCTGCGGCTTGAGGCTGTGCTTCTGCAGAAAGGAGTGGAAGGCGGGAGGGAGGCACACGCCTGCAGCTACCAGCAGCTCATTCGCCAGAGAGGAATGTTTGAGATTGCATACATTATTATCTGTTAAGGGGGCCCAGGGCTGTGGAAGATAGTGCTGACATCACCATCTATAAAGAGCTGGGCTTTGAAAGACACGGAGGGAAAACAAAATGGGAATAACCCTTTCCTCACGCACACACACACTCCCCTCCCTCTAAAAACAACATGCTCGAGCCTTGACCAGAAGTATTTTGCTTGTTTCTAGGAGAATAAAGGGAGATGGGATTTCAAAGGGGAACTCTGATGTTTGTGCATTTCTAAACAATCTGCAATATGTAACATATACTTTGATCATATACACCGAATACATACATACATACATGACTTGGACATTGTTTTGTTGCTATTCGGGTAATGTAGAATTTCCTCCACTAATGTGAGGTTACAAAAGCATGCAAGATTATATTCGATGCAAAGAAAAAGTACTGAATAGAGGCACAACGCAAATTAACAAAAAATAGAGAGAATCTGTAAGGAGAAAACATTGTCAGTCCAGCACACGCAGGGTTAACCTCCAGTCTGCCGTCTCTCTCCCTCCCTCTGTGTCCGTAGCACATTCCTGAATAAATGATGTTTTGAACAAGGCAGGTAACCCATGGCAACAGTAGAGCAGCACGGTGGCACTGCAGAGTCTGAGCAACCTTTGGGAAGGGAGTTTTTTATTCTCTGGAAACTTCTCCTGACTGGGTAGGATGGGGAAAGGAGGGAGGGGGCTGGCTTCCCTGGCTGGCCAACAGAAGGAAAACAGACTGCAGTGATTTGGGAGTGTAAACTGAAACAGTCAACTCTAAAAGCCTGGCCACTCCAGACTGGGTTTGTTTGAGGAGAGGAATGGGGTTTGAATGATATTTCTACAAGGTGATGGAAGGAAATATCCATTATCAATCGAACCCAGTGAGTTTCCTAAGGCTTATTTAGTGATTTACTGTTATGAGCAGTTATATTTTTGTTCTCTGGAGGTAAATGTGTCACAAGAGGTGCTGGAATGGACTGATTAACTGGTAATGTAGGGTTTTAACACAAAATCCCCATTACCTCATTCAAAAAACCTACATATTTGTTTTTGTTGACAAAACTTACATTCTACAATACCTAAAGAAATGTTAAAATTCATAAAAGATGGCGCCTAAAACATACCTTGGTCAAGGCATCAGAGATATCAGTCAAGCGCTTAAGCTTAGGCTACATAGACCATTGGGTGAATGTGGAACAATGGGGTTTGTCTGTGGTACCAGCAGGACCGCTCGCTCGGCCTCCCCTCTAGTCTTAGCCTATGTAATGGAGCAGAAACTCCCTGCCATTCCATCCATCCCTCGCACTGCAGACCCCACCGACACCAGCATGCCTGCCAGCCACTCCCCATGACACTGCAATCGCTCTGCTCGCACTAACAGCCACAGACGGACATTTACAACGCTCATATTTTCACTATTGTATTTGAGCTGATTAGATATGTGATCAGTGCAATTCTTATACGTTACAAGGGAGAGTATATACAAAACACTCATTAAAATGCACAACGAAAATGTGGTCCCTTTTCCTTTCACATCTTTTCAACAGACAACCTATAGCATTGGTTGGCAACAGGCGAGTTGTTTTATTTGGCCGCCCTAAAGTTTAGGATTTTTGTTCTTGGACAACAAAATACTCTAAAATCATCTAAATTCAATTAAGGTATGAAATTGTTGTTAATTTCAAATACAATATCTATTTTTGGGCTTAGTTGTAGACAACTTGCAGTGTATAAACTATTATTTAAAAAATCATCCTGCGACAGATTTCTTGATTTCACGCAACATATCAGCTATTCTATACACAATCTAGCATCTCGTTCGTTACCTCAGGTAATTAAGAGGTCTAATAGAGAGAAAAGTTTGTTTTACAGCCAGAATGAAGGCAGTGGTGGTGAGACGTGTGTGTGAGGCTGCATTTGTTTGTAACGGGTGAGGAGTCTGGTGAATTCTGAACAGGTGAAGAAACAGAGAGGGAGAGCCCTCCCTGCTCTCTATAGCATGCACACTGCAACCTGAAACCCAAACGACTGTTGAGACAGCCAAGGGCACCTTAACCATGGAAGGGCTGTTCTGTTTTAGCATGACAATAGAGACATACTCTGTCCCAAACCAGGTGCTTCGTTGCCTCACAGCACCTGGGATAGATAGGCCATCGAAGACTGAAGCACTGCAATGCACCATTAGATGGGTAGCCACGATTAAACGGCTCAACCCTAGCCTACGGTTTCTATAGTCCTGTTTCGGGGGTATGAGCATGTTGGTAAACAGAGAGATCGTTTTGGATATACTATAGTCAGATAATATAATACGGGAGATCAAAAAGAAAAGATTGAGTGACAAAATGAGTGTGAGATTGTGATATCTGTTTCTAAATGACACTTGAAGAAAGGGGCGGGGGAGTGTGGGGTTGTCGCTTACTCAGACAGCTGCTTTTCCTATCGCAGTTAGAACTGATGAGCCAATTCGTGTGAACAACATTTCAGAAACTCAACATTTTACCAACCCCGTCTTTCTCTGGCATTCAACCAATTATTTTGACCATATAGTACTATTCCCCAGGAGGTAAAAACCCTACTTTGAAACAGGGACAGAAACCAGGATACAGAGGATCTATAAATAACTGGCAGTTGGTTGGAGCAGGAGCTATGCTTAGAAGACAGGAGTCTCTGTGGAAAAGTCTTTCTCCCCCCTCTCTACAGAACATAAAATAACCATTTTAGAACCCACCTAGGAGCAGCGATGGTCCATGATAATGAACGCCACCTCCAACAATCACAGGCTGGAGGAGAGACATAATCTAAAACATAGCGCCAGTCAAATACTTATCAACGGGCATCTAAAAGCTCCTCTACTCTACTACCAGTAAGCCTTTAATGTACATCTGCTGTTGCTCTTGCGAAAAGAATACTGGTTTGTGTCATGTTTCCAGGACATACATAGCAGGCATTGTCTCGGTCTCTTCCTCAAGCTCACATATGGAAGGCTCCAGTTGGTATTTATGGGTTATCTGAGCCATGTGGGACTGGAAACCATGCTGCCTGCCTGCTGCAGACAGTGTGTCAGTGTGTACATATGACCATTTGTCTCGGTAACCCAGTGCAGAGCTAGACTATTAGGCTTAACTCACAGCTAAATAACAGGCATGCAACTCTCTCGCACATATATATATATATATATTTTTCCCCCCACTGGCTAATGGGATAATGAGGAACCGTGTCACATGAACAGCCTGCCTGCTGCATTGAAAACGAGGAGGTATACTCGGGCTTGTGCAAGTATTTTCACACAGACACACACCCACCCACAGCATAAACATGGTGAAATCGTGGAACTGTTTGAGCATGCACCGATACTATAACCATCAGCAAGATGAGGCGTCCTCAGTGAGAAGCATGCCATACGAGCTGACTATTATAAGCACAATGAGGAGAGGAGAGCAACTTGACATTCCAATGCCAACTTGTTGAGGACTCTTTTTGTTGTCTTGCTGAGAAGCACAGCTGTTCAAATTGTGGGCCCATCCAATGCAAGTAAACCATGTGCCAATCAGATAGCCGCAACTAAAGCAGCCTAACCAACAGACAGATACAGGAGAAATAAACACTTGTTCACATGTATTTAAAATCACTCTGGAGTAATGAGCTTGCAGAACTACTAGAATGTAAGGTAATGTTACTTTTACATATTGAAAGAGGTTATGATGAATAAGCATAGCACCATCTGATCTCTATGAGTCCAACGTTAATTTGGCTTTGCAGTAAGGTCTGTGTGTAATAAACACATTTAAATATGAAATAAAGGTATTTTGAGCCAGATCTTAATGTCAAGGTTGTCATCTCCAATTACAGCATATCTCATGTTAGATAACATTGTAAATTGATATAATGCTATGGTTGAGCTATATATATGGACACAAAAATAAATAAATTATTTGTTATACCTCAGTGAACCAGCTATTGTAACAGTCTAAACTTGTTAAATAAACTGACATTTCACCAAGGGTTAATATCAATGGAATTTATTACAATTTACTCAGCTCCAAGGCACATTACAAGTCTTCTGTTACTACAGAAATGTATAAACAAACAGTTTACATTAATGTACAGCATTTTGCTCTACCTTTTTAAGCATCCGTGCATCATCAAAGCAAACGGGAAGAGAAATGAATAACACGTAGTAAAATATTTTCGATCACAAGAAGAAAAGAGATACTTGCTGTAAAAAAATTTAAAAAATGAATATATTAAATAAACGAAAAAAAGTAAATCAGAATGATTTGTACCCAATATAGGAGTTAGGGCAAATTGTCATTACTGTTATTGGATATTTACTATGCGTAGTTTCATTTTACAGACATGTATTCATTGGGAGTTTAAACTGGCCTTTTTATAATGAGATAAGTGCATGAGTTGGAGGGGAAAACGGCAGCAGTGACAAAGTGAAAGTGCTTTGACTCGTCACTGTCATCCAAATACAACACTAGTACCCGTCAAAACACCCCCCATAAAATTAGGTGACATCACATACTGTACTATTCCGTTGCTTCAAAAAACAGAAATATGAGAAGGAGGGGACGTCTCTGTACATCAACTATTTTTTGTACGTTTTGAGTATTCACATGTGTATACTGTATATATTGGACTAAAATGCACGTTTCTATGGGAAGCCATAGGACATATCTATGGGTCCCTCTCCTTTTTTACCTTAACGTCCCCAGCTAATATTGTTGCTATCTCACCTTGCATGAACGCCCAAGGCACATTAGAACCTACCAGGGGGCATTTTTCTCCGCTAGGACAATACACCTCGCCAGTTGCTCCCTGCGCTTTGATGCTCTCTCGGGAACAAGGGAAACAGAATTTATGGTTGGGAACTGACGGACACTGAACGAAATGGGTATCCTCTAAACGTTCGTGGCAAATGGTACAACACAGAGGTCCGTTGTTAGCCATGGGCGAATCTGGAATGTTTTGCGCGTGGACCTGATCCATGCCAGAATGCGCATTGGACTGGGAGGGACCCCCAGATAGATTGAGCTCTCCGTTACGTGAAGCCAAACGCCTCTGCCCCGAAACAGAGGCGGGCGAGACCGGGCTGCTGCTGTTATGCCTGGTGGATGTGGTGGAGTGAACTGAGTTGTTGTCCTTCGGGGAGTGCGCATTGCCCAACGTGTCCGCGACAGACATGAGCGCGGCCATTGGAGACTGTCCATTCTGGGGCGTTGATTCAGGGGGCGTAGCGCGGCTTGAGTGAACAGAATGACCAGGGCCGAGCGGTGGGGGTGCCCCGTGTGAGGTACCGAATGATCCGGATGCCATCGTCAGTTTTAACGCCTCGCTCTGGCTGGCCATCCACTGCTGCCTCTGTTGTTCTTGTTCAGATAGTTTCAGCGCGCTCTCTGCGGAGTCAGGTTCTGGGGAGGCTTTACGCTTACGCACGCCAATCCTCGGGGCACTCGCAGATGGCAAGCCACGAGGGATGTTGACCAAAGCAGTGGGCAGCAATGGACAGCTGGTATCAATGTAGGGCTGTGGCAACATTTCAACCCCCAGCCCCTCTTTAAAGAATCGGACCGACTCGGGCAACAAATCACCCAGGAGTCGCCAGTCCCCAGAACCATGCTTTTTCTCATACTCCAAATATTTAAAACCCGAGGAGAGCCCTCTGCCAAAGTCCTTCATGCAGTCCTGATACATTTGTTTGGCCACCCCCGATGCGCTGGAAAATACATTACCAGATCCACTTGGGTACTCGATAAATATTTTCAATTCATAGTCCATGCCAGGCTTTGACACTGCATCGAAAGCAAACACCCTGCCCACGAGTGAATGATCCTTTTTAAATCTCACATCAAACGGGGAGCTGTTTGAAAGAGTAAGCAAAGTGTCCCTTACTATTTTCGGTTTGTTTGCCCAGTCTTCGTTTCTATTTCTTAAACTTTCACTAAGCTCAGCCAAAGCCTCCGCATTACGCTGTTTCTCTTTCAGATCTCTCTCTTGGTCAGTGCTTGACACAGAACCTGGTCGTTTACCTTGTTCTGACATGGACTGAGAGGACGTGGACAAAGAGGGTCCCACAATGGATGGTGGGGGGCGGCTAGACAGGCTATGCGAGGCTATGGCTGTTGCCGAGGAGGGTCCATTCAACATGGTCTGTGGGAGAAGGTTGGGGGGGACATTCATTTGTCCTGGGACCGCAACTAGACCATGGCTCCGACGGGAGTTCGGGCTCTGTCGGTTCAACTCTGGGGGACCATCGTCCGGTTTTGGGAACCCATTTGGACCGCTCATTCCATTCGGAAGTCTGCTGGCATGGGCGCCAATACTGGAGTAGTCAAAGCGAGGTCTCTCTGCGTTCAGAGAGTAGCGGTCCATCCCCGACTGTTGTTGTTGTTGTTTAGATGGTCCGTCCACATGGTTGATTTGCACCGTCTCCTTGGCTGATATTGCCGCCTGGGTTTTGACTGTGGGCGGCGGCGGTGGACCGGGGGATCTCCCCTCTTGGAAACCATGAGCACGTTTGAGGTGGCGTGCAGTTTCGATAACAAACTCGATCCGATCTGCACCTTCATAATTCACACAACCCCTGCACACTGCCTCCGTAAAATCCCAAATCATAGCCCAAGGCATACGGGGTAAATCGCACAGGTAACATGACTGTCTCCGAGATGAGGATACGTGTGCAGAAGACATGTTGAATGTCCCTTGCCCTCGTCCTTTCCCCCCCAGATTATGATTGCAATTTTTCTTTTCAGTCCGTGAATTTGCCCCCAAAAAGGAACCCTCTTCCTTCCCTACTCCTCTTCCGATGCCAGTGACGAGCAGTGATCGGTTGTAGGACTAAAATGTGCTTTACACGCGTCTCACATCCTGACTTGGTTTGTGATTTGAAATTTTGATTGTGCCTCCACGTCTCCTCTCCCCAGTTTGGAATGCCACCTGGCTAGAGCAGTGACGTAAGCACCACGTTCCGCAGTTCATAAAAAAAAAAAAAAAGACATGCCACTTGTTGCTTTCCTAACACGCAAAGCTCAAACCACTCCCTTCTAATCTTTTGAATGGACTGGGAGCGAACACGAACGCACAATCCTGACCAAATTACATAAAGCAGAATATGGGTTTCTACAACTCTGGCATTTGAATGTATTTTACTACTGCGAAATTATGTGTCAATATTATATGTCATATTAGATATTAGATGTCATTAATATACATTAATTATTATTAAATACAAATGTATTATGTTTCAAATAGGTTACTTTTGCTTATGTCAGCAAAACGAAACCTTCAATAGCATAAAGCAATTTACGATTACGAAACAATTCAATTTGTTATGCGTTGTGTTGGTTTTTCGCAGTGCAGGAGCATCAAAAAGCATAATCTTAATCAAACCACTATCGAGCAAAAAAACTGGTTAAAAGGAAAACGCCTGGCTATAGCCTAACATTAGGTAATGGAGCGAAAGCCTTTAATATACCTTTATCTTTTTAATTTCTGATTAAAATATGTTGATAATCTGATTTAATTTGGCAACATTCATTGCAATAGGCATGTGTGATTACAATAACGTTTAATATATTCTCCAAAAGAAAATATACGCACAGTGTGATGGCTAAAATAAATAGGGAGTCGATTCCTCTGCAATAAAAATAACACTGGGCTAGTTGAACTAGAGACATTTTCCCTACATTTCGATTGTTTACCTACTGCACAGACAAGAGTAGCCTGCTCTGCGCACCCTCCGCCCCTTCCTTCCCCTCCCCCCCCCCCCCCCCAGTCTCCCTTCCTGATTAACAACACCCTAAGTAGGCAGGCAGAGAATCATTTTCCCCTGTTATACAACTGGGAGAGAAGGAGAGTGAAGAAAGAAAAACAATGGCAGCAGAGGGAGGGAGGAAAGTAGTTTATTGCAGTCTCCACATACCGCTGGCCTGGCACGGTACTGTATGGTGGTGGTGTGGTCCTCCATCCTTGGCCAAGAAAGAGTCTGCACCATGCCGCTGCTTTTCCAAAACAATGTTGCTTTCACTGCACCAAACATGTGCCATGCTGTTAGGCTACATGGGTACTGGTTGCACATGTGTGTATTTGTAAATACTGTGTTTTGATACATTACAGACTCACTTTAAATTACAAGCACTGATGTCTCTGAGGTGACAGTATATGATGTATAATGCAGAGTCTGACCACATGAAATAATTGCACCTAAACAAATAACCAAGAAAACATCATTTAGTTTCATAGACCAGCCCATCAGTGGCAGGGGAAGCTAGAAATGCCACATAAAGAGACGAGAAGATGGAGTCTGGTTTTTATTCAGAGTCTGTGCAATACACAGCAGGCTGAATGACTACCAGCAGCAGGCAGCACTCAGCGTTGTTATGTGGGCTGTATGTGGACAATTCTCACTCTATTTGTGCACCAGTTATTGTGACAGACAGCCAAATGAAAGAGCAGCCATCATCAGTCAACAGAATAAGGCAGAAAAAGGTGTGGCATGGGAAGAAAAAGGGTTTGTGCCATTTATTCCAACACTGGGCCTGCGTGCCAGGCGAGGCTCAATACAATTCCAACACCAATAGTTTTGCTTGATTTAAGTGTGGAGCGCAATCTCAGTAAAAAAAAAGGTCTGAATGATCCTAAAAGCAAATGGCAAAACAGTGCCTTCTCTCTTAGGTTTACACATATGGATACAATTCAAACATAAGCTTATTACAAAACAATGCCACATCAACTAGCCAAACTACCCAATAACGTACATCCATCCATGTAAGTGGAAGGTCAGTACTATAAATATCACAGGCAGAACTCAACATCGCAACAATTAAAACGATTTACAAATTCTGCCTCAGACCTCAGAAGACTTTAAAACAACCAAATACATAGCTTTACACAAAACAAAGCAGAGGAGGTTAATAGTTCCCGCCTGCCTCCATCCTGAAAGGATCCTGTGATATCCCCACGGCCCCTCATGCATACACTGAGCCGCTCACATACCAACTGTGCTGATGTCTCTCTCCCCATCTCGCTCAGTGGAACATTTTGCAAGCGCAGGGGTTAATTTTTTTAGCTTCAGCTAAGTGCCTGGCACGTTGCCAGACAGATGAATTCTGGGAAAGGCTTGCCAATGACAAACTGCCAACATTAAGCAGGCCTGACAGCTCCTCTCCTCCAAACTGGGCAGCAGTTCAAAGTGCTCTTTTATTTGAGTCGCTGGCAGACTGCCAGCAGCATGCAGATTTACGTTAGGGCAATTCCATGCTAACGGAATTACACCGAGACTTACTTTTCACTTTAAAACAAACCATACAACTCTATGCACAATGACTACTTTGAAGAATTTACAAAGTAAAATAAAATGAATAATTTACTGGAAAAACAGTGTAGATGCAAAGTTTGATAACAGAATTATGGTAAAATCTCCCTCAGTTTTATTCTGTTATCAAACTTTGTATCTGCACAATTCTTCCTGTAAAAAGGTGTTATTCTAAAATGTTCAGTGGAAATGGTTAAAAGTAGTCCCATGGTTTGTTCAACTATGAAATACATGTTTTTTGTTTGGTATATGTTTTAAAGTGAAAAACCTGAGTCTCAGCGTAATTACATTATTGTGGAATTGCCCTTTACCTACTCTCTTCTCACTCTCTGATGAAGCTGACAAATGCTGCTGCCGTTGCCATGGGGATCCTTCTGAGCTAGGAGACAGAACAAAGCGGTCCTGTGAATTCAAGTGCACAAGTACAGTGAAATACCCTTCTCGCAAGCTCTAAACCCAACAATGTAGTAATCAATAACAATGTAATACTAAAAACAACATAAGGTAGAGAAAACACTGAAAAACACTGCCTCTGGTCACAACAGATTGGATGCTAAGCTAGCTAAAGACGTGGTTGATTTCATTATCACACCTCTTCCCCACATTTTAAATATATAAATTGTTAAGGGCATTGAGCCTTCTGAACTGAAAATTGCCAAAATTGTTCCAATTTATAAAGCTAAAGATCCAGCATACTTTACACATTACAGACCAATTTCAATTTTTCCAGCTAGCTCAAACATGTTAGAGAAGCTCGCATATAACAATATTCATCAAATAGCTTAACAAGGAAAGGTTGTTATACAAACATCAGTATGGCTTCAGAAAATCTCACTGCCTAACTGGCGGTTACTTACTTAATTGACAAAATACATTAGGCAAATAACCGCAAACATCATACATTAGGTATTTTTTTGGATCTCTCAAAAGCAGTTGATACTGTTGATCCTCATATTTTATTACAAAAACTTGAAACTATGGGTGTGACTGCTTTGGTCTCCAGCTTGCCTCAGGGATCAATTCTTGGACCCCTATTATTTATGATTTACACACAAAAAAATGTAAGTATCTTATTGATGTTGTTAATGATGAACTATGTAATATCTCAAAAGTGGTTTAAAATGAACAAATTGTCACTGAATAAAAACATTTTGTTTTATTTTTTAGTCCAAAGGAAATAAAATACAGATTATATAGTGGTCCATATTGATAATATACCTATTGATCAGGGCTGTACAACACGCTTTCTTGGTGTTCTGATTGATGATGAATTGTCATGGAAACCACACAAAGACAATAACCTTTAAGATTGCCAAGAATACGGGGATACTTGGCAAAATGAGATATCTCCTAAACAGAGGCACTGCTCTCAGTCTCTACTACACAATGATCTTCCCATTCATCCGTTACTGTAACATTATATGGGCCTGCACACACACACCAAACTACTATCAATCTATCACCTGCAGAAACGCTCTGTTTGAACAATATCATCTGCTGGTGTTAGAGACCATTCAGCACCGCTTTTCAATGCGGACACCTGAATATTTATCAAATTAATTATTTTCAAGTTGCTTGTTTACTGCACTTTAAATCACTTATTACCCTCTCTCTTCAAAAACTATTTTACAGCCACATATGAATTCCCTAACTACGCAACAAGAAGCAGACAACAGCTAAATCACCCATATGCAAGAACAACTAATTCTCAATATACTATATGCAAAGCTATCACCGTCGTTGTTTAAAACAAAACAAATTAGCGGCACCTACTGAAGCAACACAAACAGACACATGCATACAAACACACATATACAGATGGATTTTGTGTTAAAGATATGTGGTAGTAGAGTACAGTCGTGTCCAAAAGATGAGAATGACAAATATTAATTTTCAAAGTCTGCTGCCTCAGTTTGTATGATGGCAATTTGCATATACTCCATAATGTTATGAAGAGTGATCAGATGAATTGCAATTAATTGCAAAGTCCCTCTTTTCCACGCAAATGAACTGAAACCCCCAAAAACATTTCCACTGCATTTCAGCCCTGCCACAAAAGGACCAGCTGACATCATGTCAGTGATTCTCTCGTTAACACAGGTGTGAGTGTTGACGAGGACAAGGCTGGAGATCACTCTGTCATGCTGATTGAGTTCGAATAACAGACTGAAAGCATCAAAAGGAGAGTGGTGCTTGGAATCATTGTTCTTCCTCTGACAAACATGGTTACCTGCAAGGAAACACGTGCCGTCATCATTGCTTTGCACAAAAAGGGCTTCACAGGCAAGGATATTGCTGTCAGTAAGATTGCACTTAAATCAACCATTTATCGGATCATCAAGAACTTCAAGGAGAGCGGTTCAATTGTTGTGAAGAAGGCTTCAGGGCACCCAAGAAGGTCCTGGCGCTTGATTCAGCTGCGGGATCGGGGCACCACCAGTTCAAAGCTTGCTCAGGAATGGCAGCAGGCAGGTGTGAGTGCATCTGCACGCACAGTGGGGCGAAGACTTTGAGGATGGCCTGGTGTCAAGAAGGGCTGAAAAGAAGCCACTTCTCTCCAGGAACAACATCAGGGACATACTGATATTGTGTAAAAGGTACAGGGATTGGACTGCTGAGGACTGGGGTAAAGTCATTTTCTCTTAATCCTCTTTCCGATTGTTTGGGGCATCCGGAAAAAAAGCTTGTCTGGAGAAGACAAGGTGAGCGCTACCATCAGTCCTGTGTCATGCCAACAGTAAAGCATCCTGAGACCATTCATGTGTGGGGTTGCTTCTCAGCCAAGGGCTGATTAAAATTAATCACAATTTTGCCTAAGAACACAGCCATGAATAAAGAATTGTACCAACACATCCTCCGAGAGCAACTTCTCCCAACCATCCAGAAACAGTTTGGTGACGAACAATGCCTTTTCCAGGATGATGGAGCACCTTTCCATAAGGCATAAGTGATAACTAATTGGCTCTGGGAACAAAACATCGATATTTTGGGTCCATGGCCAGGAAACTCTCCAGACCTTAATCCCATTGAGAATTTGTGGTCAATCCTCAAGAGGTGGGTGGACAAACAAAACCCCACAAATTCTGACAAACTTCAAGCATTGATTATGCAAGAATGGGCTGCCATCAGTCAGGATGTGGCCCAGAAGTTAATTGAAGTTAGCATGCCAGGGTGGATTACAGAGGTCTTAAAAGAAGGTTCAACACTGCAAATATTGACTCTTTGCATCAACTTCATGTAATTGTCAATAAAAGCCTTTGACACTTATGAAATGCTTGTAATTATATTTTAGTATTCCATAGTAACATCTGACAAAAATATCTAAAGACACTGAAGCAGCAAACTTTGAAAATAATATTTGTGTCATTCTCAAAAGTTTTGGCCACGACTGTAGAGTCCCATGGGCACACACTTGTTAAATCTGTTATGAATGTATTGTAATGTTAAAAAACACTTTTATAACTGCCTTAATTTTGCTGGACCCCAGGAAGAGTATTGGATTTGTCCCAAACATAACACAGTGTATTCAGGACAAAAGGTTTATTGCTTTGCCACATTTGCAGTGTACTTTAGTGCATTGTTGATAACAGGATGCATGATTTGGAATATCTGTACAGGCTTCCTTCATTTCACTCTGTCAATTAGGTTGGTATTGTGGAGTAACTACAATGTTGTTGACCCATCATCAGTTTTCTCCTATCACAGCCATTTAACTAACTGTTTTATAGTCACCATTGGCCTCATGGTGAAATCTCTTAGTGGTGTCATTCCTTTAACTGAGTTAGGAAGGACGTCTGTATCTTTGTAGTGACTGGCTGTATTGATACAACATCAAACATGTAATTAATAACTTCAACATGCACAAAGGGATATTCAATGTCTGAGTTATTCTTCATCTACCAACAGGTGGCGTACTTTGCGAGACATTTGAAAACCTCCCTGGTCTTTGTGGTTGAATCTGTGTTTGAAATTCACTGCTGAACTGAGAGACCTTACAGATAATTGCATGTGTGGAGTACAGAGATGAGGGGGTCATTCAAAAATCATGTTAAAACACTATAATGGCACACAGAGTCCATGCAACTTTTAGGCTTGCCAGAACAAAGGGCTTCAATACTTATTGACTCAAGACATTTCAGCTTTTCAGTTTTAATTCATTTTTAAAAAAATCAAAAAACATCATTCCACTTTGACATTATGGGGTATTGTGTGTAGGCCAGTGACAATACATCTCTATTTGATAAATAAAAAAGTCAAGGGATGTGCAAACTTTCTGAAGGCACTGTACACATTACAATGTATAAAATAAGTCAAATATTTACTGGCTAAACATTATGAAGTATCATACAGTTCTTTTTAAAGTGCACAATGCATCAGGTATGGCACAGATGCATGTTTTTGTTTGGGAGGAGGAAATAGTCGAATAGACTAAAGATAGCCAATTATGTCTTCAAATTGTGAAAACATGACAAACAATATTTTTTCCCCCTCTTATCTGGACTGCACTGTTTGCAGGTTGCCATCGGTGGGTGTTGCTATGGCAACCCAAAGAAAACTGCTGCTGCACACCTCTGGCTGCCAAGCTGCTGCTGTTGTTAGGGATGGTCTCCAGAAGGTTCCTGCACAGACAGAGAGAGAAACCAGCAATCAGCCACCTGCCTCAGCTCAGATCAGCACTTTATATCTCCCTCTCTCTCAGTATTCCACACATGGACACAGTCATTCAGATCACACAATGAGCTGATTGCTTCACAGAGCCTCCTGGGTTTCTTATTACATTTTCATCACAATCTCTTCTGTAGAGACTTTGCTATGCTACATCGTGTGGTCATGTTCTAGCTTGAAGATGTGTCACACAGCAAATGTATCAATATTTATTGTTGGATCCAAATGGCTTTTCTCTAAGCCAGCTAGTCAGATGGATGATACTGGTTGTATTTAGTCATTGTCATCACTGTATTGGAATGTTTAGCATCAGCTACTCTTCCTGGGGTCCAAACATAATTAAAACAATTACATCAGAACAAAACAGCCTACATAAAATATAATACAAGACAGTACTCCAATTACACATTTACAATATAAAATGTACAATACAACAAGTGAAAATAGTTAAATAAACAGATGGATGGTGCACTCCAACAACAGTCAATAGGTCAGTCTGCAGGATGCCCAGCATAAACATTTCCTCTGGTCAAAGGGCAAATGGGTCATAGGAGAACAGTCTCTTCCCACTAAAACCATGACTACAATATACTACTGGTATGTTGAATCAACGTTGGACAAGTAGGAAGAAAAGAATACAATACCATTCAATTGGTTAACACGCTCCTGCATCCCAGTTTTTACAGCCCTGTGTAGTCTTTTCCAAGTCCAACGTCTGCTGATATTTCCAAACAAATTCCCAAACCACTTTTACAGCTGCTTAGCCAATGACGTCAGACAGATGCATTGTTTACAGCTGGAAAATATCACATGTATTGTTGCTGTGGAAACCAACTGTATTCACCACCACAATAAATATAATGACTGAGTAGAGTCAAGTGCCTATTACAATGTCATTATGGTGGGATGTTGTGAAAATTACCTGGTTTTCCAGAAATCCTGGTTGGAGGATCCAGGTTGCCTGCTTATGCCCTCCTAATTCCGTGAATTCTCCAACTGAGATTTTGGGAAAACCAGGGAATTTATTGAAAGTTCACGGTACTTTTCAACCCTATGTGAGCAAATACACAAATAAACAAAGCAATATACTTGCTAAACCTCTGGAAGAATTCTGCCAACTCATCTCAAACAAAGCAACATTGAGCATAGGTCTATATATTGCTCCCACACAGTGGAGTTCCTTTTATTTTAGTTCAAAAGTACCTGGTCATCTGTTCAACAGACACTTCCTCATAATACAGGGGCCAGACATGACTAAATCCTCTCTCTCTCAGGAGATGTAATGGAAGCTCTGAATCCAATCAATGATAAGTGTTCAAACCTAACGGTGGATTTGGCTGATGGTAACTAACTAAACTACATTTATTAATGGGTCACTGGGAAGAAAGTATATGTTACCAAATACATTAACAAAATTCCTTTGCTTATCATAAATGTGTTTTCCACTGGTTCAATGAGTCTACAAAAGCTATTCAAAATTCAGACACCGGTGAAGTCACCGTTAGGGTGTTGTGTTCTTATACAGACAAGAAAAGCAATTACCTGGACTGCGTCCCAATTGGCAGCCGATTCACTACATAGAGCTGTGGTGAAAAGTAGTGCACTATGGGCCCTCGTCAAAAGTAGTGCATTATATAGGGGATGGGGTGCCGTTTGGGAGGCAATTACCTCCTTTGATCTGGCTCTGTAACAGGCTTAGAGGAAAGACCCCTCAGAGGAGACGATTAGGCCGTGTAATTCATCTGAATTAGGTCCAGGCTGACAGATGAATGCTCCAACTGTGCGTGTTGTTATGGCTGGGACTGATTCTGTGTGTGTCATGACTGATGATGAAATACTTGATGACATCACATTTTAAAAATAGGAGATTACCGCCCGACTGTTTCTTGAGGACACTTGGAGATGTAATGCAGTGTGTTCCAGTCAGATTCCTTAACGTTAAATCAATAATGAAAATAAGACTATGGCAACTACAACGTGAGACAGGTAATATGAGGCATTCATGAGAAAGAGTTCAGCTACATCTAGCTAGTCCCTCTACATTTATGTACAGAAATCAGATACCATGGGTCTCTGGGTACCAAATCAGATTCCATGGTCATCATGATTGACGAAGGAACTGTCCCCACTTGTGTTTGTCGATAGTGAGATTGACCAAATATTGAAAATAAATAGATTCTAAAAACAAGGCTTCACACAATTCTGGTCTTCTCAATCTACAATTATCTTCTAGTGTCATTATGCCAAAAGGGTTCACATAATGTAAAAAATTGTGTTCTGTTTTGTACAGACAATGTGAGTGACAGCGACCAAGTGACCTGAATCATATAATTAAGTGGCCTGAATCATTCAGGGCATGGGTTGTTTCACATATGGTTTGATGATGTGTTGAGAAACAAAGGCAAGGACTAAAAATAGCCAATCCCCAAAGTGAGCGCAGTCTGGCAGCTGTAGAGTTAAAACTAAAAAAAGAGAAGGAGAGGTGCAAGGAGGAATAGAAATAGCATGGTTGCCATGACAACTGGCTTAGAGGTACTACCAGATACAAAATGGTGCCCCTTCAGACATCTTATAGCATAACGTACTCCTTCTCCTTTAAACATGCAATAATCATTACAATAACCAGAGAGTCACACCACATATGTACAGTACATCACTGTTGTACCCGGCCATTCACAGTTCATAAACATTTAAGTCCATCTTGAACAAACTAAATCGACAGTAATTGCAACCAAGTAATGATCAATTGTGATCTTCAAGAAAAGGACTATATGAACATATTGTGACCTGACCAAGTCCTTAAATAATATATGGACACATTGGACAGACAGTTATTCGATACAAATGTCAAATGCCTGTAACTGATTCAGTGCATTCCCTTATCAACACTGTTGTGTCCCTCTGGCTGCATTGCTGGCTGTATTGCTTAGGGAGGCTGATCTAGTAACACTGGTCAGTTGGGCAAACAAAGCAAGGGTATCGAGTCAATCTTACAAGACTAATGCATTTCCCAATTCTCTCTTACACACCGACACGCGCGCCCCCACCCAAGGCTCTCACACGGGTGTAACAGAGAACCAGGCACTGACATTTCCTACCAAACATGTAGCCTGCACACAAATTACAGTTCAACCGAGGACAAAGGAGGAGGAGGACAAGCCAGTAATAGCCTAGGCCTGTGGTTGAATGACAATGGATAGAATAGTAGTACTTATACAGCCTTTCTGTTGTTGTCAGACATCAACAATAATAGCTCATTTCTTCAAACCTGGTGCTTTTCAAATAGGTTTCTT
Source organism: Oncorhynchus clarkii lewisi (assembly GCF_045791955.1). Taxonomy (NCBI): domain Eukaryota; kingdom Metazoa; phylum Chordata; class Actinopteri; order Salmoniformes; family Salmonidae; genus Oncorhynchus; species Oncorhynchus clarkii. The sequence continues at coordinate 30,708,975 of NC_092171.1, read as the reverse complement.
ATAAAGGATCACCTCCACATCAGTAAAAACATTAATTTCTATATTTTTAAAAAGCCAACCATTATTTCAAAGTATTTCAAGAGGGTGGGGTTATCAATAAACTAAACTCCATTGTTCTTCTATTGAACACTGAAGGGCACTGTCTGTCTGTCTATTTGCACAGCTGTGCACCAGCCAGTGAGATTTGTTTTCACCTGAATGCTTTCATGCTTAAAGGCCCAGTACAGTAAACAAAATTGATGTTCCTGTGCTTTATATATATTTCCAAACTATTAGGTTGGATTAATAATGGGAAAAATTAAAATAAAATCAGCTGCATTTGGGCCTCCCGGGTGGCACAGTGCAGCGCCAGCTGCGCCATCAGAGACTCTGGGTTCGCGCCCAGGCTCTGTCGTAACCGGCCGCGACCGGGAGGTTCGTTGGCCTAGCGTCGTCCGGGTTAGGGAGGGTTTGGCCTGTAGCGACTCCTGTGGTGGGCCGGGCGCAGTGCGCGCTAACCAAGGTTGCCAGGTGCACAGTGTTTCCTCCGACACATTGGTGCGGCTGGCTTCCGGGTTGGATGCGCACTGCGTTAAGAAGCGCGCTTGGTTGGGTTGTATATCGGAGGACGCATGACTTTCAATCTTCGTCTCTCCCGAGCCCGTACGGGAGTTGTAGCGATGAGACAAGATAGTAGCTACTAAAACAATTGGATACCACTAAATTGGGGAGGAAAGGGGTAAAATTAAAATATATATATATTTTTTAAAACAGCTGCATTTGGACCTTTAATTGAGTTTTACACCAGAAGAAAGGAGCATACCTAATTCTCCCATGTAACTGGATGGATATTAGCAGCCAGCATAATATAATAGCGGTACAGAGTTGATATATTCATGCCGTGCGTTGTGAGCTTTTACCACGATTTTCCTACTTTACAGTAAATGTGGGCTTTAAAATAGTCAGTGGTGCTTTGTATGGATCTCCAATGTTCAGGAGGAGGCTGCGTTCCGAAGCTTGTGGCTAGGGAGACGAGAGGGAGACCGAGCGAGGCCCGGCAGCCATTGTAACAATTCAGAGTAGTCTTGGTGCTCGGCCAACGGAGCCAAACACAGGGATATTATGTATGTTTATGACAAAACCAAAACGGAGAATTGACTGGCCGCCAAAACATGAGCTATATGTATTGCATGTGTTTATCGTTGTATCACACAACATGTTAATAAGCCAGCCATTGGCCTACTTGTAATGAATCCAATTATATATATATTGTCAGACTATAATTCCAAACATGCATTTGACTTAGCATGCAACGCAGTCTGGCTCATTGTACAACGCAGCTTTTCAATTTGGTGGGTAACATTTGAATATATTTTCTGTAATGCAAATGCTGACAGGTGTGTGTTGACATGACTGCAATAATGTGGTGAAAATGGCCCAGTGTAAATCTGTCGTGTTTGCATCAACATAAAGCGACTAATGATAATGAGAGGTTGCCAAACAGAGGAGTATAGAAGGCAAATGGTTATTAGTTCAAAGAACTGAGGTTGAAAGTAACATGCTTGTCTTGTATTCCATCTCATCAAGAGAGTGACAAATGGAAATAGCAATCACCAAAATCAACAAGGACAGGAAAAAACAATGACATTGTAGCCTATTAAAAAGTGTTTTCAGATGTGTGAATAAACACTTCCTTTTTAGAATCTCCAGCCTTCTGCAAAATCCTGTGCTTCCTACAGAACCAGTAGGTTGGAGTGACACTACTGCCCCCGAGTGGTGAAAAGGACTCTTACATCTGTTGGAAATCCATGGCGACATCCGAAATGGCATCATATTCCCTATAGGGTCAATATAGTACACTCCTTTTGACCAAGGCCCATAGGGCTCTGCACAAAAATAGTGCACTATATGGGGAAAAGGGTGCCATTTCAAACCCAGACCATGACAATTTATCAGATGCAAAGACACTTTGATGACTAACCTTGCGCTGTGTGAGATGTATTCTGTGTCCTGGAGCTGTGCAGCTGTGTAGTGTTCTGGGTGTTCCGGAGTTTAGTGGTGTTCCAGAGTGTGGGCTTTGGGTTTAACCTGCGAGGAGCTGGGGTCTCATACTCCCTCCATCCCTCCACTGGCTAGAAGGTTCTGGAAAAGCTAACGTAGGGGAGACAGACAAATATACATTTTTCCACAACTAACTTATAAAAGTAGTTTCCACAAAAATTGACAATAAAGTATCTTATCGTAACTAAGCAATGAGGAAAAACGTTTTATTTAATAATGACAGATGTCAAGGCTATTCTCATAATTTGTTTAAATAAAGCAAGTGACTAAGGTAAACTGGGTAGCCTACCTGTTGCTGGAACCACAGTGGGAGAGTCTGCAGCATCAAGGTGGGTAATATGAACGTGACCGTGATACTTGCCTTGTAAGTTGTTAGATAGCTAGATAAACAAACAATGCAGTCGTTCTCTGCAACTTGCTGGTACTAAGACCGCACTCAAAGAGCTGAATAAGGCCAAAATCAAACCAGAAAATGCTCATCCAGAAGCGGCGCTCCTAGTGGCCGGGGACTTTAATGCAGGCAAATTTACATCCGTTTTACCTCATTTCTACCAGCATGTCACATGTGCAACCAGAAGCGAACAAATCTCCAGACCACCTTTACTCCACACAGAGCTCTCCCTCGCTAATCTGACAATAATTCTACCATGATTCTTGTTTACAGGCAAAAACTAAAGCAGGAGGTACAAGTGACTCGCTCAAAACGGAAGTGGTCAGATGATAGGCTACAGGACTGGAATTTATTCCGGGATTCATCCAATGGCACTGAGGAATACACCACCATCAACTGCAGAGAGCGTTATCACACAGTCTTCCAGAACAGCTGGTGCTCCATTTAGCTAGTCTGGTAGGCTCGCGTCTGGGTTCCCATTTTAGTCCGTAACAGTTGTATTCGGCACGTGACAAATAAAATTTGATTTTATCCTAACATGTTTTACTTCCCGAAACATAATTGTTGGTTGACGTTAGGTTGCTAGCTAGTAGGCACCTCTAAAAGGTTGAAAGAACAGCACAGCAAACCAAGTAAGAAGTTGCTAGACCTGTGCTATTTTAAACAATCGTTGGGAAATGAATACAACCTTTAGTCAGAATCGAGAAATATAACATAGCTTCTACTGTTAGCTACTATGAGCCAATATGAAAACACAGCAGCTGTTGCTTGCAACAGTAACTTCCGGTCAAGGACATGATCTCGTTCGTGAAATATCTCAATCTGCTGTGCATGATAGGGACTCCACAGGTCAGAACTTTAACAACAACAAAAAACAAATAAGCATTAAACAACAAAATAATAAACAACCTCGGGTGAGAAAGTTAATCTAGCGATAAACACTAAAATTAGGTACTGAGACACTACTTCGTGTCACACCGGAGTTTTTATGCAGTAACACTATATCCACAATTAGAAATGTCAGTTATTTTCGACAAATTATTTTTCGATTTTGAAAAGCGATAAACACTAAAATGAGGTACTGGGACACTACTTTGTGTCACACCGGAGTTTTTATGCAGTAACACTATATCCACAATTAGAAATGTCAGTTATTTTCGACAAATTATTTTTCGATTTTGAATGTCATACATATCCACACGAACGTATAAAATATGTAACATTATTCTAGAAAAGTTTTTAAAACAATGTCTAGTGATTATAGAATTTTCTGTAACGTTACCTTTCAAGCCTCATCCACTGCAGTCCCCTTTTCACAACATGTACTTCGGGAACCTGGGTGGGTGAATGACTTCGTTGAAGAAAAGGTGAGTGTTCATGCATTTTGTGCACACAATTTGATATCTAAATGTATGTCGTGTTTTCAAAGGCTTAACTGGATCTGCTGGGCTATATAGTTAGCCTGTGAACCTTACCAAATCAGCTTGGGAGCTTTTAGCTGCATACTGAGCTTGCTTGCTAACACTACAAAAAGCCTTCAACTATGCAGCTGCTATGAATGCATGGGCAAGTGTCATATATAGCTAGCTATCTTGGTAATTCAATACTCCCTATGCTAAGATAGTTATAGTGAACGTACATCATACATTACATGGATAGAGCTGTCATTAAATCAGTTACATCATGTGTGTAACTTCAATCCAACAGAAAACTCGAATTTGACCACCATGGCTGCCCAGGTAACAGAGGCAGACCAGATTAAACAGGTATACCGTGAGGATACTTCTCATACACAATTCAATCTGGTTTAATCTGAGTGTTAAATGAACACATTCATAAAATATTGTTTCTGTTCACAGTTCAAAGAATTTCTTGGCCCCTACAATAAACTCAGAGAACTGCTTCATGGACTGTGTGAGGGATTTTACCACTAGAGAAGTAAAGCCAGAGGTAGGTTGACTTTCTTGATGTTTTCTAGAGTTCCTTCTCAAAACCCATTGAATGAGAAAGTCAAAGTTCACTTCCCTCTGACCTTCTCCAATGGGCTTTGAGAATGAGGCGAAGTTCATCTCCATTACATTTCCTTTTCCCATACTCATGTCTGAGAAGTAAGTTGTTGTGGCCATCCTTCCAAATCCTGTCTCGTCATTGGAGGCTAGGAAGTGCATAATCTCATCCACCAGAAGGTTCTCTTTCTGTAGCAATCGAGCCTGGGGATGAGGTTAGGTATTGGGTAAAATAGGACACAATGTGGTACCATTCCTCAACAAAATGTTATCACTGAATGTTCCTGTATGTTAAAAGTAACATTCTACCAGGTTAGTTTCTTTAGTTGGAGTAGAAGCCTTTGCAGTGGACACCAATATTTGAAGAGGTGTAATATGTGATGTCATAGAACTGTCTTGGTTTCCCCCTCAGTCCACCTGCTCAGAGAGCTGCCTACAGAAGAACCTGAATGACCCAGCGCATCTCCATGCGCTTCCAGGAGTACCACATCCAACAGAATGAAGCCCCGGCACAGAAAGCAGGTTTAATGGGACCACGGCAGAGAACTACCGCCCTTTAAACATGGACATAACGCTAGTAGTCCCCCATCCAGTCTGATCACATGATCTACACACCACCATGAAGCTGTTATTTGTGAATCAGCAGATGGCTAACCTACATCATCTACTTCTCAGGCTGACTGCTTAGACACTTCTAACCAGAGGGCTGAGCCCTCACAAGGAAAAGCCTGATCATGATGTATGAGATCATGCTTTTGATCCAGGCAGAATGTGAATTGTTTATGTAAGGGATTCTTTGTCTGATGTGAATTAAGAATAACATACTAGCAACCATTTAGGAAAAGGGAACAATTAACACTCCCATAAAAATCCATATGTTACTAAATGTCTTGTAACATTGACCAGCTGTCCCCTCTTGTGCAACAGTCATTAAATAAAATGACCTGGGTATACTGGTAATTTTCCCATTGTATAATGTCCTATTTTGTTTGACTGTACAAAACTATAAAACGCAACACGAAAAGTGTTGGTCCCACGAGCTGAAATGATCCATACGCACAAAGTGGCAGTCCTCAGAGCGCTTGATGGTTTTTGTAACTGCACTTGAAGAAACTTTCCTCATTGACGGACAGTCTTAAAGTAATGGACTGTCATTTCACTTTCTGTTCTTCCATATACCACCCCTACCTTGTCACAACAACTGATCAGCTCAAACACAAGGAAAGACATTCCACAAATTAACTCAACCTGTTAATTGAAATGCATTCCAGTTGACCACATGAAGCTGGTTGAGTGTGCAAAGCTATCAAGGCAAAGGGTGGCTACTTTGAATCTCAAACTATATTTTGATTTCATAGTTGTCTAAACTTATTTCTACAATGTAGAAAATAGTTTTAATAAAAATTTAAAAAAGCAAAACCCTAGAATGACTAGGTGTTAATTTCGGCTGGGGGAAATAACAGTAAGCGTTAGGACAGAGGTGGACGCAGAACGTCCCTCGGAGTGTCCGTCCACATGTCAGCCTCTAAAATGATCAGTAATTCACAAGGGAAATATTTTAAAACTTTATTAGAAATGAAGAGCTCTGCTTATTTTACATTAAGATACAAAGACTTTGCTCAGGTAATCTTAATACCTTCTTTCCTTCATCCAGGAATCTGTAGATAAACTTAGCTTTTAAGGAAGTACTGTGTTTTTCACAAGTCTATAAGGCATAAAAAATGTCAATGTTCTGAATGCTTCGATGACTCTTCTGTAGGGTTAGTTTCAGACTAATGCTGAAACCCACTGGGTCAGTATATAGTCAGTCTGTGTGCGTGAATGTTTCTACCAACTTGACATAAAAAAAAGGTTTTAATATACCAGTACAAAGATGAGGTATAAAAAAATAATATGTCATTCTTTACAGTTTGTCAAATGTATTTTTCAAATTCATGGTTTTGGAAGCTCTATATACAAAAACAATCATAAGAAACCTCTGGGCTTCACATACATATTCCTTAAGCAACTTTTATTTATTGGTCAGAACTCATGTCGAAATAAGAATAGATGTTTTAAATTATAACAAATACAAGTACCAAGAAACAAAGTGAAGGCCACCAAATTATGGTGTTCCCCAAAAACCATCTAGGGAAGAAAAAAATGTTGAGAAAGTTGAGGGCCCTGTTGAAAATAGGGGAAACATGTACTGCACAGTAGCTACCCAATTGAAACATCACAGTCAAAGTCTGCTTTTAGATGAGCACACAACATTCTTTCAATATCAGAATTTCCCATTGTCCAAACTGTGGAAGGTTCGTGTCTCTATATTGTAAAAAATACTAAAATGTGTCCACTGACAGAATAAATATATTTAACAATGCAAGAAACCTTTTTTACACAAAATTTCAGGGCTAGAAATCTTTCATTAAATAACTTCACTGTTGTGATATATACTTTTTGAAATTTTCCATACTAAAATAAAAACTCTGCAATTACATATAAAAAGACAATACACTCGCAAAGGAAATTAGTCCACTGAAAACATTCTCCTGTGTTCCACTGTAATAAACCTTTTTCTAATAATTTTTTTATTACTTTTCTTAAAAAGAGACCCAAAAATAGTTTTCATAATTTATCTGTGATGACACACTGCAATAAATGGAAGACAACGGCTGCAGTTTTCAGTAAACTACATTCCCTTTTGCAATTGAATTTGTCCCACTTTTCCAAAATAGGGCAATCTGCTGTAACACGTGTACTTTGGCAGTTCTGATGGAGCAAGCGAACATAATTGACCTTTTTGCAAACAATGTCCAAGGTGGTTAAGTGACCATTATTAACATGGTGGTTAAGTGACCATTATTAACATGGGTAGGGACCCTTTACATTGTAGATTACATACATTGTGTATGTCTGGTTCTGCTGATAGACATCATTGATTCATTACTGAATCTAGATTGCTCCCGTTTGAGGAACCAGAGGAGGTTATATCTGTTTCTGACAGAGTAAGAAGAAGAAAAGTGCCATGGACTGTTCAAGGATGGAGAGTGAAGGGGTTTGGCTAGGAGTATCTGGGGTTTGTGGTTTCCTTTACATTCAACTCACGTAGAATCCATTTCCTGACAACACTACAGTAGGTGGACCACAATATCTACAAGGCAGGGAAGTGCAAGAAGTGGGAGTGGCCAAGTGGTGGATGGGATGCGGTAGAAGGGATGGGGGGGGGTGGGGTGAAAGGAGACAGAGGGGGGCAGTCGAGTGCTTTTGGCTGCTGGCTCTGGTGTGTCAGTACGTGGGTATGTCTGAAATGGCACCTCTATGCCCTCTATAGTGGACTACTTTTGAACAGGGCCTCTGGTCATTTAACACTGGCTTCTGGTCAAAAGATTTGTACTTTAAAGGGAATAGGGTGCCATTTCAGACACAACCGTGTCTCCAGGGAGGCAGCGGGATGGTGGGAAAGGGTAGTCGTCATGGGAACCGTGGGGGAGAAGGCGTGTCATCACCTGCACTCGACAGCCACAGTGTTCTGAGTCGGTGAGGCGGAGGAGGGGCTCATCCCAGTGTCTGACGAGCCAGACGATGTTGAAGCTGTGGTGTGGGACACTGGGAGCGAGAGGGAGAGAGCAGGTTAGACAGCCGTATCCATCTTTCATACTCTGCACAATATTGTGGTGAGCAAAGAGACTATGGAAACAAAGCATACCATTACAATGGAGGGGAAGAGAGCAGGTTAGACCGCTGTAAGCACACTAATACTTTGAAGTGCGTGTCAAAATTTGATTAAGGAATCATTCAAAAACAAAAGCATTTCAATACAAAGCTATTCAAGCAGTTTGCTCTGGAACATGACTGAGGACAAGAGTAACATTGGGTCTGAGTTGGGATGGAACAGGAGAAGCCATCCTACCTTCTCTTTCTTTCTTCTTTAACCTCTTCCGCCTCCTGTCTATGGAGGCCACTTCAGACTTGAGTGACATGTAATACTTCCTTATATCCTGTAGTTTGTCTTGTAAGAAGGAAATCCTCTCAGCACTTGTCATGCTGTCCAGTTCATCTGCTCAGAGAGAGACAAAGGTTCTTATTGTAATCGTCTGAGACCATCTGAACAAATACAGTTGAAGTCGGAAGGTTTACATACACCTTAGCCAAATATATTTAAACTCAGTTTTACACCATTCCTGACATTTAATCCTAGTAAAAATTTAAAAGGTGAAAGTGTCTTAGTAAACCACTTTGTTTTAAGAATGTGAAATGTGAGAATAATAGTAGAGAGAATGATTTATTTCAGCTTTTATTTCTTTCTTCACATTCCCAGTGGGTAAGAAGTTTACATACTGAGTGTATTTGGTAGCATTGCCTTTAAATTGTTTAACTTGGGACAACAGTTTTGGGTAGCCTTCCACAAGCTTCCCACAATAAGTTGGGTGAATTTTGGACCATTCCTCCTGACAGAGCTGGTGGAACTGAGTCAGGTTTGTAGGCCTCCTTGTTCGCACACACTTTTTCAGTTCTGCCCACAAATCCACACATTTTCTATGGGATTGAAGTCAGAGCTTTGTGATGGCCACTCCAATACCTGGACTTTGTCCTTAAGCCATTTTGCCACAACTTTGGAAGTATGCTTGGGGTCATTGTCCATTTGGAAGACCCATTTGCAACCAAGCTTTGAGATGTTGCTTCAATATATCCACATAATTTTCCTGCCTGATGATGCCATCTATTTTGTGAAGTGCACCAGTCCCTCCTGCAGCAAAGCACCCCCACAACATGATATTGCCACCCCCGTGCTTCACGGTTGGGATGGTGTTCTTTGGCTTGCAAGCCTCCCCCTTTTCATCCAAACATAACGATGGTCATTATGGCCAAACAGTTCTATTTTTGTTTCATCAGACCAGAGGACATTGCTCCAGAAAGTACGATCTTTGTCTCCATGTGCAGTTACAAACCGTAGTGGCTTTTTATGGCGGCTTTGGAGCAGTGGCTTCTTCCTTGCTGAGCGGCCTTTCAGGTTTTGATATAGGACTCGTTTTACTGTGGATATAGATACTTTTGTACCTGTTTCCTCCAGAATCTTCACAAGGTCCTTTGCTGTTGTTCTGGGATTGATTTGCACTTTTCGCACCAAAGTACATTCACCTCTAGGAGACAGAACGCGTCTCCTTCCTGAGCGGTATGACAGCTGCGTGGTCCCATGGTGTTTATACTTGCGTACTATTGTTTGCACAGATGAACGTGATATGGAAATTGCTCCCAAGGATGAACCAGACTTGTGGAGGTCTACTATTTTTTTTCAGAGGTCTTTTTTCCATGACGTCAAGCAAAGGGGCAGCGAGTTTGAAGGTAGGCCTTGAAATACATCCACAGGTACACCTCCAATTGACTCAAATTATGTCAATTGGCTTTAGAAGCTTCTGATAGGCTATGACATTTTCTGGAATTTTCCAAGCTGTTTAAAGGCACAGTCAACTTGTGACCCACTGGAATTGTGATACAGTGAACTATCAGTGAAATAATCTGCCTGTAAACAATTGTTGGAAAAATTACAAAGTAGATGTCCTAACCGACTGCCAAAACTATAGTTGTTAAGAAATTTGTTAAGAAACAAGTTAATGACTACAACCGAAGTATATGTAAACTTCAGACTTCAACTGTACATACTTTGACCATTCAGCTATAAAGTTATGCGTGCTTTCGAAGCCATTTCATTTACCACAGTAAATATAATATTACGTTTAAGAATATTCACAGAATGTAAGCTAAAATCCAAACCCCAGGGACGGTTTCCCGGACACAGATTAAGCCTAGTTATAAAAACAATGGAGAGTCTACATTGAAGGGGATTTTTTTGTCCAGGACTAGGCTTAGTCTGTCTGGGAAACCGGAGGCTATTGCTAATCTTCAACACCTGAGCTCAGTGTGATAAACAGGGGTGTAATCATTAATACAAACAGTTTCTATTGGATAAATTCAGGTAGGTCCCTCCGTGTTTGGTTGTATAGTGAGTACACCCCTGATTAGTGGTAAGTTCTACTTACTGAGCTGGAAGGTCCACTTGTATGTGCGAGGGGAGGGGAAGGAGGACTGCTTGTGTTTGTGCTTGTCCTTCTCTAACTCCTTACTGTTAGGAGAGACCAACTTCAGGCTTCCTTTAGACATTGAGTGTTTCACTGGAGTCATCTTACAGGAGGGGTCCATAACAGCCAGGTCCTCACTGTCACTGCTGTACTCTGGACACACATTTTAAATCATTTAATTGAACCCATAAATCACCTTACACAGTCAAGAATGATTCAACCATTAACGTTTTTTTTTTAGGTGAGTCAAAGTAGGGCAGGATGGATGCCAAACGACGGCCTGTCATTAATGGAATCAAACTAGGGATATATATATCGGTGAAAATATCAGAATCGGACGATATTAGCCAAAAATGTCAACATCGGCTCGATGTCTAGTTAAACCCCGATGTGCAAAACCGATGTCAAAGCTGACGTGCATACCTACACTACGTAGGTACATAAAGTAATGACAACACATGCAACACAGCATTCCTAACCTAGCCCACAACGTCTGCTGTGTAGATCGAGCAGTCAACAAGTCGAACAGTCATTTGAAAGAGTAAGAACATTTCAGCGAGACAACGCAAAGGCGAAATCAATTAACGCCAAGATAATGGGATTCATTGCCCTTGACAATCAAGTCGTGGCTGATGTTCGCTTTCACGACTTTTCGAGCACCGGTACACACTAGCGTTACCAAGTGCGCTATTTTTCAGATATTGCCCTACTGGAGTTACACAGTAATAGCGTCACTGCTATTAGCTTCACGACTGACGTTTGGACCAGCGATATCAGCCCCATAAGCATGCAGAGTCTGACAGCACAGTGGGTCGTCGAGGATTTCGTACTGAGGAAAGTCGTATTTCATGCTCATGAATGTGCTGGTTGTCATACCACTGCTGCCATTTCGATGGCATTTGAGAACAAGTTTGATACTTGGAAACATTAACACATTCCTAGCTCCATTCGAACAACTGACTGGAGAAATAAGTTCATCAACTTCGTCTGCAGCAGATGTGATACCCCCTGTCATGGCATTGAAACACCTGCTCAACAAAACTGGCAACACAGGCTGTGAACAAGCGATTCGGTGGCATTCTCTTTACAGTGTCGCCACCATGCTCGATGCTATGTAAAAGGACTGCTATATCAAACCATGTGACTTACCTGCTCCATTCTTCTCCATTTTGGACGTTGTGCTTGGCCGTTTCTGGTTGCGCTTCTGCTTCTTTGCAGAACAACTCATATTGCAGTCCATCAACCTTTTCTGACCTAATCATAAAAGGGAGAATATTGAGTATTTTCATTTCAGAGGACAGAGATGTTTCCCCATGAGTGTACAACTAAAACCTTATTTGCAATGAACAAAATATGTATAAAAAGAAACGTGTGAGGGAACTGTTCGCAAGACACATTTTTACATGTACACTACCATTAAAAAGTTTAGGGTCACTTAGAAATGTCCTTGTTTTTGAAAGGGAAGCACATTTTTGTCCATTAAAATAACATCAAATTGATCAGAAATACAGTGTAAACATCATTAATGTTGTTAATGACTATTGTAGCTGGAAAAGGCATATTTATGGAATATCTACATAGGCGTAGAGAGGCCCATTATCAGCAACCATCACTCCTGTGTTCTAATGGCATGTTGTGCAAGCTAATCCAAGTTTATCAGTTTAAAAAGGCTAATTGAGCATTAAAAAACCCTTTTGCAATTATGTTAGCACATCTGAAAATTGTTGTTCTGATTAAAGAAGCAATAAAACTGGCCTTCTTTAGACTAGTCGAGTATCTGGAGCATCAGCATTTGTATGTTCGATTAAAAATAAAATAAAAGATTAAGATGGGCGAAAGAACACAGACACTGGACAGAGGAACTCTGCCTAGAAGGCCAGCATCCCGGAATCGCCTCTTCACTGTTGACATTGAGACTGGTGTTTTGCGGGTACTACATAATGAAGCTGCCAGTTGAGGACTTGTGAGGCGTCTGTTTCTCAAACTACACACTAATGTACTTGTCCTCTTGCGCAGTTGTGCACCGGGGCCTCCCACTCTTTCTATTCTGGTTAGAGCCAGTTTGCGCTGTTCTGTAAATTGAGTAGTACACAGCGTTGTACGAGATCTTCAGTTTCTTGGCAATTCTCCGCATGGAATAACCTTCATTTCTCAGAACAAGAATAGACTGATAAGTTTCAGAAGAAAGAGCTTTGTTTCTTGCCATTTTGAGCCTGTAATCAAACCCACAAATGCTGATGCTCCAGATACTCAACTCATCTAAAGAAGGCCAGTTTTATTGCTTCTTTAAATCAGAACAGTTTTCAGCTGTGCTAACATAATTGCTAAAGGGTTTTCTAATGATCAATTTACCTTTTAAAATTATAAACTTGGATTAGCTAACACAACATGCCACTGGAACACAGGAGTGATGGTTGCTGATAATAGGCCTATATAGATATTCCATTAAAAATCAGCCGTTTCCAGCTACAATAGTCATTTACAACATTAACGATGTCTACACTATTTCTGATCAATTCTATGTTATTTTAAAATGGACAAAAAATTTGCTTTTCTTCCAAAAACAAGGACATTTCTAAGTGACCCCAAACCTTTGAACGGTAGTGTACATTTGAGTCATTTAGCAGACGTTCTTATCCAGAGCGACTTACAGGACCAGTTAAATGGTTAAATGCCTTGCTCAAGGGTACAGAGATTTTGCCTAGTTGGCTTAGGAATTCGAACCAGCGACCTTTCGGTTACTGGCCCAACGCAAGGCTAAATGGATATAGCCTATTCTATGCCAGTCCGTGTGTGACCCACCTCTGTCCTTGGTGTCTCTCTCCTGTAGTGACATGCTGGAGTTGCTAGAGCTGGTGTTGGCTTCAAAGCAGTTGGAGTTGGCCGACTCATTATCACCGAGCCCCTCCTGAGACTCCCCAGCTACGCTGTCAACCTCGATGGTGACGTCGCTCTCACTCTTGGTGCTTATAGACTCATCAGGGCTAGGGGCCGAGGTGGGGGAAAAGACTTGTGGAGGAGCAGCTCCACCGGAGGATGGAGGAGGGTTGTTGTGGGTCTGGGGGTGGTGGGAGGAGGCATTGGATGGAGGGGGAGCATGGACCTTCCCTTGGCTCATCATCATTAGGAGGTCTTCTGCTGAGGTCTTGTCCTTCTCATCCAGGTCATCCAAATCCACCTCGTGGCAGACCAGCGCCTCAGGCCCTATCTGGGGCATCAGCTCCTCCTCTGCTCCATAGTCTGGCTGCTCTGACCTGGGCTGACCTCCTGCAACACCTCCCTCTCCTGGACCTCGACACCGCACCTCCGGAGTGAGGGCAGGCATCTCTGTTTTAACCTCCGGCTCTGTTTTACCCTTCGCTGGCTTTAGACACTCCTCTTCTTTTAGTCCCCCCGACTCCAGCCTCCGCTCTGGAGTTGTGGGCCTCCCGCCCGGCGAGTCATGGGGCCTCCCGCCCGGCGAGTCATGGGGCCTCCCGCCCGGCGAGTCATGGGGCCTCCCGCCCGGCGAGTCATGGGGCCTCCCGCCCGGCGAGTCATGGGGCCTCCCGCCCGGCGAGTCATGGGGCCTCCCGCCCGGCGAGTCATGGGGCCTCCCGCCCGGCGAGTCATGGGGCCTCCCGCCCGGCGAGTCATGGGGCCTCCCGCCCGGCGATGCCATTCTGGCAGTATCCTCCCTCCAGTCTAGACGCACCTTCTTGTCCGGCGTCCTGTGGTCGGTGGCTTTACGCTTGGCCACGCCTCGCTCCTCCCTGCAGATCTCCTCCTCCAGGGCGGAGTCTGTGTCGGAGTCCATGATGGGGAGGTCGGGCATGCTGGGGAGGTGCTCAGCAGGGAGACAGTGAAGGACCACCATGGGCTCATCCTGCCTCTTTAGGGGGCATGGGCTGGGGAACGACTCAGTCTCAGTGTGGTTGGGAGTGGTGGGTATCTCAGAGCCAGTGTTGTTGGTGTTCCTCTCTGGCTCTCTAACGTTACTTCTACGTGTTGCTTTAGGCCTGGGGGATTTCAGGTTAGGGGGGTCTTCCTCCTTGGGTCTGTCGGGTTCAGGGGTCATGGGAGGCGTCTGGGGCTGCTCCTCAGCCTCCACTTTCTCAGGCTCGCTCTCAGGGAGTTTGTTCTCCTGCTGCTGCTGCTCCTTCTCCTTAGGGCTGCTGGGGGGCTGGAGCTGTGCTGCTGCTGCTGCGGCGGCCACTGCCTCTGCTCTTCCTCTCTCCACCCTCAGGTCCTCCTCCTCTTCCTGTTTACGGGCCGTGGCGGGGTCCGTTCTCTCCGCCCATGCAGGCTTCTTCTCCGGCGAATCCTCTGACTCACTGTCCTCTGACGAATTCCCCGACTCATCTAAAAGAAGTAGAAGGGGCACATAAATGGTTAGCTTCAAAAGTCCTGGCTTGAATCGATAAAATAACCATTACTTCCAACACCAAGGCGCAGTTTAAGTGTAGTCCTGGACTCAAAATCAAGCCCAATGCAGAATATCTACTGAAAGGGCTACTTTAGTCCAGGACTAGGTTTAATCTGTGTCTGGTAAAACCCACCTCACTTGGCCAGAAACACCCTCTAATCTTCCTTAAATGTCAACTATCATAGTTCTCATAATTAAAGTAGTGACTACACTATACTGCCTCTGCATTTAGAGGTATGTACCTACCATTGGAGTTGGCATCCCTGTCCGAGTCATACATCCCAGAGGTGGTTCTTGTGCGTCGGCGAGGGGTACCTGTTCACAGACAAATTTAATGAATAAAGTTGTAATGATTGATAATAGGTGCAGATTAAGGTGAGGAGAAAAGAAAGCCATGGTTCAGTATCGAGATGCACCCGTGGAGTCACGTTACATGCTGGTTTAGGTACAGGTCTCGTACCCTCTCCATTGGGCAGGGGTGATGTGTCAGATTTGCTCTTGCTGCTGGAGCGCCCCTCACGGCTGGGGGTCTTGGAGACGCTGCGGTTGGCACTGGGGGGAGTGGTTCTGAGAAGAGGGCGACCTCTCAACCCACCCAGCTTCCCCTGCTTGTCCTTCTCTCCATCCTCTTTGTTCATGACTTTCTTTTTCTGTTTATTTTTTGTTCCGCCCTTGTCGACAGGCCAGATGATCCGATCTGCTTTGACCCACTCATCATACCTATAGAAGGGAAATGAACCCATAAACATTAGAGCTAGACTCACTCATACCTATAGAGGGGAAATGAACCCATAAACATTAGAGCTAGACTCACTCATACCTATAGAGGGGAAATGAACCCATAAACATTAGAGCTAGACTCACTCATACCTATAGAGGGGAAATGAACCCATAAACATTAGAGCTAGACTCACTCATACCTATAGAGGGGAAATGAACCCATAAACATTAGAGCTAGACTTACTCATACCTATAGAGGGGAAATTAACCCATAAACATTAGAGCTAGATTTAAAAGATTTAAGCGTCACAAAAAACGCTTAAGCAGCCCGCCCAAGGGTTGCTATGGCAGGAAAATCCTTGCACGACATTGAATGTTAAAGTAACTTCAAAAACAGAGAAAGGTGGAAAACTAATACCGAAAACACTGCCATGATCAAGACAACAAATCATAAAAACACAAATCCCCATCATCTCTTTCAGGTGGGTGAGAACGGAAGTATGTGTCCATGGGTTACCTGACGTTCCAGCCGTAGTAGTGTACCAGGTAGAGGACATCTCCGGCATCATCGTTCTCAGTTTTCTTGATATTGGCCTCGTATATCTTCTGGGTCTTCCCTCGGCCGTACTTTACCTTCACCTTAGTCCCGGTCACAGAGTCTTCTGAGTCCTCATCCTCAGCCCTGTAGAGAGACATAGATCAAAACAGGGCCAAAGGACAAACCTATGCACAGAAAAGCTTTGCCTGACGACTCATGATCCTGAATTTAGTTCCGCTGCTCTATCGACGATCACTGTCTGTTCCTTGTCTGAAACTGACATCCTAGAATTTGTTTGTGTGACGTCAAAATAAGTGAAGAACAAAACAAATTCAACAGGGATTAACCAAACAGAGTATCAACGTTGATGACATCATTTTGTAGGATGGCTCTGGCCAAACCCATCAGTTTCTAGGACCAAACAAAACGGTCAGAATGTGTTCGCATTCGAGAAGACGTCAGGGAGGGAGGAAAATCCAGGGCCTTGTTTAGTTGACCAACAATCTTGAATGTTGCATATAGAAATGCCATGAATAGAGCCAATGTGATTCCTTATTCTACATGTCAGAGGCATGTTTGATCTACAATGTTCTGTCCTGCTGAACACTCCCCAGACTCACTGTAGAGAAAGAACATTAGTGGGCCAGGCGTTTGGTCCTGAGCAATGTGGATGGGTAGCCAGGCAACAGAAAAGTTGTCCCAAATACCCTTTTAAATATTTTAGTAACCCAACCCATGCTTACTTACGGTGCCCATTCACAAAAATAAAGCTAGCTGCTTATCTTTAGCTGCTCACCCTTGCCTAAAATATCCCTAATCATGACTTGAATCAAAAAGGTGATTGTGTAAATTGTGTAAAAAAAAGCCGTTGTTAGCTAGCCTCCAAAAGTAGGTTACTATCACCATTAACACTGGTTCAAAGCTTCAGAAAATATTCATACCCCTTGACTGATTCCAGTGTTACAGCCTGAATCCAACATGTATTAAATGTATTTATCACCCGTCGACACACACTACCCCAAAGAAGGGAAAACATTGTTTAAATGTTTGCAAATTTATTGAAAATAAAATATCTAATTTACAGAAGTATTCACACCCGAGTCATTACTTAGTAAAAGCACAGCTGTGAGTGTGTGGGTAAGTCTAAGCGCTTCCACACCTGGATTGTGCAACATTTGCCCATTTTTCTTTTCAAAATGCATCAAGCTCTCTCAAATTGGTTGTTGATCTTTGCTAGACAACCATTTCAGGTCTTGTCATAGATTTTAAGTAGATTTAAATCAAAACTGTTACTTGGCGATTCAGGAACATTCAGTATTTTTGGTAAGCAGCTCTAGTGTAGATTTGACCTTGTGTTTTAGGTTATTGTTCTGCTGAAAGGGGAATTTATCTACCAGTGTCTAGAAGAAAGCTGACTGAACCAGGTTTTCCTATAGGATTTGACCTGTGCTTAGAGCCATACGGTTTATATTTTTATCCTGAAAAACTCCCCAGTTGTTAACAATTTCAAGCATACCAAATAACATGATGCAGCCAACACTCTGCTTGAAAATATGGAGAGTGGTACTCAGTAATGTGTTGTATTAGATTTGCCCCAAACATAACACTTTGTATTCAGGACAAAAAGTTAATTGGTTTGCAGTATTACTTATTGCAAACAGGATGCATGTTTTGGAACATCTGCACAGGCTTCCTGCTTTTACCTGTCAATTAGGTTCGTATTGTGGAGTACCTACAATGTTGTTGATCCATCCTCAGTTTTTTCATTTTATTTCACCTTTATTTAACCAGGTAGGCTAGTTGAGAACAAGTTCTTATTTACAACTGCGACCTGGCCAAGATAAAGCAAAGCAGTGTGACAGAAAGTTACACATGGACTAAACAAGCGTACTGTCAATAACACTGTCAATAGAAGAAAAATAAAGTCTATAAAACAGTGTGTGCAAATGACATCAGGAGGTATGGCAATAAATAGCCCATAGTAGCAAAGTAATTACAATTTAGCAGATTAAAACACTGGAGTGATAGATGAGCAGATGATGGTGTGTAAGTAGTGATACTGGTGTGCAAAAGAGCAGCAGAGTAAATACAAACAATATGGGGACGAGGTAGGTAGATTGGGTGGGCTATTTACAGATTGACTATGTACAGCTGCAGCGATCGGTTAGCTGCTCAGATTGTTTTTAAACTTTAAACATCAGCAATCTACAATGAATCCTTTTTAAAATTATGGTTGTAACACAACAACATTTTGAAAATGTCAAGGCGTGTGAATACTTTTTGAGGGCACTGTAGTTGGAGCAGCTGACAGCTTGACAGAACTCTGTTCATAAAGACGCAAACGCTAATTTTCATCAAAACTCTGGGCAGGACACATTGGCTTTACCCTGGTAGGCCAGGCTCCTCAAAGGTTCTCTACAGACTCCTTTTTTGTGATCAAACAAAAGCATCCTGCAGTAACGTCACAAAAGAACCTTGGGCCCCATGTAGAGCCATCACAACGAGGCTCTCAAACGCAGTGAAGAAGCTTTCAGCCAGTACTACTGGCACTACTCCAATTTCACATGATATAAATGGGACTCATTCATTAGTTCACACCGTAGCAAAATGTTTTGCAACAAAAATGTGAGTTTCTTATTGGGTAAGTTAAGCTAGGTCTTCTCTCCCTGTTTTGGTCAGTTTGCATCTTAGTGAATACAGTGAGCTCTGCACGCTACAGCAAAAGAAATTAGCGGTTTCTAAAAATATTAAAATAATGTCTGAGACTATAACAGCATTGATATGGCAGACGAAAATCATAAGGGGAAAAAAAAGTTCTAGTTGGTTTAAGGTCCAAGGCTCTTACAATGGAAAGCAAAAGGTCCTATGTAATTCCGGCTCCCAGATTTCAATTCCTATGGCTACCACTAGATGTCAACAGTCTTCATTCAAGGTTTCAGGCTTGTTTATTGAAAAACGAGCAAGAATTTTGAGTTTTTGTGAAGAGAGCACCGGAACAATATCAGTCTTTCGGCACGTGAGGAAGAGGGCGTGCGCTTTCTAATTGTACTTTTCTATTGAACATACTACTTTCCGTATGAAATATTATAGTTCATTTACATTTTAGGGTACCTGAGGATTGTATAAAAACGTTGTTTGACTTGTTTGGACGAAGTTTAGCGGTAGCTTTTTCGACTCCTTTGTCTGCATGTTGAACGAGTGGATTACTGAAATCGATGGCGCCAACTAAACTGACTTTTTGGAAGATAAAGAAGGATTTTATCTAACAAAACGACCATTCATGTTGTAGCTGGGGCTCTTGGGATTGCAAACAGAGGAAGATCTTCAAAAGTAAGTGATTTATTTAAATCGCCATTTGTGATTTTGTGAAGCCTGTGCTGGTTGAAAAATATGTTGATGTGGGGCGCCGTCATCAGACAATCGCATGGTATGCTTTCCCTGTAAAGCCTATTGTAAATCGGACAATTCAGTTAGATTAACAAGAATGTAAGCTTTTAAATGATATAAGATACTTATGTTCATAAATGTTTAATATTATTTATTTGAATTTCACACCCTCCAATTTCACCAGATGTTGTCGACTGGTGTCCCGCTAGCGGGACGCCTATCCCTAAGAAGTTTTTAATATTACACTGTTATATGTTTCATTAACATTTAACTGTACCCTTCTCCAACTCTCCTCTCGCTGTCCTCATCCTCCACTTCGTCCTCAGACTCTTTATCGGACTCCTCCAGACGTCGGCTGCATCCATTCCCCTGGGTGTCCCCTCCGTCTGACCTGCTGCTCTCTTTTTGACCACCCGTCTCCTCTCCGCTGGTCTCGCCCACACCCAGATCACTCGGCTCCTGCTCTTTGATCTTCTCCAGCTTGACAGGCTCCTTCACCTCAGCTTTGACTGGGGTCACAGTGCACCGTCTCCTCCCCTGAGGGAAAGGATAGAGAAGAGATTAGTGTCTGGAACTCAGGGGAAAAAAAACTATATAGTACAGCACTTTCACACTTTCTCGTAGCATCTTCCTCAAAACGCATTGGATGAAAAGATCAGGGGGGATGAACCCCAGTTCAATTCATTTTGAGAAGGCGAATTGGGAGGAAATCTAAGAGTTCGAAAAAGTAAATCAGCACAAAGGACAAAAGTTGCTTTTGAGAACTCCTAACCCTGGGAGAGGCGATATCTTTGTGGCTCTCTTTGTCACTCTCACTCCCCGACTCAGCCTCCTCCTGGGAAGGCTTGTCCTCTGTGGCTGCAGTAGACTCATTCTGTACGGGTGGTGTTGGGCCCTTGCCAACCTTGTCTTTGTCCTTCACCTTCACCTCAGGGACCTGGGCAGCCTTCTGCTCTGTCTGGGACTGGGAGGACTGGGGCGCTGGACGAGCCTCGTTGTGGTGGATGGTCCTGAACACGATGCAGGCTGAGCGGCAGTACTCCTCAAAGCCATACAGGTACCTACACACACACACACACAGTAAATGTCACTCACCACACACTTCTAAATAATCTTGGTGCAAAAAACTGAAATATCCATCAATCAAATGTATTTATATAGCCGTATAGTAATCCATCCTAGAAGACAGTTTCAATTCATCATGCCAAGACGTTGAGTGCATTTCTCAACATCAACGCAAATGACTCAGCTTCAAAAGAAAGACGCGTCTAGTAAAGAGTGCTTGTCAGTCTGAGTGAAGTGAATCAGCACCTACTTTCTGTAGGCAGTCTTCACATTGTAGGAGGCAGCAGAGTTTAGGATGGGAATGCCCAGGTCCATGTAGATTTGTTTCCACACAGATCCACTTTCAATCTGCAAATAACAACCATCAACGTAACATATGAATAATCATTAATGTTGGCCACGCTATATCAAGAATATCTTCAACAAAACAAACAGGGAGGTAAGTGACACAAAACGCTACCAACATCACTTGATCGAGAAGCAGTCCAAATTGTTAAGTCATTTCAGGCCTATTGTTTTCTATGCCCTCATAACAGCTGACGTGCAGAACACCAGCCAGACAGCCCCATCCATGACCTTCATAGTCCACTAAAAAGCTACATGCTGCAATTCTGCTTATAGAGGCAGAGGAGAGACAAAGCTTGAGAGAACGGGCTGTTCACATTAGATGATGAGACCAGACAGTCTGCCTGCCTGCCACTGCAGTGAGGAGAACTCGGATGAAAGAGGCAGGGGGGTGTTAGCTGTACAGATGATATGCACTCACTTTGTCACAGCCCCCCTGCTGGTAGACTAGCCTGAAGAGCTTGAAGAGGTTCAGATCCTTGTAGCCGAGCACAGGAGGCTTGTTAATTGGTGTCCCTGAGGAGGAGATGTGGAGAAGAGCAGTGAGAAGAAAAGTAGCACATTCTAAATCACAGGAACATCGTTCTTATTTCATATGTTGTCGTTGAATGACTGATAAGGATGCATTGTGTGATAAAAAAAAAACTGCAGTGAAATCAAATGAAGGATGGGGCATTAAGAGCCAGAGCCGGTAAGGTAGTGTGTGTGCGCTTGCAGTAAAGTGCTGTGCGCTGTAAAAGTCATGAAAGATCACCAAAGGGCCCTGGTCAAAAGTAGGGCACTATATAGGAAATATGGTGCTATTTGAGACAGACAGGGAAAACACAGGAAGATAAATGGGACAGGGCTGAAGGCTCACCTCGATCCTCCATGAACTTATACAACTGCTGCAGGAAGTGATCCCTCTCCTCTGGGTCCGCCTCATCCTCAGGCTGCTGGGAAGGTAAACGTAACACTCCTTGGTTAAAATAGGCAAATGAGGCATCAACCGACGATATCTTGTGTTAGTCATTAACTGTCAGCGACTGTGCTGTTATTCTGACAAGGTCTCTCGACAAACATATTTTAGTCCTAAATACAAATAATTTGATAAAATAAAAAGGTAAAGTTTTTAAAGAGACAGAAGACATGAAAAGCTGTGCGTAGACAAGAAGGCATGGAAGTAAAAACCAATCAGTCCTGACATAGCTACATTCCTGTAGAGTTAGCAATGCTATTATTTACATAAGCATTTATATAAGCATTTGTATTGAGCTCAGGTGCACTCTGTTTCCATTGATCATCCTTGAGATGTTTCTACAACTTGATTGGAGTCCACCTGAGGTAAATTCAATTGATTGGACATGATTTGGAAAGGGCACACACCTGTCTATATAAGGTCCCTCAGTTGACAGTACATGTCAGAGCAAAAACCAAGCCATGAGGTCGAAGGAATTGTCCGTAGAGCGCCGAGACAGGAATATGCCGAGGTACGGATCCAGTGAAGGGTTGCAAAACATTTATACAGGATTGAAGGTCCAAGAACAGTGGCCTTCATCATTCTTAAATGGAAGAAGTTATGGACCCCCAAGAGTATTCCTTAGAGCTTGCCGCCCGGACAAACTGAGCAATCGAGGGAGAAGAGTCTTGGTCAGGGAGATGACCAAGAATCCGATGGTCACTCTGACAGAGCTCTAGAGTTCCTTTGTGGAGATCTAAAAACCTTCCAGAAGGACAACCATCTCTGCAGCACTCCACCAATCAGGCTTTTATGGTAGAGTGGCCAGATGGAAGCCACGCCTCAGTAAAAAAGGCAGATAACAGCTCGCTTGGAGTCTGCCAAAATGTACCTAAAGGACTCAGACCATGAGAAACAAGAGTCTCTGGCCTGATGAAACAAAGATTGAAACAAACTACTTCGACTGAATACCAAGCGTCACGTCTGGAGAACACCGTAGGGATGGTGCCAGGTTAAGCATGGTGGTGCAGCATCATGCTGTGGGGACATTTTTTTTTATCGGCTGGGACTGAAAGACTAGTGAGGATCGAGGCAAAGATGAACGGAGCAAAGTACAGAGAGATCCTTGATGAAAACATGCACCAGAGCACACAGGAGCTCAGACTGGAGCGGAGGCTAACCTTCCAACAGGACAATGACCCTAAGCAAACAGCCAAGACAACGCAGGACTGGCTTCGGGACAAGTCTCTGAATGTCCTTGAGTGGCCCAGCCAGAGGTCAGACTTGAACCCTAACAAACATCTCTGGAGAGACCTGAAAATAGCTGTGAAGCGATGCTCCCCATCCACCTGAGAAGACCTTGAGAGGATCTGCAGAGAAGAATGGGAGAAACTCACCAAATACAGGTGCCAAGCTTGTAGCATCATATACCCAAGAAGACTAGAGGATGTAATTGCGGCCAAAAGGTGCTTTAACTTTTTATGGCTGCAGGGGCAGTATTGAGTAGCGTGGATGAAAAGGTGCCCATTGTAAACGGCCAGCTCCTAAGTCTCAGTTGCTAATATATGCATATTATTATTAGTATTGGATAGAAAACATCTGAAGTTTCTAAAACTGTTTGAATTATGTCTGAGTATAACAGAACTCATATTGCAGGCAAAAACTTGAGAAATTCCACTTCCTGTTTGTATTTTTTCTGGGGGTGGCAGATTTTCAACCAAGCTCTTATTGAAATTACAGCAAGATATGGATGAGTTCTCACTTCCACTAGATGTCAACAGTCAATAGAACTTTGTCTGATGACTAATGTGAAGGGGGGGTCGAATGAGACAGGAAATAGTCACCACTGCCACGAGTTGACCAAGCTTTCACCATGCGCGTTCACAGGGGAAGGACCTGCGTTCCACCGGTCATCTGAAGTCATTCTAATTCTCCGGTTGGAACGTTATTCAAGATATGTAAACAACATTCTAAAGATTGATTCAGTACATCGTTTGACATGTTTCTACTGACTGTTACAGAACTTTTGGACATTGTCATGTTATAGTGGACGCACTTTGACTTTGGAATTGTTTACCAAACGCGATAACCAAAGTAGCTAATTGGACATAAATAAGACATTTTCAAACAAATCAAGCATTTATTGTGGACCTGGGATTCCTAGGACTGCATTCTGATGAAGTTCATCAAAGGTAAGGAAACATTTATGTATTTTCTGGTTTCTGTTGACTCCAACATGGAGGCTAATTTTTCTATTGTTCTGAGCGCCGTCTCAGATTAATGCATGGGTTTCTTTTTCCGTAAAGTTTTTTTGAAATCTGACACAGCGGTTTCATTAAGGAGAGGTATATCTATAATTCCATGTGTATAACTTCTATTATCATCTACATTTATGATGAGTATTTCTGTTGAAACGATGTGGCTATGCAAAATCACTTGATGTTTTTGGAACTAGTGAATGGAATGCTCCAATGTAAACTAGATTTTCTGATATAAATATGAACTTTATCAAACAAAACATGCATGTATTGTGTAACATGAAGTCCTATGAGTGTCATCTGATGAAGATAATTCAAGGTTAGTGATTCATTTTCTCTTTCTGCTTTTTGTGAATGCTACATTTCGCTGGAAAATGGCTGTGCTTATTGTGGTTTGGTGGAGACCTAACATAATGGTTTGTTGTGCTTTTCTGAAAAGCATATTTGAAATCGGACACTTTGGTGGGATTAACAACAAGATGAACTTTAAAATGAAAAAATATGTTTTAGGAATTGTAATTATGAGGTTTCTGTGGTTTGAATTTGGCGCCCTCCATTTTCACTGGTAGTTGTCATATCGATCCCGTTAGCGGGGTTGCAGCCATAACAAGTTAAAGTACTGAGTAAAGGGTCTATATACTTATGCAAAATGTGATTTCAGTTTATTTTTAAAACATGTGCAAACATCTCTAAAAACATGTTTTGGCTTTGTCATTATGGGGTAGTGTGTGTAGATTGATGAAGAAAAAAACGATTCAATCAATTTTCGAATAAGGTTGTAATGTAACAAAATGTGGAAAGTCAAGGCGTCTGAATAATTTCCAAATGCACTGTACATCTACAGAAATAAAACAGATCCTGCTTCTGTTGCCTGTGAGTGTTTAATAGCCTACTGATTCCATGAGCACCAAGCCTCATGCAAACACATGGGATAAACAAAATCACAGTCTGTTTTTAAATCTTTGCTATACTGTATTAAAGGCTTAACACTTTTTCGTGAGAACAAAAAAGGTAATTTATTTAGTGTTTACACTCTTCCAAGTTTTATTTATAATAACCCTCCTATTTCTTGATCTCCTTATTGCTATTATTAATAATAAGTCCTGTCATTATCATTAGTATCATTACTTAAGGCCTATATTTCAATAGCCTACAGTACTTACAGGCTACTGTATCAATTAGTCATTCTATCGTTCATGTCTTCACACAGTAAGAGTAATTCATGACTTGAAATGCAATCAAGCATTTTAGTTTTAAAATAAAACAAAGCGATCCATGAATAATTGGACTAAACAATAGTTTACGTAAACCATTCATTTCGGCAATTGCATTCACAAACACATACAACTGTTCTTAGTCCTTGCTATAATAAAGGCTTAGCAAAGGGTTGGAAACTTTCCGGTAAATTTCCAGAATTTTTCCTAACATATGCCATGGGAAGTTAACCCCGGACATTTGGGGAAATTTCCTTAAATTCATTGAAAATGTTAGCTTATAACAGTGAACCTTTTTTGTGGGATACACAAGGCAATTCTAGTTCTTGTGGGATATTTTGGTTAAACTATCCCCAATTCAATGGAATTGCAACCCTCTGCATGAACAGTGCATTACTCCTTCACGTGCAGTGCACTCTTCCATCACATGTGCAGCTGATCATCAAGATATTGCACAATAATGAGACACTATAGAGCCCACACTACTACACTGTCTGAGCCAAGGACTACATGCTTTCTGGTAAGTTTTGATTACAATACTGGGTGGGGTGAATATATTTTATGACATACATTATTTTTTGTGAAGTAGTAAATAGTAGGCTACAGCAAAGTGTGTGTAAATAATTTCTAACTTGTTAACAATTTGCTAGTTAGTTTTTGATTCCGATGTGGGTTTTCGCTTGCTTGAGCCTGCATACGGAGGAGTGTTAATTCACCTGTTTCCATACATGTTTCATTTTAAAACATTTACCTTACAAAGGAGTTGTTTAATCTAATGACAACTATTTCTGTACATGGAATTGTATTTGGTTTTATTACTCATTTTATTCTAATCTTTACAGGAAAATGCCACAGCACTATCTGACGTGTGGTGACATTTCACTGCAGCTAATGTAGAAGGAAAAGCTATGTACATTTGCAAATACTGTGCCAAATCACATGAAGAACGCAACAAAGATGCCAAATCATTCAGCCAAGTGCATAAAGTTCCCTCAGCGCTCACAACCTCTGACAAAAGTCCCTCTACTTCTATTTTAGGTGAAAATGATGAATCTGACAGCTCATGGTCCTCCTGGAATCAGAAGTATTTTTTGACTCAATGGAGGAACCTATTCAGAGAAATGCAGATGAATGTCTTGCTCGAGCTGTGTATGCAACTGGTTCACCTCTGATGCTCACAGGCAATGTGTATTGGAAGAGATTTCTGAATGTTCTTTGCCCAGCATACACCCCTCCAACCAGACATGCTTTATCTACTCATTTGCTGGACGGAGAGTTCAAGTGAAGGTCAAGCAAATCAGAGAAAGCAGACTGTATTGCAAACATCTGATGGGTGGTCAAATGTTTGTGGGCAAAGAATAATCATCTACATCATCTCCACCCCTCAACCAGTATTCTACAAGAGCACAGACACAAGGGACAACAGACACACCCGTCTCTACATTGCAGATGAGTTGAAAGCAGTCAAATGACCTTGGACCACTCAAGGTATTTGCACTGGTGACAGACAATGCTGAGAACTTGAAGGCTGCTTGGTCTAAAGTAGAGTCCTACCCTCACATCACACCCATTGATGTGCTGCTCATGCATTGAATCTGCTCCCCAAGGACATCATGGATACACTCTACAAGAGAGCCAAGGAACTGGTTAGGTATGTGAAGGGTCATCAAGTTATAGCAGCAATCTACGTCACCAAGCATGAGAAGAATAAGATCACCACATTGAAGCTGCCCAACACCCGTTGGGGTGGTGTTGTCATCATGTTTGACAGTCTCCTGGAGGGGAAGGAGTCTCTGAAGAGGACCCTCCTAGATTATGTATTTTGGGAGTGGTAAGCAAGCCTGAAACCTATATCAGTAGCCATTGCACGGATTGAGGGAGACAATGCCATCCTGTCTGATGTTCAGACTCTGCTTGCAGATGTTAGAGAAGAAATCCGTACTGCCCTGCCCACTTCACTGTTGCTCCAAGCAGAGGAAACTGCAGTTCTGAAATACATCATAAAGCGTGGACTTCTGCCTGAAGCCCATACGCCACAGCGTACATGTTGGACCCCAAGTATGCTGGCAAGAGCATCCTGTCTGATGCAGAGATTAACCAGGCCTATGGTGTCATCACTACCGTGTCTTGCCACCTTGGCCTGGATGAGGGCAACGTTCTTGGCAGTCCGGCGAAGTACACTTCCAAGCAAGGGCTTGGGGATGGAGATGCAATATGGCAGTCGTGCCAACATATCTCATCGGCCACCTGGTGGAAGGGACTGAGCCGTCCTCAACAAGGTTGGAAAGTGACAGTGAAGATAGGGCATCAGAGTCTGATGCTCAAGATGTGGACATTGAGGAGGTCCAGGGAGAAGACATGGAATCCTGAGAGGAAGACGACCAAAGCTTTCATTTCTAGACCATCATTTTACAGATGTATGTTGAAAACGCTTTTTTGAGAGATGCGATGGATTATTGGGGACCATTCAATATTCTCTTTTGTAGTTCAGGGAAATCCCATGTTAAGGGTCAACTCATTTAATTCAAGTTCAATTCGTAACTAATTACTTCATTTGTTTCTATTGGAAGGATTTAGTGATTGGCAATTATGTTCGTCTCCATATGATATGGTAAATAGATAAAATGCAAAAAACATCTACATTTAAATGGTATTAATATAAATTTGCATATACAGTTGAAGTCAGAAGTTTACACAAACTTTGGAGGAGTAATTAAAACAAGTTTTCCAACCACTCCACAAATGTCTTGTTAACAACATATCGTTTTGGCAAGTCGGTTAGGACATTACTTTGTGAATGGCAAGTCATTTTTACAACAATTGTTTACAGACAGATTATTTCCCTGTATCACAATTCCAGTGGGTCAGAAGTTTACATGCACTAAGTTGACTGTGCATTTAAACAGCTTGGAAAATTCCAGAAAATTATGTCATGGCTTTAAAAGCCATAAAAAAAGCAAGACTACGATTTGCAACTGCACATGGGGACAAAGATTGTACTTTTTGGAGAAATGTCCTCTGGTCTGATGAAACAAAAAAAGAACTGTTTGGCCATAATAGAAAATATGTGGGCAGAACTGAAAAAGCGCGTGCGAGCAAGGAGGCCCACAAACCTGACTCAGTTACATCAGCTCTGTCAGGAGGAATGGGCCAAAATTCACCCAACTTATTGTGGGACCCTACCCGAAACGTTTCACCCAAGTTAAACCATTTAAAAGGCAATGCTACCAAATACTAATTGAGTGTATGAAAACTTCTGACCCACTGGGAATGTGACAAAAGAAATAAAAGCTGAAAAAAATAATTCTCAACTATTATTCTCACATTTCACATTCTTAAAATAAAGTGATGATCCAAACTGACCTAAGACAGGGAATTTTTACTATGATTAAATGTCAGGAATTGTGAAAAACTGAGTTTAAATGTATTTAGCTAAGGTGTATGTAAACGTCAACTGTATTTCCGTTAATTCCCACGGAAAGTTTTCACCTCTCAAAATTCCCCAAAATGTGCAACCCTGTAAAGGCTTATAATTTAGTGGTTTACACAGTTCCAAATGGTCAGAAAATTATATGCTAATCTAACGGCCCTTCTTTGGACACTGCACTAACAAACCTCCAAACGAGCTTCAATGCCATACAACACTCATTCCGAGTTCTCCAACTGCTTTTAAGTGCATGCTCTTCAACTGATTGCTGCCCGCACCCTCCCGCCCGACTAGCATCACTACTCTGGACAGGTCTGACCTAGAACACAGTGGGGCAAAAAAGTATTTAGTCAGCCACCAATTGTGCAAGTTCTCCCACTTAAAAAGATGAGGCCTGTAATTATCATAGGTACACTTTAACTGACAGACAAATAGAGAAGAAAAAAATCCAGAAAATCACATTGTAGGATTTTTAATGAATTTATTTGAAAATTATGGTGGAAAATAAAGTATTTAGTCAATAACAAAAGTTTCTCAATACTTTGTTATATACCCTTTGTTGGCAATGACAGAGGTCAAACGTTTTCTGTAAGTCTTCACAAGGTTCACACACACTGTTGCTGGTGTTTTGGCCCATTCCTCCATGCAGATCTCCTCTAGAGCAGTGATGTTTTGGGGCTGTTGCTGGGCAACACAGACTTTCAACTCCCTCCAAAGATTTTCTATAGGTTTGAGATCTGGAGACTGGCTAGGCCACTCCAGGACCTTGAAATGCTTCTTACGAAGTCACTCCTTCGTTGCCGGGCGGTGTGTTTGGGATCATTGTCATGCTGATTTTTTTTTTCTCATTGTGTCATAGTTGAAGTGTACCTATGATGAAAATTACAGGCCTCATCTTTTTAAGTGGGAGAACTTGCACAATTGGTGGCTGACTAAATACTTTTTTGCCTCACTGTATATGTGGACAACTACAAATACATAGGTGTCTCGTTAGACTGTAAACTCTCCTTCCAGACTCGCATTAAGCATCTCCAATCCAAAATTCAATCTAGAATCTTCTTCCTATTTCGCAACAAAGCATCCTTCACTCATGCTGCCAAACATACCCTCGTAAAACTGACTACCCTACTGATCCTTGACTTCGGCGATGTCATTTACAAAATTGCCCCCTACATCCAGCAAATTGGATGTAGTCTATCACAGTGCCATCCGTTTTGTCACCAAAGCCCCATATACTACCCACCACTGCGACCCGTATGCTCTCGTTGGCTGGACCTCACTACATAATCGTCACCAAACCCACTGGCTCCAGGTCATCTATAAGTCTATGCTAGGTAAAGCTCCACCTTATCTCAGCTCACTGGTCACCATAGCAACATCCACCCATAGCACGCGCTCCAGCAGGTATATTGCACTGGTCATCCCCAAAGCCTTTCCTTCCAGGTCTCTGCTGCCAGTGACTGGAACGAATTGCAAAAGTCACTGAAACTGGAGACTTATATCTCCCTCTAACTTTAAGCATCAGCTGTAAGAGCAGCTTACCAATCACTGTACCTGTACTTGAGGTCGACCTATTATGATTTTTCAACGCCAATACCGATTATTGGACGACCAAAAAAGCCGATACCGATTAAATCGGCTGATTTAAAAAAATATATATTTTATAATAATGACAATTACAACAATACTGAATGAACACTTATTTTAACTTAATACATCAATCAAATCAATTTAACCCCAAATAAATAATGAAACATGTTAAATTTGGTTTAAATAATGCTAAAACAAAGTGTTGGAGAAGAAAGTAAAAGTGCAATATGTGCCAAATAAAAAAGCTAACGTTTCAGTTCCTTGCTCAGAGCATGAGAACATATGAAAGCTGGTGGTTCCTTTTAACAAGAGTCTTCAATATTCCCAGGTAAGAAGTTTTAGGTTGAAGTTATTATAGGAATTATAGGACTATTTCCCTCTCTACCATTTGTATTTCATTAACCTTTGACTATTGGATGTTCTTATAGGCACTTTAGTATTGCCAGTGTAACAGCATAGCTTCCGTCCCTCTCCTCGCTCCTCCCTGGGCTCGAACCAGAAACACAACGACAACAGCCAACCTCGAAGCAGTGTTACCCATGCAGAGCAAGGGAAACAACCACTGCAAGGCTCAGAGCGAGTGACGTTTGAAACGCTATTAGCGCGCGCTAACTGGCTAGCCATTTCACTTCGGTTACACCAGCCTCATCTCGGGAGTTGATAGGCTTGAACTCATAAACAACGCAATGCTTGACGCACAACGAAGAGCTGCTGGCAAAACTCACAAAAGTGCTGTTTGAATGAATGTTTACTTCTGCCTACCACCCCTCAGTCAGATACTTAGATACTTGTATGCAACGCAGGACATGCTAGATAAACTAGTAATATCACCAACCATGTGTAGTTAACTAGTGATTGATTGTTTTTTATAAGATAAGTTTAACGCTAGCTAGCAACTTACCTTGGCTTACTGCATTCACGTAACAGGCAATCCTTGTGGATTGTAACGAGAGGCAGGTGGTTATAGCTTTGGACTAGTTAACTGTAAGGTTGCAAGATTGGATCCCCCGAGCTGACAAGGTGAAAATCTGTCGTTCTGCCCCTGAACGAGGAAGTTAACCCACCGTCATTGAAAATAAGACTGTGTTCTTAACTGACTTGCCTAGTTAAATAAATTGGCGCACAAAAATACAGATTTCCGATTGTTATGAAAACTTGAAATCGGCCCTAATTAATAGGCCATTCCGATTAATCGGTCGACCCCTAACCTGTACACAAACAATCTGTAAATAGCACACCCGACTACCTCATCCCAATATTGTTACTTATCCTCTTGCTCTTTTGCACCCCAGTATCTCTATTCTCTACTTGTACATCATCAACTGCACATCTATCATTCCAGCGTTAATGCTAAATTGTATTTTTTTTTACCTCCATGGCCTATTTATTGCCTTACTCTTACTCCCTACTCTTCTACATTTTCACACACTGTACATAGTCAATAACACAATAGCAAAATCTATGTGTAACTGTTGTTTTGTCGCGCTGCTTTGCTTTATCTTGGCCAGGTCGCAGTTGTAAATGAGAACTTGTTCTCAACTGGCCTACCTGGTTAAATAAAGGTCATATATATTTATTTATTTTAAACAGCAACTGTTTGGCATAACTCTTTACCTTCTTTTTCTTGATATCCAGTATTTTTCACAACTAAGTCAAATTTATTGCACACATCCCACTTACCCTTTACCTCCTGAGCAATCAGTAAACGTTCACACAGACAATTGCAGTTATTATTTTTTTTAAACAGCACAGCAAGTCTTAGCATGGCCCAGCACAATCAAATCAATTGCAGTCGGACTCTAGAATTTGTGTCTTAATAATTTCATCAAAGCAACAAACTAAATTTGATTTGATTAAAATACGTAGGATGTGTCTATATGGAAAAATACACGTTTTAAAATTTCTACCAATCGATTAGTCTAAAGACAACTCAGTTGATCAAGATGTTTTATTTATTTAAAAAAATGTTTGTCAGGTACAGCCCTAGTGTTGGTGTGTAACCTATTCACAGTAACCAGGGCCATAGATATGGCTCCCTATGTACATTATTACTAGCGAACAGACACGGTCACAGTACACTGAAGTCAAATGGAGGAATTAGAAAGATCGATCAACTATGTCCATGCCATTGTAATCAATGTAGGTTGTACTGTGTAAACTATAACATGATCGACAAACTGCTCCAGACAAGTAAATACACAGTGAAGTGAACCTATTTCACTCAGGAGAAGCAAACCATTTGTCAAAACCAGCCGAGGTAGAAAGAAACCTTGAGGAGGAAGAGGGCCTTCCCACGAATAGGACAGCCTAGCTGGCACGCCTCCACTGGACCTCAGCCAATCCCCACAGGACCTCTAAACGATAGGAAGTAGCTGCCGGTTGCTATGGGAACAGTGTAGGAAACCATACAAATGGTCATTTGTCCAAAGCTCTGGGAGCAGGAAGAATGAACCATTGTTGTTCCTGAGGCAGGGGCTATCCCACACACTAGGAGTGTATCCCAGATGGGACCCTATTCACTATGGGCCCTGGTCAAAAGTAGTTATACTAAAAGGGAATATGGTGCAATTTGGGATGTATCCAGGGTCTATTGGGAGTCTGGCTCAATCAAGGTGATTCAGTAGCCACAAGATGTCAGGGTGGGAATGCAATGAAGGCATGGTACAAGCCAACTTCATTGACAGACCAGGTAGGTGAGGTCACTGCAGTGTGCAATACAACAGCTGGGTTTACACTACTCAATGAGACGGATCTCGCTTTGAACCTTATCACTGCAAAATAAGATAAGAACTTCCTTTTTTCTCTCTCCATGAAGTAGTACCTATTATAATCTCCAAGCCCAAACGTCACAAGCAGGTTATGATGGCCACTGTTAGAACATTACACTTCAGTATACAGTCAAACAGTTGAACTAATGCTTTGTCAAAACCAATCGAAAATTCTAATTTCTGAATGTGGCAAGGTACTGGTCTAGTTAGCACCTCAAAGGAAAGTGATTTACTTGTAGGAAACAGAAGCGTGTTCTTACCTCGTCATCCTCCTTCTCCTCCTCCTCCTCCTCCTCCTCCTCACTATCTTTTCCTTCCTTGTCCTCCTCCTCGTCACTGCTGGATGATTCTAAGATCTCGCTCATGTCCATCTTCCAACTGTCAGGGACCACCTTGGTTTTGAGGAAATGCACTGCCTCGTCCAACCCTGGGAATAGCCAGAGGAAGTCAAGAGTTACAGGTACATTTTAGGTCAATTCAGTTGACTTGGACAACACATTCCTCCATAGGAATGCCCATTCAGTTCTTGAACTAACTGGAGTTGAGCTCCCTAGATGAGCCATCCTTACCGTTCCTCGATGAGAACTCAGCTTTAGAGAGGCTGTCCATGTTCACTTCATGGATCTCCTTTCTTGCCACAGTGCGACTGAAAAAAACAACAACATCTAAATGCACGTGCACTCAGCTACAATGTTACCAATTCTGAGAATACTACAATAGTAAAAAGACATGCATATTTACATTGCTCTTGGTTAGAAAATGTATGACGGGGCAAATATCAAACAAGACAATGTTTGTAAACTAACCAGAATTTCCTTAACTCTACGACACAAGAGTAGGATGAACAATGCTTACAATTTGGAGTCTGCAAATGATCTCACTAAACATTGGTCTTTCTTGACTGTCAGGTCATCATTGCAGCTGGGTGATATCACCTAGACAGAACCAATAAAGGGAAATTCAGGCGCAATTGCAAATAGTGCAGGGCAATATATTGTGAATACCGGTATGGATCCACATACCATCTATGAAGGTATTTTTATACAGTGCTCAATAAATCAAAAGTTCAACAAGTTGGACAACGTCACTGTCAGTTTCTTCGTAGTTTGGATGAGAACAAAACCATCAGAATAGAGAATCATTAAAATCACTTAGAATTCATGTTGCCACCATTCTAGAGTCATGCACTACTCATAAGTCGTATTTAGAACAGAAAACAAAGTCAAATATGAGAAAAATAAATTGTCTTTATCACCCAGTCCTAATATCAAAAGAGGAATTGTGCTAGAAGAACCAAAGGCCAAGGAGGGTTATAATCCATTTGCTTTCAGTTTCATAATGGGTTCCATTTTTCAAGTGGTTGTATAAACCAGTAGTTTCCAACCTTTTTTGAACCGTGGCACACCTTAATGGGATCAAAAATCTATATTTTTTTTAAAGATTAAAATGGGGTTCATCGGCACCCCATGATAGTTAATTTGTGTGTACATTTTTAAGAGTGTTCTGCGAATCTGTGCTGGAAATGTAAAAAAGTGTGCGCCGGTAAAATAAGTCTTTAGTTTTGAATAGTTTGGAGATGAGCGGTTTTCTGCTTTGTAAAAGGACAACCACAGACACAAAGCGATGTTTGTTTCTTTTGTGGAACAGCATAGCCTAGTCAGACATGCCTGTGGTAATGGTTGTCACAAATAAAGTAATATTATACAAATTACTCATGACTTGCTCTCCTCAAATGATACAAATGTAACAGCCTGAGCACACCTGACTTGAAACAATGATACAGATGTAACCATGTGCTATTCAATGTATTATCTGAGCACTGGTGCTCCCAAGTCAAAATTCCATAGTTCACCATATATATATATATATAAGAGAGAGAGTGAGACAGGCAGAGAGCGCGAGAGCGCGAGCGAGCGAGAGCGAGCGCGACAGCCAGAGAGAGCGAGCGCCAGACAGACAGGCAGAGAGAGCGAGCGCCAGACAGACAGGCAGAGAGAGCGAGCGCCAGACAGACAGGCAGAGAGCGCGAGCGCCAGACAGACAGGCAGAGAGCGCGAGCGCCAGACAGACAGGCAGAGAGCGCGAGCGCCAGACAGACAGGCAGAGAGCGCGAGCGCCAGACAGACAGGCAGAGAGCGCGAGCGCCAGACAGACAGGCAGAGAGAGCGAGCGCCAGACAGACAGGCAGAGAGAGCGAGCGCCAGACAGACAGGCAGAGAGAGCGAGCGCCAGACAGACAGGCAGAGAGAGCGAGCGCCAGACAGACAGGCAGAGAGAGCGAGCGCCAGACAGACAGGCAGAGAGAGCGAGCGCCAGACAGACAGGCAGAGAGAGCGAGCGCCAGACAGACAGGCAGAGAGAGCGAGCGCCAGACAGACAGGCAGAGAGAGCGAGCGCCAGACAGACAGGCAGAGAGAGCGAGCGCCAGACAGACAGGCAGAGAGAGCGAGCGCCAGACAGACAGGCAGAGAGAGAGCGAGCGCCAGACAGACAGGCAGAGAGAGAGCGAGCGACAGGCAGAGAGAGCGAGCGACAGGCAGAGAGAGCGAGCGACAGGCAGAGAGAGCGAGCGCCAGACAGACAGGCAGAGAGAGCGAGCGCCAGACAGACAGGCAGAGAGAGCGAGCGCCAGACAGACAGGCAGAGAGAGCGAGCGCGACAGCCAGAGAGAGCGAGCGCGACAGCCAGAGAGAGCGAGCGCGACAGCCAGAGAGAGCGAGCGCGACAGCCAGAGAGAGCGAGCGCGACAGCCAGAGAGCGAGCGCCACAGCCAGAGAGAGCGAGCGCGACAGCCAGAGAGAGCGAGCGCGACAGCCAGAGAGAGCGAGCGCGACAGCCAGAGAGAGCGAGCGCGACAGCCAGAGAGAGCGAGCGCGACAGCCAGAGAGAGCGAGCGCGACAGCCAGAGAGAGCGAGCGCGACAGCCAGAGAGAGCGAGCGCGACAGCCAGAGAGAGCGAGCGCGACAGCCAGAGAGAGCGAGCGCGACAGCCAGAGAGAGCGAGCGCGACAGCCAGAGAGAGCGAGCGCGACAGCCAGAGAGAGCGAGCGCGACAGCCAGAGAGAGGCAGAGAGCGCGACAGCCAGAGAGAGGCAGAGAGAGCGACAGGCAGAGAGAGCGCGAGAGCCAGAGAGATCGAGAGAGAGCGACAGGCAGAGAGAGCGACAGGCAGAGAGAGCGCGAGAGCCAGAGAGATCGAGAGAGAGCGACAGGCAGAGAGAGCGAGAGCCCATTTTAATGCTTATTTATGTTCCCTTGTGTACTTTAACCATTTGTACATCGTTACAACACTGCATATATACACACACATGACATTTGTAATGTCTTTATTCTTTTGTCCTCATACGTGCTACCTATATCCCCCCAATAGAATCCCCATACTTTAACGATGACAGCTTCTCCATCCTAGAGGGGGAGATCAACCATTTCCAGGCCCAAGGACATGTACTAGTCTGTGCCAACCTAAATACCAGAACTGGACAAGTACCTGACACCCTCAGCACACATGGGGACAAACACCTACCTGGAGTTGACAGCATTCCCTCCCCCACATGCTCCCCTAGACACAACTACAACAACATAACCAACAAAAATGGGTCACAACTCCTGTTGCTCTGTCGGATGTTGAGCATGGACATAGTCAATGGTAGGCGTCGAGGGGACTCCTATGGTAGGTAGACCTATAGCTCATCTCTTGGCAGTAGTACGGTAGAATACTTTATCACTGATCTCAAAAGGACCGGAATAATATTAATAAATGTTATAGATGGAAGGAAAGTGGTGTGGAAAAGTACCAAAAAACTATTTGGCAACAAACTCAATCCCTTCTAGACAAAATGTTTCACTGTGAAACGTTTGACCACTCAGCTTGCCTGTCAAATCTAAAAATCACTAGTGAACAACAACGGAAAATGGTTTGATGAAGACTGCAAAAACCTAGGAACAAAACAGAAACCTATCCAACCAAAAACAGAGACCCTGAGCCTCGCCTTCACTATGGTGAATCACTAAAACAATAGACACACACAACGGAAAAAGGAACAGCACATCAGAAACGTAATTGAAGAATCCATGGAATCTAACCACTAATAGGAAAACTCTAAACAAACACGAAGAGTTATCTATCCAAAACGAAGATGGATAAACCACCAATATTTTTGGCTCTATGATCATATACAAATCTTAGAATCAACTATTAAAGACTACTAGAACTCACTGGATTCTCCAATTACATTGAATGAACTACAGGACAAAATACAAACCCTACAACCCAAAAAGGCCTGTGGTGTTGATGGTATCCTAAATGAAATGATAAAATATACAGACCACAAATTGCAATTGACTATACTTGATCATCCTTGGCTCTGGCATCTTCCCCAATATTTGGAACCAAGGACTTATCACCACAATCTACAAAAGTGGAGACAAATTTGACCCCAACAACTACCGTGGGATCTGCGTCAACAGCAACCTTGGGAAAATCCTTTGCATTACCATTAACAGCAGACTCGTACATTTCCTCAGCGATGAACGAATGTGAAATGTACTTCTTACCAAGTTATCGTACGACAGACAACATATTCACCATACGAGAGAGAGAGCGAGCGAGAGACCCCGACAGGCAGAGAGAGAGAGAGAGACCCCGACAGGCAGAGAGCGAGAGACCCCCACAGGCAGAGAGAGAGACTCCAGAGTCTGTGCATGATGTGACTTACCAGGGCCAGGTACCAGGATGTCCGGTCTGTCCCAGACTGAATACTGGCCACTTTACCCAGCAGGTCATCATTTAGCCTCCTCCTATCCTCACTGTCGTCATCACTGGACGACGACTCCTTGTCATCGTTCGCACTGAGGGGTTGAACAAGGGGACTACGTCAGAACAGAATCTTTCATCTCAGTCAGAAGCTTCTATCTACAGAGCTCTATAGCAGCTCAACACTATCAAACACAGGCCTATATTGGAGCCAGTTACAAATGTCATTTAACAGTCACATTTTGTTAAACTTGATCATAATTGGTAATGGGAACATGCCCAGGTATCGAACTATGTCGTTGTATTTTTTATTTTTTTTACCTTTATTTAACTAGGCAAGTCAGTTAAGAACAAATACTTATTTTCAATGACGGCCTAGGGTTAACTGCCTCTTCAGGGGCAGAACGACAGATTTGTATCTTGTCAGCTCGGTGGTTTGAACTTGCAACCTTCCGGTTACTAGTCCAACGCTCTAACCACTAGGCTACGCTGCCGCCCCGTGCGTGAGAAAAGGATTCAGAGACCTTTTCCACATTGTTACGTTACAGCCTCATTCTAAAATTGATTTAAAAACATTCTCAATCTACACACAATATCCCATAAAAACAAAGCAAAGACAGGTTTTTAGAAATGTTGCAAGTTTATTCAAAATAAACTGAAATATCACATTAACATAAGTATTTAGACCCTTTACCTTTGTTAAAGCACCTTTGGCAGTGATTATGGCCTCGACTCTTCTTGGGTATGACCCTACAAGCTTGACACCTTACTTGGGGAGTCACAACTATTCTTCCCTGCAGAACGTCTCAATCTCTGTCAAGTTGGATGGGGAGCATCATTGCACAGCTATTTTTAGGTCTCTCAAGAGATGTTCAATAGGGTTCAAGTCCGGGCTCTGGCTGGACCACTCAATAACATTCATAGACTTGTCCCGAAGCCACTCCTGTGTGGGTCATTAGGGTCATTGCCGTGTTGTAAAGTGAACCTTTACCCCAGTCTGAGGTCCTGAGCACTCTGGAGCAGGTTTTCATCAAAGATCTGTACTTTGCGCCGTTCGTCTTTACCTAAATGCTGACTAGGTCTCCCAGTCGATGCCGATGAAAAACACCACCATAGCATGCTGCTGCCACCACTATGCTTCACCGTAGAGACAGTGCCAGGTTTCTACCAGACGTGATGCTTGGCATTCAGGCCAAAGAGTTTGATCTTGGTTTCATCAGACCAGATAATCTGGTTTCTCATGGTCAGAGTCCTTTAGGTACCTTTTGGCAAACTCCAAGTGGACTGCCATGAGCCTTTTCCTGAGGAGTGGCTTCCGTCTGGCCACTCTACCATAAAGGCCTGATTGGTGGAGTGCTGCAGAGATGGTTGTCCTTCTGGAAGGTTCTCCCATCTCCACAGAGGAACTCTGGAGCTCAGTCAGAGTGACCATCCGGTTCTTGGTCACCTCCCTGACCAAGAATGTCAATGGATGTCCCCCAATTGCTCAGTTTTGCAGAGCGGCAAGCTCTTGTAAGAGTCTTGCTGGTCCCAAAGTTCATCCATTTAAGGATGGAGTCCACTGTGTTCTTGGAAACCTTCAACGCTGCAGAAATGTTTTTGGTACCCATACCCAGATAGGTGCCCCGACACCATCCTGTCTCAGAGTTCTACGGACAACTCCTTTGACCTCATGGCTTGGTTTTTGCTCTGACATGCACTGTCAACTGTGGGACCTTACATAGACAGGTTTGTGCATTTTCAAATCATGTCCAATCAACTGAATTTACCACAGGTGGACTCCAATGAAGTTGAAACATCAAGGGAAACAGGATGTACCTGGGTCCAATTTCAAGTCTCATTACAAAGGGTCTGAATACTTATGTAAATAAGGTATTGCAGTATATTTTGTCATTGTTTGCTTTGTCATTACGGGGTATTGTGTGTAGATTGCTGAGATTTTTATTTAAATCAATCCCAGAAAAAGTCTGTAATGTAACAAAATGTGGATAAAGGGGGTCTGAAAATGTGTATAATGACCATTTTTGAATGGACACAGCAGAGCATCTACAGAAGCATGTTTGCATATTAAAATCTTACTGGGAAATGTAAGCGGTAGTGCAGGTTAGGTCATCAAACCGTATCAAAAGAAAGAACACAGTGGTACCATATGGCCCACTGCAGGGCAGCACTTAAAAAAAACTCCACTCAAACTTTTGGGGTCATTTTCCCATTAGTCCACTGTTGATATGCTTAACACCCCGGCAGTCCTACAATCTAAGCTAGATGCCCTCAATCTCACACAAATCATCAAGGAACCCACCAGGTACAACCCTAAATCTGTAAACAAGGGCACCCTCATAGACGTCATCCTGACCAACTGGCCCTCCAAATACACCTCCGCTGTCTTCAACCAGGATCTCAGCGATCACTGCCTCATTGCCTGTATCCGCTACGGAGCCGCAGTCAAACGACCACCCCTCATCACTGTCAAACGCTCCCTAAAACACTTCTGTGAGCAGGCCTTTCTAATCGACCTGGCCCGGGTATCCTGGAAGGACATTGACCTCATCCCGTCAGTTGAGGATGCCTGGTCATTCTTTAAAAGTAACTTCCTCACCATTTTAGATAAGCATGCTCCGTTCAAAAAATGCAGAACCAAGAACAGATATAGCCCTTGGTTCACTCCAGACCTGACTGCCCTCGACCAGCACAAAAACATCCTGTGGCGGACTGCAATAGCATCGAATAGTCCCCGCGCTATGCAACTGTTCAGGGAAGTCAGGAACCAATACACGCAGTCAGTCAGGAAAGCTAAGGCCAGCTTCTTCAGGCAGAAGTTTGCATCCTGTAGCTCAAACTCCAAAAAGTTCTGGGACACTGTGAAGTCCATGGAGAACAAGAGCACCTCCTCCCAGCTGCCCACTGCACTGAGGCTAGGTAACACGGTCACCACCGATAAATCCTTGATAATCGAAAACTTCAACAAGCATTTCTCAACGGCTGGCCATGCCTTCCGCCTGGCTACTCCAACCTCGGCCAACAGCTCCGCCCCCCCCGCAGCTACTCGCTCAAGCCTCTCCAGGTTCTCCTTTACCCAAATCCAGATAGCAGATGTTCTGAAAGAGCTGCAAAACCTGGACCTGTACAAATCAGCTGGGCTTGACAATCTGGACCCTCTAGTTCTGAAACTATCCGCCACCATTGTCGCAACCCCTATTACCAGCCTGTTCAACCTCTCTTTCATATCGTCTGAGATCCCCAAGGATTGGAAAGCTGCCGCAGTCATCCCCCACTTCAAAGGGGGAGACACCCTGGACCCAAACTGTTACAGACCTATATCCATCCTGCCCTGCCTATCTAAGGTCTTCGAAAGCCAAGTCAACAAACAGGTCACTGACCATCTCGAATCCCACCGTACCTTCTCCGCTGTGCAATCTGGTTTCCGAGCCGGTCACGGGTGCACCTCAGCCACGCTCAAGGTACTAAACGATATCATAACCGCCATCGATAAAAGACAGTACTGTGCAGCCGTCTTCATAGACCTTGCCAAGGCTTTCGACTCTGTCAATCACCGTATTCTTATCGGCAGACTCAGTAGCCTCGGTTTTTCGGATGACTGCCTTGCCTGGTTCACCAATTACTTTGCAGACAGAGTTCAGTGTGTCAAATCGGAGGGCATGCTGTCCGGTCCTCTGGCAGTCTCTATGGGGGTGCCACAGGGTTCAATCCTAGGGCCGACTCTTTTCTCAGTATATATCAATGATGTTGCTCTTGCTGCGGGCGATTCCCTGATCCACCTCTACGCAGGCGACACCATTCTATATACTTCCGGCCCGTCCTTGGACACTGTGCTATCTAACCTCCAAACGAGCTTCAATGCCATACAACACTCCTTCCGTGGCCTCCAACTGCTCTTAAACGCTAGTAAAACCAAATGCATGCTTTTCAACCGTTCGCTGCCTGCACCCGCACGCCTGGCCAGCATCACCACCCTGGATGGTTCCGACCTTGAATATGTGGACATCTATAAGTACCTAGGTGTCTGGCTAGACTGCAAACTCTCCTTCCAGACTCATATCAAACATCTCCAATCGAAAATCAAATCAAGAGTCGGCTTTCTATTCCGCAACAAAGCCTCCTTCACTCACGCCGCCAAACTTACCCTAGTAAAACTGACTATCCTACCGATCCTCGACTTCGGCGATGTCATCTACAAAATTGCTTCCAACACTCTACTCAGCAAACTGGATGCAGTTTATCACAGTGCCATCCGTTTCGTCACTAAAGCACCCTATACCACCCACCACTGCGACTTGTATGCTCTAGTCAGCTGGCCCTCGCTACATATTCGTCGCCAGACCCACTGGCTCCAGGTCATCTACAAGTCCATGCTAGGTAAAGCTCCGCCTTATCTCAGTTCACTGGTCACGATGGCAACACCCATCCGTAGCACGCGCTCCAGCAGGTGTATCTCACTGATCATCCCTAAAGCCAACACCTCATTTGGCCGCCTTTCGT
This sequence comes from Oncorhynchus clarkii lewisi, assembly GCF_045791955.1. Classification (NCBI taxonomy): domain Eukaryota; kingdom Metazoa; phylum Chordata; class Actinopteri; order Salmoniformes; family Salmonidae; genus Oncorhynchus; species Oncorhynchus clarkii. The sequence continues at coordinate 30,666,572 of NC_092171.1, read as the reverse complement.
TCCAGTTCTCTGCTGCCTGTGACTGGAACGAATTGCAAAAATTGCTGAAGTTGGAGACTTTTATCTCCCTCACCAACTTCTAACATCTGCTATCTGAGCAATAGCAGATGTTAGAAGTTGGTGAGGGAGATAAAAGCTAACCGAGCGCTGCAGCTGTACATAGTCTATCGGTAAACAGCACACCCATTTTTACCTACCTCATCCCCATACTGTTTTTATTTATTTACTTTTCTGCTCTTTTGCACACCAATATCTCTACCTGTACATGACCATCTGATCATTTATCACTCCAGTGTTAATCTGCAAAATTGTAATTATTCGCCTACCTCCTCATGCCTTTTGCACACAATGTATATAGACTCTTTTTTTTTTCTACTGTGTTATTGACTTGTTAATTGTTTACTCCATGTGTAACTCTGTGTTGTCTGTTCACACTGCTATGCTTTATCTTGGCCAGGTCGCAGTTGCAAATGAGAACTTGTTCTCAACTAGCCTACCTGGTTAAATAAAGGTGAAATAAAAATAATAAAATAAAAAAATACAGTTCTAAAATGTTTTACATGTCAGCAGTCAAGTTTAAGATATTGGACGTGCAAGAAGCAAAACGCATCACATGATGTGGAAAGTGACATGTTGCTTCTTGAAAGTCAAATAACTTGAAAACTTGACATAAAATAATCCAAAGGTTGTTTTTGAGTGGAATTTTGCTTTAAAAGGTTAATTTAGAAGGGTGGGATTGGGGTAAAGGTGAGGATTAAATAAGAGGTAAAGTGAAAGGGTCAACTTACTGAGCCTGAGATGACCTCCTTCCTCCGCGGTTTCCCTTCTTCCCGATGACGGGGGTGCCAAAGTGCTCCGGGTTGGTCAGGGGCAGTTGGTCCAACGTCTAGATAACAACAGAGAGAGATAGAGAGGAGTAAGAAGAGGGAGCGAGAGGAGGAATTTTAATCAACGTATCAAAGAGCAACATAACGGAGAGACCACCAAATCAAATGTCCAAGAAGACAGTCAGGTCAGAAGACCAGTCCTCTTACCTCGCTCTCAGCAAAATGTCTCTCGCCCTTAAGACACAGAGACGTCCTGCGGAGTGTCTTCTCATCTCCATCGTCAAACACTGGAATACAGTGGGAAGCAGTTCCTTTGTAATGTTTACATTTGATATTCATCCAGAACAATTTACAGGAGCAATTAGGATTAAGTGCCATGTTCAAGGGCACTTTGAAAGCGTTTTCACCTACTTGGCTCAGGGATTTGAACCGGCAACCTTTCGGTTACTGGCCCAACACTCTTAACCGGTAGGCTACCTGCCACCAAGATGGTATTTATTTTAAAACACTAACACCAAAGTATACTGCTCCCAAGGATCATAGACAAATAAACTCAGCGAAAAAGAAACGTCCTCTTTCAGGACGCTGTCTTTCAAAGATAACTCGTAAAAATCCAAATATCCAAACAGATCTTCACTGTTTCCCATGCTTGTTTAATGAACCATAAATTATTAATGAACATGCACCTGTGGAACAGTGGTCAAGACACTAACAGCTTACAGACGGTAGGCAATTAAGGTCACAGTTATTAAAACTTAGGACACTAAGAGAGTCCAGTCTACTGACTCTGAAAAACACCAAAAGAAAGATGCCCAGGGTCCCTGTTCATCTGTGTGAACGTGGCATGCAGCAAGGAGGCATGAGGACCGCAGGCAATAAATTGCAATGTCCGTACTGTGAGACGTCTAAGACAGCACGACAGGGAGACAGAACAGACAGCTGATCGTCCTCGTAGTGGCAGACCACGTGTAACACCTGCACAGGATCGGTACATCCGAACATCACACGGGCGTGACAGGTACCGGATGGCAACAACAACTGCCCGAGTTACACCAGGAACGCACAATCCCTCCATCAGTGCTCAGACTGTCCGCAATAGGCTGAGAGAAGCTGGACTGAGGGCTTGTAGGCCTGTCGTAAGGCAGGTCCTCACCAGACATCGCCAGGAAACAACGTTGCCTATGGGCACAAACCCACCGTTGCTGGACCTAACAGGACTGGCAAAAAGTGCTCTTCACTGACGAGTTGCGGTTTTGTCTCACATGAGGTGATGGTTGGATTCGCGTTTATCGTCGAAGGAATGAGCGTTACACCGAGGCCTGCAGGATCGATTTGGAGGTGGAGGGTCGGTCATGGTCTGGGGCGGTGTGTCACAGCATCATCGGACTGAGCTTGTTGGCATTGCAGGCAATCTCAAAGCTGTGCGTTACAGGGAAGACATCCTCCCCCCTCATGTGGTACCCTTCCTGCAGGCTCATCTTGACATGACCCCAGCATGACAATGCCACCAGCCATACTGCTCGTTCTGTGCGTGATTTCCTGCAAGACAGGAATGTCAGTGTTCTGCCTTGGCCAGCAAGTTCCCAGAAAAGTCAGGGAACTTGCAGGTGCCTTGGTAGAAGAGTGGGGTAACATTTCACAGCAAGAACGGGCAAATCTGGTGCAGTCCGTGAGGATATGCACTGCAGTACTTAACACAGCTGGTGGCCACACCAGATACTGACTGTTACTTGTGATTTTGAGAATAGTCAAAACGCAACCAAACAAAGACCTATGTAGTCTACCATTATCAGGTGATAACAGGAGCAGGACTTCTTGTAAACTAGTTTAAGTGTTGTTAAATGAACCTACCCACTGTGTACCAACTGGCGTCTGTAAGTTTGTTGATGGTTGCCTCACTGCAGATCCCCTCTGCACTCTTCACCTCCACTGTGGAGCCCACCTGCAAAAAGATGCCAGGGAGATGAGACAGACCCCTCATATGAGCTGCTCTTACACTCCCATTTTAAAAATAACTCAAAATGGCAACCGTAAAATCTGCAATATGTAACTTTTTGGGCGACCCGACCAAATTCACATAGAAATTAGAGTTTGGAACTAACTGATCTGTTATTGTCATTGAAAGCAAGTCTAAGAAGCGGTAGATCTGTTCTATGTGCAGTATTTATATGCTTCCCGTTCTTAAGTTAGTTTGTGTCTTTTACTTTCAGTTTTATACACCAGCTCAAAACACAATATTTTTGGTTATGGAAAATATATTTCACAGTGGTTTAAGATGATCAAATTATATACACGTCACATGCACTGAATACAACCTTAACGTGAAATGCTTGCTTAGAAGCTCTTAACCAACAATGCAGTACAAGAAATAATTTCCCAAGTAAACTCAAGTAAAAACAATTTTTTACAGGGGGTACCGGTACCGAGTCTGTGTGTGGGTTACAGGTTAGTAGAGGTCATTTGTAAAGTGACTATGCATAGATATTAAACAGCGGGTAGCAGCAGCATAAAAACAGGGGGGGGGGGGGGGGGGGGGTCAATGTAAATAGTCCGGGTGGCCATTTGATTAATTGTTCAGCAGTCTTATGGCTTGGGGTAGAAGCTGTTAAGCCTGGTCCTAGACTTGGCGTTCCGGTACCGCTTGCCGTGCGATAGCAGAGAGAAGTCTATGACGGGTGACTGGAGTCTGACAGTTTTATGGGCTTTCCTCAGACACCGCTTAGTATATTAGGTCCTCTATGGCAGGAAGCTTGGCCCCAGTGAAGTACTGGTTAAGTGTACAGGCCCACTCCACTACAGTCCATCAAGTTTAATGGGGCCCTGTTCAGCCCTCCATTTCCTATAGTCCATGATCAGCTCCTTTGTCTTTATCACATTGAGGGATAAGTTGTCCCAGCACCACATTGCCAGGTCTCGGACTTCCTCCCTATAGGCTGTCTCATCGTTGTCGGTGATCAGGCCTACTACTGTTGTGTCTACAGCAAACTTGATGGTATTGGAGTCGTGGAAGTACAGAACTGGACTAAGCACGCACGCCGAGGGGCCCGTGTTGAGGATCAGCATGTCAGATGTGTTGTTGCCTACCCTTACCACCTGGGGGTGGCCCATCAAAAAGTCCAGGATCCAGTTGCAGAGGTAGGTGTTTAGTTCCAGGGTCCTTAGCTTAGAGATGAGCTTCGTGGGCACTATGGTGTTGAACGCTGAGCTTATGGTCAATGAACAGTATTCTCACAGGTGGGAAAGGGCAGTGTGGAGTGTGATTGGAATGGGTCTAGTGTTTACAGCATGATGTTGTTGATGTGAGCCATGACCATTCTTTCAAAGCACTTCATGGCTACCGACGTGAGTGCTACGGGCGGTAATCATTCAGGCAGGTTACCTTCACTTTCTTGGGCACAGGTTACGATGGTGGTGTTTGTAACATGTAGGCATTTCAGATTCGGTCAGGAAAAAGTTTAAAATGGCAGTGAAGACACTTGCCAGTTGGTCCACGCATGCTTTGAGTACACGTCCTGGTAATCCGTCTGGCTCCGCGGCTTTGTGAATGTAGACCTTTTTTTAAAAGGTTATGCTCACATCGGCTATAGAGCGCTTGATCACACAGTCATCCGGAACAGCTGGTGCTCTCATGCAAGCTTCAGTGTTGTTTGCCTCAAAGCGAGCATGAAAGGAATTTCGCGCGCCTATTTGGCTCGCATCACTGAGCAACTCGCGGCTGGGTTTCCCTTTGTTGTGGGTAATAGTTTAAGCCCTGCCACATCTGGCGAGTGTCAGAGCCGGTGTAGTAAGATTCAATCTTAGTCCTGTATTGGCGCTTTGCCTGTTTGATGGTTCATCTGAAGGAACAGCAGGATTTCTTAAAAGCGTCCGGATTAGTCTCCCGCTGCTTGAAGGCGGCAGCTCTAGCCTGTAGCTCGTTGGGGATGTCTGTAATCCATGGATTCTGGTTGGGATATATATGTACAGTCCCTGTTAGGACAACATCGTTGATGCACTTATTGAAGAAGCCGGTGACTGAGGTGGTGTACTCAATGCCATTGGATGAATCCCGGAACGTATTCCAGTCTGTGCTAGCAAGACAGTCCTGTAGCGTAGCATCAACATCATCTGACCAATTCCGTATTGAGCGAGTCACTGATACGTCCTGCTTCAGTTTTTGCTTGTAAGCAGGAATCAGGAGGATAGAATTATGGTCAGATTTCCCAAATGGAGGGCAAGGGAGAGCTCTGTAAGAGTCTCTGTGTGTGGAGTAAAGGTGGTCTAGAGTTGTTTTTTTGTGCCTCTGGTTGCACATGTGATATGCTGGTAGAAATGAGGTAGAACAGATTTAAGTTTGCCTGCATTAAAGTCCCCGGCCACTAGGAGCGCTAATGCTGGATGAGCATTTTATTGTTTGCTTATGGCATAGACCGCAATCAACGAGCTGTATTAGTGCCAGCATCGCTTTGTGGCGGTAAAGACTGCTACGAATAATATAGATGAGAACTCTTGGTGCGATCTACAGCTTATGAGGTATTCTACATCAGGCGAGCAAAACCTCCAGACTTAATATTAGACATTGCGCACCAGCAGTTGACAAACTAGACAAATAGACAAACACGCCCCTCGCTTTACCAGACGTAGCTACACTTTTGTGCCGATGCATGGAGAAGCCAGCCAGCTCTATATAATCCTTGTCGTCGTTTAACTACGTCTCAGTGAAACAAGATATTACAATTAATGTCCCGTTGGTTGTATAGTCTTAGATTGTCCAGTTTGTTTTCCAATGATTGCATGTTGGTCAATAATACGGAGGGTAGTGGTGGTTTACTTATTCGTCTGAAAATTCTTAGAAGGCACCCCACCCTCCTCCCCCCTTTTCTCCATCTTATCTTCACGAGGATGATTGAGATGTGGTCCTTGTCTCGACAAAGCAGTACATCCTTCTTGTCAGACATTAAAGAAAAATCTTTGTCCAGTTCGAGGTGAGCAAATCGCTGTTCTGATGTCCAGAAGCTCTTTTCGGTCATAAGAGACGGTAGCAGCAACATTATGTACAGAATGAGTGACAGACAATGCTAAATGTATATTTTTTTAAACATTTTAAATAGCACAGTTGGTTAGAAGCCCGTAAAACGGCAGCCATCCCCTCTTGGTACAATGATTCTCTACATAAGGCAAATTATTTGAATTTTAGCAACCAGGAAATGGTGGAGCAATTTCTGAATATTGCATCTCAAATCAATTCTTCTCTAAAGAAAGAAACGTGACTGGGTAAAGTGAAAGCCCATGACACGTGTTCGAACAGTAAAAAAGGGAACCACACACGGTGTACAATAAATAGATCATGACAGAAAAACTGAGGCCATTTTAAATCTTAAGGCAACTTTGAATGTTAAACACTCTGGCATTAAAAATCAGCACACACACACAAAAAACTGCACTACCATTGATGCTTACAGTTGTTGAAAAACAGGTGATCAGTGTAAATTGCCAGGGCATTAGTCACATGAACATTGCAGTCAGGCAATATACATGAACTTCACGTCGACAATACCTTGTCTGTACCGGTTCTATATGCCTGTACCCTGTAGGACATTATGCTGTCATAAGTACAGAACCATTGTTATATCCAACAGATCGGAATCTCAGAATCATGTGACAAACAGATGATTCTGAGAATCAAAAGAACAATGAGGGCCTAATTAATTTATTGCATATCATGCTGTGGGGAGTTTGGTGATGCAATGCCAGTTAGTTCCAAACTTACCCTCAACTGTCCTTTCACTTGGTCATCTTGAACAACTTGTGAGGTAGTGTCTCCTTTGAGCATCACCTAGGGAGAGAGGAGGGAAACAAAAGGAATTAAGTCAAGGTGGAATAATCTAGTTGAGTAACAGAAAACGTTCCTCTTCCTGACTAGCCACGAAATATATGACAAATGACATTATATTTGACAAGTCAGTTTACCAAGGAGCCTATAGACGAACCTCACATGCCAACGCTGGAAGGCACAGTTGTACAAACAGGCGGTTCCAGCTACAGATGGTTTAAGATCTAATACAATAGTAAGCATGTGCTTCTAGTACTACCAGGGAATGGTGCATAATAGCCTTCACCCATCTTTCTATGTGGAGAAAGTTCAAATGGGGCTTCCTACCTCATCCCATGAACACTAGACCAATTAAATAATCAATCAAGGGTACTCTGACCTTGTGACAATCATAATGGAAGAGCAGAAGCAAAGGAGAACAGCGGAGAATACAGGTGGTCAGGTCACAATGCTGCTACCTGGTGATTGGTGTAGGATCACTTGACCTTAAAACAATAACCATCATCAGCCCTGACCTATAGGCAGGTTCACCAGTTCAGTGGCACCCACATTTTCACAATGGTGTTTTAAGGAATAATTAAAAAAGCACATATGAACCAAAATTCCTCGGCCTATCGGTTGTTGGAAAAAATACAAAACCAGATTCATTAGGCCCTAGTCTGTGTATTTAACATGATTGGGCAGGGATGTAGCCATGGGTGGGCCTTGGATGGCATAGGCCCATCCAATCAGAATGAGTTTCCCCCCACAAAAGGGCTATATTAAAGACAAATACTCCTCAGCACCCCTCCTAAGATGATCCCGCAGGTGAAGAAGAAGCTGGATGTGGTGGTCCTGCACTGGCATGGTTACACATGGTCTGCGGTTGTGAGACCGGTTGGACATACTACAAAATTATCTAAAATGACTTTGGGGGCAGCTTATGGTAGAGAAATTAACATTCAATTCTCTGGCAACAGCTCTGGTGGATATACCTGCAGTCAGGATGCCAATTGCACGCTCCCACAAAACTTCACATCTGAAGCATTGTGTTGTAACAACTGCTAATTTTAAAGTTGCCTTTTATTGTCCCCAGCACAGATTTCAGGGATTTTTAATTGCAGCTCAAGAAACAAGGGACCAACACTGTTCAGTGTATTTAATGTGAAACGTGTGTTTTACCCAACGTTAAAGCCAACACGCTGTAACCAACGCAGTCATGATGAGACTATCACCAGCGTTTGTTATGATATGACTAAATTAACTATTTTCAGAGTGTCTAGTTGGGACTGCGTAGGTCACATATTAGCCTAGGGGTCTCCATCCAACATGTAGATCGCGAACTACCAGTAGCTCGCAGCCCAACTATGAGTAGCTCGCTAATCAATTCTGTAAGTACCAGCATTGGTAACACTGTATATGGATAGTCCATCTGTAGATGCTTTACCTACTATCTGTAACATTTCAACTAATCTACTAACCCTAAACTTAGCAAGCAGTTGATTAGCAACAGATAGTAGGATCATCTCTAGAGCATCTACAGATGGAAAATCCGGACTATCCAAATAAAGGGTGATTGATGCATGCATTCTTTTTTTAATGTGTTCCATCGCAAACAGTCAACCATAAAGCTCCCAGCCACTGTCCAATCAAAGACACATCAACATTATCCCACCCCTGGTTAGCCACTGTTGGCTTAAAAAGCCAAACGTAACACAATATATGCCAATTAATTCCCAGCAAAATTGCCGTCCGTCTGTTTGGTGGGCGCATTTGTCTATCACTCTGTATGTATAGCCAGTTAGCGATGCTAATGATAACAGTCTTGTGGGTAGATAAAGACTTTCCCAAAAAACTCTCAAATGCAAATTAGGCTTACCTGACATTACTAGATCATGATTATTTGTATAATTTGTGTGGCAATTGTGTTGCAAACTCTGCCATGACATATGGTGCAGCAGTAGGCTAAACCAACACATTCCTTTCTTGCCCGATGCACAGATGAAGGGGAATTACACTCAAATCACAAATGCGTTGTCTTTTTTCCATACCTAAAAAAAATACTATTTTTTAAATGGTATTTCCATGTGATTTAAGCATTGACATGACTCAGAACAAAATTTGTTGTTGTTGCTCTATGAATAATTATAATATTGAAAAAATTAAGTAAAAAAATAGGATTCAGGAAAATACTAAATATGATTTTATGGGGCCCCCTTAGTTGTTTACTAACCATTATTTTACCAGTTATATTGACAGAGAAAACATCTCTTGTACACCAAGGATCCGGGGAAGAGTCACAGGGTAGAGGAGAAGGACATACCTATTTGAAAGCTATATATAAAAAATATTTTAAAAAGTATGCTAGAAAAGGTTGAATACCCCTGGATTAGCATAATGCTTTCTGAAACAAACTAAGCAACTGTTCATAGAACAAGGTCTATGTGAAAGATGTCACTGGCATACACTAACATTTAGATGGGGGGTGGGGGGGCAGGGGGTCCTTTTGCAGCAAAAATGTGACTGAAACTGGACAATCAGCTTGTCTACACACACACACACATATATATACATACATACATACATCACACACACAACAAATCCTTGTCCAATTTGGACATCAACATTTGCACCCTTTCACAGTACTCCCTTGTTTGATTAGAATGTTGTCTGTGTCCCAAATGGCACCCTCTTCCCTATATAGTGCAATACTTTTGACCCCAGCCCCATTCCGTTTATAGTAGTGCACTATTAGGAGAATGGGGTGTCATTTGAGAAGGAGCCATTGTTGTGCCGTGCTCTTACCTTAACCTTCACCGTCCGTTTAACAGTCTTGATTTTTGCCTCACAGAAGGCACCTCTGTATTTCGCGCTGACCTCTGTCCCCACGGTCAGGTAGGCAGGCTCGTCCGCTGCCTATGAGAAAAACAGACACCCCGGTAACATTTATCATTGTACTTTCTTAGAAAGTAAACACAGACCATGTTTGGCCACTATTGAAAGAGATGTCCAGGAAGCATGATGCCACAAACATTGCATTAGAGGTTTTTCAACTCAATAACATTTGTTGTCTTGCTCAGGAAGAGGTGGGCAATGCAGTCTGAAAATTGTCATATACAGTGAAGCCTACATGAAAACTTTAACATTGAAATTAAATATACAGTACCAGTCAAAAGTTGACACACCTACTAATTCAAGTTTTTTTTACTATGTTCAACACTGTAGAATAATAGATAAGACAAACTATTAACACATATGGAATCCTGTTGTAACCAAAAAAGTGTTAGTCAAAATGTATTTTATATTTGAGATTCTTCAAAGTAGCCATGCTTTGCACAATCTTGGCACTCTCAACCAGCTTCATGAGGAAGTCACCTGGAATGCATTTCAATGAACAGGTGTGCCTTGTTAAAAGTTAATTTGTGGAATTTCTTTCCTCAATGCGTTTGAGCCAGTTGTGGTGTGACATGGTAGGGGTGGTATACAGAAGATATATGGATTTGGGCTTTTACCACATAGGGCTTATGGCAAGAACAGTTCAAATAAGCAAAAAGAAATGATAGTCCATCATTTAGGTCAGTCAATCCAGAACATTTCCAAAACTTTGAAAGTTTCTTCAAGTGCAGTCGCAAAAACCATCAAGCGCTATGATGAAACTGCCTCTCATGAGGACCGCTGCACCTCAGATTGCAGCCCAAATAAATACTTCACATAATGAGTTCAAATAACAGACATCTCAACATCAACTGTTCAGAGGAGACTGCGTGAATCAGGCCTTCGTGGTCAAATTGCTGAAAAGAAACCACTACTAAAGATCACCAATAAGAAGACTCACTTGGGCCAAGAAACACAAGCAATGGACATTAGACCGGTGGAAATCTGTCCTTTGGTCTGATGAGTCCAAATTTGAGATTTTTGGTTCCAACCGCTGTGTCTTTGTGAGATGCAGAGTAGGTTAACAGATGATCTCTGCATGTGTGGTTCCCACCGTGAAGTATGGAGGAGGTGGTGTGATGGTGCTTTGCTGGTGACACTGTGATTTATTTAGAATTCAAGGCACATTTAACCAGCATGGCTACCACAGCATTCTGCAGCGATACGCCACCCCATCTGGTTTGCGCTTAGTGGGACTATCATTTGTTTTTCAACAGGACAATGACCCAACACACGTCCAGGCAGTGTAAGAGGTATTTGATCAAGATAGAGAGTGATGGAGTGCTGCTTCAGATGACCTGGCCTCAACCCAATTGAGATGGTTTGGGATGAGTTGGACTGCAGAGTGAAGGAAAAGCAGCCAACGAGTGCACAGCATGTGGGAACTCCTTCAAGACTGTTGGAAAAGCATTCCAGGTGAAGCTTTGAGCAAATGCAGAGTGTGCAAAGCTGTCATCAAGGCAAAGGGTGGCTACTTTGAAGATCTAAAATAACACCTTATCGGTTACTACATGATTCCATGTGTTATTTCATAGTTTGATGTCTTCACTATTATTCTACAATGTAGAAAATAGTAAAAAAAATAATAAAAAAAAAACCCTTGAATGAGTTGGTGTGTCCAAACTTTTGACTGGTACTGTATGTGACATTGACACCTTCAAACTGTCATATATTGTTGCCAACCATATAGACAGTTGTCCCCCAGACTCTTTGCAAGCCAAGTGAAAGAGGCGTCGGCTTCACTGCTGTTTTCAACTGAGGTTAGCCAAGTGACTTACCTTCATCGTAGAGGCTATTTGAGGGAGTCCAGCTCGATTTGTTTTGATTGCTGTAAAACAAGATAGGAATTGCAGATTAATAAAGGTGTCAAAACAGCCGTGATTCGGACTAAATCATTTTTAGTCGAAAAAGAGTAAATATGCTAACCGGCTAACGACGAACTAGCCTGCTACTTCTAACGCATTCTTTTCAAGCTCGATGCAGCCCCCTCCCTCCAGACTCACAAAAATGTGTGGCTACTGGCTACTGGCTATCTAGTTTAACTGTATGTTCATGCTGATTGTTAACAGACAAAAAAAAACGTAAAAAGCATTAAAAAATAATATTATCAACAGCTCAGCGTTGGCATACTACAAGGACGTTGCACATAGACAACAGACAGAATAGTGCGTGTTCCTTCCCGCTTTGCTCGCAATCTGACTGTGTCACGTCGCCATCATAGCTCGCCGTGCTGCACCATGTCAGGCTGGGAGCTCATTCCTAACTGCTTGTGAAATACAGAGGAGCTGGCTACAAAAGGTGTACCAGTCTCTTAGACAATATGTTTTAGTAGAAACAGAGATTATAAATATTGTGGTTAAAGTAAGTAACGACAGAAGATTTCCCTCAACTCGAGAGCTAAATTTAGCTAGTTAGCTAACTTAAACATGCTAGCTAGCCAACGTTAACAGTTTCTCGATATGGCGATTTAAAGCGCCTTGCTCGTCATTGAGTTGGCCAGCTAGTTCAGGCAGAACATTTCAAACAGTGGTTCTCATTTGGATAAACGAGAGGCAGTCAGGTAGGTCTGTTCGACGATAAAACAGAGAAGGATCAGAACAATCATTATTTATTATCCAGTTTCACAAAAGGCGCATACATTTCTTCACTGGAAAAACAAGCCGACTGGTCACTGGCATTCAATTCTTTACCAGTCTAATCTTACAGGAAAAAATACGACATTTAAGTCTCGTCCGATAACTAACGAAACGGTTGTCACGTTGATCTAAATAGCGTGAACTGTTAAACGTTTGTAATTGATTAGAGAGGGATATTATATTATTTTATACTTACATGCAACGACACGACTTGCTAGCCAGATTTGCAAAGCAATACACGAATAACAAGCTGTTGAGCTGAAGCTGGGTCTCTCGAAATCCGATTGGCTGGCCTGACAGCGGTGGTCGAATCGTAGAAATATGATTGGTCAACACTTTCTTCAAATTCTATAGGACATACCTTCTCTGTATTTATGGTTGGTAGAGATGGAAATCGGCGCTTTGAGAGAAAATGTACTATTGGTCCTCTCATACTTTTGCTTCTTTTACTAGAATAACACCCCAACATGGACATATGATTGGCTTTTATTATCTCAATCCAAGCCTTTCACTGGTTAGAAATATTTCACAATGGACCGCCTATTTTCGACACTGGCTTCCTTGTCACTCCAAGGTGGGAAATATACTATATGTGAACTGAAAACACAAGTAATTGCTACTCACTCTTTAGATGGTGCTAGTGGTAACTCGTATTTGAATTTATGAGTTACTAGCAATGTAGTCATTTGCTGGGGAGAGGATGCGAGTTAAATATAAAGTATCGATTTGCTTTAAGTTGAGGCCAATTGCGCCTTGTTCGTGTTTGTAGGACGTCAGAGCAGGCAAATTGGTTACGTAACCGGAAGGAAGCATGTGCAGGTAAAAGCCAGTGAAATGATTGCTGTCAAATCTTGCTTACCTAAGGCCAGACAATGAACGTATATATCCGTGTTGAGGGGTGTAACTGAACACTGGCGACTCTTCTGGCTGAGTATCCTGACATGTGAAATTCCAAGCTTAAATCTACTAGGTTGACATCAGCGCTACTACAAAATAATCTGTCCCAGGCAGGCAGAAGGACGTCTTTATCAAATGTACAGCTGAGGAGCTAATCAATCCCTCAGATTCAAGTGAAAGGCTCAATCTAATATTGATATTTCTTAATTGCATTATTTTACATTTAGATGTGTATTGTTAGATACTACTGCACAAGTATTTAGTTACACATATTTAGCAGATGTTATTGTGGGTTTATGTGATGAATACAATTGGATTTAAATTGTATCCAAGCAGGGAGAGAACCAGATGAGGCTGGCATGGAGTGGCAATGTGAGGAGGAAAATGGCACGGAGTTGGATGTCCATCTGTAAGGTCAATGTGGAGACTTTCGCCCTTCGGGTCACTGACTCATGTCATACCTGAAACATATCACACTGTGCACTGAAATAGAGTCTAAGTCTTCTTCCACAACTGGCACCACCAGAAGGATCAAGTGACCATCCTTGAGATATGTGCTAAATACACACAATTACAAAATCAAATGACAGAGGCAAACCCTCGACAGCATTTAGAGTCTCACAAAAAAAAGGCCAAAGATGCTTTTAGTATAAACAGTGCTTATCTTCAACTTTTATTTTAAGGCTGAAATCCATCAAACCCTAAAATGGAAAGAAATGACATGAATGGTCCATTAATTACAAAACAATTTGTGTCTCTTGGAGAGCCGTCCTGTCAGTAGGTGTGTGACGGTTGGAGAAACCACAGAAATGAGTTTACATGTTGTCTTCATCAGAGTCATCTTCCTCCTCCAAGGAATCCTATGGTGGAAGCATAAGGCATTGCGAATCAGACACCAGCAAGACAGATAATGGAAGTGGTTCAGTGAACCATTCTCACGTGATGGGTAACCTTACCTGGGACCTGAAGACTTGAGTTGGCTCCCTGGGCTAAAGCTTGGTCTTTAGCTCAGCAAGCCAACTCAGTCGTGTGGCGCACAGGAGACTCGAGTTCAAACCACAGACGTATTTTTGGTTAGAATACAGTAGGTCACAGAAATGCCATGGAAAATAAAAATGAATGACTGGTAGTCGTGGTACATACCTTAGCGTACTTCTCTGCCTCCTCCCTGACGTCTTTTGGAACCAGCTCATGTTTTCCATTTGTCACTGGTGAAGGGACATGAAGTTCATAAATTCCACTGCTCAGTTCAAGCAGAACATCAGCTGCGATCAATTTGACTAGACCAGGTGATAGCTAGTCAAAACTGGTGAGGGTTGAGTATCTAACAGAATCATAACCCCTTATTGCACATGCTTGCCATACATCACTTTATTTTATTTAACTAGGCAAGTCGGTTAAGAACAATTTTTTATTTACAATGACGGCCTACCCCGACCAAACCCTAACAACGCCCTATGGGACTCCCAATCACGGACAGTTGTGTTACAGCCTGGAACCGAACCAGGGTCTGTAGTGATGCCTCTAGCACGGAGATGCAGTGCCTTAGACCGCCGCGCCACTCAGGAGCCCCATACGGTGGCACACAATTGGCCCAGCGTGGTTAGGATTTGACCGGGGTAGACCGTCATTGTAAATAAGAATTTGTTCTTAACGGACTTGCCTAGTTATGAGCTGGGTTAACTGTCAGATTTAAAATGTGTGACACTGCTCACAACAACAAACAAGTTTGTTAAAAAAACACTATGGCTGCTAATCCGGTACACTAGTGGTGGCTTAGACCAGGGTACAAAACTCTGCCTTTGTTACATTTGTCATATACAGATGTACAAAGGGAGACACTACCACACTTAAAAATACATGTGTATAAGGGAAAGTGGCATTACCTTCTCCAACCCAGCTTAGTTCCAACTCAAACGATTTGTCTTTCACTTCATCATGTACAATGTAGATTCTACAAAACATCCAACAGTACATGTTAGTAGCAACTTAATATGCAGTGCCTTGATTGGAAGCTATTCATGAGCGTGAACAACAGTGTGGGTTTGTGTTCCTTTAATACAACAAACAAAAACACTTACATTTTGGCCACCTCTTTTACCAACTCCCTGCAGGTCATGTCTTTCATCTGTTGATAGCAATAGCATACAAAATCAAACAATTAAGCAAGATCTTCCCTTGTCTTAAACTTGGCTCAAGTAATATTCTTACCTGAAGCTTTTCAATTTCTGTCTTGGCGGCTTGCTTGGCTTTTCCAATAGCACATCCCCAGTAACCCTTGATAAAACAAAATAATGAATAAGTGGTCATCTAATATTTTAACAGCATTGCCTAATGTTACAAATTTCAGGTCATAATTTAAGGTTGAATGACAAGATATACAACATATATTTTGACAATCAATCAACATTCCCAATCAAACATTGCACAGGTTCAAACACCTTAAAAAAAAAAGGGCAATTTTCCATGACCCAGATTAAAACTAGTCCAGGACTAAACCACATGCTCAAGGTAAAATCCCCACAGAGAATGCCTCATTACTGGATGAGTCTTAATCTGGGTCTGAGAAACCGTCCCTAAACGTGTAGTGTGAAATCAGTAAATGAATGACAGACAGCGCCTGTTTGGGGATAAACCCCCCAAAGATAACTCACATATGAGATTCCAGAGGGGTCAACCATGTACAGCTGAGGACCATCATCTTGATCGTAAGAGCCCAAAATGAAGCTACATCCAAACGGCCGCACCGCACTGTATAGCGTGTAGGCATGGACGTACATGGCCACTCTCTCTGAGAGATGCTGTAAAGAGAGATTATACAGTTGAAGTCAAAAGTTAACCTCCCGGTTGGCGCAGTGGTTAAGGGCGCTGTACTGCAGCGCCAGCTGTGCCACCAGAGACCCTGGGTTCGCGCCCAGGCTCTGTCGTAACCGGGAGGTCTGTGGAGCGACGCACAATTGGCCTAGCGTCGTCCGGGTTAGGGATATCCTTGTCTCATCGCGCACCAGCAACTCCTGTGGCGGGCCGGGTGCAGTGCACGCTAACCAAGGTTGCCAGGTGCACACATTGGTGCGGCTGGCTTCCGGGTTGGATGCGCGCTGTGTTAATTAAGAAGCAGTGCGGCTTGGTTGGGTTGTGTATCGGAGGACACATGACCTTCGTCTCTCCCGTGCCCGTACAGGAGTTGTAGCTACTAAAACACTGCGTGACATTGGATACCACGTAATTGGGGAGAAAAAGGGGTAAAAATAAAATGTAAATAAATAAAAAGTTAGCCAAATACATTAAAACTAAGTTTTTCACAATTCTTGACATTTAATCCTAGTAAAATAATAAAAATAATAAAATAATATAGCACTTTATTATAAGAATGTGAAATGTCAGAATAATAGTGTACATACTCAATTAGTATTTGGTAACATTGCCTTTAAATTGTTTAACTTGGGTCAAACGTTTCAGGTAGCCTTCCACAAGCTTCCCACAATAAGTTAGGTGAGTTTTGACCCGTTCCTCCTGACAGAGCTGGTGTAACGGAGTCAGGTTTGTCGGCCTCCTTGCTCACACATGCTTTTTCAGTTCTGCCCACACATTTTCTATAAGATTGAGGTCAGGGCTTTGTGATGGCCACTCCAATACCACGACTTCTTTGTCCTTAAGCTATTTTGCCACAACTTTGGAAGTATGCTTGGGGTCACTGTCCATTTGGAAGACCTGGCTTTTCAGGTTATGTCAACATAGGACTCGTTTCACTCACAAGGTCAGTGGCTGTTGTTCTTGGATTGATTTGCACTTTTCACACCAAAGTACGTTCATCTCTAGGATGTAGAATTTGACTCCTTCCTGAGCGGTATGACGGCTACGTGGTCCCATGGTGCTTATACTTGTGTACTATTGTTTGTTCAGATAAACGTGGTACCTTCAGGCATTTGGAAATTGCTCCCAAGGATGAACCAGACTTGGTCTACAAAAACAAATCTGTTCTTCGCTGATTTCTTTTGATTTCCCATGATGTCAAGCAAAGAGGCACTGAGTTTTAAGGTAGGCCTTGAAATACATCCACAGGTACACTGCCAATTGACTCAAATAATGTTAATTAGCTTCTAAAGCCATGACATAATTTTATGGAATTTTACAAGCTGTTTAAATGCACAGTCAACTTAGTATATGTAAACTTCTGACCCACTGGAATTGTGATACAGTGAATTATAAGTGAAATAATCTGTCTGTAAACAATTGCTGGAAAAAATAGATGTAGATGTCCTAAACGACTTGCCAAAACTATAGTTTGTTAACAAGAAATTTGTGGAGTGGTTGAAAAACAAGTTTTAATGACTCCAACCTAAGTGTATGTAAACTTCTGACTTATCCTGTATGCATCTTATCTTAAATCAAGGAATATGTCAATTGTCCATAGGACTTAGGGAAAAGGCAACGCAACCAGTTGAATCAGGAGTGGTAGTACTGTAACGGAACATACCAAATATGTGGAACTGACAGGGTACACAAGGAGGAGTTTGAGAGAAAACACTGATCAAGAGCATCAGAGTTCTTTTTACCTTCAGTGGGATGTTGTGTCCATAGTTGGATCTGAAGTTGGAGGCCTCCTCTCTGGCCACCTCAGACAGGGATCGAGCATCAGCCAGTAGTCCAGCAACTGCCTATCGGTAAAAAAAAGGTAGATTCAGCTATGCACAAAGTAAACAGCAGAGAAGGGGCGACATTGCAAATACTCTGAGCGTTACGGCCAAGATACACTAACTAGGGATGATTTGCCCAGCCACGCTAGCTTCGTCCAGAGTGGCTCGCCATGTTGGTGCTAGCAAGCCGACAGCATGTTAGGTATCAACAGCCAATCCAATAGGGTCTGGAAGCTATAGTGAGCTAGCTAGCTAACCAGAAACTGTAACTATGTATTTGAAATAAACAGCATATAAAGTACAATGGGTAAATCTCTTGATGTTTAATAAACATTTGCAGACGAAATAGCTTACATTTTAATCCTATGATTGTAAGATTTGGGTTTTCTCCACGTGGTTGCGTGCACATCAGTTTTTTTGGTAAACACAACACATGTATATACTGGGCATGTGGTCTGTGGATGAATACATACCATCCCTACGTGACGGTCAACATTGAAGATACGCTTGTTTGAGCCTTGTTCGTAAAGTTTGGAGAGAACCAATTTCTCGACACCGAACACAACCCCATCCTTGCACCGGATCCCAATTGCTGTGCTGTAAGGAGAAAGAACAAAAAACAACAAATGGATTCCCTTGAGTACAAAAAAAATAATTCCTGTCACTTTCCATCATGTGGTTAGTACTGCATTCAAAAACACATTAAAAGATGGAAAGATCACATACCTGCTGTTTTCTACTGCCTTCATGGCATATTCCACCTGGAACACCCTTCCATCAGGGGAAAAGGTGGAGGCAGACAAGTCATACTAGAGAGGGAGATTTGGGTGTTATACTTTGATGACCACTGCTGTTGATATAACATACATGTTTCATTGACAGGAACTGTCAGTCTTCAAACTTTTACATCAATCTCACCAATACTCATTGGTGCCACTTTCCATAGTAATGACTAGCAAAATCATGGAAGTAACTGTTAGATTCACAATAGAGGAATCCCCTTTGAAAGGCTCCGTGCAATCTAGGCTCCTTGGGACATCCATACATTGAAATGTAAAAAGATTAAGGTTAGGGACGTCCCAAAGATACCGGATATCACCGAGCCATTTGAAAGTGCAGGTGTGAGTGTCAATCTAGCTATTAAACGATTCCAACATTGTCTAACTTGTAAATATATTGTGATATCAAACATTTGTTGATAGATTGGATATCGGTAGCTCTCCTACACCAAATCAGTTGAATTGGTTTCAATTTCGATTTAGCTTAGCCAGCATTGCTACTGTAGCTAACTAGCCTGTAGTGCAAGTGACTCAGCACAGCAGGCATGACAACATGGCTTAGTATCAAACTAACAGTAGTACTGCAAGGCAAGAACAGCTAGGTAACAGTACCTAGTGTAAAATATACTTCACCACGATATACGATTATAGATCTTACACGAATGACGTGATTAAATGTATTATTAGCTAGTTATCTACTGAAACCTACAACTAGCACGGAGCAGTCACAGCTAGCTAGTTAGCAAGTTGGCTAACTTTGTTGCTAGCCTGGCTAAGATGAGCCGAGGCTAACAAGTTACCAAACATTTTATTTGTTAGCATTAAAAAAAATATGAAGAAAAAGTATCTTATCAAACTTACCCCAGTTCCAATTGAACTCATTGTGGTAAAAACTCTTCAAAAAATCCTTTATAACAACTCTGTCTGATGTGTTTCAGCACATCCCAGTCACTCTCCAACCAACAAGAAAATGGCTTTATGTTCAACACAACAGCAGCCGCATTGAACATGCTTCAATATCGCCACCTACTGTGGTGGAGTGTAATATCATAACGGTAAACATTTAAATAAAGTGCACTGCACACTCGTCAGAAACGGAATCTTAAATATTTAATATCTACAGGAAGAATGTATACATCAGGCGTACTAATAAAAAAAAATATGCTGGTAAACACAGTTCAGCAATTTACTATCAATCCTGGCTACATTTACACCTGCAAATTGCCGTAATTAATACCATCAGCACTAGAACGTTTCCCCCTACCTTTTGTGACTTTACCTAAATATGTATGTATTTAATTATTAAAGTCCTCTTTTCTCAGAAGTATCTGGATTGAGGTTTGTGAACGATTTAGTTTAGCTAATCATCGACTGCTCCCTGGTGGACAAAAGGTGATCAACAACATAATTCCAAATGGAATCAGAACTTCCTCAATTCCACAGAAAGGATTGTTATTATAGGGGTGTGCTTATTAGTTGCTTGAAGAATTCACGAGATAACCCTGTCTCTGGTTACATTTATGATTCTGTGGTAAGTGCTTCAAAAAGGTAACGCTATATTGTCATGTGAAAATAAACGGTATATGGTTAAATGGCTACGCTACTTTAGCTTTGCTCGCTAACATTATATACCTAACGTTAGCAAGGTTGACACTCAGCTGAGAAAGCAGCGGATTCATTTTAGGATATTTGTGCACATGGGAAAATGTTTTTGGATTCGAAAGCCACACTAACTAGCTATAGCTTCCACGTTAACTGTTAGACATACTTTTGGTCATGTAGTGTATGTGGACACCTGCTAATCAAATCTCATTCCACAACCAGGGGCATTAATATCTAGTTGGTCCCCCCTTTGCCCCTATAACAGCCCCCACTCTTCTGGGAAGGCTTTCCACTAGATGTTGGAACATTACTGCAAGGACTTGCTTCCATCCAGTCACAAAAGCATTAGTGAGTTCGGGCACTGATTTTGGGCAATTAGGCCTGGCTCACAGTCGACATTCAAATTTAGCTCAAAGGTGTTCGATGGGGTTGAGGTCAGGGCTTTGTGCAGGCCAGTCAAGTTCTTCCACACCGATCTGGACAAACCCTTTCTATATGGACCACACTTTGTGCAGAGGCATTGTCATGATGAAACAGGAGAGGGCCTTCCCCAAACTGTTGCCACAAAGTTAGAAGCACATAATCATCTAGCATGCCAGTGTATGCTGTAGCGTTAAGATTTCCCTTCACTGGAACTAAGGGGCCTAGCCCGAACCATGGAAAATAGCCCATACCATTATTCCTCCTCCACCAAACTTTACATTTGGCACTATGCATTGGGGTAGGTAGTGTTCTCCTGCCATTCGCCAAAGATTCATCACTCCAGAGAACGTGTTTCCACTGCTCCAGAGTCCAATGGCGGCAAGTTTTGCACCACTCCAGCCGACGCTTGGTATTGTGCATGGTGATCTTAGGCATGTGTCCGGTTTCTCAGCCATGGAAACCCATTTCACGAAGTTCCCGACAAACAGTTCTTGTGCTGATGTTGCTTCCAGAGGCAGTTTGGAACTTGGTAGTGAGTGTTGCAACTGAATCCACTAGGGGTGTCCACATACTTTTGTGTATATATAGTGTATTTTAGGTATGCCAGTAACATGCCATAACAATATTAACAGTTCATTCGCAAAGTATTGAGACCCCTTTACTTTTTTCCACATTTTGTTACGTTACAGCCTTATTCTAAAATGGACTTTTAAAAAATTGAATCAATCCAAACACAATACCCCATAATGACAAAGCAAAAACAGATTTAGAAATGTTTTCAAATGTATTAAAAGTTAAAAACATACCTTATTTACATAAGTATTCAGACCATTTGGTATGAGACTCGAAATTGAGCTCAGGTGCATCCTGTTTCCATGGATCATCCTTGAGATGTATCTACAACTTTATTTATTTAATTTATTTCACCTTTATTTAACCAGTTAGGCCAGTTGAGAACAAGTTCTCATTTACAACTGCGACCTGGCCAAGATAAAGCAGTGTGACAAAAACAACACCACAGAGTTACACATAAACAAATGTACAGTCAATAACACAAAATATAAGAAAAATAGAAATATATATATATACAGTGTGTGCAAATGTAGGGAGGTAGGCAATAAATAGGCCTTAGAGGTGAAAATAATTACAATTTAGCATTAATACTGGAGTGATAGATGTGCAAGTAGAGATACTTTCAAAAGAGTAAGAGGGTAAGTAATAATATGGGGATGAGGTAATCGGGTGTGCTATTTACAGATTGGCTGTGTACAGGTACAGTGATCAGTAAGCTGCTCTGACAGCTGATGCTTAAAGTTAGAGAGGGAGATATGTCTCCAGTTTTGGTGACTTTTGTAATTCGTTCCAGCCATTGGCAGCAGAAAACTAGAAGGAAAGGCGGCTAAAGGAAGTGTTGGCTTAAGGGATGACCAGAGCAATATACCTGCTGGAGCGTGTGCTACGGGTGGGTGTTGCTATGGTGACCAGTGAGCTGAGATAAGGCGGAGCTTTATCGAGCAAAGACTTATAGATGACCTGGAGCCAGTGGGTTTGGTGACGAATATGTAGTGAGGGCCAGCAAACGAGAGCATACAGGTCACAGTGGTGGGTAGTATATGGGGCTTTAGTGACAAAACGGATGGTACTGTGATAGACTACATCCAATTTGCTGAGTAGAGTGTTGGGGGCTATTTTGTAAATGACATCGCCGAAGTCAAGGATCGGTAGGATAGTAGTTTTACGAGGTTATGTTTGGCGGCATAAGTAAAGGATGCTTTGTTGTGAAATAGGAAGCCGATTCTAGATTTAATTTTGGATTGGAGATGCTTAATGTGAGTCTGGAAGGAGAGTTTACAGTCTAACCAGACACCTAGGTATTTGTAGTTGTCCACATATTCTAGGTCAGAACCGTCCAGAGTAGTGATGCTAGATGGGCGGGCAGCAATCGGTTGAAGAGCATGCACTTAGTTTTACTAGCATTTAAAAGCAATTGGAGGCCACGGGAAGGAGTGTTGTATGGCGTTGAAGCTCATTTGTAGGTTTGTTAGCACAGTGTCCAAAGAAGGGCCAGATGTATACAGAATAGTGTCGTCTGCATAGAGGTGGATGAGAGAATCGCCAGCAGCAAGAGCGACATCCTTGATGTATACAGAGAAGAGAGTCGGCCTGAGAATTGAACCCTGTGGCACCCCCATGGAGACTGCCAGAGGTCCGGACAACAGGCCCTCCGATTTGAGACACTGAACTCTATCTGAGAAGTAGTTGGTGAACCAGGTGAGGCAGTCATTTGAGAAGCCAATACTATTGTGTCTGCCGATAACAATGCGGTGATATACTAAGGCCTTGGCCAGGTCGATGAAGACGACTGCACAGTACTGTCTTTTATCAATGGCGGTTATGATATCGTTTAGGACCTTGAGCAAGGCTGAGATGCACTCATGACCAGCTCGGAAACCAGATTGCATAGTGGAGAAGGTGCGGTGGGATTTGAAATGGTCGGTGATCTGTTTATTAACTTGGCTTTCAAATATTTTAGAAAGGCATGGCAGGATGGATATAGGTCTACAGTTTGGGTCTAGAGTGTCTCCCCCTTTGAAGAGGGGGATGACCGCGGCAGCTTTCTAATCTTTGAGGATCTCAGACGATACGAAAGAGAGGTTAAACAGGCTAGTAATGGGGGTTGAAACAATTTCAGCTGTTAATTTTAGAGGGTCCAGATTGTCTAGCCCAGCTGATTTGTAAGGATGCAGGTTTTACAGTTCTTTCAGAACATCAGATGTCTAGATTTGGGTGAAGGAGAAGCGGGGGGTTGGACAAGTTCCTGCAGGGGGTGCTGAGATGTTAGCCGGGGTAGAGGTTGCCAGGTGGAAAGCATGGACAGCCGTGGAAAAATGCAAATTGAAATGATCGATTATTGTTGATTTAATCGGTGTTGACAGTTTTTCCTATCCACAGTGCAGTGGGCAGCTGGGAGGAGGTGCTCTTATTCTCCATGGACTTTAGAGTGTCCCAAAACTTTTTGGAATTGGTGCTGTTAGGAAAGCTAAGGCTAGCTTTTTCAAACGGACTGACTATATTGGTTCCTGACTTCCCTGAAAAGTTGCATATCGCGGGGTCTATTCGATGCTAAAGCATGTTTTTGTGCTGGTCAAGAGCAGTCAAGTCTGGGGTGAACTAAGGGCTATAGCTGTTCTTAGTTCTAATTTTTTTTTGAATGGGGCATGCTTATTTAAGATGGTGAGGAAAGCATTTTTGAAGAGCAAACAGGCATCCTCTACTGACGGGATAAGGTCAATATCCTTCCAGGATACCTGGGCCAGGTCGATTAGAAAGGCCTGCTCGCTGAAGTGTTTTAGCGAGTGTATGACAGTGATGAGGGGTGGTCGTTTGACCACGGACCCATTACGCACGCAGGCAATGATCACTGAGATCCTGGTTGAAGACCGCAGAGGTATATTTAGAGGGCAAGTTGGTCAGGATGATATCTAAGAGGGTGCCCATGGTTACGGATTTAGGGTTATACCTGGTAGGTTCCTTGATAATTTGTGTGAGATTGAGGGCATCTAGTTTAGCTTGTAGAATGGCCGGGGTGTTAAGCATGTCACAGTTTAGGTCACCTAACAGTACAGAACTCTGAAGATAGATGGGGGGGGGGGATCAATTCACATATGGTGTCCAGGGCACAGCTGGGGGCTGAGGGGGGTCTATATCAAGCGGCAACGGTGAGAGACTTGTTTCTGGAAAGGTGGATTTTTAAAAGTAGAAGCTCCAATTGTTTAGGCACAGACCTGGATAGTATATTATGCAGGCTCTCTCTGCAGTGGATTTCAACTCCGCCCCCTTTGGCAGTTCTATCTTGTCGGAATATGTTATAGAAATTTCATGTACATTTCAGGATTTTTGGTGGCCTTCCTAAGCCAGGATTCAGACACAGGTAGGACATCCAGGTTGGGGGAGTGTGCTAAAGCAGTGAATAAAACAAACTTAGGGAGGAGGCTTCTAATGTTAACATAAATTAAACCAAGGTTTTTACGGTTCAGAAGTCAACAAATGAGAGCACCTGGGGAATGGGAGTGATCCTGGGGTCTGCAGGGCCTGGGTTAACCTCTACATCACCAGAGGAACAGAGGAGGAGTAGGATAAGAGTATGGCTAAAGGAACTGGTAATCTAGTGCGTTCGGAATAGAGAGTAAAAGGAGCAGGTTTCTGGGCGCGGAAGATTAGATTCAAGGCATAATGTACAGACAAGGGTATGGCAGAATGTGAGTACAGTGGAGGTAAGCCTAGGCATTGAGAGAGGTTTTATCTCTAGAGGCACCATTTAAGCCAGGTGCGGTCACCGCATATGTGGGGGGTGGAACATAAGGGCTAGCTAAGGCATATTGACCAGGGCTTGAGGCTCTACAGTGCAATAAGACAAAAATTACTAACCAAAACCGCAATAGACAAGGCATATTGACATTAGGGAGAGGCATGTGTAGCCGAGTGATCATAGGCGAGCTGGAGGCATGACGATTCAGACAGCTAGCAGGCCGGGACTAGTAGCAGGCTAGCAGATGGGCCTCAGGGGGACGTCGCAACGGGAGAGCCTGTTGAAACCCCCTCGGACGGTTACGTCAGCAGACCAGTCGTGATGGATCGGACAATTTGCAGAATAGGTAATTGAAGCCCGGGATTTGCTTGATGGATCTCTTCGGCTTGCCGGGAGATGGGCCTAGTTCGAGGCTAGCTCCAGGCTAACTGGTGCTTGACCACTAGCAGTGGCTAACTGACTAGTAGCTAGTTAGCTGTCTAGCTTCTGAAGGGGGTTCCCGGTTCTAAAGTGTAAAAAAATTGCAGATCCATACCACATTGGGTGAGGCGGGTTGCAGGAGAGTATGTTCAGTCTGTAGATGGAAAATGAAATGCAAAATGTAAAAAATATATATGAAGAAAAACAATATATACCAGGGACGGGACAAGACAATCAAAACAGACATCCCACTGCTACGCCATCTTGGTTTGAGGGATTGGAGTCCACTTGTGGTAAATTGATTGGACATGATTTGGAAAGGCACACACCTGTCTATATGAAGTCCCACAGTTGACAGTGCATGTCAGAGCAAAAACCAAGCCACGAGGATGAAGGAATTGTCAGTAGAGCTCAGAGACAGGATTGTGTCGAGGCACAGATCTGGGAAAGGGTACCAAAAAATGTCTGCAGCATTGAAGGTCCTCAAGAATACAGTGGCCTCAATCATTCTTAAATGGAATTAATTTGGAACCACCAAGACTCTTTCTCGAGCTGGCCGCCCTGCCAAACTGAGCCATCGGAGGAGTAGGGCCTTTGTTCAGGGAGGTGACCAAGAACCTGATGGTCACTCTGACAGAGCTCCAGAGTTCCTTTGTGGAGATAGGAGAACCTTCCAGAAGGACAACCCCTGCTCTAGCCTAGTCTGCTTGACGTCTCGATCATACCGACATTGCATTTTGGTACACCAGAAGGACGTTAATTTCCTATGGAACGCTGCGATTGCCTTGCAGCATTGTGTTGCAGAGGCAGTCACAGTACGTTCTCTGGTGCATATGTTGGATTTATTGAACATATGCATCAAATTGTATGCGTAGATGGCTTGACAGTAATGGTAGCAGAAGCTGACACCATGGGACGTTCCAATGCTGGAAGGGAGGCCCCAAGTGAAAAAGTTTTGGAACCCCTGCATTAAAACACAGAGATGCTGGTTTGCAGTTCAAAAAGGTTGGTCAGAAATGCATCCAAAATACGCAAAGGAAAGGGTTACAAGAGAAAAGATGTTTGACCCAAGTTAAACAATTTAATGGCAATGCTACCAAATACTAATTGAGTGTATGTAAACTTCTGACCCACTGGGAATGTGATGAAAGAAATAAAAGCTGAAATAAATTGTTCTCTACTATTCTGACATTTCACATTCTTAAAATAAAGTGGTGATCCTAACTGACCTAAAACAGGGAATTTTTTACTAGGATTAAATGTCAGGAATTGTGAAAAACAGAGTTTAAATCTATTTGGCTACGGTGTATGTAAACTTCCGACTTCAACTGTACATATGAGATGGGTAATGCTAGATATGGAACATTATTAAAGTGGCTAGTGATCAATTTCTAAAAGTTGCCAGTGATTCCTAATCTATGTTTAGCAGTCCGATGGCCTTGAGATAGAAGCTGTTTTTCAGTCTCGGTCTCAGCTTTGATGCACCTGTATTGACCTCGCCTTCTGGATGAGAGTGGGGTGAACAGGCAGTGGCTCGGGTGGTTAATGTCCTTAATGATCTTTTTGTCCTTCCTATGGCATCGGGTGCTGTAGATGTCCAGGAGGGTGGGAAGTGTGCCCCCGGTAATGCGTTGGGCAGACCGTACCGCCCTCTGGAGAGCTTTGCGGTTGTGGGTGCTGCAGTTGCAATACCAGGCCAACTGGTATATTTCTCTTCTAACAATTGCCATTTCCATCCTCTTTCTCTATGGCTGGTGTAGGCGGAGATGGGAGGAAGGTAGGCCAGACATGGGTTTGGCTTTCCATTCCCTGCACTTGAGGCAGGAATGTTGGTGTTGACGCACAGCTTGACATCCCTAGTCGAGTCTGACCACCGAACTGTCCTGTCCACAGGTAAGGGGATATCGGTCTGTAACAGCTTGGCAACTGTAAGGGCAGCGACTGCCAGAGAATGGAGAGAGGACATTTTGGAGCTAGTCTTGAGTTTGCCATGACAAAGGAGATGTGGACTTGTGCCTACTGGGTTTCAATCCTGTGGTATGCCACATACCCATAAGCCTGCTCTGAAGCATCACCGAACACATGCAACTCTTGAAAGTGACTGGGATGTTCACTGGGGCTATAGCATCTGGGAATCTGGATCTTGACCAATTCAGGGAGCTCACCTTCCCTCTCAGTCCAGGCCTGATGGAGAGTGCTCTCTGGGGGTTGGAATTGGGTTATCCCACACTCTGTTATTAACCCACAGTTGCTGTAGCAGGACTTTACCTCGTGTGGTGAAGAGTGACATGAAACCCAGCGGGTCATACTGACTTGCCAAGACTTTGTACAAGTTTCTCAGGTTAAGGCTCTTGTACTCAACTGGTCGGTGCTTGTAGCCCAGTGTATCCGATGGACAGTGCTGACTAGGGTCGCAAAGGGTCAGAAACTTGCCAGTAAATTTCCGGAATTTTTCAGAACATTTTCCATGGTAAATTAAGCCTGGGAATTTTGCTAAAATTCATCAAAAACAGTTAGCTTATAACGGTGAACATTTTTTGTCGATTGCACACAAGGCAATTCTAGGTCTTGTGGCATATTTTGGTTAAACTATCCCCAATTCAATGGAATTGCAACCCTCTGCATGCACAGTGCATTATTCCGTCACGTCCATTGCACTCTTCCATCGATATTGCACACTAATGAGATGCTATTGAGCCCACACTACTATACTGTCTGAGCCAAGGACTACATGCTTTCTGGTAAGTTTTGATTACAGCACTGGATGGGGTGAATATATTTTATGACATGATTTTTTGTTAACTAGTAAATAGTAGCCTACAGCAAAGTGTTTAAATAATTTCTAACTTGTTAACAATTTCTGCTAGTTAGTTTTTGCTACCATGTAGGTTTTAGCTTGCTTGAGCCTGCTAACGGAGGAGTGTTAATTCACCTGTTTCCATACATGTTTCATTTTAAAACATTTACCTTACAAAGGAGTTGTTTAATCTAACTGTAACTATTTCTGTACATTGAATTGTATTTCTTTTTTTATCTTTTCTCATCTTTACAGGAAAATGCCACGGACACTGTCTGATGTGTGGAGACATTTCACTGCAGCTAATGTACAAGGAAAAGCTGTGTACATTTGCAAATACTGTGCCAAATCATATGTGAAGAATGCAACAAAGATGCAGAATATTTGGCCAAGTGCATAAAGTTCCCTCAGCGCTCACAACCTCTGACCAAAAGTCCCTCTACTTCTATTTTAGGTGAAAATGATGAATCAGACACCTTCTCAATAGCAACAGCTCATGGTCCTCCTGGATTCAGAAGTTGTTTTTGACTCAAATGGAGGAACGTATTCAGAGAAATGCCGATGAATGTCTTGCTCGAGCTGTGTATGCAACTGGTTCACCTCTGATGCTCACAGGCAATGTGTATTGGAAGAGATTTCTGAATGTTCTTTGCCCAGCATACACCCCTCCAACCAGACATGCTTTATCTACTCATTTGCTGGATGCAGAGTTCAAGTGAAGGTCAAGCAAATCATAGAGAAAGCGGACTGTATTGCAATCATCTCTGATGGGTGGTCGAATGTTCGTGGGCAAGGAATAATTAACTACATCTCCACCCCTCAACCAGTATTCTACAAGAGCACAGACACAAGGGACAACAGACACACCCGTCTCTACATTGCAGATGAGTTGAAGGCAGTCATCATTGACCTTGGACCACAGAAGGTATTTGCACTGGTGACAGACAACGCTGTGAACATGAAGCCTGCTTGGTATAAAGTGTAGTCCTACCCTCACATCCCACCCATTGGCTGTGCTGCTCATGCATTGAATCTGCTCCTAAAGGACATCAAGGAACTGAAAACAATGGATACATTCTACAAGAGAGCCAAGAAAATGGTTAGGTATGTGAAGGGTCATCAAGTTATAGCAGAAATCTACCTCACCTAGCAAAATGAGAAGAATAAGAGCACCACATTGAAGCTGCCCAGCAACACCTGTTGGGGTGGTGTTGTCATCATGTTTGACAGTCTCCTTGGAGGGGAAGGACTCTCCAAGAAATGGCCATATCACAGTCTGCCGATATGGACAGACCCATCAAGAGGATCCTTCTGGATGTATTTTGGGAGAGAGTGGTAAGCAGCCTGAAACTCCTGAAACCTATATCAGTAGCCATTGCACAGATTGAGGGAGACAATTCCATCCTGTCTGATGTTCAGACTCTACTTGCAGATGTTAGAGAAGAAATCCGTACTGCCCTGCCCACTTCACTTGTTGCTCCAAGCAGATGAAACTGCAGTTCTGAAATACATCAAAAAGTCTGAAGACTTCTGCCTGAAGCCCATACACGCCGCAGCGTACATGTTGGACCCCAAGTATGCTGGCAAGAGCATCCTGTCTGGTGCAGGGATCAACAAGGCCTATGGTGTCATCACTACCGTGTCTCGCCACCTTGGCCTGGATGAGGGCAAGGTTCTTGGCAGTCTGGCGAAGTACACTTCCAAGCAAGGGCTTTGGGATGGAGATGCAATATGGCAGTCGTGCCAACATATCTCATCAGCCACCTGGTGGAAGGGACTTTCCACTGTTGCCTCCATCATCCTTCAAATCCCACCAAAATCGGCCACCTCAGAGCGCAACTGGTCCTTGTTTGGGAACACACACACCAAAGCACGCAACAGGCTGACCAATACAAGGGTTGAAAAATTGGTGGGCATCCAGGCAAATTTGAGGCTTTTTGAGCCTGACAACGAGCCATCCTCAACAAGGTTGGAAAGTGACAGTGAAGATAGGGCATCAGAGTCTGATGTTCAAGAGGTGGACATTGAGGAGGTCCAGGGAGAAGGCATGGAATCCTGAGCGCAAGACAACCAAAGCTTTCATTTCTAGACTATCATTTTACAGATGTATTTTGAAAATGTTTTTGGTGCGATGGATCGTCGCACTTAGTGGATTAGCTTGATGAGGCTAAATTGCAACTGCTGTGCCTGAACAGTCAGTAGCTATTCAGTATCACTACAGCATCGTGGTGGAATTACAGTTGGCTGATGGCTACAAAAATTTGAGTTTACTATGTTAGAAATGCACTGCAACAAGCTAAGCACAAGAGATAGATATATATATGGAAAATTAGCTCTCAGTGAAGTAAGTACCAAAGCTGCCATGTTGCAAGTATATAAATAGCCAACGTATTTTAAAGCTAGGTGGCCTACTTAACCATAGAGTTGATATCATGCATGCCTTTACTTCAGCAGATTGTAATTTAGAAATGATGGCCTACAAATCTATCAGAATGATTCAAGTTTGTTTCAATGTTTGATTATCGTCTGTAATACTTACCTTGTAAGGTGTCATAATGGATTTAAAAGTCGGTACAGTTAGGCTAACTTCAAATACGTAATTGCAGTTTATCCTTATCATAAAAGTATTCAAAGTGTGGCCATTATCTATCATGCCTGACTATTAGCCTATATTGAATGATATGAGGTTTAGGATGAACATGGTGTAAAGGCTAATGGTAATTTGCTATGTTTGAAATGTGACACCTATGCTCTCAGATAACACAGATCAGACAGTGGTGAGTGAGGAGTTTCTCTAAGGGAGGGAATAAATAAGAAAACATCAACTTGTGGTTGTTGACATGATCATTTTTAATAAATTATTGTCTTATGAATGTGTTATGGAATCCTATGGAGGTATCCTTCCAATAAAGTGCTCCTTTATGTCCTCTGAGATGATAAAAGCAGCATGGTTATACAAGCATGGTTATTCAAAAGCAGCATATATATATATATCACACACACACACACACACACACAGGTGAAGTCGGAAGTTTACGTACACTTACATTGGAGTCATTAAAACTAGTTTTTCAACCACTCCACAAATTTCTTGTTAACAAACTATAGTGTTGGCAAGTCGGTTAGGACATCTACTTTGTGCATGACGCAAGTCATTTTTCCAACAATTGTTTACAGACAGATGATTTCACTTATAATTCACTGTATCACAATTCCAGTGGGTCAGAAATTTACATTAAGTTTAAACAGCTTGGAAATTTCGGAAAATTATGTCATGGCTTTAGAAGCTTCTGATAGGCTAATTGACATCATTTGAGTCAATTTGAGGTGTACCTGTGGATGTATTTCAAGACCTACCTTCAAACTCAGTGCCTCTTTGCTTGACATCAAGGGGAAATCCAAAAGAAAATAGCCAAAACCTCAGAAAATAAATTGTAGACCTCCAGAAGTCTGGTTCATCCTTGGGAGCAATTTCCAAATGCCTGAAGGTACCACGTTCATCTGTACAAACAATAGTACGCAAGTATAAACACCATGGGACCACGCAGCCGTCATACCACGCAGCCGTCAAACCGCTCAGGAAGGAGATGCGTTCTGTCTCCTAGAGATGAACGTACTTTTGTGCGAAAAGTGCAAATCAATCCCAGAACAACAGCAAAGGACCGTGTGAAGATGCTGGAGGAAACAGGTACAAAAGTATCTATGTCCACAGTAAAACGAGCCTCAATCCTATAGAAAAGTTGTGGGCAGAACTGAAAAAGCGTGCCAGCTCTGTCAGGAGGAATGGGCAAAAATTCACCCAACTTATCGTGGGAAGCTTTTGGAAGGATACCCAAAACATTTGACCCAAGTTAAACAATTTAAAGGCAATGCTACCAAATACTAATTGAGTATAAGGTGTACGTCATCTTCCGACTTCAAATGTATATGTATACAGTTGAAGTCGGATGTTTACATACACCTTAGCCAAATACATTTAAACTCAGTTTTTCACAATTCCTGACATTTAATCCTAGTAGAAATTCCCTGTCTTCGGTCAGTTAGGATCAGAACTTTATTTTAAGAATGTGAAATGTCAGAATAATAGTAGAGTCATTTATTATCAGCTTTTATTTATTTCATCACATTCCCAGTGGGTCAGAAGTTTACATACATTCAATTAGTATTTGGTGGCATTGCCTTTAAATTGTTTAACTTGGGTCAAACATTTCAGGTTGCCTTCCACAAGCTTCCCACAATAAGTTGGGTGAGTTTTGACCCGTTCCTCCTGACAGAGCTGGTGTAACTGAGTCAGATATGTCGGCCTCCTTGTTCGCGCATGCTTTTTCAATTCTGCCCACAAATTTTCTATGGGATTGAGGTCAGGGCTTTGTGATGGCCACTCCAATACCTTTGTTGTCCTTAAGCTATTTTTCCACAACTTTGGAAGTATGCTTGGGGTCATTGTCCATTTGGTAGACCCATTTACGACCAAGCTTTAACTTCCTGACTGATGTCTTGAGATGTTACTTCAATATATCCATGTAATTTTCCTCCCTCATGATGCTGTCTATTTTGTGAAGTGCACCAGTCCCTCCTGCAGCAAAGCACTGCAGCAAAGCAACATGATGCTGCTACCCCCGTGCTTCACAATTGGGATGGTGTTCTTCGGCTTGCAAGCCTCCCCCTTTTTCCTCCAAACATAACGATGGTCATTATGACCGAACAGTTCTATCAGACCAGAGGACATTTCTCCAAAAAGTATGATCTTTGTCCCCATGTGCAGTTTCAAACCGTAGTCTGGCTTTTTTTTATAGTGGTTATAGAGCAGTGTCTTTTTCCTTGTATGTATATGTGTATAACGATAAGAAAGAGGTTGAACAGACTCGTAATGGGGGTTGCAACATTGGCGGCGGATCATTTTAGAGAGTGTCCAGGTTGTCTAGCCCAGCTGATTTGTAGCGGTCCAGATTTTGCAGCTCTTTCAGAACATCTGCTCTCTGGATTTGGGTGAAGGAGAAGCTGGGGAGGCTTGGGCAAGTAGCTGCCGGGGTTTGGGTAACCAGGAGGAAAGCATGGCCAGCCGTAGAGAAATGCTTTTTGGAATTCACGATTATCGTGGATTTATCGGTGGTGACAGTGTTACCTAGCCTCAGTGCAGTGGGCAGCTGGGAAGAGGTGCTCTTATTCTCCATTGACTTTACAGTGTCCCAAAACGTTTTGGAGTTACAGGATGCTAATTTCTGTTTGAAATAGCTCACTTTTGCTTTCCTGACTGACTGCGTGTAATGGTTCCTGACTTCCCTGAAAAGTTGCATATCGCGGGAACTATTCGATGCTAGTGCAGTCCGCCACAGTATGTTTTTGTGCTGGTCGAGGGCAGTCAGGTCTGGAGTGAACCAAGGGCTATATCTGTTCTTAGTTCTACATTTTTTGAAAGGGGCATGCTTATTGTGTCGGCTGGAGTGGTGTAAAGCTCGCTGCTGTTGGAGTCTGGAGCAGTGGAAACGTGTCCTCTGGAGTTATGAATCACATTTCACCATCTGGCAGTTCATCAGACAAATCTGGGTTTTTGGCGGATGCCCGGAGAACGTTACCTGCCCCAATGCATAGTGCCAACTATAAAGTTTGGTGGAGGAGGAATACTGGTCTCTGGCTGTTTTCATGGTTCAGGCTAGGCCTCTTAGTTCCAGTGAAGGGAAATCTTAACTCTTCAGCATACAATGATACTAGACGATTCTGTGCTTCCAACTTTGTGGCAACAGTATGGGGAAGGCCCTTTCCTGTTTCAGCATGACAATGCCCTTGTGCACAAAGCGAGGTCCATACAGAAATGGTTTGTTGACATTGGTATGGAAGAACTTGACTGGCCTGCACAGAGCTCTGACCTCAACCCCATCGAACCCCTTTAGGATTAATTGGAAGGCCGACTGCGAGCCAGGCAAATCGCCCAACATCAGTGCCCGACCTCACTAATGCTCTTGTGGCTGAATGGAAGAAATTCCCTGCAGCAATGTTACAACATCTAGTGAAAAGCCTTCCCAGAAGAGTGGAGGCTGTTATAGCAGCATAGGGGGCACCAACTCAATATTAATGGCCATAATTTTGGAATGAGATGTTCGAGTAGGTGTCCACATGCTTTTGGACATGTAGTGTAAATCTGAGGCACCCCAGCTTAGTCAGGGCAAGTTGTGAGAGAGATTAGTCAAGCACAGTAATCTGGGAAGCTTCATTTGTCCCATAAAACCCTTGAGAAGAAGTTAGTGAAGTCTCAAACAGTTGAGCTGAACTGGTCTGGGGTGCTTTTCTTAGAACAGAATGCATGGAACCCAGAGGAGATTCTAACATTGTAATTTGTTAATTCTAATTCATTCCGAGGGAGAGTTGCTGCTCTGAGAGTGAAGAGGAACTCAGTCTGTCATGGACACACAGCAAGGAACTCAGACTCTCGTTGATTTGTACAAAGGTAAATAATACCAGTCTACTCTGTGTTCTGGTTATTAAGCTGCTGTTCCACATCAGATAATATTTCCGCTGTAGTTATTGTTGATTTTTTTGTGAGAGTGGATGTGTAGCAGTTGTATCAGAATGTTCAAGTAGGATAAACCAGGCTAGAAACTATGCAATATGTTGATCTATGTATATTAAATTGTTGTTAAGATGAGATGTAAGACAACCAGAGTGTTTATAGTGAGTCCACTCCATAAGGGAGTCAAGAACACATTCGGAAGTGTAGCCTAATGACAGCTGTTGTGAGACCTCAACTCAGCCAATGTGCATTTTGTATTTCACCACTGAGTTTCAAAGACTCCTGACGATACCATACTTTCCTTTTTACACTAGAGACCAATTTGAGTAAGAATTGTATCTTGTTTGGTGTAATTCATTCAGAAGAGAGTGTGATTGGGTTGGAAGGAAGGACTAAAAAGCAGTGTTAGAGGAAGAAACGCATGTATTTGAAATGTTAGGCCTAAAGCTCCCCTCAAGAGGGCGCACTTGCCATTTCAAAAGAATAAATAGAACATGTTTTCTATCATCACTGAGTGTGTGACTGACAGGTTTTACTGAACTGGCCTATTGCATTCATCAACAATTATATAAACTCCCTCTACAAACAGTCATCGATTTGCTGCTAATCTTTAAAATAAATGTAATTGAAACTGGGAGCCCATTGGTTCATAGGCAGTTACTTTGAACTTCTTAACAAATAGGTTTGCCAAAAACTTGAATTTATTACCATTTATTTGACTTGATTTGAATATTTTCCCAAACTTATATGAATCATTATTGCAGATTGTATTAATCCATAGAGATGTGTTAGTGGTGGTAGAGTCCTCCTTTAACAGTGTGACGTGTTTAACAAAGTAATTTGAATAATTAAATGTATTCCTTTTTAGAGAAACCACCAGTGGTTGTCAAGCATAGGGGATTGCTACATGGCAGATGGTGACAAAAACAAGTATTAGATATTGCAGCAATCAAGAACTGTGACCAGGTATGCGTTTACCTTGTGAGAGTCGAGGCTACAGCAGAATATGGCAATTCCCAACAGTATCCCCTCTGTTAATTTGAGTTGCCTCAGTCTACCAGCGTGTTTGTTGTGTTAGCGACATGCTGATGTATCCTGCTCCAACTCTGCTTGTCCTACCACATCCTAGTGTAGGAGGGTGGAGCCCAATGACTGGAGCAGGATGTAGCGGCTCACATATCCTTATATTAGCTCATATAAAGAGGACGGTGTCAGCTTGTCTGTAACAGGCACCTTGTCTAGAGTACACATGGAGGCATCGTAGCTCATATTTTCAGCTGTCAGTCAGTCCTGAGCCCCTGCGGGTATCCAGTCACACCCCCCAGACCCTGGTGGACATGGAGTGAACACACACGGCAGACAGGAAGATTTGCTCCTAGGTCCCAGCCTCTTCAACCTCTGAAACATTGCACTGTCTCAATCAAGTCCAATCTGGCTTTGGGTTCATTTCATCTTTAGTTAGTAACCTTTTCTACAGAGTCTGTGTCTGCAAGCCGTGATGAGCTCTCAGTCAGATCCTACTGGTCCTAGTTGGTCATCAGTAAGCCTACGAACAAATCCCCAATTCTCTTTAAAAAAGACAACAAGTGCTTTGCGGCGTGGTGTCTGCATTTATCTGACACACTTTAATGAGGCTGACTCGCTTTAATGAGGCTGACTCACGCAGGTGGTAGAATAGGTGTCAAATATTTGTCTAACTTGTCTGAATGTTGGGACGTGAATATGCTTTGAGGATTATCCTGTGTTCTATTCAAATGATTGTGTCCATCCATAGTTAAGCAACAGTCAGAAATAATGAAGACTGGTTCCTACGTGTAAAAAGTGTAACTTGACATGTTCTGTTTTGCAAATGGTGAGAATCTGCTGCATAAATACTGCAATAGAAGTCATATGGTTTATCAGAGATCAAAAGAATTGTGACTTAAAGATATGTATGCTGCTTAGGCTAGACCTATTTATTATTATATGGAAATTGATTTAATATTTGTTTGCCTTGACCACTAAAAAGTGGATGTTCAATATGAAATCATAGCGTTGTCTATTCATTTGAGTGGTTAATTTCCCAACGAAGCAGCTAGTCTGTTCTGTTCCAAATAAAGTGTCAGGGTTACTGTTGCATTGGGCTGAAATTGTAGTAGATTGTGTCTTTAACACACAGTATCCAAAAGACAGCTTTTAGAACTCTGGTATGGTCTGGTATGTTTAATTCCTGGGTATCTGTCTGCTGACTTAAAAAAACATTCCCCAACAGAGAATTCAAAGTACCTTCAAGAACGGGCCAAATAACAAACAATGTAATGTTTCCTAGGGAGTTGAATTGAACAGGGAGAGAAAAGCTAGTCCCAGAGAGCTTTGTTCTTAGCAGGTGGATTGACCTTTGCCCTAAACCTTACTCCCTCCCTCTTAGCATCAGTCTCCCAAGAAATGTAGTGTCAGTGATACTAACAGAAGAAACATGGGTTCTAGTCTTCCCCCATTACTCCTGACTCTCTGCGAGGTCCCTCCAACACCCAGCCAGCCTCTCACTAATTCCCCCGCTCCACCGGGGCACTTCACAGGGACAAGAGGCAGGCTATCAGCACTTTTGGGCTTCCATGTGGGTCTGATTGAAGTCCTGAAATCCTTGGAATTGAGTGTGGTGTGGCCTAACAGTCCATCCCACTACCTAAGTGGGTGGTCTCACTCTGAGCAGTAGGCATGCACACAGGCACAGGGATTCCTTAGCCTCTGTCCCTCTTTGTCTCCCTGTGTTGGTTTAGGGAATAGACACAGGGTGGGCACTGTTAAAACGGTGACTGGGGTGATTATTCTGATCTGGGAGAGACCGCAGCACACAGTCTCTCGCTCTCTCTTGCCAGCCCAATGCCCTGTGAGGGAGTTGGAAGAAATTCATCAAGCAAGTGGCCTATTGTTTAGTCCCTACTGGGTCTCTCAATAACATTGCAGCAGTATTGTGCAAATTCTGCATTGCAAGTCAACCGCCAGCAACCCTGGGTTGGTGTTTCTGGCGATACACCCGATCACAGCCTATGAACCATCGAGCAAAACAAACAGGGCTGGCCATGCACTGAACCACAGATGCTTTGAGAACTGTTTGAACAGGGGAGCAATTAAAATGGTCACTGCTGTGGCCCATGCTCAAACATCAAGTGCTAATGAGGACCGCTTGGTTATGCTGTTGCTGTCGGACCTGGGTTCAAATAGTATTGGTTTTCTTTCACATACTTACTGTAGTTGATTAAGCTTGT
Organism: Oncorhynchus clarkii lewisi; assembly: GCF_045791955.1. Lineage (NCBI taxonomy): Eukaryota > Metazoa > Chordata > Actinopteri > Salmoniformes > Salmonidae > Oncorhynchus > Oncorhynchus clarkii. The sequence continues at coordinate 30,628,764 of NC_092171.1, read as the reverse complement.
CTGGAGTACCAGAATGAATGTGTTTACACATTTTGGGACTATTCCATTCTGCCAGGCTAGCTCAATCAAGCAATTTGAAGTTAAACCAATATTATTTGAACCCAGGAGGGATTGGTTGGTTGTGCTAGATGTGATCACCCCCTACCCCAGTGGTTCTAGGGACCCCTGGGGGTACTTGGCCAATCCATAGGGGGTACTTGAGAACAATCATGATACCATAGGTCTAAAAGCAGATGAGTTAGGCTAAAATTTGTATAGTCCAAAATGATGTTCAATTAGGGTGCTGCTGACTGTCCTTCACTACTGAGTAGCCTAACAGTTACATAAAGACGACTGTGTACGGTTACATGCACACAATAATGTGATTATTGTGGATATTCAGATTAATATAATAGTTTGACTAAAACTTTTACATGCTTTGCAATAACATTTTCCCTAATAGTCACGTTTACATGGACTGAAATCAGTGCATGTAAACATACTTACTGAGTAGGTTTACACACACTAATAATTAGATATTAAACTCATGTCAGTAGGCAGATTATGCAATAAGCAGAGTAAGGGGTTTAAATTACTATCTTAATAGGCGTAAGGTCAAAATCGAAGTAAGCATACACCGATTAAACACCTGGTTTTCTGAACAACCTTTCGAATTATTAGAACACGTAAACACCTTTAATCGGCGTTCCGAACTCAGAATCAAATACCAGTCTCAACGTCAACAGTGAAGAGGCGACTCCGAGATGCTGGCCTTCTAGGCAGAGTTCCTCTGTCCAGTGTCTGTGTTCTTTTGCCCATCTTAATCTTTTCTTTTTATTGGCCAGTCTGAGAGAGAGCTTTTTCTTGGCAACTCTGCCTAGAAGGCCAGCATCCCGGAGTTGCCTCTTCACTGTTGACGTCGAGACTGGTGTTTTGCCTGTACAATTTAATGACGCAGCCAGTTGAGGACTTTTGAGGCGTCTGTTTCTCCAACTAGAAACTGTTAATGTACTTGTCCTCTTGCTCAGTTGTGCACCGGGGCCTCCCAATCATCTTTCTATTCTGGTTAGAGCCAGTTTACGCTGTTCTGTGAAGGGAGTAGTACACAGCATTGTACGAGATCTTCAGTTTCTTGATAATTTCTCGAACAAGAATAGATTGAGTTTCAGAAGAAAGTTATTTGTTTCTGGCCATTTTGAGCCTGTAATCGAACCCACAATGCTGATGCTCCAGGTACTCAACTAGTCTATAGAAGGCCAATTGTATTGCTTCTTTAATCAGAACAACAGTTCTCAGCTGTGCTAACATAATTGCAAAAGGGTTTTCTAATGCTCAATTAGCCTTTTTAAAATGATAAACTTTGATTAGCTAACACAATGTGACATTGGAACACAGGAGTTATGGTTGCTGATAATGGGACAATGTACGCCTATGTAGATATTCCATAAAAAATCACAACATTACAACATTAACAATGTCTACACTGTATTTCTGATCAATTTTATGTTATTTTAATGGACAAAAAAAAGGCTTTTCTTTCAAAAACAAGGACATTTCTAAGTGACCCCAAACTTTTGAACGGTAGTGTATAATGTCAGATTCCATATTGATTTTAATTATTCAGTTCATCAATTACGCGAAACAAGCAGTCTAATACGGTATGTGAAGGAAAAATGCCATTTTCTTTTCCAAACAAGAACTAATGTAGCCAAATATGCCTGAACTTATTATTTACTTAGGGATGAGCCAAGGTTGGTCTCCTCCTGTGGAAAAATAATTGGAAGATTACAATATTATTCATCATTTGTATAGGATGCTAAACAAACAACTGTCTTATAACTGAAATAATTTAACATGTTGCATAGAACAGTATGCAGTTGATTTGAATGCGTAGTAAGTTTTGATATAAGGAGGAGAGGAATAGAGAGTGAGTTGGTTAGGGGGATACCTAGTCAGTTGTATAACTGAATTCCTTCAACTGAAATGTGTCTTCCGCATTTAACCCAACCCTTCTGAATCAGAGAGGTGCAGGGGGCTGCCTTAATCGACATCCACGTCTTCGGCGCTCGGGGAACAGTGGGTTAACTGCCTTGCTCAGGGGCAGAATGACAGATTTGTACCTTGTCAGTTCAGGGGTTCGATCCAGCCACCTTTTGGTTACTGGCCCAACGCTCTAACCACTAGGCTAGTTGTTGCACCTTACTGCAGCGTTCTTCAACCTCCGGTCCTCAGGCTGGCACCGGTCCCTGGGATGTTGCTGACCAGTCCCTCAGTTGGTTAGCTGACACAGATTTAGTCCGTCTTGCATTGCTAGTGTTAATATAATTAAGGAATGATGAGGGCTGTCCCAAATGTCACCATATTCCCCTTAAAAACCAGAGCCCAAGTCAAAAGTACACACTTAGAAGAAGAAAAAAGGTGCTATCTAGAACCTAAAAGGATTCTTCGGCTGTCCCCATAAGAGAACCCTTTTGAAAAAATGTTTGGTTCCAGGTAGAAGAGAGGGTTCTACCTGGAACCAAAAAGGGTTATCCTATAGGGACAGCCAACAAACCCTTTTGGAACCCTTTTTAGTAGTGCACTATAATGTGAATATGGTACCATTTTGTAAAGCTGGTTTGCAGGTTTCTGGAATAAAAGAGATTGAGCAATCCTGGGTTACTAGATCGAGACATAGAAAGGAGTGTATCTGTCTGCTGATGAGTATTTAGCCCTCTGGTTGATAGATCCAGTCATTATTCAGGCATTACGTTCCCATTAAAGCCTCTGTTAAACTCAAAGCATTGGCTGTATAATTGCATGATCGCTTTAATTCAGAGAAAGTATATTGGATGATGTGAGTGACACTAATTAGAAATCTGATTATCTGCACTGTATTTGCTCTCTTGTTTGCTTAGCTGATAAAGATTTGTCATCTTTATTCATCCAACATTATTAAGAATTAAAACAATTCCTTTATAGTGACTAAGGCCATACACATTGTGAGGGGTTGTTTTACAGGTACTTTCAGCCAAGCTTGATTCACTTTGTAAACGGTGTGTTTGGATAAATGGTGTTAGACAGCACTACGTTCAAAATGCAACCGTTTTAACCAATATATATTTTGAGTACTGGTGACTATTTTCACTGTTACTCAAATAGATTTGATTTGAAATTGTAACTATTCATATAGATAGCCATACTTTTATATTTCAATTTACCATCCGTGTGATTCCACAAAAACTCTGTAACCCTTTGTTAGGCCTAATGTACAGTGCCTTTGGAAAGTACACATTTTGTTACGTTACGGCCTAATTCTAAAATAGATTTTTTTTAATTATCTTCAGCAATCTACACACACTACCCCATAATGACAAAGCCAAAACAGGTTTTAAAATGTTTTGCAAATGTATTAAAATGTAAAAACAGATACCTTATTTATATAAGTATTCAGACCCTTTGCTGTGAGACTTGAAATTGACCTCAGGTTCATCCTGTTTCCATTGATCATCCTTGAGATGTTTCTACAACTTGATTGGAGTCCACCTGTGCTAAGTTCAATTGATTGGACATGATTTGGAAAGGCACACACCTGTCTATATAAGGTCCCAGAGTTGACCAGTGTATGTTAGAGCAAAAATATTTATGAGGTTGAAGAAATTGTCCATAGAGCTCCGAGACAGGATTGTGTCGAGGCAAAGATCTGGGGAAGGGTACCAAAAAATGTCTACAGCATTGAAAATCCCCAAGAACACATTGACCTCCATCATTCTTAAGACTCTTCCTAGAGCTGGCCGCCCGGACAAACTGAGCAATCGGGGGAGAAGGGCATTGGTCTGGGAGGTGACCAAGATGGGAGAACCTTCCAGAAGGACAACCATCTCTCTGCAGCACTCCACCAATCAGGCCTTTATGGTAGAGTGGCCAGACGGAAGCCACTCCTCAGTAAAAGGCACATGACAGCCAGCTTGCAGTTTGCCAAAAGGCACCTAAAGACTCTCCGACCATGAGAAACAAGATTCTCTGGTCTGATGAAACCAAGATTGAACTCTTTGGCCTGAATGCCAAGTGTCATGTCTGGAGGAAACCTGGCACCATGCTGTAGGGGTATTTTTCAGCGGCAGGGAGTGGGAGACTAGTCAGGATTGAGGCAAAGATGAACGGAGCAAAGTACAGAGATATCCTTGATGAAAACCTGCTCCAGAGCGCTCAGACTGGGGTGAAGGTTCACCTTCCAACAGGACAACAACTGAGCACATAGCCTAGACAATTCATGAGTGGCTTCGGGACAAGTCTCAATGTCCTTGAGTGGCCCAGCCAGAGCCCGGACTTGAACCCGATCGAACATCTCTGGAGAGACCTGAAAATAGCTGTGCAGCAACATTCCCTGTCCAACCTGACAGAGCTTGAGAGGATCTGCAGAGAACAATGGGAGAAATTCTCCAAATACAGGTGTGCCAAGCTTGTAGAGTCATACCCAAGAAGGGTTGAGGCTCTAATTGCTGCAAAGGTGCTTTTTATAAATTAGCAAACATTTCTAAAAACCTGTTTTTGCTTTGTCATTATGGGGTATTGTGTGTATATTGAAGAGCGGGAAAAAACATTTAATCAGTTTAATAATAAGGCTGTAAACTAGGGGTCTGAATACTTCCGAAGGCACTGTACATATTGAGGCTATGCATCATTTTGAAAAGGGGTTTACTAAAAGTGCTTGTGAAAAGGTGTTTACTATTTCTCCTAGTCACTTTATTTGCAAAGGATTTGGAATCACTATGACTTTTTCAAGCAGGGATATTATCATTTATATCCTGATTAACAATAGAAGCAATGCAGCAAGTAAAATCACTGTTTTCTTTTTCTCCCGAGTGTGATAAGATATTCAGGGGTTTATCTAGCAGAGTCTGTGAGAGGGCTTCATGCTCTTAAGTTATTCGCACTGCACAGCTGTCACACCTCCAAGGGATTGGGAAGGATGGGCTTGCTTTCCACACAGCTGTCACACCTACAAGGGATTGGGAAGGGTGGTCTTGCTTCCCTTGGCTCTCCACAAGCCTCCCGGCTGCCGGCTTTTCCTCGCCGAAAATTTGCTGGATCTTTCTGAAAATGAGGCACTCATCCCAGATGATTGTACAGGTCATTCCTCCTGGCCCCCCTTAATGCTGGGAGATCAGAGCTACTAGTCCTGATGACAGACTGCCACCCAGAATGGATCCACCCAGCAGAGGATCTGCATTGGTGCGGCTTTCACCATGCTTTCTCCTCTTCCCCAGGGCTCAATACAATAATCAATATCACTGAGGCTGAGCCTCCGATAGTTAGAGATCTCATAGTCCAATTCCTCCCTCTCAGGGCTCCCAGTCTCCCATCAGAAAGGCACTAAGCCTAATCAAGGTGAAGGCACACATTCACCGACTATGATAATGCCACTTTTAAGAATGTTTCCATATCTTGCATTACTCATCTAATATGTGTATACTGTATCCTTCACTATCTATTCTTTACTATCTATTGCATCTCAGCCGGTCTGTCACTGCTCATCCATATATTTTATACTTACACTACTGTTCAAAAGTTTGGGTTCACTTAGAAATGTTCTTGTACCCGCAAAACACCAGTCTCGACGTCAACAGTGAAGAGGCGACTCCGGGATACTGGCCTTCTAGGCAGAGTTGCAAAGAAAAAGCCATCTCTCAGACTGGCCAATAAAAAGAAAAGATTAAGATGGGCAAAAGAACACAGACACTGGACAGGGGAACTGTGTCTAGAAGGCCAGCATCTCGGAGTCGCCTCTACACTGTTGACGTTGAGACTGGTGTTTTGTGGGTACTACTTAATGAATCTGCCAGTTGAGGACTTGTGAGGCGTCTGTTTCTCAAACTAGACACTAATGTAATTGTCCTCTTGCTCAGTTCTGCACCGGGGCCTCCACCTCCTCTTTCTATTCTGGTTAGAGACAGTTTGCTCTGTTCTGTGAAGGGAGTAGTACACAGCGTTGTACGAGATCTTCAGTTTCTTGGCAATTTCTCGCAAGGAATAACCTTAATTTCTCAGAACAAGAATAGACTGATGAGTTTCAGAAGAAAGTTATTTGTTTCTGACCATTTTGAGCCTGTAATCGAACATACAAATGCTGATGCTCCAGATACTCAACTAGTCTAAAGAAGGCCAGTTTTTATTGCTTCTTTAATTAGAACAACAGTTTTCAGCTGTGCTAACATAATTGCAAAAGGGTTTTCTAATGCTCAGTTATCTGATCCAAGTTTATAATTTTAAAAGACTAACACAACATGCCATTGGAACACAGGAGTGATGGTTGCTGATAATGGACCTCTGTACGCCTATGTAGATATTCCATTAACATTTTCAGCTACAATAGTCATTGTAACATGTTATAAGTATTTCTGATCAATTTGATGTTGTTTTAATGGACAAAAATGTGCTTTTCTTTCAAAAACAAGGACATTTCAAACTTTTGAACAGTAGTGTATATATTCTCATTCCTTTAGTACAGTGCCTTGCGAAAGTATTCGGCCCCCTTGAACTTTGCGACCTTTTGCCACATTTCAGGCTTCAAACATAAAGATATAAAACTGTATTTTTTTGTGAAGAATCAACAACAAGTGGGACACAATCATGAAGTGGAACGACATTTATTGGATATTTCAAACTTTTTTAACAAATCAAAAACTGAAAAATTGGGCGTGCAAAATTATTCAGCCCCCTTAAGTTAATACTTTGTAGCGCCACCTTTTGCTGCGATTACAGCTGTAAGTCGCTTGGGGTATGTCTCTATCAGTTTTGCACATCGAGAGACTGACATTTTTTCCCATTCCTCCTTGCAAAACAGCTCGAGCTCAGTGAGGTTGGATGGAGAGCATTTGTGAACAGCAGTTTTCAGTTCTTTCCACAGATTCTCGATTGGATTCAGGTCTGGACTTTGACTTGGCCATTCTAACACCTGGATATGTTTATTTTTGAACCATTCCATTGTAGATTTTGCTTTATGTTTTGGATCATTGTCTTGTTGGAAGACAAATCTCCGTCCCAGTCTCAGGTCTTTTGCAGACTCCATCAGGTTTTTTTCCAGAATCGTCCTGTATTTGGTTCCAAACCATCTTCCCATCAATTTTAACCATCTTCCCTGTCCCTGCTGAAGAAAAGCAGGCCCGAACCATGATGCTGCCACCACCATGTTTGACAGTGGGGATGGTGTGTTCAGCTGTGTTGCTTTTACGCCAAACATAACGTTTTGCATTGTTGCCAAAAAGTTCAATTTTGGTTTCATCTGACCAGAGCACCTTCTTCCACATGTTTGGTGTGTCTCCCAGGTGGCTTGTGGCAAACTTTAAACAACACTTTTTATGGATATCTTTAAGAAATGGCTTTCTTCTTGCCACTCTTCCATAAAGGCCAGATTTGTGCAATATACGACTGATTGCTGTCCTATGGACAGAGTCTCCCACCTCAGCTGTAGATCTCTTTAAACTTCTTCACAACAGTATCTCGGACCTGCCTGGTGTGTTCCTTGTTCTTCATGATGCTCTCTGCGCTTTTAACGGACCTCTGAGACTATCACAGTGCAGGTGCATTTATACGGAGACTTGATTACACACAGGTGGATTGTATTTATCATCATTAGTCATTTAGGTCAACATTGGATCATTCAGAGATCCTCACTGAACTTCTGGAGAGAGTTTGCTGCACTGAAAGTAAAGGGGCTGAATAATTTTGCACGCCCAATTTTTCAGTTTTTGATTTGTTAAAAAAGTTTGAAATATCCAATAAATGTCGTTCCACTTCATGATTGTGTCCCACTTGTTGTTGATTCTTCACAAAAAAATACAGTTTTATATCTTTATGTTTGAAGCCTGAAATGTGGCAAAAGGTCGCAAAGTTCAAGGGGGCCGAATACTTTCGCAAGGCACTGTAGATTGTGTGTATTAGGTTTTGTTGTAGAATTGTTAGATATCACCCTTTTAGATACTGCTGCACTATTTCACTAGTCTGGCCTTTGAAACCCTTGAGATTAAGTTTATCATGAGTTGATGAGCTATGATATGACCGCTCTCTGCCTTCACCATGGTAGTGATGTCTGAGGTTTACATTTCTTTGTCAACTTTGAAAATGTGCATTGTCCTCCAAGTGGTGTCAACACTCCTATGCGACACTAGTCCCTCAAACGAAGTTACGATGTCTGACGTAAGACAATGTTGAATCAGTATTTTGCTCGGCAATCATTGGTTCTCTGTCTAGCAGAAACAGTTTGTTTTAATTGTGAACCTGGCGGTTCGAGCCCTGAATGCTGATTTGCTGAAAGCTTTGGTATACCACAGGTATGACAAAACATGACCTTTTACTGTTCTAATTACATTGGTAACCAGTTTATGATAGCAGTAAGGCACCTCGGGGGTTTGTGATATATGGCCAATCTATCCTCGTTTTGTCATGCCTAACAACATCCCTTAGACGTTGTATATTGGCCACATACCACACCCCCTTGGGCCTTATTGCTTAAATGTATGTCACTTAAAACATAAAAATGTGCCCTTTTGAACAAGTATAGCTAGCTATGTCACATTCTCAGGCAGGACACTGGGCGGAAGTCACCTATTGTGGCTGAGAAATGACTTTCACAAAGCTCTGCGTCACTCCTCATGGCCGGCCTTTGTTTTCCCTCTTTGATCCCCTCACACACCTCCTGCTACCTCCTTTGCCCTCCATTTATTATGGTTAATGTTACACGCAGATCAATATTTGTCCCTTCAGAGATATTTTTGCCTGTCTATTCAGCATTTTGTCAGTTTTGACACTGGATGAAATATGGAACAGAAAAGTGCAAAGTTCAGTTATTGCACAAAGGCTGAAATGTGTCCTGGCTGGCTCTATGCTCCATAGATTTAATGGAATGGAATTCAACCCTGTACTCACCTTTCTTTTAAAATATTTGGTTTAAAATACCCTTTATGATGTATTTGCTTTCTTTTATGAATAGCACCATGTCCAAAAATGTAGCACTGGCATGTAAAACTAGGCTATGTAAGAAGCCTTTGTGGACAAGTTTGTGTGTAATGTTGTTGAAAGTATGTCTCAGAAAGAATCAGTTGGCGGTGACTTATTTGGGAATGGTAAACATGAAACTTGTGATTCCATATCAGTTGATTCAAATTAGAAATGTTGTTACTACTTTTTAGCAGTAATAATATATGTTATTACAATGTTACCACTGTTATTGCAATAGTCTAATCAATAAACTACAAATGAAAGTGTAATAAACTTAATAAAGCAATTCCAGATGCTATAGGTGGTCCATTTGTGGAGCAAACTAGGAACAATGTATCCAAATCTTTTGATCCTAGTCAAGTCCATCCCACGCCTTCCAACAGGCAGCCAATGACAATCATCTGTCTCAGCAGGTGCCCTCTCCAGGTGTTAGTGTTTCATCCCGTAAGATGTCTGTTTACCTAAACCACCAAATAGGCCTACATCCTCCATCCATCTGCATTTTACTGGACGGAAAACCATAAGCACGCCGCCACACAATTAAACCTGCTTTAAGTTCCTCTCCAGATTAATGTCTGTATCAAAATTCATAAAGAATAGTGAGAAGATGTGAGGCTTGAGCTGGAAGATTCACAGGGATTTTGTATGAAGCCCATTTAATCAGGATAACGCTGTTATTAATATTCATCAAGTCAGCTGGAATACCAATGACAAGACTGTGGAATCTGGAAACTTTTACTGCAGTAAATGTATTAAATGCAGCTTAAAAAATTAATGGAATTTTGTTTATATTAGGGGGTGGGTGGTGGGATGCAAAACCCAGTATTGGTCGACTGAGATTAGGTTTAGATATTTCCTTTTGAAGAATTCCATCTTTGACAGACTTCAAAAGAATTTTCAATGAATGCAACGCATGAATGGTCATTTAGAAGGATTTAAAGACATTACACTGCAATAATTGTACATTAATAATAAGTAGCCCACAGAGGCAATTAGCTCAAAGTCAACAATGAAAGAATATGAAGATCACAGAAAGACAGTAAAGGACAAAGAAAAGTTTGAAATGAGGGATAAAGCGGGTTTCATAGTTCAATTGTCATTGATTTTAGTTGAGATCATTTTATTAGGCTACTGATTTAAAAAAACAGCCCTCTCACAATTTTTTCCAGTGTTGCATCATCTGTTTCTCTTGAAATAATAGTTTAGGATTTCTAGGGTTCTCTTGAAATGCATCCAATTAGGTTCTGTTAACAATACCAGCCTCTTGTATCATGATTGATCAGCATGCATACTATTTATGAAAGCCAGACAGTGCCCAACTTTCCTTGTGGGAAGTAATGACCTTGACAAATAATGACAAAAATATAACGGCCAATCACCATGAATGGATTTAGTATGGTGGTTATAGGGTGATTATTGGATTGATTGGTTCACATTTATTCATTGATAAGCAAGTCTGTATTTCCCTCAAATTGCAACTTGAAGATTTGAAAGAGCAACTCCCTGACTCATGTCGTGGTGCCAAACTTCAATGAAAGGAGATAAATAAAGCATATTTTTGGGGTGATGGATTATTGGATCATATTCATTTTATTAGGCCTAAGTCGTTGATGATTAACTGTGTGGAAGCCCACGTCAATCAATGTGTAAAATGTTTATTTTGTCGTCATGTGCCCTTTCTTGTTCCAATCCCATCTCAGTTCCTTCCTCCCCCTTAAATAAAAATGATCAGAACATCAAAAGGTCAGGTTTATATGCTGTGTTTTTCTGCTTTTCCTTTATCAAAGCTACTTTCTCATGTTCACGTTAAAGGATTACCAATCTGGTGAGCCATATCTACCACTGCTACCACACCTACCAGCTCAAAAGTCCCTCTCTTTCGATCAAATCCTCCCCAAAAACACTAGCTTTTGCCCAGAGTCTATCACTGAGATTAATGGAGCCCCGTGGTGTCTCCCACAAAAAGCCAGTTGTCCGTTCACGCCTCACTGTGTCAGAGCTGAATAGCTTGTGAGCAGGTTGTGAGCAGTGTGTGAGCAGTGTGTGCTGGCTTACAACTCAGGGATAACGTTCCACTGGCATCTGCCCTAGAGGGCACCCACCCGCCAAGCACCCAACCTCCCAAGCGCTTTCTTCTCCTCCTTCTCACTCGCTCAATCTCTCCCTCTTCTCCTGGGCCTGTCTCTAGGTCTCCTTCACCCAAACTCTTGGTTGTATGTGGATCCACAAACTTCCTCCTAACCCAAAGCTTTTTTTGTAACAGCTGAAATGTTACATACAATTGTTTATTTCTGTCCTTCAAAAAACATAGCCCTCTTTTAGAAACATTGTTTGTGCCATCCATATACCCAAAAGCGAAAGAGAGAGACACTTCTGCTTTCAATAGCCCTTTCTGGAGATTCTTAATTGATTGTATCTCGATTAGGCTAATTGTTAGTAAGACATAGCCTTATCTATATGGCTCAAACAATAGAAACCACAGTGTGCCTCTGAAGTTACCCCACCTTCAGAATGCTGCATCTGCATCTTACCCCACACTGCATCTGGTAGTGCTCTGTTCAAGTTGCTTGCTGCAGTCAGTGTGTATTCTAATAGTCTTTTGTCTTAGCCCCTTCACCACTAGATGGTAGCCCTCTCCTACAGTACATATACACACACTGCCTTAGAGCAACAGGCTCTTTTCCGCTCCCTCCGCCTGACAGTGAATGTCAATGCTTCCCTTAATTGCTTCCAGTCAGTGTTTTTGTTGCTTGCTTATGAATTAACTTGCATTTATGGGAACCAATTTAGCAGCCATCATTTAATTACACCTTAGTAGAGGCTGAACTTTAATTGGTTGGGCTTCCTAACGAGTAAGGAGGATCTGATATGAGGCTTGAGCAGTATTAAACGCCTGTTTACTTTCCTCATAGCGAAAAGCATTAAATGGTATCTGCGTGACAGGATTATGATTTGTTAATTGCCGGTATTCATTAGGCCCTGATCAACTGTTAGGTAGAGTAATGGTACACGGTGGAGTGATCAGGGGATAGTTGAGATGACATATGACTTAAATAAAGCACCATTTCCCTGCAAATTAAAGCTTCCGGTCTTGTTTTGCTATACTCTGGGAGGTTATTAAAGATCCTCTTTCTGCCTCTGAGGTTCCCCTGAGATCATATTGACAGGCTATAATTAATACTAACCTTTCCTCTAGGCTAACGTACTGGAAAGTGCCTTTTCTCACTGCTTCCACCTAAATGCATTTTTCCTTTTGAAATGGGTAAATTAATGAAAAATTAATCATATATTTTTCTATATTATTTTCAGCTAATCCTAAAGTCAATGAGGACTGGGGAGTACTGCACCAAAGCTCAGAGACCACCCTGCAGCCACAACTTGGGTAAAGATGCCTTCGAATTATTGTCATCCGCTCATACGTGCTTACATTGTATGGCTTTTCACCCCCATGTGACAATTAAAAATGAGTTGTAATGTAATGGGACGTTTATCACTGTAATAATGACTTATTATTTGAGTTGTGCATTGTAAATCCTAAGCGAATGTTATCTACAATGGTTAAAAGTTGAATGCAAAAACTAAATTGGCTACGAATACAATTATGTGGATTGTGTACACTACACTATGTCAATGTGTATTTTTTTAATTGCAACAAAGGGAATTTTATTTAACATAGTTCTTTCATCCCTCATTCAGACTCAAATTTGTTTTTAATTGGCTAGAAATAAACCTACCATGTCATATCAAATTACGCTATGAGCCTTTTTCCAGTTAAAAGATGGTTGAAAAGTTAAGTTGCTTGCATGCTGCTGTGACAGGCTGCCCTGACCCACGACTCACCTGTCAAATCCCTGGCTGTGTGAAATGCTTACTTACTACAAGCCCTTAACCAAAAATGCAGTTCAAGAAATGGAGTTAAGAAAATATTTACTAAATAGCCTAAAGTATTTTTTTTTAAAAAGGTAACACAAGAAAATGACATTGCATAATTACATAACAATAACCGCATCTCTGTATTCCCGTCGCAAGACCCACAGGTTGATGCTTATTTATAAAACCCTTTTAGGCCTCACTCCTCCTATCTGAGATACCTACTGCAGCCCTCATCCTCCACATACAACACCGTTCTGCCAGTCACATTCTGGTAAAGGTCCCCAAAGCGCACACATCTCTGGGTCGCTCGTCTTTTCAGTTCGCTGCAGCTAACGACTGGACCGAGCTGCAGCAAACACTCCAACTGGACAGTTTTATCTCCATCTCTTCATTCAAAGACTCAATCATGGACACTCTTACTGACAGTTGTGGCTGCTTTGTGTGATGTATTGTTGTCTCTACCTTGCCCTTTGTGCTGTTGTCTGTGCCCAATAATGTTTGTACCATGTTTGGTGCTGCTACCATGTTGTAATACTGCCATGTTGTGTTGATACCATGTTGTCATGTTGTGTTGTTACCATGCTATGTTGATGTCTTAGGTCACATTTTATGTAGTGGTGTGTATTTTGTCATATATAGATTATTATTTATTTTTGTATATATATATATAGATATATATAGATATATACATATATACACACACACACACACACACACACGTACACATATATATCCCACCACCCGTCCCCGCACGAGGCCTTTTGTTAGGCCGTCATTGTAAATAAGAATTTGTTCTTAACTGACTTGTCTAGTTAAATAAATAATTACACTTTTAAAAAACAAGGCTATATACAGGGTGTACCGGCACTGAGTCAATGTGCGGGGGTACAGGTTAGGCAAGGTAATTTGTAAAGTGGGGGGGGGGGGGAATGTTAATAGTCCCGGTGGCCATTTGATTCATTCTTCAGCAGTCTTATGGCTTGGTGATAGAAGCTGTTAAGGAGCTTGGTCCTAGACTTGGCGCTCTGATGCTTGCCGTGCTGTAGCAAAGAGAACAGTCTATGACTTGGGTGACTGGAGTCTTTGACCATTTTTTGGGCCTTCCTCTGACACCGCCTAATATAGGTCCTGGATGTCAGGAAGCTTGGCCCCAGTGATGTACTGGGCCTTACGCACTACCCTCTGTAGCGAGCAGTTGCCGTACCAGGCGGTGATGCAACCGGTCAGGATGCTCTCGATGGTGCAGCTGTAGAACCTTTTGAGGATCTGAGGACTCATGCCATCTTTTCAGTCTTTTGAGGAAGAAAAGGTGTTGTCATCGTCTCTTCACAACTGTCTTGCTGTGTTTGGACCATGATAGTTTGTTGGTGATGTGGACATCAAGGAACTTAACTCTCGACCTGCTCCACTTCATCCCCGTCGATGTTAATGGGGGCCTGTTCGGCCCTCCTTTTCCTATAGTCCACGATCAGTTCCTTATTGAGAGGTTGTTGAGAGGTTGCACCACAGTGCCAGGTCTCTGACCTCCTCTCTATAGACTGTCTTGTCGGTGATCAGACCTACCACTGTTGTGTCGTCAGCAAACTTAATGAAGTTGTTGGAGTCTTGCTTGGCCACGCAGTCATGGGTGAACAGGGAGTACAGGAGGGGACTAAACACACATCTATGTGAGGATCAGCGTGGCAGATGTATGGTTACCTACCCTTACCACCTAGGGGGTGGCCTGTTAGCATTCTCACATAGGTGTTCTTTTTGTCCAGGTGGGAAAGGGCAGTGTGGAGTGCGATTGAGCATCTGAGCTCAAGCCATACTCAACTATAGACTCACTACCAAACCCATCCATGCAATGTAATATAAATGGATTTTATCAGTATTCTAAATCATGTTGAATTCATTTGAGTTAATGTTGAATTTGTCAATTGTCAATAAGTTCCTTTCGTTTTTATGTTACTTTATTTCAGTACTGACTCGGCAGCCATTTTGGGAACAACATCAAATAATTTTGTGCCAGACAAAGACTAGCAATAAGGTATCTGACGTCTTGAATTTGATTATTCATCTTGCAGTCTTCCTGTCTGTCAAGACATACAATAATAAATAGGCATTTTTTGAATGGATATCTTTCTTCAGTGCTCGAGTGCTGAGCTGGCTGTACTTAGCACAATAGCACATGATAGGCCTTTTTTGTCCACTGGCACTTCAATATTTGACTCTGCCTGTTTATTCGCTTGCTTTAGTGTAAATGCTGCTCCATGCGATACATAAACATCTATCTACGTGTGTAAATCACCTCCAGCCATGGTGTCACTCTGCCATCTAATAACCGATACCTAGACCGTACGCAATCATATGGCACTGCCACTATTCAGATAAACTGGTTGGAATGACAATGACAGATAAGCAGAGTATTTACTCACCCTTCACCAGGAACACTGATATATACAGTGCCTTGCGAAAGTATTCGTCCCCCTTGAACTTTGCGACCTTTTGCCACATTTCAGGCTTCAAACATAAAGATATAAAACTGTATTTTTTTGTGAAGAATCAACAACAAGTGGGACACAATCATGAAGTGGAACGACATTTCTTGGATATTTCAAACTTTTTTAACAAATCAAAAACTGAAAAATTGGGCGTGCAAAATTATTCAGCCCCTTTACTTTCAGTGCAGCAAACTCTCTCCAGAAGTTCAGTGAGGATCTCTGAATGATCCAATGTTGACCTAAATGACTAATGATGATAAATACAATCCACCTGTGTGTAATCAAGTCTCCGTATAAATGCACCTGCACTGTGATAGTCTCAGAGGTCCGTTAAAAGCGCAGAGAGCATCATGAAGAACAAGGAACACACCAGGCAGGTCCGAGATACTGTTGTGAAGAAGTTTAAAGCCGGATTTGGATACAAAAAGATTTCCCAAGCTTTAAACATCCCAAGGAGCACTGTGCAAGCGATAATATTGAAATGGAAGGAGTATCAGACCACTGCAAATCTACCAAGACCTGGCCGTCCCTCTAAACTTTCAGCTCATACAAGGAGAAGACTGATCAGAGATGCAGCCAAGAGGCCCATGATCACTGGATGAACTGCAGAGATCTACAGCTGAGGTGGGAGACTCTGTCCATAGGACAACAATCAGTCGTATATTGCACAAATCTTGCCTTTATGGAAGAGTGGCAAGAAGAAAGCTATTTCTTAAAGATATCCATAAAAAGTGTCGTTTAAAGTTTGCCACAAGCCACCTGGGAGACACACCAAACATGTGGAAGAAGGTGCTCTGGTCAGATGAAACCAAAATTGAACTTTTTGGCAACAATGCAAAACGTTATGTTTGGCGTAAAAGCAACACAGCTGAACACACCATCCACACTGTCAAACATGGTGGTGGCAGCATCATGGTTTGGGCCTGCTTTTCTTCAGCAGGGACAGGGAAGATGGTTAAAATTGATGGGAAGATGGATGGAGCCAAATACAGGACCATTCTGGAAGAAAACCTGATGGAGTCTGCAAAAGACCTGAGACTGGGACAGAGATTTGTCTTCCAACAAGACAATGATCCAAAACATAAAGCAAAATCTACAATGGAATGGTTCAAAAATAAACATATCCAGGTGTTAGAATGGCCAAGTCAAAGTCCAGACCTGAATCCAATCGAGAATCTGTGGAAAGAACTGAAAACTGCTGTTCACAAATGCTCTCCATCCAACCTCATTGAGCTCGAGCTGTTTTGCAAGGAGGAATGGGAAAAAATGTCAGTCTCTCGATGTGCAAAACTGATAGAGACATACCCCAAGCGACTTACAGCTGTAATCGCAGCAAAAGGTGGCGCTACAAAGAATTAACTTAAGGGGGCTGAATAATTTTGCACGCCCAATTTTTCAGTTTTTGATTTGTTAAAAAAGTTTGAAATATCCAATAAATGTCGTTCCACTTCATGATTGTGTCCCACTTGTTGTTGATTCTTCACAAAAAAATACAGTTTTATATCTTTATGTTTGAAGCCTGAAATGTGGCAAAAGGTCGCAAAGTTCAAGGGGGCCGAATACTTTCGCAAGGCACTGTAAATGTATTCAGCTCAAATATACATTTGGGCTGTCGCTAAAACACTTCAAACCCTGCCAGCCAAACGGCTACTAATGACGGTTATTAGCAGATTACATTTGACGGCGAGCAGAGTTGTGTTTTGCTGTGATATCACAGCGAGCCGGGAGGATCTCCAAAAGCAGAGCCCCGCCCCTCCTCATCATATGTCTTCTTGACTTTTCCACTATATACCAGATAAAACACTGTCCAGTCTTTTTGAGTTGATATTGCTCTGGCTTGAAAGGAGAATATTCCTCAGGTTTTCCCATAGGAAATAGACCAGGGCCATCCACTGTCAGATAAAGAAATTGTGAGGGACGCTGTTTTTTAAAAGTGGAACAATATTGTCATGTACGGTGTTGAGGATGCACTTTGATGTTTTATTTCTATTCGCACACCGCTGTTTGTCCGTTTTCTTTTCTTACCACATGTAATTTAATCAGTGAGTGAAATGCTACCTTAAACAGACGGTTATACTTGGTATGGGCAGTTATCTTCGTGTGGGGAAACAAATTCAAGAAGCAACCCAGGTTTAGGACCAATGTATCGCAAAAAGTCCCATATTTGCAGTGCGACAAAGGGGTTATATAACCTCATTTGGTGTTTGCATTGGTGAGTCTTAAAGAGAATAATCATAATTGTCTGCAACAATCCAGGGAGAAGGACCCTAGCAACAAAGCTACAACGAGGAGGCAGACCTCCTTGTTCCTGACTTCAAAACCTGACCTTTCACAAAATAATTGTCACTGCTAAGCTGTATCTTCTTTTGGACATAGTGGTAGACTGGAGGGGCAATGCTGCGGCCCGGGATCCTTCATCACAACGCATGCTTTTAAAAAAGAAAAACATTCAATGCTCTTTAAACCAGTTTATTTTGAATTTGACGCCATTTGAATTGCATTGATGCTAAAGCAATGAATCTGTTTTATTCCTTAATGTATATTTCATAATAGTAAAGAGAGGTCATTTGTCATGCAACACTTGTAAGGCAATCATACTTTAAGGAGGTTTCTTTGACGTTATGTAAAGCTGACAGAATCACAAATTTACCTTTTGTAATATGACTTTTAAATAAAATCATTTTAGCTTATTTTCCATCAGGCTTGGGAATTAGAATTTGACTTGAAAGCATTGATTGTTACTTTACCATGCTGGTTACTGAACATTTACTTGATCACTAGCCTAAAGATCCTAGCAGACTGGCCCTAGTATTTGTCTGACGCCTACACTGTATGTTACTCTCTCTCTCTTTGTTCTTTCTCTCCCTCTTCCCTCTCTTCCCGCTGCCTCTGTTTTCTTTCTCTGTTCTCTCTCTCTCTCTCTCTCTCTCTCTCTCTCTCTCTCTCTCTCTCTCTCTCTCTCTCTCTCTCTCTCTGTTCTCTCTCTCGTCTCTCCCTCTCTCTCTGGCTCAGCTCTCAACAGAAACATTGACAGAGCACCATGTAGTTCTCTGCCAGCACCAGTCACGCAGCCTCTCTGCATTCCCTTGTGGAAGATAGCCAGCCGTTTCCTCAAGAAGCCCCCTCACCCCTCCCCAAAAGAACAGAAAATAGCTATTCCACCAGCTCATAATTCACTGGGCCTTTAAGTGGAACAATATTGTCATGGACGGTGGTGAGGATGCGCTTTGATGTTTTATTTCTATTCACACGCCACTAATGTTTGTCCGTTTTTCTTTTCTTACCACATGTAATTGAAACATTTTATCGTAATTTGCAGTGAACTGTCACGCCCTTACCATAGAGAGCTCTCGGGGTTCTCTATGGTGTTTTAGGTCAGGGCGTGACTCGGGGGTGTTCTAGTCATTTTATTTCTATGTTGGTGTTTTAGTATGGCTCCCAATTAGAGGCAGCTGATTATCGTTGCCTCTAATTGGGGATCATACTTAAGTTGTCCATTGTTCCCACCAGACCTCCAGTGCGCCTCCCCAGCCCTCGCTCTAAAGTGCGTGTCACCAGTCCGGTGCAACCTGTGCCGGCTCCACGCACCTGGCTTACAGTGCGCCTCCCCAGCCCGGGGCATCTTGTGCCGGCTCCACGCACTCGCCCTGAGGAGTGTGTCATCAGTTCGGTGCAACCTGCGCCAGTGCCCAGTCCAGGCACGGTGTCCAACCCAGCTCCATGGCCGGAGCCTTCCTCTGCGCCGATGCCCAGTCCAGGCACAGTGTCCAGTCCCGCTCCAAGGCCGGAGTCTTCCTCTGTGCTGGTGCCCAGTCCATGCACGGCGTCCAGTCCTGCTCCATGGCCGGAGCCTTCCTCTGTTCCGGTGCCCAGTCCGGGCACGGCGTTCAGCCCGGCTCCATGGTCTAGGCGGGTGCTAAGTCCTGCACCGGAGCTGCCACCGACGCTAGTCACCCCCAGCCCCCCACCCTTCGGAGGGGTGACTAGTACGCAGTACACCTTTCAGGGGGTCTACTGTCACGCCCTGACCATAGAGAGCCCTCAGGGTTCTCTATGATGCTTTAGATGGGGGCGTGACTCGGGGGTGTTCTAGTCGTTTTATTTCTATGTTGCTGTTTTAGTATGGTTCCCAATTAGAGGCAGCTGATTATCGTTGTCTCTAATTGGGGATCATACTTAAGTTGTCCATTGTTCCCACCTGCGTTGTGGGATATTGTTTTCAGTTAGTGTCCTATGTGCGCTCTGTACTGGACTTTCGTTTATTCTTTGTTGGTTTTGTGAAGTTTCACTTTGTAATAAAGTATGTGGAACTCTACACACGCTGCGCCTTGGTCCGCTCCTTTCGACGAACGTGACATGGACAATGTGTTACCATTTTCCCACAACTTGCGAAAGCTATTGAACCAGAAGTGGCCCAACATTACTTGTACTTTCAGCATTTGTACCCTATTAGCTTCATGGTTCTGTCCTCACCCCAGGACCACCACAGGAGATCTCCTTCACCCCAGGACCACCACAGGAGATCTCCTTCACCCCAGGACCACCACAGGAGATCTCCTTCACCACAGGACCACCACAGGAGATGTCCTTCACCCCAGGACCTCCACAGGAGATCTCCTTCACCCTATGCCCACCACAGGAGATCTAATGTAGCCTCTTTTGTGTGTGTAGGGGGGGGTGGTGGTGTCTGGTAACGAGCAGTTCCATACTGATTTACCCATTTCTACAACATAAAGATGTACCACTGTATCTTTGTCCTCTTGTCAAGATCTTCAGTTATGGTCACATGATATGGCATCAGATCTGACGGTCTTATGATAGATAGATAGATAGATAGAGGGTATAATACATTATGAGGCATAGCTGCATTCTCAGCTTTAATAAGAACTGAATCATACTCCTGGCTACAAGAGGGAAGTCATTTACATGGCAATACACTTCCGTAATACCTTAATATTACCTTAAAGGTCAACTGCATGATTTGCCTAATATAACAAAGTAAATAAAGACACTGTAATATGCCTGAAAGAGGGGAAATTGCATCCCCTGTGTATTTGATAATTGAGTGTCTATTTCGTAGGAGACAAGGCTAAAACTCATTTGTGTTGCTGTTCACTCTCAAATTTGAATACTGTTGTTTCTCTCTAATCACATGTTCTATCTCATAATGCAGTATGTAAGAGGACCACGGAAACACTAAAGTTAAAATCAGTTCCTTTGACTCCAAAAAGCAAAGCCTCGTCCTGGACAGAGAGAAGAATTTTACCTTCCTGCTGAAGGAGCTGGATTCACTCAGTGATCTCCAATAAGAAGGTAGGCAGAAATGTACAAGGATTCTTGCCCAGCTAGATACAGGTCCTAGCTAAATGCAAAACATTTTGCATCGTTTTTTCCCAGTTTTTACTTTGCGAAACAAATATCCTTTGTCTGATGTTCTGTATTTTCTCAGTATAAAGTACACAAATTGATTTCACACAAGGAAATATCTTGGGAGTATGAAAACCCTCAATTTCAAGACTATTTAGCTCTTTAGAAAGCTAAATGAATTGGAAAAATGCTGCTAAAAAGTCAGTTCTGACATCACATTAGCCTTGTATGTTCTCCTGGTTCCTGTATTAGGTAGATACCCCCGCTCTCCTCTTCCTCCTCTTTAAATATATTATTGTGCTGTCTGTCATAGCTTCCAGCTACTGAGTGTCCACTCCTCTTGTCTGTCCACAAGCTTTTTCCCAACACCACCACTATTTCCATGTCCAAGGCACAGACCTATGACTAGCTGGTTATTGCTGTCCTTTCCTGTGTTTGGTCTGGAGCGTGCTGAGTGTCCCTCTGTGCACAGGCTGTCTCCTCTGCAGCTGAGCGGCTGTTAGAGAGGCTGTAGCCACGTAGAGGCCCTCTGAAACGGCTATAATTGATGCCTCTGGTTTGCAAGTAGCTGTGACTTCTGACAGAAAGTCAGGAACATTTCCCAAGGGTCTGTTTTTGCTGGCAGAGCCTTGAGAGCCGACTCTGAGGACTGACTGAGGCATGTTTTCAAAGTGTGGGGTGGGGGGAACACCAACTCAGATTTAAATATTTTTGCTCCTTCACTAAACCTTGTAAAATATCACTCCCACAAGATTTATAGGAGTTCAATAGCATCTGGCATCTGAAATATTGGCATCTAAAATAATGTAATGTAGAGGCTCCATTGTGTAATTTGTTACGAAATGCCTGAGAGATCATATAATCTATATACTATTTATATTTATCACCGCCCAGGAAACTGCCAGGAAACCACAACAGTTATTTAGTATGTCGTCAAGAATACAGGATGGAGTCAGGTGTCTATCGGGTGTTTTGCATGAGGTTTCTGCTACTGTCTGTGAGTGAGGATAGTTAGTAAATATGTCTGGACACGGACTGACAGGCTGCATGTCTCAGCATTGGTTGGGGTTAATTCCATTTTCAATTCATTAAACCAATTCATGAATGCAAAAATGTGAATTGATAGTGACAAGATATCTTTCAATTCATGAATGTGAATTTAAAATTATACTTAGCATAGAAATGACCATGGCCAACTTTGGTGTATGGCTTCTCTGGGAGCTCCAGGACAAGTTGGTCATGAGGGAGAAGGAGCGGGAGAGCAGGTTGGTGAACGCTGAACTGCTGGAGACTGAACTGGAGGCCCGGCCTGTGAGAAGGCCGGAGGTACGGTATGAAGGGGGGGAGAGGCTAGGAGAGGGACAAACCCCAGGCCTGAGAGAAGGCTGGAGGTACGTTATGGAGGGGGGACAAACCCCAGGCCTGAGAGAAGGCTGGAGGTACGTTATGGAGGGGGGACAAACCCCAGGCCTGAGTGAAGGCTGGAGGTACGTTATGGAGGGGGGACAAACCCCAGGCCTGTGAGAAGGCCGGAGGTACAGTATGGAGGGGGGACAAACCCCAGGCCTGTGAGAAGGCTACAGGTACGTTATGGAGGGGGGACAAACCCCACGCCTGTGAGAAGGCCGGAGGTACGGTATGGAGGGGGGACAAACCCCAGGCCTGAGAGAAGGTTGGAGGTACGTTATGGAGGGGGGACAAACCCCAGGCCTGTGAGAAGGCCGGAGGTACGGTATGAAGGGGGGAGAGGCTAGGAGAGGGACAAACCCCAGGCCTGAGAAAAGGCTGAGGGTACAGAATGGGGGTGCAACAAACCCCAGGCCTGAGAGAAGGCTGAGGGTACAGAATGGGGGTGCGACAAACCCCAGGCCTGAGAGAAGGCTGAGGGTACAGAATGGGGGTGCGACAAACCCCAGGCCTGAGAGAAGGCTGGAGGTAGGAGGGGTCAGGGTGAAGAGGCTAGGGGAGAAGAAAGACAAATGATGGGTCATTCAGTACAGACAATACAGTACAGACAGTGAGGATGAAAGCATCTCAAAGAAAGCCTATTATCTGATCATTGATTGTCATTTTAACCCTGATGAACTTGTTATTAAAAAAAACTAAGATATTGACTGTGGCAAGCAATTATCAATTTGTTTTATATGCAACGTAAGTATCAAAACGAATTAGATTACATTGTAGCGAACAAATCATATTTGTTCATGTGATTTAACCGCTCCCAGCCTTCACAGAACAAATATTTGAATTTTGCTGAGCAAATTTCTTTTTTTGACAATTGTTTTTTGGGGGGGTGAGAGTTCTCTCCTCAAACCATCTAATAATTAATGAAAATACCAGACGTATATCGAGCAACAAGTCCAGCAGCCCCAATTGCATTTAATAAAATTAACTTGTGTGTTGTGTAGCCTATTTGCCATTCTCATTTCAATATGATTTGCATGGCTCAGGGAAGGGGATGTTTAATGAGCAAATTCCAGCTAAAATGCTATATTGATTTTCTTACTGAACTTTGTAATGGCTTATGGCGAGGCTCATTGTTTATCATCAGTGAGAGAAGAGAGGAATTAGCTGTTGATGGATCTCTGGGCTCCTTCGTAGTGGGATTAACAAAGGGATCTGAAGACAGTGGTAACCCCACAATCTGCTGGTTTTTAGGCAGACAGCATACAGCGCGGGAATGTAGGATCCTGGGTCAGGTGTAAAATGAATGAAAATCTGTCCCTGCCAGTCTACAGAGTCTGTGTCAATAAGAAAAGTTGTATCTTCAACAGTGGGACAGACATAATTACACAGTCATCATAAAAGCACTCATGGATAGCCAATTGTATATTTTTTTTACTCTGTATGATGTAGGGCTGACCCAATTTAGTAAACTGGTCGATGTTTGGTCGATGTTTGGTCGATAGGCTGTTGGTCGATCGATAATCTTTTAGTCGAGCAGCTGCAAAAACATGTTTTAAATGTATGGCACATGTCTTGATTAACGCCTGTCTCAGTGGAATGATCCATTGCAGAGGCCACGCGGGTAGCACACCAGTATTACCAGTAGTACATTTACCTTCATTCCCATCATTTCTCATCTACAATGTTTGTTTGGTTACCGTCATTTCTGTTAATGCATTCAGTATATTTTTATTCCAGTCTTTTCCAGTTCTCATTGTCGGAGTGGACACTTTGCTTGCAGAGAGCACAACCTAGGCTACACTTCTGACAAACAAGTTTTGGATTTAATTAAATGAACAAGTTGTCAATTTAGTTATTGTCTTTTGTTTGGAGCGCTCCTATCAATGTTGAGTAAGGACCTGATGATGCATAGACGCAGGCCTAGGCTACCTGCCCTGCGCACAAATGT
Organism: Oncorhynchus clarkii lewisi; assembly: GCF_045791955.1. Classification (NCBI taxonomy): domain Eukaryota; kingdom Metazoa; phylum Chordata; class Actinopteri; order Salmoniformes; family Salmonidae; genus Oncorhynchus; species Oncorhynchus clarkii. The sequence continues at coordinate 30,604,728 of NC_092171.1, read as the reverse complement.
AGGCCTGTAAATGTGCCCATTTGGGGATCTGATAGTATTTCTGATTGTCTTAACTCACTACCACTAATGAGCAGTGGAGCTTCTCAAAGTAATTTTTCTTCACCTCAAACAGCAAGTAAACAAAGTCTGTTTTTACATCCATTGAGAATTTCAAAAGTTCCTCAATGTAGCCTATTTGATATATCTTTCCAGCTCTCTCGATTTCTACCTGCAGGCTGCAATGTTTGTATTTGTTGGCTTTATGTAGGCTATTTATTCATAGTTGGCAATGGAAATATAAATTACTTTTACATTTGTATAATTTAGATTTCAATATAATTTTTATTAATCACATGACAATGATTTTGAGATACAAAGATTTTATTATAAATGAAAAATTGCGACCAGGCAGTTGGTTGAAAGAACAGACGACTGACTCTTGGTCGAGCAATTTTTATGTTTGTTGGGGACAGCCCTAGTATGATGTCATCAAAACTCATACTCATTTTGGCAACACATTAGACAAATAATTTCACAGCTCACTCTCAATAAAACCTGTCCAGTTTTCAAACATTACAAGAACACAATGTGTTTTGGCTTGAAAAGGTTTGTTCAACCTTGTATTGAGTTAGGGTTAAGGACCGGCCAATCTCTTAACCATTCTAAGATGATAAGTACTTGGTAATGTGACAAAATGTAAACTGTTTCTTTATTGATTGGGGCACCTATATGTCTAGCATGTGTGGAGACCACCACACCACTTCACTTCCCCACTAAATGAGTTTGACTGGAGTTAATACCAGTGCCGATGTGTATCAGTGGCAATAACCTCCTTCCACAGGGAGCTTAGCATTGTTATTGAGCAGAAACTAATAACAATGCTTCCTCTTTCCATCTATCTCTCTTTCACTTTCCCTTCCTCTCTGTCTCTTTCTCTCCCTCTATCTCTATTTCTTTCTTACTATTTTTTCTGCCTTTCTATTACTATTTCTCTCTCACTTTCTCTTCCCCCCCCACCATCTCCTCTCTCTCTCTTCATCCCTCAGCCCTAGTGGAGGAGATCTACCAGTCTCAGAGCGATAGGGACCAGGCGGCGATGGCCTGGCTGTGTTTGTCAAATGAAGAGAGGGACGAGGCCCTACACCGGGCCAAGCGGCTGCAGCAGGCGGCAGCTGAGTACGTACTATATCACCCCAACACACCACAACATAGCATACCCTAACAGACCACAGAACAGAGTTGGGGTTGATTCCATGTCAATTCAGGAATTTAACATAAATCAAATGTTCACGTTTCTTCTTTCCTCAGCCCTGGCACAGAAACCCATTCTGCTTAACTAATTCGCCATTCTCTCTCCCTCTTCTCTGACTGACTGCATTTCAATTCAGTCAATTTAGAATGTCATTTACCTTTCAATTTCAAATTGCAATTACTTTTCAGTAAGGAAAATTGGCATTGATTTCCTGAAATGAATTAATTGAAATGGCATGGTTGACCCCAACCCTGCCACACAGGGCCACTCTGATTAGCTAACAGACCTCTCTCCCTCTGCTCTCACGGTCACTCACAACATCAGCAGTATGTAGAAAAGTTGGGAAGTAGATTGTAGAAAGTGAGTAGCATTCAATAAGCATTTTCAATGAGATGCTAAACTGTTATTTCCTCACTCTTTCCCCTTTTTCTTCTTCTTCCCTTTCTATGGAAATGGTGATGGAGAATTAGCTAACATCTATAATGGTCCAGTTTGTTTACTTGCCACTGCAAAGGCAACTCCGCTTTGTTCTTCAGGCTGGTCGACAAGGTGAATGAATGAATGGGGGTGGTTGTAAAACGGGCGGAGGGGGTGACAAAAAATCCAATATCCAATGGTTTGGAAATATATTGGAGAGTCCCCTCGCCCTCCGTGCGAGGTTGTCAGTCAAGAGTTGCACTGTATAGGAAATCAATCAAGTCCTTCAGACCTGCCTGTCTGAAGGGGGCTAATTAATGTGCTTTTTGTTTTGTTTAGGTGGTTGTTGGACGGGGGTTGGTTGGGTGGTGGAGTCAGTTCTTAACTACCAGAACCTTTCAAATGAAAACTGCATTGTCCACTAGGATGGAGGCAGGCAGGCAATATTTTCTGGTGAAGTTTAGAAGTAATTACATTTCTACTTAAGGGAATATATAACTTTCTGTCGGAAGCAAATCTATATTTCAATAAGCCTTGGTATCTTGGTTGGTGTGAACTCCACACTCCACTTGAAAATTAAATCCCGTTGTTTTTTGTTTCCAAAGCATTCTTTACTATAAAACGTTTGTCAAACAAATGTTTTTCTGTTATTATATTTATTTGATATTACTTTTTATTCTAATTATTTAAATTGTTTAAATTGACTGGACTTATTGGTTGGCATGAAGAGCATTCAGTTTGCCAGGCTATTTGGCATAAAACAAGGCAATCTAATTAGAAAAACATCCCTTTTCATCTCTTCATGCTTTTCAAGGCGCCGCCCAGCTTTCCTCTTAGTAAGGAAAGGGTAATTGATAGCCAAGCACAATCCCATTATCTGAGCTGGAATATGGAAAGGCATGTTCTGAACCTTTATTCTCCCAGGCAGGCAGGTCAGTGGCAGGCCCACTATGATTGAGTATGTACCTTTATAATGGGAGGTGATCTGTGTAATGCCTTTGTCAATGAGCTGAGGAGTTGTTGTGCTTTCCCTGAGAGGAGAAGACTGACTGACTGGCTGGCTGCTGGGGAAATCACACGATGTGCATACCAAATGCCACCCTAACCCTATATTAGTAAAAGTAGTACACTATATAGGGAATAGGATTACTTTTGGGACCCATCCATTGGCACTTTAAGGAGAATGACAGGGGTTGAGAGAGAGACAGACAGGGAGAGTGCCAAAATGTGTTATTTTAGTACCTAACTGAAGATTCCACTTCACCTAGATTTAACAAGCGATATCAGTTCATTGAGAGAGGGAGAGCGAGAGAGACTGGCTTGATATCCATGAATCTCGTCACACACTGCTGTAATTACAGTAGTCTTTTCTCTGTAAAGGTGCTCAATCCTGCTACACACCAACAGATGATTCAACCTCTCACCTCAGCACATATGGACAATTGATCCCAGTAGTTATATATAGCAGTAAACATTAATAACTTAACAGTCCTCCTCCCTCCGTGGCAAATATACTGGGTATTATCGGGGGAATAATGGCTGGGGTCTGGTGGCACTTTTAATATGTCGAGGGTGTCTTCTGTTCTTGATCATCGACTCTGAAAACCCCCAGAACAGAACGCAATTATTGGATGTGAGGAAGATTTGGGAAGTGATCTCATTTTGCTGCTCTAAGGAAAGGAAACTGATGGAGCTAACCGGCATGTCTTTTTTCTCGCTCTCAATTCCCTATTTCTCTCTCCTCCTCCTCTGTCTGTCCTCTCTCCATCTCTCTCTCTTTCCCCTCTTCTTAGGCTGGAGAATATTAACCCTGAAGGAAGTGATATGGTAAGCCCCCCTAGGAGCTCATGTGGGCTCACATTTCTCTCACCAGAATTTCCTCAATTAAAAGGTATCAGGAAACAAAGGAACAAAGGACAGCTAAGCACATTTCAACACTATGATTATTTTAAGGAGGTTGATATTATCTCCTTAAAAAAAAACGATTAAAAGAAAGATATTGCTATTACTAATATTCAGATCTATCCTATACACGTGCACCACTTATGAGAATGTGAGAACTGATGTATTTGGTACACATCAACTGCCGCATCTGCATATTGCTTTGTTTTGTGTTTTGTTTTGTGTGTTTTTCATATTCATACAGTACCATTCAAACGTTTGGACACACCTACTCATTCAAGGGTTTTTCTTTATTTTTACTATTTTCTACATTGTAGAATCATAGTGAAGACATCAAACTATGAAATAACACATATGGAATCATGTAGTAACCAAAAAAGTGTTGAACAAATGTAGATTCTTCAAAGTAGCCACCCTTTGCCTTGATGACAGCTTTGCACACACTTGGCATTCTCTCAACCAGCTTCATGAGGGATTTTAGCTTTCATTCTGTGAATATTCTTAAACATAATATTATATTTACTGTGGTAAATGAAATGGCTTCGAGAGCACGCATAACTTTATGGCTGAATAGTCAAAGTATGTACAGTTGAAGTCTGAAGTTTACATACACTTAGGTTGGAGTCATTAAAACTCGTTTTTCAACCACTCCACAAATTTCTTGTTAACAAACTATAGTGTTGGCAAGTCGGTTAGGACATCTACTTTGTGCATGACGCAAGACATTTTTCTAACAATTGTTTACAGACAGATTATTTCACTTATAATTCACTGTCAATTCACTGTCAAGTTTACATACACTAAGTTGACTGTGCCTTTAAACAGCTTGTAAAATTCCAGAAAATTATGTCAGGGCTTTAGAAGCTTTTGATAGGCTAATTGACATAATTTGAGTCAATTGGAGGTGTACCTGTGGATGTATGTCAAGGCCTACCTTCAAACTCAGTGCCTCTTTGCTTGGCATCATGGGAATATCCAAAGAAATCAGCCAAGACCTCAGAAAAATAATTGTAGACCTCCACAAGTCTGGTTCATCCTTGGGAGCAATTTCCATATCACGTTCATCTGTGCAAACAATAGTACGCAAGTATAAACACCATGGGATCACGCAGCCGTCATACCGCTCAGGAAGGAGATTCGTTCTTTATTCTAGAGATGAACATACTTTGGTGCGAAAAGTCCAAATCAATCCGAGAACAACAGCAAAGGACCTTGTGAAGATGCTGGAGGAAACAGGTAAAGAAGTATCTATACCCACAGTAAAAATGAGTCCTATATCGACATAAACTGAAAGGCCGCTCAACAAGAAAGAAGCCACTTCTCCAAAACCGCCATTAAAAAAGGCAGACTACGGTTTGCAATTGCACATGGGGACAAAGATCGTGCTTTTTGGAAAAATGTCCTCTGGTCTGATGGAGAAAAAAAAATAGAACTGTTTGGGCCATAATGACCATTATGTTTGGAGGAAAAATTGGGAGGCTTGCAAGCTGAAGAACACCATCCCAACCGTGATGCACAGGGGTGGCAGCATCACGTCGTGGGGGTGCTTTGCTGCAGGAGGGACTGGTGCACTTCACAAAATGGATGGCATCATGAGGAAGGAAAGTTATGTGGATATATTAAAGCAACATCTCAAGACATCAGTCAGGAAGTTAAAGCTTGGTCGCAAATGGGTCTTCCAAATGGACAATGACCCCAAGCATACTTCCAAAATTGTGGCGAAATGGCTTAAGGACAACAAAGTCAGGGTATTGGAGTAGCCATCACAAAGGCCTGACCTCAATCCTATTGAAAATTTGTGGGCAGAACTGAAAAAGTGTGTGAGCAAGGAGGCCTTACAAACCTTACTCAGTTACACCAGCTCTGTCAGGAGGAATGGGCCAAAATTCACCCAACTTATTGTGGGAAGCTTGTGGAAGGCTTCCCAAAATGTTTGACCCAAGTTATACAATTTAAAGGCAGTGCTACCAAATACTAATTGAGTGTATGTAAAATTCTGACTCATTGGGATATGATGAAAGAAATAAAAGCTGAAATAAATCATTCTCTCTACTATTATTCCGACATTTCACATTCTTAAAATAAAGTGGTGATCCTAACTGACTTAAGACAGAGAATATTTACTAGGATAACATGTCAGGAATTGTGAAAAACTAAGTTTAAATGTATTTGGCTGAGGTGTATGTAAACTTCCGACTTCAGCTGTACGTATGAGATGAGTAATGTAAGATATGTAAGCATTATTAAAGTGGCATCATTTAGAGGTATTGTATAACGTGACTAGTGATCAAATTATTAAAGTGGCCAGTGAATCCGAGCAAGGGTTGCCTTCCAGAGAGACATCAGAGACTGCAACGTTCTTTGTTTCACGGAAACATGGCTCACTCGAGACACGCAATCGGAGTCGGTACAGCCACCTGGTTTCTTCACGCATGACGCCGACAGAAACAAGCATCTCTCTGGTAAGAAGGAGTGTGGGGGTGTATGCCTTATGATTAACGAGACGTGGTGTGATCATAACAACATACAGAAACTCAATTCCTTTTGTTCATCTGACTTAGAATTCCTCACAATCAAATGCCGACCTCATTATCCACCAAGAGAATTCTCTTCGATCATAATCACAGTCGTGTATATTCTCCCCCAAGCAGACACATCGACGGCCCTCAAAGAACTTCATTTGACTCTATGTAAACTGGAAACCACATATCCTGAGGCCGCATTTATTGTAGCTGGAGATTTTAACAAGGCTAATCTGAAAACAAGGCTCCCTAAATTTTACCAGCATATTGATTGCGCAACCCGGGCTGGCAAAACCCTGGATCGTTGTTATTCTAACTTCCACGATGCATATAGGGCCCTCCCCCGCCCTCCTTTCGGAAAAGCTGACCACGACTCCATTTTGTTGCGCCCAGCCTATAGACAGAAACCTAAACAGGAAGCACCCGTGCTCAGGTCTGTTCAACGCTGGTCTGACCAATCGGATTCCACGCTTCAAGATTGCTTCGATCACGTGGACTGGGATATGTTCCGCATAGCGTCGAGCAACAACATTGATGAATACGCTGATTCGGTGAGCGAGTTAATTAGCAAGTGCATCGGTAATGTTATACCCACAGCGTCTATTAAAACATTCCCCAACCAGAAACTGTGGATTGATGGCAGCATTCGCCCAAAACTGAAAGTGTGAACCACTGCTTTTAATCAGGGCAAGGTGACCAGAAACATGACCGAATACAAACAGTGTAGCTATTCCCTCCGCACGGCAATCAAACAACCTAAGCGTCAGTATAGAGACAAAGTAGAGTCACAATTCAATGCCTCAGACACGAGAGGTATGTGGCAGGGTCTACAGTCAGTCACTGACTACAAAAGAAAAACCAGCCGAGTCGCGGACCACGATGTCTTGCTCCCAGACAGACTAAACATCTTCTTTGCTTGCTTTGAGGACAATACAGTGCCACTGACACGGCCCGCTACCAAAACCTGCGGGCACTCCTTCACTGCATCCAACGTGAGTAAAATATTTAAACGTGTTAACCCTTGCAGGGCTGCAGGCCCAGACGGCATCCCCAGCCGCATCCTCAGAGCATGCGCAGAACAGCTGGCTGGTGTGTTTTTATGGACATATTCAATCAATCCTTATCCTAGTCTGCTGTTCCCACATGCTTCAAGAGGGCCAACATTGTTCCTGTTCACAAGAAAGCTAAGGTAACTGAGCTAAATGACTACCGCCCCGTAGCACTCACTTCCATCATCATGAAGTGTTTGAGAGACTAGTCAAGGACCATATCACCTCCACCCTACCTGACAACCTAGACACACTCCAATTTGCTTACCGCCCCAATAGGTCCACAAACTACGCAATCCCACTGCCCTAACCCATCTGGACAAAAGGAATACCTATGTAAGATTGCTGTTCATCGACTACAGCTCAGCATTTAACACCATAGTACCCTCCAAACTTGTCATTAAGCTCGAGACCCTGGGTCTCGACCCCGCCCTGTGCAACTGGGTCCTGGACTTCCTGATGGGCCGCCGCCAGGTGGATAGGGTAGGTAACATCTCCACCCCGCTGATCCTCAACACTGGGGTCCCACAAGGGTGCGTTCTCAGCCCTCTCCTGTACTCCCTGTTCACCCATGACTGCGTGGCCATGCACGCCTCTAACTCAATCATCAAGTTTGCAGATGACACTACAGTGGTAGGCTTGATGACCAACAACGACGAGACGGCCTACAGGGAGGAGGTGAGGGCCCTCGGAGTGTGGTGTCAGGAAAATAACCTCACACTCAATGTCAACAAAACAAAGATGATCGTGGACTTCAGGGACACCATCCTTCCTGTGACACCACCCGATGTCACAGGAAGGCCAAAAAGATCATCAAGGACAACAACCACCCGAGTCACTGCCTGTTCACCCCGCTATCATCCAGAAGGCGAGGTCAGTACAGGTGCATCAAAGCGGGGACCGAGAGACTGAAAAACAGCTTCTATCTCAAGGCCATGAGACTGTTAAACAGCCATCACTAACATTGAGTGGCTGCTGCCAACATACTGACTCAATCTCTATCCACTTTAATAATGGATTAATGTATGTAATAAATGTATCACTAGCCACTTTAAACAATGTCACTTTATATAATGTTTGCATACCCTACCTCTATACCATCTACTGCATCTTGCCTATGCCGTTCGGCCATCACTCATTCATATATTTTTATGTACATATTCTTATTCATTCCTTTACACTTGTGTGTATAAGGTAGATGTTGTGAAATTTTTAGGTTAGATTACTTGTTAGATATTACTGCATGGTCGGAACTAGAAGCATAAGCATTTCGCTACACTCACATTAACATCTGCTAACCATATGTATGTGAAAAATAAAATTTGATTTGATTGGGTCTTAATGTAGGCAGCAGCCTCTCTGAGTTAGTGATGGCTATTTAACAGTCTGTTGGTATTGAGATAGAACCTGTTTTTCAGTCTCTCGGTCTCAGCTTTGATGCACCTGTACTGACCTCGCCTTCTCGATGGTAGCGGTGTGAACAGGCAGGGGTGGTTGTCCTTGATGATCTTTTTGGCCTTCCCCTGACATCGGGTGGTGTAGGTGTCCTGGAGGGCAGGTAGTTTGCCCCCGATGGTGCGTTGTGCAGACCTCACTACCCTCTGGAGAGCCTTGCGGTTGAGGGCGGTGCAGTTGCCGCACTAGGCTGTGATGCAGCCCGACAGGATGCTCTCGATTGTACATCTGTAAAAGTTGTCAGGGTTTTGGGTGACAAGCCAAGTTTCTTCATTCTCCTGAGGTTGAAGAGGCGCTTTTTACGCCTTCTTCACCACACAATCTGTGTGGGTGGACCATTTCAGTTTGTCTGTGATGTGTACGCCGAGGAACTTATAACTTTCCACACAGAAGTGAGTGCTACGGGGCAGTAGTCATTTAGTTCAGGTATCTTTGCCTTCTTGGGTATATGAACAATGGTAGCTACATTGAAGCATGTGGGGACAGCGGACTGGTATAGAGAGTGATTGAATATGTCCGTAAACACACCAACCAGCTGGTCTGTGCATGTTCTGAGGACACGGCTAAGGATGCCGTCTGGGCCAGCAGCCTTGCGAGGGTTAACATGTTTAAATGTTTTATTCACGTCAGCCATGGAGAAGGAGGGGAAAGGGGCAGTCCTTGTTAGCGGGCCATGATGGTGGTACTGTATTGTCTTCAAAGCGGGCAAAGATGGTGTTTAGTTTGTCTGGAAGCGTGAAGTCAGTGTCCGTGACGTGGCTGGTTTTCTTTTTGTAGTCTGTGATTTCCTGTAGACCCTGCTACATGCAATTCAATGCCTCAGACACGAGACGCGACTCTACCTTGTCCCTGTACCGGCATTTCGCTTGTTTGATTGCCTTGCGGAGGGAATAACTACACTGTTTATATTCAGTCATATTCCCAGACCTCTTTCCATGGTTAAATGCGGTGGATCGTGTTTTGTCCGAATGCCGCCATCCATCCACAGTTTCTGGTTAGGGTAGGTTTTAATAGTCACAGTGGGTACAATCTCTCCAATGCACTTCTTTATAAATGCACTCACCGAGTCAGCGTATAGGTCGATGTTGTTCTCTGAGGCTTACCGGAACACATTCCAGTCCAGGTGATCAAAACAATCCTGTAGCGTGGCTTCCAATTGGTCAGACCAGCGTTGAATGGTTCTCGTTACTGGTACATCCTGTTTGAGTTTCTGCCTATAAGACGGTAGGAGCAAGATGGCATCGTGGTCGGATTTGTATGCATTGCGGAAATTAGAGTAGCAGTGGTCAAGGGTATTGCATGTGCTTGTAGCGCTATCAATATGCTGGTAGAATTTAGCCTTCTCAAATTTGCTTTGTTAAAATCCCCAGGTACAATAAATGCAGCCTCAGGATATATGGTTTCCAGTTTGCCCTTTGATCAAAAGTCTGTTTAGTCACACACAAACACACACTGTGAGTTTGTCTGAAGCTATCTGTTTGATTTAGTAAACCAACAAACTACTTGATTTGCATTTGAGCTTATGGTAGCATAACCTCAAATATTTGATACATAAATCTTACGTAAATATGTTCAACGATTTAAAAATAAACAAGCAGTCGGACAAATATTGGCATTCAGATATCATACCTCAACATTAAAAAGTGGGCCCAGTATTTGCTTGGAAATTGAAGCTCTCATGTAGCGATTTGTTAGTGTCCAGTTTTACAACTGGGTTTGTTTGAGGAGAGTTATGCAGACAGGCCACCATGTTTTGCCCATGTGCAAAACAGATCCATGTATTAGAATATGTTCATAGGAGAGTGTCACAGACCCACAGTATTAGTGTTGACCAAATTATCACTTTAGGGAAAGGTTAATAGTTGAAGTTCACTTATTCTATCTGTATTTTAGCCATTTAGTCACAACTCTTTTGCTAATTGTTGCAGATATAATGATATTTACTGGATGTTTGATTAATACAGATGGTAGCATTGCCCAATATATTCTTATTTAGTTTTCACATAGTATGCCTTTCCTGGTCTGCATGAAGAAAATCTGCACATTTCCAGTGGTGTTTCTACCAAACGGACTTGTGGATACAAATCAGAGCATGATGGTGTAGTGCGCACACATACTTTTTCACGTAAGTTTTCATGTACCAAATAAAAATCTCAAGTTTGATGTGTTTCCATCGCATTGTCAACTCTGCTGATAGTTTTGTCACAAAAACTGTTGCATTAAATAACAAATATGCCTCTTTTTTCCATTAGGGCTGTCCACAGTTTAGTGAAATATGTTTTGTTGCGAAAACATATTGCTATTGATGTTCCCAAACATATTTCACTTGGTTTCCCAAAGTAAGCACTGGGAATCTGCAGAAAAAGGGTTGGAGAGCCCATGGCATACGGAGTTTGTTCAGAATATCTCCTGTCGGGCAGCGAGTGCATGCTCCTCAAGCAGTGGTTTGATGTCTGCAGTGAAATAAGTGTTCCTGTATTTATTTCTCATCTGCCCATATTAAGCACCCTACAAGGCATAATTGAAAAATGGACCGAAGGGATAGCGCACAGCTTCCATTCACTATAGGAGTGCATGCAGGTGAAAATATTACATTGAGAATAGTCTGATGGGTGAAAATATGATCACTCGATGAGTGAACAGTCGAGCACCCTGAGGCAAGGAACAGAGCGCAAGCTCTCTTTGCTACTTTCTCAAAATAGCCTATAGTCGCATCATGCAGACATATATGTTTTGATTTCTAAGACATTCTAAGGTTTGTATCATTCACAACTAAAGTTGCCAAATAACTCTAAATCTAGTGTATAGGATCTATTTCAAATTATCACTTTTACGCTCAACATAGCCACTTCATATGCACACTCTCTCCAGAATGGGAAAACTATCCTTGCTATTTTATTCAGTAAAGTTCAATTATATTATTCTTACTATAAAATAAAATAATATAGAATAATGGCACGGGACTTATAAGCATATCTTGTCAGCGAAATGAAAAAGCCTATAGCATGCAGCATAGCCAGATAACATACAGTGGCAAGAAAAAGTATGTGAACCCTTTGTAGTTATCTGGATTTCTGCTTAAATTGGTCATCAAATTTGATCTGATCTTCATCTAAGTCACAACAATAGACAACCACAGTCTGGTTAAACTAATAACACATAAACAATTATGCGTTTTCATGTATTTATTGAACACAACGTGTAAACATTCACATTGTAGTGTGGGAAAAGTACGTGAAACCTTGGATTTAATAGCTGGTTGACCCTCCTTTTTGGCAGCAATAACCTCAACCAAACGTTTTCTGCACAACGGTCAGGAGGTATTTTGGACCATTCGTCTTTACAAAACTGTTTCAGTTCAGCAATATTCTTGGGATGTCTGGTGTGAACCGTTCTCGAGGTCATGCCACAGCATCTCAATCGGGTTGAGGTCAGGACTCTGAATGGGCCACTCCAGAAGGCATATTTTCTTCTGTTGAAGCCATTCTGTTGTTGATTTACTTCTGTGTTTTGGGTCGTTGTCCTGTTGCATCACCCAACTTCTGTTGAGCTTCAATTGGTGAACAGATAGCCTTACATTCTCCTGCAAAATGTCTTGATAAACTTGGGAATTCATTTTTCCATTGATGATAGCAAGCTGTCCAGGCCTTGAGGCAGCAAAGCAGCACCAAACAATGATGCTCCCTCCACCATACTTTATAGTTGGGATGAGGTTTTGATGTCAGTGTGCTGTGCCTTTTTTTCTCCACCCATAGTGTTGTGTGTTCCTTCCTTCTAAACAACTCAACTTTAGTTGAATCTGTCCACAGAATATTTTGGCAGTAGCTGTGGAACATCCAGGTACTCTTTTGCGGACTTCAGACGTGCAGCAATGGGGGTTTTTGACAGCAGTGGCTTCTTCCGTGGTGTCCTCCCATGAACACCATTCTTGTTTAGTGTTTTACGTATTGTAGACTCGTCAATAGAGATGTTAGCATGTTCCAGAGATTTCTGTAAGTCTTTAGCTGACACTAGGATTCTTCTTAACCTCATTGGGCATTCTGTGCATGTGCTCTTGCAGTCATCTTTGCAGGACGGCCACTCCTAGGGAGAGTAGCAACAGTGCTCAACTTTCTCCATTTATAGACAATTTGTCTTACAAATCAACAATTCTTAATCTTAGGTCTTCTGAGATCTCTTTTGTTCGAGGCATGGTTCACATCAGGCAATGCTTCTTGTGAATAGTACTTATAGTAATACTACTTATAGTAGTACTTAGTAATAGTAATACTTCTTGTGTTTTTTATAGGGCAGGGCAGCTCTAACCAACATCTTCAATCTGGTCTCATTTATTGGACTCCAGGTTAGCTGACTCCTGACTCCAATTAGCTTTTGGAGAAGTCATTAGCCTATGGGTTATTAGTTTAAGCACACTGTGTTTGTCTATTGTTGTGACTTAGATGACGATCTGATCACATTTGATGACCAATTTATGCAGAAATCCAGGTAATTCCAAAGGGTTCACATACTTTTTCTTGCCACTGTACAACAGGCCAACTCATATTCTGTTATTTTGAAATAAATGCTGTTCATATCATAATGTTTCTTTTGACCTGACTAAAATAAATAATGCATTTATTGTGATGGTGTATATAAAATTGATTGATTATACTTTTTTAATGAAAATGTTCCAAAGGCCCGCTTCAGCAGCTTTTATGCGTGGAGGCTTGGAGATGCTAAACTTGTTTATGTTAATTAACGGTCAATTACCTTGAAACCGGCAGTCTTTTTCATTACAATAACCCACTGACAAAAAGTCATGACCGCCACAGCTATACGGAGGAACACACACCATATCATCACGTGACTCCAAATTACTTCGATATGATGGTTATTATATCAATATTTGCGATTAAAGGTGTTTCCACCAGCATTTTGCGCATAATTAATTTGACCGACACAAAAAGATCCCACCATGTCGAACTGACAAATTATCTATCTGCATTTATTAAATTACACCGAAGATTCCTGTTTCCATCACAGCTGTTGGGATTTTTTTTATCCAATATGGCTTTACTGTGGATGGAAACGTGGTAACTCACTCCTCTCCTAGGAAGGTGTGGAAAGAATGTCAATCATAGCCCAGTCTTCAGCAGGAAGCAACTGTGCAGGGAGGCATACATTCATCTGGATGGGTGGTCGTAGACAGAGCTACAAACTATTTCTCGCTGGAGTTTGAGATGTGTTCTCTATAGCCTGGATTTACCAGGCATAGTTCTGATTGGGATGCTTCCTTTCTGTTTCCTTCCCTGTGGATGAGCTGCATGGATCTCTGTCCCGTTCAGCCCGATGCCAGGTCATTAAAAGGCAGGCATCAGACGTGTGGAGAAGAAAGGCCTCCACAACTCCACTATGCCTGCATCTCAAATGGCACCCCATTTCCCTATATTGTGACCTACTTTTGACTAGGGCCCATAGGGCTCTGGTCAGAAGTAGTCCACTATATAGGGAATAGAGGACCATTAAGGACTCACTCTATATCTATAGTGAACAAATGGCACTACATGGATCTCATGCTGCTCTGGAGCAACACCTCCGACTGGTCTGGAGCCAGTCTAGTTTCACATGCCGGTAGACTATCTCTGTGAAGAAGACGTATTGGTTTATAGGGCTGTTTACGGTGCTGATTCCATATAAAATTAAAATAAATAGGATCTCAAATAGGTCAATTTAGTGCCTGGATGTGGATAAATGTGTATGAAAAGGGTATTTCCAGTAACTTCACTAGTAGTTCCAGGTTAGCTGTATTGGTCAAATTTAGCTACTGTCGTATGTTTCAGTCATATACAGTCATGATCGAAATGATTGGCACCCTTGATAAAGATGAGCAAAAAATACTGTCTAAAATAAATTATACAAATATTGAGCTATATTTTATGCTTAAAGAAATAGAAAATGTAAATATTTTATACTAATTACAATTGCTCAAAAAGGGCACCCTCCCCTCGCGAGGATAACGGCACAGCCTTTTTCTAAAACGTTGAATTAGATTGGAGAACACATTGTATGTAGGAATGGTCTAAGATCCCTCCCAGTCTTTCCAGATATGTGATATCCTTGGTCTGCGCTTATGGACTACCATCGTTAATTTAAACCACAGGTTTTCAATGGGGTTCAAGTCTGGAGACTGGGATGGCCGTTGCAAAATGTACATTTTGTGGTCAATTAACAATTTCTTAGTGGAATTTGATGTGTTTGGGGTTATTGTCTTGCTGGCCAAATATTCTGCCTCCTGGCAGAGGCAACCAGGTTTTTGGCTAAACTGTCCTGATACTGGATAAAGTTCATGATGCCGTTGACCTTAACAAGGGCTTTACACGTTCTTCTTTTGACGCCGAACCCACCACTGGTGTGTGTGGACTAAGAGCTGGCAACCTCATTTTATTTCTATGAGAAGAACACTGTCCTCTCCTGCTCACTTCTCATCTTTGGTTGAGTCTCCTCTCTCCTCATCCACCTATGGTAGTTACCATGTTGTCCCAGGTGTTCACTAAGCCATTTTATAAGGCTTTTTTGCAATGCCTAAATCAAAAACTGTATGTGTAGTCATTACACAAGAAAACAAACTTTGGACATTGGGGTCCCTTCCCTTTGTTCAACATACAAGCTGGTGCAATAAACATCAGATAAGTTCTTCAAAATATGAGAGCCTACTAAATCTGATTTGAAAATGTGTTGCTTCTCCTCAGATTTGTACACATATACAGCATATGTGTTCCAAGTGATCTCACACATTTTAAAATCTAGTAATCAATTGACCAATGCAATGACTTCAAGTCCATATAAGTAGGTCAATGCAGTTGAGGATGCATCAAGTGTTGGGGTTGTCAGTCTTCTTAGAGCCTCTGACTTTAACACAAGGCTGAGTGGAAGTAACCAGCAGGGCTCAACCCTAGACTACAATCCATATCTCCACAAAACCCTGGGCTAACACCGCATTCACATCTCCTGGAAGAATATTGCCTCCGGCTTTTTGTGGAGAGCAAAAATGTCATCTTTGGGGCAATTTTAAAAGTATGTTGCAAATGCCTCTTCCTAATCCCTGTGAGGCAGGGATGGTCTCCACACTCTATCCTGAAGGATTTCTGCGTCCCCTGCTGCTCTTCCTATCCCTCTCTTCATCCTGGAGGGATTAGCTCACTGTGACAACCAGAGGACCGCTACATCCATCAGCCTGCTGGGAGGAGGGAGGAACACATCTATTTTATCCTATTCTCTATACCACTGAATGATTATTATTAACAGGTATATGAAGAGCTGGAAAAGTGTTGGGAGGAACACAGAGAACACTATTCTATTTTCCATACCTACTCTTGTTATTTTCTGTCTATAAAGTGAATGCAGAGAGAGCATAAGTTCTTGATTGGTTGGGTCCCCCCGGTACGTTACAGTGAGTACTGTTCCCTGGTAAACCAGTGTGTATGTTAACACTGAGAGCTGAGGTGTTGCTTGTTCTGATGTCTTGGTGAGTTGTCTTTCATTACCAGATCCAGATATTTTCCAAGTATTGATTATGTGCAATTGAATGACGAGCCTTTGATATAACTGACAGTGTGATGTAAGTGTGTTTTCAGACATTATGCCCCAAACATAGCCGATGACGATTTAAGGCAGCCCCCTGCACATCTCTGATTCAGAGGGCTTGAGTTAAATGTGGAAGACACATTTCAGTTGATTGCATTCAGTTGTACAGCTGACTAGTTATCCCCTTTTCCCTCCCTTATGTAACGTTAGGTCATTATTGTCTGCTCCATGTGTTCCAACAGTTGCTATTTTGGGGCGTCGTACTGTAGCCAGGTGGCCTGCCTGGGTTGAGTAGAGAGGTGCACTCCCACTCTCGGTGCTCTGATTTAAATGATTTTAGTCCAAAACATCTGTTGCTCGAAAGCCATAACTCACCCTGACACTAAAGAGGAGCTTTGTGTTTTGCCTGGATGAGGGAACTGTTATTCCAGACTGCAGAGGAAAGCGACGGGAGCTGGGAGAGCTGGACTCCTAGGTTTTGCCCGCCTGCTCTTGTTTGCGGGAGTTTTTTTAGGCAGCTGGATGTCGAAACATTGTGACTTGTCAGGGAGAGAGGGATGGTTTACATTCCTGGTAACTGTCCTTTAGTCTTGGAATGTGCACATAAAGAAGAGCACATATGGACTGGTATAAAACAACTCTGTCTTACAATAACACTGAGGCCTTCTGACTGAGCCGCGGTCGGTGCTACTGCTGGGGTGTTTAGTCTGTCTGTCTGTCTGTCTGTCTGTCTGTCTGTCTGTCTGTCTGTCTGTCTGTCTGTAATTGCTGCCATCAAGGTAGAAAACAACCATATCATATGTAGTAATTAATGTTGTCTGTGTATGGTATTCAAAAAAGTATCTTCTCTTCCTCTGGGTCTTCTTCCATAGTGCAAGTGGCTGGAGCAAGATCTCCTGCAGACGAGAGACTTCAGCAAACAAGCCAGACTTCAGCAAACAACTGAAGACACCTGACGGCCAAAAACAATGAAGAACGTGCTCAGAAGGTAAATCTAACCACTCCTCTTCTTCGCTCCTCTCGCGGAAGAATCCCTGCACATTAAGACTACAAGCAGCACAGATTACCCTTCTCTATTTATGCGTTCCAAATGGCACCCTTTTCCTTATGTATATAGTGCATTACTTTTGATCACAGCCCTGATTTAAAGTTATGCACTGTAAAGGGAATAGGGTGTCATTTGGGATGCTGCCTAGTGTGTGTATATGCGTCTGTATACATTAGTGTGTGTGTGTGTGTGTGTGTGTGTGTGTGTGTGTGTGTGTGTGTGTGTGTGTGTGTGTGTGTGTGTGTGTGTGTGTGTGTGTGTGTGTGTGTGTGTGTGTGTGTGTGTGTGTGTGTGTGTGTGTGTGTGTGTGTGTGTGTGTGTGTATGTATATAGGTCTGTATACATTACCATATGTGTGTGTATATATAATGGTCTGTATACATTACTGTGTGTGTGTGTGTGTGTATATATATATATTCCGACTTCAACTGTATACACACACGGTAATGTACACAGACCCATATATACACATACACGGTAATGTACACAGACCCATATATATGGGTCTGTGTACATTACCGTGTGTATATATATGGGTCTGTGTACATTACCGTGTATGTGTATATATGGGTCTGTGTACATTACCGTGTATGTGTATATATGGGTCTGTGTACATTACCGTGTGTGTATACAGTTGAAGTCGGAAGTTTACATACACTTAGGTTGGAGTCATTAAAACTTGCTTTTCAACCACTCCACAAATTTCTTGTTAACAAACTATAGTATTAGCAAGTCGGTTAGGACATCTACTTTGTGCATGACACAAGTCATTCTTCCAACAATTGTGTACAGACAGATTATTTCACTTATAATTCCCTGTATCAATTCCAGTGGGTCAGAAGATTGCATACACTCAGATGACTGTGCCTTTAAACAGTTTGGAAAATTCCAGAAAATTATGTCATGGCTTTAGAAGCTTCTGATTGGCTAATTGACATCATTTGAGTCAATTGGAGGTGTACCTGTGGATGTATTTCAAGGCCTACCTTCAAACTCAGTGCCTCTTTGCTTGACATCATGGGAAAATCAAAAGAAATCAGCCAAGACCTCAGGAAAAAATTGTAGACCTCCACAAGTCTGGTTCATCCTTGGGAGCAATTTCCAAACGCCTGAAGGTACCACGTTCATCTGTGCAAACAATAGTACGCAAGTATAAACATCATGGGACCACGCAGCCGTCATACTGTTCAGGAAGGAGACACATTCTGTCTCCTAGAGATGAACGTACTTTGGTGCGAAAAGTGCAAATCAATCCCAGAACAACAGCAAAGGACCTTGTGAAGATGCTGGAGGAAACCGGTACAAAAGTATCTATATCTTTAGTAAATCGAGTCCTATATCGACATAACCTGAACGGCAACTCAGCAATGAAGAAGCCACTGCTCCAAAACCGCCATAAAAAAGCCAGACAACGGTTTGCAACTGCACATGGGTACAAAGATCGTACTTTTTGGAGAAATATTCTCTGGTCTGATGAAACAAAAATAGAACTGTTTGACCATCATTATGTTTGGGGGAAAAAGGGGGAGGCTTGCAAGCCGAAGAACACCATCCCAACCGTGAAGCACAGGGTGGCAGCTTCATGTTGGGGGGGTGCATTGCTGCAGGAAGGACTGGTGCACTTCACAAAATAGATGGCATCATTAGGAAGGAAAATTATGTGGATATATTGAAGAAACATCTCAAGACATCAGTCAAGTTAAAACTTGGTCGCAAATGGGTCTTCCAAATGGACAATGACCCCAAGCATACTTCCAAAGTTGTGGAAAATGGCTTAAGGACAACAAAGTCAAGGTATTGGAGTGGTCATCACAAAGCCCTGACCTCAATCCTATGGAAAATTTGTGGGCAGAACTGAAAAAGTGTGTCGGAGCAAGGAGGCTTACAACCCTGACTCAGTTACACCAGCTCTGCCAGGAGGAATGAGCCAAAATTCACCCAACTTATTGTGGGAAGCTTGTGGAAGGCTACCTGAAACGTTTGACCCAAGTTAAACTATTTAAAGTCATTGCTACCAAATACTAATTGAGTGTATGTACACTTCTGACCCACTGGGAATGTGATGAAAGAAATAAAAGCTGAAATAAATCATTCTTTCTACTATTATTCTGACATTTCGCATTCTTAAAATAAAGTGGTTATCCTAACTGACCTAAAACAGGGAATCTTTACTAGGATTAAATGTTAGGAATTGTGAAAAACTGAGTTTAAATGTATTTGGCTAAGGTGTATGTAAACTTCCGACTTCAACTGTATATGGGTCTGTGTACGTTACCATGTGTGTTTATATGGGTCTGTGTACATTACCATGTGTGTATACAGTACCGTTTGGGGTCACTTAGAAATGCCCTTGTTTTTGAAAGAAAATATACTTTTTTTGTCCGTTAAAATAACATCAAATTGATCAGAAAGAAAGTGTAGACATTGTTAATGTGGTAAATGACTATTGTAGCTGGAAACGGCTGATTTAAATTTTAAAAAATGAATATCTACATAGGCCCATTATCAGCAACCATCTCTCCTGTGTTCCAATGGCACGTTGTGTTAGCTAATCCAAGTTTATCATTTTAAAAGGCTAATTTATCATTAAAAAAAACTTTTGCAATTATTTTAGCACAGCTGAAAACTGTTGTTCTAATTTAAAGGAGCAATAAAACTGGCCTTCTTTAGACTAGTTGAGTATCTGGAGCGTCAACATTTGTGGGTTCGATTACAGGCTCAAAATGGCCAGAAACAAATAACTTTCTTCTGAAACTCGTCAGTCTATTCTTGTTCTGAGAAATGAAGGCTATATTTCTGATCAATTAGCCTTTTAAAATTATAAACTTGGATTAGCTAACACAACGTGCCATTGGAACATAGGAGTGATGGTTGCTGATAATGGGCATCTGTACGTCTATGTAGATATTCCATTAAAAATCTGCCGTTTTCAGCTACAATAGTCTTTTACAACATTAACAATGTCTACACTGTATTTCTGATCAATTTGAGCTCAACTCAGTGCTGCTGTTTGCCAACAACTCTGTCTTTAAATAATGCCGCACTCCTACTACAGTATGCTGGGCTATTATTTAGATACCAACCCCTTAACCGAAACCCGCCCTGCCCCGACACACACCACATTTCCATTTTAGTCACAGGTATAATTGTATTGTTTATTCAACCACTCACTGTTTGCTTGTCTCCGAGCCTTGTTACCTAGTCTGGTGATCTAAAGCAATAGAGCTGTTAGTAGTAGTGGAGGTGGTGGTAGTAGTGGTGGTGATGGTGGTGGTGGTGGTAGTGATGGTAGTACTGATGGTGATGGCAGTACTGATGGTGGAAGTAGTGGTGATGGTGGTAGTACTTGTTGTTGGTGGTGGTGGTGATAGTACTGATGGTGGTAGTGGTGGTGGTAGTAGTAGTAGTGATGGTAGTACTGATGGTGGTAGTGATGGTGGTAGTAGTTGGTGGTGGTAGTGATGGTAGTACTGATGGTGGTGGTGGTAGTAATAGTAGTTGGTGGTGGTAGTTGGTGGTGGTGATAGTACTGATGGTGGTAGTGGTGGTGGTAGTAGTAGTAGTGATGGTAGTACTGATGGTGGTAGTGATGGTGGTAGTAGTTGGTGGTGGTAGTGATGGTAGTACTGATGGAGGTGGTGGTAGTGGTGGTAGTAGTTGGTGGTGGTAGTGATGGTAGTACTGATGGTGGTGGTAGTGATGGTAGTACTGATGGTGGTGGTAGTGATGGTAGTGGTGGTAGTGATGGTAGTAGTTGGTGGTGGTTGTAGTAGTGATGGTGGTAGTAGTTGGTGATGGTAGTACTGATGGTGGTGGTAGTGATGGTAGTGCTGATGATGGTGGTAGTAGTTGGTGGTAGTGATGGTAGGCTTGATGGTGGTAGTGATGTTAATACTGATGGTGGTGGTAGTGATGGTAGTACTGTTGGTGGTAGTGATGGTAATACTGATGGTGGTAGTACTGATGGTGTTGGTGGTAGTAGTTGGTGGTAGTGATGGTAAGATTGATGGTGGTGGTCGTCGTGGTGGTGGTAGTAATGGTAATACTGATGGTGGTGGTAGTAGTTGGTGGTGGGAGTGGTGGTGGTAGTGATGGTAGTACTGATGGTGGTAGTAGTGATGGTAGTACTGGTGGTAGTGATGGTAGTACTGATGGTGGTAGTAGTGGTGATGGAGATGGTGGTAGTAGTAGTTGGTGGTAGTGATGGTGGTAGTAGTTGGTGGTGGTGGTGGTGGTAGTAGTGGTGGTGGTGGTGGTGGTGGTAGTAGTAGTGGGTGGTGGTGGTGGTAGTAGTGGTGATGGTGGTTGGTGGTGGTGGTAGTAGTAGTGGTTGGTGGTGGTGGTAGTAGTGGTGATGGTGGTAGTAGTGGTTGGTGGTGATGGTAGTACTGATGGTGGTGGTAGTGATGGTGGGATTAGTGGTGGTAGTCGTGGTGGTGGTAGTAATGGTAATACTGGTGGGGGTGGTGGTAGTAGTAGTGGGGGTAGTGATGGTAGTACTGATGATGGTGGTAGTGATGGTAATACTGATGGTGGTGGTAGTGATGGTAATACTGATGGTGGTAGTAGTTGGTGGTGGTAGTAGTGGTGGTGGTAGTGGTGGTAGTACTGGTGGTGGTAGTAGTGGTGGTGGTGGTAGTGATGGTAGTACTAATGTTGGTGGTAGTGATGGTAGTAGTGGTGGTGGTAGTGATGATAGTACTGGTGGTGGTGATGGTAGTACTGATGGTGGTGGTAGTGATGGTAGTACTGGTGGTGGTGGTGGTGGTTGTACTGATGGTAGTACTGATGGTGGTAGTGATGGTAGTACTGATGGTGTTAGTGATGGTAGTACTGATAGTTGTGGTAGTAGTTGGTGGTGGTAGTGATGGTAATACTGATGGTGGTGGTAGTAGTTGGTGGTAGTGATGGTAGTACTGGTGGTGGTGGTGGTAGTAGTGGTGATGGAGATGGGGGTGGTGGTAGTAGTAGTGATGGTGGTGGTGGTAGTAGTAGTTGGTGGTGGTGGTGGTAGTAGTAGTGGTTGGTGGTAGTGATGTTGGTGGTAGTAGTAGTAGTGGTTGGTGGTAGTGATGTTGGTGGTAGTGGTGGTGGTGGTAGTAGTAGTAGTTGGTGGTAGTGGTGGTAGTACTGATGGTGGTGGTAGTGATAGTGGTGGTGGTAGTACTGATGGTGGTGGTAGTGATAGTGGTGGTGGTTGTGATGGTGGTGGTAGTAGTGGTGGTAGTAGTGATGGTGGTGGTGGTAGTAGTGATGGTGGTGGTGGTAGTAGTGATGGTGGTAGTAGTGACGGTGGTCGTGGTAGTAGTGACAGTCGTCGTGGTAGTAGTGACGGTGGTCGTGGTAGTAGTGATGGTGGTCGTGGTAGTACTGATGATGGTGGTGGTAGTACTGATGGCGGTGGTGATGGTGGTAGTAGTAGTAGTAGTGGTGGTGGTAGGGATGGTAGTAGTGATGGTGGTCGTGGTAGTAGTGATGGTAGTGCTGATGGTGGTGATGGTAGTAGTTGGTGGTGGTAGTGATGGTAGTACTAATGGGGATGGTGGTAGTAGTTGGTAGTGGTGGTAGTACTGATGGTGGTGGTAGTAGTGGTGGTAGTAGTGGTGGTGATGGTGGTAGTAGTGGTGGTGATGGTGGTAGTAGTGGTGATGGTGGTGGTAGTGATGGTAGTAGGGGTGGTGGTAGTGATGGTAGTAGGGGTGGTTGTAGTAGTAGTAGTAGTAGTGGTTGGTGGTAGTAGTTTATTTAAATAGGACCATGTGCAATTTAAAAAACATTCAGAGTGAAATATGATGTTTGCATCAGAGTTAGCTAAACACAGCTAATTTTCATAGTCCGCAGTCCCTAACTAAACATAGCTAACTAAATACACATCAGTGGTATAGTAGTACGGTAGTATAGATAAATACAATACAATACATACAATAAATACACAACTCATCATAATACATCAAAAGACATTGAGACTTGAGTGCATTGTGTGTCCCGGCCACGTATTTGATGGGATTTAGAATGACATCATCACAATGTCACAGTGTCACTGACATCATCAACAATGTCACCCTCCAGTGAGGTACAGGGTAAACACGAGCCTATTTGTTTTTCTCTGTTTATGGGAGAGAGGGAGAGAGACCCTCCCTCTTTTATTGTCATTTTCTCCATGCATTTTTCTGTCAGACAAACATTTGCAATATTAATTTCAGATTACTACTCTCTCTGATTGTGATTGCAACAGTTTGAATCCTATATTTCATTAATAGAATCCATGATCATTAATTTTTCTGCAACTTTTTCTGGCGGGAACGGTGAAACGGACACATCAGAATGTTTGTTGATGAAATCAGTTTACAAGTTTGTGACTAGTTGATGGTTTATGATGATGAATAGTTTAGAGGATTAGAATGATCTGTTCTGTTTCAACTGAACTCAGAGAACCTCCGTCCAGTCTTCTTCTGCTCTTTCTAAAGGCTGCTGGCTGAAAGTATTTGTACTCTTCTACTTTATTTCTTAGAGGGTTTCTTCATTCTCCACTGGTGGCTTATTAAGAAATATATTACATTTTGTTATTAATGTAGCTCTTGGTTTTTCTATAAATCCCCTTAATTATAGATTGTCTCCTGGGATTACAGAGCGGGGTTTTTAATTTAAAATGAAATGGGAACAGCTGTCGTAAAATTAGTCAGCAGTGCCGGGAACAGATCCACGAAACAATTGAAAACCTCACAGGTCTTTGATTCATCAATTGACATTTTACTTTAAAGAAACCAGCTAAGAGAAGATGACTGGGATTATTTAAACATAGAAAGGTCGGTGTCAGACAGTCCTCCTCTGCTGAAGTTCATCTTGACGTGAAGAGAATGTACGGATTTGAAATCATTTCATTTTTCTATTCCTGCCAAAATTACTCTTTCAATAGTCATAACGTTACTGGTTTATTTAGTAAAGAATTATAAAATCAGGGAACATGGCCAACCCAACATTCCCAATTTGTTTACATTTTAAGATCCCTAGATTTACATTTGATCATGCACCTTTTAACTGATCATATACTTTGTGTCCTTCCAAATTAGACATGCAAAATCCTTTACCATCATGTCAAGTAGAAGTATTATGGAAGAGCAGGCTGAATCTGAGCTGCTAGGGCCATAGGAGGGAGCAGTCGTAATGATTAACTGCGTTAGCGAGCCAAGGAGAGGAGCATTGCGGTGCCATCACTCTGGGCTGTCAGTGCTTGAAGGAAAAGCTGGTGTGCAAACACAGGTGGTTCAGGGCTAGGGCAGCCACTACAACAGATCACTTGAGATGACCTGAGCAATGAGAATCCCTCAACCCCCGGCCCTCTCCTCTCCACCCCTGCCATTTCAGAGGGCACTAAAGTCACAGACAGCTACTCCGCTCAAGCCATGCACCCCCCCCCCCCCACACACACACACACACACACACACAGAGCTTTAGGACCCACTTATAGAGCCTCCTTGAGAAGACTGCAAAACTGGTTCTCTCACAGGCATTCACAGATAAAAGGCCATAAAAAAAGTGTGTTAAAAGCTTCAAATGGGATCTGATTCCCACAGCTTGATACTACTATTAGGTGAAAACATTATCATGAAGGCACAGTCATCATAGACTTGCTCATTAACTATGCCTCAGTTTAATGTACTTGCAGGTGTGTTACTTGTGTGTGTCAAGGGGCTTAGTTGCCAGGTATGGTCTTTGACTGTTACTCTCTTGAATGGATGTCCATTAACATGAACAGCTGATATCTTTGATTGATATCCATTATCATTAACAGCTGATGTCTTTGATACCCATTAACATGAACAGCTGATATCTTTGATTGATATCCATTATCATTAACAGCTGATGTCTTTGATTGATACCCATTAACATGAACAGCTGATATCTTTGATTGATATCCATTATCATTAACAGCTGATGTCTTTGATACCCATTAACATGAACAGCTGATATCTTTGATTGATACCCATTAACATGAACAGCTGATATCTTTGATTGATACCCATTAACATGAACAGCTGATATCTTTGATTGATACCCATTAACATGAACAGCTGATATCTTTGATTGATACCCATTAACATGAACAGCTGATATCTTTGATTGATACCCATTAACATGAACAGCTGATATCTTTGATTGATACCCATTAACATGAACAGCTGATATCTTTGATTGATATCCATTAACATGAACAGCTGATATCTTTGATTGATATCCATTAAAATGAACAGGTTATAGCTTTGATTCCCAATATGGCCCTCATACTTTCATGGCCACCTAATCATCCCCAGTTTCCAATGGGCTCGTTTATCCCCCTTCCTCTCCCCTGTAACTATTCCACAGGTCGTTGCTGTAAATGAGAATGTTTTCTCAGTCAACTTACCTGGTAAAATAAGGGTTAAAAAAACATTAACAAGAGATTCAGGCTTGAGGACACAAGAAGGAAAGTTCGGTGCAATTTGACCCTACTTTAAATGAAAGTTTAAATGAAATTATTCTAATGAAATGGTCACTACAGATAAATAAGATTATGGAGAATGTAGAGAACACAATCCAGAATAAAACGTCAATATATATATATATATATATATATTAGATATTTATTTACATTGATCAACAAAATTCCACATCAGTCAATAGTTTGTTGTGTGTCATAACAAATGCATCTTTTCATAGATTGATATTCCCAGTTTCCACAGAGTGAGAAATGCCAGCCAGTCCCTGCTGCCAATCTGTTGCACTTTGGCCCCACCAGCTGACCACTGGCTGTCTGCCTTGCAACCTCCTGTACTATACCTTTAAAAGGCCACGCTAGTTATTCTCCTTTACAGTACTGCCTTCATCATCACAACAGGTTAACCCGCTACTCTGTCAAACTAATTTGGATATTATTCTAATGAATGCTGATATAATGCATATGATTAAAAGAAACAGGCTTTGAAGTCGAGCTCTCCTCTCTGTTGGAGAAAAGTACATATTGACTTTAGAGGTTGGCCTCTTTTTGATGTTCTCTTTGACTTGGGAGACCTTGGTGCCAGTAATTAGAATGATAGTTCTGGAGAACAGAGGGGAAGCTGCATGTACTTATTTAGGCCAAAGGTGTTTATAGCAGCAGACCAGACCCCAGCCCAGGGCTCATTTGGTTTCATCTCAGATGGTGACCAAATTTAAAATACCCAAATGCGGGACAACAGGATGATTTTGCGAGACAGTGTACATTAACACATTTTTGGGGCAGCAATCACCCACCCCCCACACACACACACGCGCAAATCCCCCTCCCGTTGCACTGAGCGAGCTAATTGAAGCACACGAAGCCTATTCTTTCGACTCAGCCTCAACATTTGGTGATGCAGAAAAGTGAGATCACATGCATGGCTGTTTCATGAAAACTTTGCTGTGGAAACATATCTGGTTGGTCTCAGGGAATGTAAAACTGTAAGGAATTGAGACTTTTAAAACGAGATTGAGTGAAGTAGCAGAAAATATGTTGAATGAACAACTAATGATCATGGAGAGCCTCACAAGTTTGAGGAAATTACCTCATCCTTCAGTCTAATCTGTCAATTTGGTTAACTTTTGTAGCTCTTCGCTAGAAACAGCTGGAATTTAGCCCGAAATGCTTTGACAAATGTGATTGGTTGACGATACGACATTGGCCCACGTCTCGTCTTGCGCTGCGCAGAACATCAGATCTCACAACGATTGGCGAGGTGTTTACATCACCAGTAGCCTACTATAGACTTATGATATATGTCTTGTCATAAGCGTAACATGACTGCAAAAGAGACAGGTTGGAATGTTAATTCTCATCAAATCAATGAGAAGTCTGACTGAAACATGGGACAAATCAACATTTTTTTGTAAATTGGTGTTTTAATTTGTTGATAAAATGCGGAACATGATTGTTTGGTTATGGGACGGGGGGGACAAGGAGCCAAAATGCATGACTGTCCCGTAAAACCCAGGGCAGTTGGTCACCCTATTTCAGCCACTATCCAACCAGGTCATAGAAGTCCCCAAAAAAGGTGGTGCTTACATTCTGCAGTTAAACAATAAAACGCTAATTTTTAAATAGAGCTTGGGTCGTGTTCAGCAGTGAGAAAACGTTTTGAAAAGGAGTGAAGTACTACATGAATTTGTCCAATAAGAACACATATTTTCCTTTTTCCCGTGCCCTACTGAACACGACTCTGCTAATCCAATCCTCTCTCCTGTCACTGTTAAGACAAAAGCCCTCCTAGGTTCTCTCTCTCTCTCTCTCTCTCCCCCTTCTTCCCTTCTCATCACAGAGGCTATAGATTGCGGCCATGTACAGTATGGCCCTGCTCCCCTTGTTTATTTAGACCTCCTCCATTGTTCCCTCTTCTTTTAGCTGTTGAGACCATCAATACATCTGTTTCAACGGCTGCTAATTAGCAGGGCATTTATTTTGGGCCAGGTTTAACCACAGGGTTGCCCAGCACTCTCACACAAAACCACACACAACCACACACTCACACACACTGTTTACCCAGCATCCCCTGCTCCCACCCACCGCCGTGATCAGGCCAGCCGGCCTCCCTTCCCTCGTCCCTTTGAACGGAGTCCCTCTGAGTAGGTGCTGAGTGGGGAGACAATAGTGTGAATGGGATCCCCTCAGAGGAGCCTCATTGTGTTAGAGGCTCCCTGTGTGCTTCTGGGACTGCTGGTGCTCTACATGAGCTGAATTAAAACCCTGTTAAAAGACATACGCTGTAGACATGGATAGTTCTCTGTGGTGTGAGAGGAATCAATGACGTAACGCCTCCTCCGCCTCAGTAGGAAAACCACTGTGAGAAGCGGAAAACATGTGATACTTCAGCTGCGTTTTAACGTGTTTGTGAACTGATTTATTACAAGTACCGTTACTTGATTTTGAGTTAAAATATATATAATCCAGTGTTCAAAATGGAATGCATAATATGTCACATCAGAAGTGTAAAACTATTGATAAATCTGAAGTATCACAGGAATTGAAATGGTCACAATACAATTTATTCTCATATGGAAACACACGGATAAATAATATTAATTAAGCCACAATGTCATTCAGCTCCGTGTCCTGTAACAGTGGCTACTAGCTGTGCTTTTCAAACTGTGATGTGATCTGACTGTCTGTTGTGTCAACAGGAGGAGCTGGAGATAGAAATATATTGTATAGAACAGATATGAATTGGGAAACGTGTTCAATCTATTCATTACATTTCTATCTGCATCGTTCTGAACCGTCTGTCTTTCTGTCCGCTGTTTTGTGTTGTTACCAGGAGGACGTGGAGGTGGTCCAGAGAGAGAGAGAGAGACAGGGCCCTGGAGCACAGCCAACAGCTGGAGGAGGAAATACAAACACTATGCACGTACCACAGGTGACACACACACATACAGACATCTTAAAGAGGAAGTGTATCTGCATAGTGAAAGTTCTCCGATAACAGGAATATATGGTTTAGTGCTGCTTGGTACATTGGTATAGTTTCTGCTAGGGTTATACAGCTCCAAATAGTGGAGATTTAAAGGCACAATAGTGAAATATGATAAGACTCATATTAGACTTTGATGTGACTTAGAATCTTAGTGGAAAGTTATTTATGTAATTAAATAAACCTACTCACTCGTGCATTTTTTCATTAGTACATTGTTATACCATTGGTTTAGGGGACACAATTTAGTTAAACAAAAAAGTATCCTGTCATCGTTATCGTAATAATTGTAAAATACTGAACCTAGTAATAAAGTATGTTATTCCTGGGTACTTTCTGATCCCATTCTGCATAAATACTACTAGCCACAGAGCAAGAACTACACATTCATAGGACCACAGATAATTTCCATTTCATTTGGTTGAAAGGGTCAGGTAGCTTTGATCGCACCCCATTCTAACTTCTTAATAAAAAATGGCTGCATAGCAAGACAGCTCATTGCTCTCCCGCTTATTAAAAATGTCTGAGAAACATGTTTTTTGCAAACTCTCCAACCTACTCATATTAAGAGCTAAAACTAATCCTCATATGCATCGTTTTGCTCTAATTTGAGATATATAAAGTAATTACACCCTAATTATAATATTAATCCACGGGAATTCATTATTAGAGGTTTTGGAAAAAATAGAAAAAGAGTGCTTTAGATTTAATCGTCCGCCAATTACATTTCTTTTGTAATTAGTCATTCGATGGAATAAATTGTGTGACAACACCTTAAAAATAGAAGAGAAAACTGTACAGTGGTGTAGCTAGCATGTCCTACCATCTATTTTCTGTTGGCTCAGAAAGTAGCCGATCTCGTTTGGTAACCTGCATCCTGTTCTTAATGTGTGTCATATCCTGATAGTTAGTTTTCTCTGCATCTCATCTGTCACGTGGTGGAGTGTTAGTCTGGCATTGGTCACCACAGAGTGACAGGGATCCCTGAGAACGCTAGTAGGTTTTTATGGAGTGGCCCACCCCACCCTGGCTTTGCTCTGAGGAGACTAAGGATAGCATTGTATTCTCCTCTTCTCAGACAATTTGCATTGTGTGAGAGCGGGAGCAAGAGAGAGAGAGAAAGAAAGTCTATTTCATTTGCTTTGGCAATGTAAACATATGTTTGCCAATTGAATTGATAGGGAGAAAGAAAGAAAGATAGAGGGAGGTAGCCTAGTACTATGTCTTATCAGTGGTCCTGTAGACCTTTATGTGGGGAACCGTCCTTCCAGCCCCAACAAAGCGGAGAAGAGAAGCTGGCACTGCTCTGTGTGTCTGTTTGAGGATTCACTGGCCCTCTCCATTGTATCTCCTGGATAATACACACAACCAATCACAGGCATGCTAGCTACACTGCTGGTACACCAAGCTAGCTACGGTTTTCTCTTCTATTCTAAAAAGGTGTTGTCACACAATTTCTTCCATTGAAAGACAAATGACAAAAGAAATATTTGCTGGACAGTTAACGCCAAATACAAATAAAAAGCACCTTTTTCAGTTTTTTCCAAAACCTCTAATAATGAATTCCCATGGATTAATATTATAATTAGGGGGTAAGTACTTTAGATATCTCAAATTATAGCCAAACGATGCATATGAGGACTAGTTTTAGCTCTTAATATGAGTAGGTTGGAGCCATATGGACCCTGGTCAAAAGTAGTGGGAAGAGAGTGCCATTTGGGACTCAACACAAGGAGGCTGGACGGAGTCAGTCAGGCCAAGCAGGGCATGTATAAACACTCCGGATGGACATGAAACTCCCTGGGGAAGGCTGATCATCACGGAGGTTGAGTGGGTCGAACTTTAACACCTACAAACTCAATAGTGATTAGCTAGGCTAGCAGAGGGAAACAAGACAGGCTGGCTGCCTGGGGTTTCTCTCAGGAATTACTTTTAGTACCTTATCTTCCTATCTACATAGTGATCTACACAGAACCCTGATTCCATGTTGGTTTTAACAATAAATAAGCATTTTTTCTTTGGAACCTTGGTGTTCATGGTTATGGTCACAATATTATGGTCTGTTCAGCCCACTGGCATTGATCTGGCCTTTAAGCATTGCAATGGTATATTACAGAAAATCAGATCAATGCATGTGTCTGAACGATGACCCAACTTAATTGAAGATCTAGTAGTAACATTAACCATTTGTTTCAAACCACAGTTCTTGGCATATCTCATCAATTTTGTTCTGTATGGGTGCCTGGTGAGGCAGATGTACTTGAGCCCATAGTGCCTCTATTTGACCTACATTAAGGTCATACCTTCTCTTAAACGGTATATGATTCTGAATATACAGTGCTACACCCCCACCATTCCTATTCCTCTCCCTTCTCAGTAGACTATATCCTTGAATGTTCATTTGCCCATCATTTACAGATGCATCTAAATGCGTTTCGGTCAAAGCCAAAATATGAATATTATTTATGTTGACCAAGTTAAAAACCTCATGTATTTTGTTAGGAAGGTTACATACATTAACCTGAGCTATATGCAGCCCTTTCCTTATCAAGTGAAGATCAATAGAGCATGTATTGGTTATAGTTGAAGTTGTCATGATATACTACAACACACAAACTCAGATTTGAACATTAAATTAAAATAGCCAGGGAGTTGCCTATTCTATGGACTCTGGAGAAAGTGGCATTGCGCACAACATCAGTGGGCAGTTTCAGTTGAGTTGACATAAAGTCTCAGACTGTGTCCTCACAGCCTCTGCTGTAGTCATTCTCCTGTATCCCTGAGAATATTAGATTGTTCCCACATTGATCGACACCGTACATCAAGCAAGGTTTCTTTAATTAAGTTGTTAGTTCTCCCTTTGCACCACCTCCACCTTGCTATGAATAGAGTCTACAGTACCTTTCAGCGCCGTGCTCTCTTTCCTTAGATCATCAATCTGACGTTGGATGAATTCTAGACTGGTACATAATGCATTGATGTCCTCTCGTAATATATCCAAGTTATCAAGTTTGGTAAGCCTTTCATTGAAGCATTTTAACAAGTCAACATCCATATCAGTAAACCTCTCCCCACTCGCCACACTTACTAGGGGATGGTTTGGTTCCATCGTTGATACCTATTGGCCAACCTGGTTTTGGTTTTGTTTTGTTGATTTGGTTGGTTGTCCTTAACAATGCTTGAATCCTCCGAAACCAGCGACATGTTTCTTTGAGTTCGTAAGTACATGTATCTCTCGTCAATGAATCGTTTAAGCTCTTCAATGGATTCTGAATCATCCAGCGTGTTTACAGGCAGAGTTAAACACACAAACAAACTGTTCAGCCGTAACTGATTCAACTTTTTAAAAAGTTGAGTTGTTTAGAAGGAACACATAACACTGTGTGGAGAAAGAATGTGTGTGGAGAATATGTGTGGAGAAAGAGAATGTTAAACACTATTATTGCACACAGAGTGAGGTCATGCAACTTATGTGACTTGTTAAACACGTTTTTACCCCTGAACTTATTTAGGCTTGCCATAACAAAGGGATTGAATACTTATTGACTCAAGACATTTCAGCTTTTCATGTTTAATTAATTGGTACAATTTTCAAAAAACATAATTCCACTTGGTCATTATGGGGTGTTCTGTGTAGGCTGGTGACAAAAACAAATCTACATTTAATCCATTTTAAATGTAGGCTGCAACAACAACAAAAAAGTGAACCAGTGCCTCAAACTCAGGGTTAGCCCTTACTTTTCAATCTGTGCTCCCCAATACATTTGGTGGATTGTCTAGGAGCCCTCTCAGCAGGCTAGACTCCGCCGGAATAGAAATGGAGGAAGTTATTTAAAATGCTCAGCAGCACCCCTGCAAACCACTGAACCCCTAGCCCAAATTGGTTTGTGTTCGTACATCATAGAGGCAGGTGATAAAAATAAGTGATTAAGCAACAAGTCACTCACTGTTAATTACATTTTTATTAGGTAGTAGGAGCTAAGGTAGCCTGGACCCAGATCAATTTGTGCTGTCTTGCCAAATCCTATCGTATTTCATTTATTGTCATGCCAAACTCCGATGCCATCATAGGAGTTGGCTATTCAGCAGAAACAGATCTGGGACCAGGCTAGAGCCAAAATACTGTAGGTGGATATTCTCCCCAGTAATTGTGTCTTGGCTTGGGATACCTGTGTGATAAAAGGTGAGATGACCTGGCTGCTTCTCAGAGGTGCCATGGTAGGAAGGCGACAAATGGTCATCCTGTCCTGTATGTAGCTTGGTGTACCAGTCTGGCTGGTAGCAGGTGAGCTCTGTGACCTGGCTGTAGCTTGGTGTACCAGTCTGTCTGGTAGCAGGTGAGCTCTGTGACCTGGCTGTAGCTTGGTGTACCAGTCTGGCTGGTAGCAGGTGAGCTCTGTGACCTGGCTGTAGCTTGGTGTACCAGTCTGTCTGGTAACAGGTGAGCTCTGTGACCTGGTTGTCTCAGGCCTGGAGTCCTAGTTTATTTGTTTAAAGCCCAGTCTCTATTAAAGGGTATTTTACATATCCTGCCCCTGATAACAATCCTCTTTCACACTAAGCATGAATCATATATGCATCCCAAATGGCACCCTTTTATAATGCACTACTTTTGACCAGGGCCCAAAGGGTTACCATTTTGAGACACACCCCATCACTAGAATTAGAGGGCAGGTTTGTTGGGCTCTAGCATCTGTGCTGCTGGGTTATCTGATTAGGGGGGTTAATCATTAACTGTTCTGCATTGCAGACTGAAGCCCTTCTCTTCTCTGTTCTGGAGGTCACTGGCAGAAACTACAGCAGTAAGCCACCATGTTCAGAAACTCAGAATTCACAGTCATAAACATTCTATAGATAGACACACAGACGCACAAGAGCAGGTGGGAAGATAAGAATGAGGAATCTGGAGCGGAGCATCACTTGTTGTAATTACCGTACTTTATGATAATCAGGTCATGGGAGCTTAGTTTACTAGGCCTGTTTCTCACTCCAGTTAGGTGTTTGGATGAAACGCAGATGGATGAAACGCAGATGGATTAAACGTGATCAGATCAGTACAACAGGAGCAGACACTCGTCCTCATGAATGGAACGTGATCAGCTCCAACAGTACATGCATGGATGTTTTTGTTGTTCCAGGGAGTACTTCCCCATGGACGTTGTCAGCACTATCAAAATACAGCTTAAAATCACCTCTCACCTGGTTTGTGTTGAAACACACCCTCTCAATAGGTAGCTCTCTTTCTCTCCCTCCCTGCTTCCTGCCTTCCTTCGCTCTCTCGCTCTCCCAGGAAATTCATTTGAACAGTTTGCGGACAGTGTTTTTCTTTCCTCTTGATTGGTTTCCATGAATATGTGTTGTAAAGGGAGGTTGTTGTGTAGCTCTGGGGGTTGAGGTGGGGGTCGAGGTGATGCAGGCAAGGTCAGATAAAATAATCTATAGTGAAGCAACGCTCCCCTCTGTTCTCTTTCCTCTGCCCTCCCCTCCTCTGTTCTCTCTCCTCTGCCCTCCACTCCTCTGTTCTCTCTCTCCTCTGCCCTCCACTCCTCCTCTGTTCTCTCTCCTCTGCCCTCCCCTCCTATGTTCTCTTTCCTCTGCCCTCCCCTACTCTGTTCTCTCTCCTCTGCCCTCCACTCCTCTGTTCTCTCTCCTCTGCCCTCCCCTCCTCTGTTCTCTACTCTGTTCTCTCTCCTCTGTTCTCTCTCCTCTGCCCTCCCCTCCTCTGTTCTCTCTTTCCTCTGCCCTCCCCTCTGTTCTCTCTCCTCTTCCCTCCCCTCCCCTGTTCTCTCTCCTCTGCCCTCCCCTCCTCTGTTCTCTTTCCTCTGCCCTCCCCTCCTCTGTTCTCTACTCTGTTCTCTCTCCTCTGTTCTCTCTCCTCTGCCCTCCCCTCCTCTGTTCTCTCTTTCCTCTGCCCTCCCCTCTGTTCTCTCTCCTTTTCCCTCCCCTCCCCTGTTCTCTCTCCTCTGCCCTCCCCTCCTCTGTTCTCTTTCCTCTGCCCTCCACTCCTCTGTTCTCTTTCCTCTGACCTCCCCTCCTCTGTTCTCTCTCCTCTGCCCTCCCCTCCTCTGTTCTCTCTCTCCTCTGCCCTCCACTCCTCTGTTCTCTCTCCTCTGCCCTCCCCTCCTCTGTTCTCTCTCCTCTGCCCTCCCCTCCTCTGTTCTCTCTCCTCTGCCCTCCCCTCCTCTGTGCTCTCTCCCCTGCCCTCCCCTCCTCTGTTCTCTCTCCTCTTCCCTCCCCTCCTCTGTTCTCTCTACTCTGTTCTCTCTCATCTGACCTCCACTCCTCTGTTCTCTCTCCTCTGACCTCCCCTCCTCTGTTCTCTCTCCTCTGACCTCCCCTCCTCTGTTCTCTCTTCTCTGCCCTCCCCTCCTCTGTTCTCTCTACTCTGCCCTTCCCTCCTCTGTTCTCTCTCTTCTGCCCTCCCCTCCTCTGTTCTCTCTACTCTGCCCTTCCCTCCTCTGTTCTCTCTCCTCTGCCCTCCCCTCCTCTGTTCTCTCTCCCCTGCCCTCCCCTCCTCTGTTCTCTCTCCTCTGCCCTCCCCTCCTCTGTTCTCTCTCTCCTCTGCCCTCCCCTCCTCTGTTCTCTCTCTCCTCTGCCCTCCCCTCCTCTGTTTTCTCTCTCCTCTGCCCTTCCCTCCTCTGTTCTCTCTCCTCTGCCCTCCCCTCCTCTGTTCTCTCTCCCCTGTTCTCTCTCCTGTGCCCTCCCCTCCTCTGCCCTCCCCTCCTCTCCTCTCCTGTGCCCTCCCCTCCTCTGCCCTCTCCTCCTCTCCTCGCCTGTGCTCTGCCCTTGTTTGTCACAGTCATCGGACCTTCGGACCCAGTATGTTTGCATTTAATTAAACAAAGCACACAAACTTTACATCACTCCCATACCTGTCAATAGCACATCTGAATTGATTACCCTCAGCTCTGAAACAGAAGAGGAAGCATAAAACAGGAACTTCACCTTCCCCCCTCTGAAACTCATTAAGGGGACGACAGGCCAGAATGAGTCATAAGATTTTAAAGCTACAGTATGTACACTCCTAGCTGGGATGGAGGCAGAGGCCTCGGGTCATTAATCTACACTGAACAAAAATATAAATGCAACATGCAACAATTTCAGCGATTTTACTGAGTAACAGTTCATTTAAGGAAATCAGTCAATTTAAATAAATTCCTTAGGCCCTAATCTATGGGTTTCACATGGTAGTCAGAGTTAGCATCAATGTTTTGGTTCCCTCTCCTCCCCTATAGATAATGGGTTTCGTTAGCCATATACTCAAGCGAAGAATACCCCACCCTACCAAGCTCTATTGAAAATATAACCACACTACAGTTTACCTCAATCTCTCTCTTTTTGAGAGCAGCACTCTCTCCCTCTCGCATCTCATTGGAAAACACCTGTCTGCTTTTACCTTGAGCTCCACTCCGACAGTTTGATGTTCTCAGTAATTCAGTCAGTCCCGTCAGTAATGTACGGTAATATATTCCACTGACATTCTGCCGCATTATTGCCTCCAGATATTGTCTCATGTAGTGACATAGCATTTGAATATTAAACGTGTCTCTTTGCCACGGGGTGTTGATACAGAATAACGTTGCCTACTGTCAGGTAAACTGCAGGCATGCTTTCATTGCTTAAGGTCAAGTTTCTGTCGGTTTGTGATAGAAGTGTGGCCAGCGGCACTCTCGCTGCAGAGTAAAAACCAGAGAGTAGAGGAGACCTGTTGGTTGGAAGCCTGTTCAGTGCATCATCCGTGTACTGCACCTTTCATCTACAAGACCTACTAATCAAATCAAATCAAATGTATTTATATAGCCCTTCGTACATCAGCTGATATCTCAAAGTGCTGTACAGAAACCCAGCCTAAAACCCCAAACAGCAAGCAATGCAGGTGTAGAAGCACGTACTACAGTATCCTTGCAGTGCTTCCCATCCTTCTTCCGTCTACAACTTGTTGTTTTCAGAAATGAAGATATGCCTCTTTGCTGTTCTGTCAACCACCTTTGACAGTACTGATGGCCAGTATGTCAAAATATTTTCCTCCCACCAAATTCAAAGCCGAAGGACCATATCAATGTGTCAATCAAATACAATGAAAACAGCTGTTTTAGAGTGGCTTGTTAAAAGTCACTGTTGTTAGCTGACACATCCTGTAACTCCCGGTATGTTGCTGTGGATGTGTTGACATCCATAGTTTTACTATGTACCTTTTTCACTCCCTATAAATATGTTGTATCTCTGCAATGAGGGTGTATTGTGATGCAAGGCTAAATTCAATTAAGTATAATCTCATGGTATCTCTCCCTACAGCATGCACCCCCCCCCCCTCAATAACTCCTGTTGCAACCCAGCCCCACCCTCTGAACATTTTACAGGCAAGGTGGACATGTTGAGGAATGCTATGATTCCAACTGAAGGTCCATGTCATATACCCTTATAAAATAATGTATCATGAAGGAGAGGCAATGCATGTTTGAATTTCACCATGTAGAAAGGGAAGAGGAAGAAAGGATGCTGTTGTCTCTTTTGGATGACAAGTCACCTGGTACAGATAATCTTGACACCAAATTGCTTAGAGTTACAGCTAACCAAATATCTACCACAATCTCTCATAATTTTAATAAGTGCTTGATGTACAGTGCTTTGCAAAATTATTCTTCCCCCCCGTGGCGTTTTTCCTATTTTGTTGCATTACAACCTGTAATTCGAATGTATTTTTATTTGGATTTCATGTAATGGGCATACACAAAATAGTCCAAACTGGTGAAGTTAAATGAAAAAAATATATGGAAAAGTGGTGCGTGCATATGTATTCTCCCCCTTTGCTATGAAGCCCCTAAATAAGATCTGGTGCAACCAATTACCTTCAGAAGTCACATAATTAGTTAAATAAAGTCC
This sequence comes from Oncorhynchus clarkii lewisi, assembly GCF_045791955.1. Classification (NCBI taxonomy): domain Eukaryota; kingdom Metazoa; phylum Chordata; class Actinopteri; order Salmoniformes; family Salmonidae; genus Oncorhynchus; species Oncorhynchus clarkii. Next base: position 30,567,199 of record NC_092171.1, on the reverse strand, counting down.
ACCTGTGTGCAATCTAAGTGTCACATGATATCAGTATATTTACACCTGTTCTGAAAGGCTCCAGAGTCTGCAACACCACAAAGCAAGGGACACCACCAAGCAAGCGGCACCATGAAGACCAAGGAGCTCTCCAAACAGGTCAGGGACAAAGTTGTGGAGAAGTACAGATCAGGGTTGGGTTATAAAAAAAATATCAGAAACTTTGAACATCTCACGGAGCACCATTAAATCCATTAGAAAAAATGGAAAGAATATGGGACCACAACAAACCTGCCAAGTGAGGGCCACCAACCAAAACTCAGACCAAACAAAGAGGGCATTAATCAGAGAGGCAACAAAGAGACCAAAGATAACCCTGAAGGAGCTGAAAAGCTCCACAGCGGAGATTTGAGTATCTGTCCATAGGACCACTTTAAGCCGTACACTCCACAGAGCTGGGCTTTACGGAAGAATGGCCAGAAAAAAGCATTTGCTTAAAGAAAAAAATAATCAAACACGTTTGGTGTTTGCCAAAAGGCATGAGGGAGACTGCCCAAACATATGGAAGAAAGTACTCTGGTCAGATGAGACTAAAATGTTGCTTTTTGGCCATCAAGGAAAATGCTATGTCTGGTGCAAACCCAACACCTCATCACCCCAGGAACACTATCCCCACAGTGAAGCATGGTGGTGGCAGAATCATGCTGTGTAGATGTTTTTTATCGGCAGGGACTTTGGAAACTGGTCAGAATTGAAGGAATACAGGGAAATTCTTGAGGGAAACTTGTTTGTCTTCCAGAGATTTGAGACTGGGACAGAGGTTCACCTTCCAGCAGGACAATGACCCTAAGCATACTGCTAAAGCAGCACTCAAGTGGTTTAAGGGAACATTTAAATGTATTGCAATGGCCTAGTCAAACCCCAGACCTCAATCCAATTGAGAATCTGTGGTACGACTTAAAGATTGCTGTACACCAGTGGAACCCATCCAACTTGAAGGAGCTGGAGCAGTTTTCCCTTGAAGAATGGGCAAAAATCCCAGTGGCTAGATGTGCCAAGCTTAGAGAGACATACCCCAATAGACTATAACTGTAATTGCTGCAAAAGGTGAATCTACAACGTATTGACTTTGGGGGGTGAATAGTTATGCACTCTCAAGTTTTCAGTGTTTTTGTCTTATTTCTTGTTTGTTCACAATAAAAAATGTTTTGCATCTTCAAAGTGTTAGGCATGTTGTGTAAATCAAATGATACACACACCCCAAAAAATCTATTTTAATTCCAGGTTGTAAGGCAACAAAATAGGAAACATGCCAAGGGGAGTGAATACTTTTGCAAGCCAGTGTATGGAGTGTGCCCAGAAGTCAGGAAAGAGTCAAAGGTTATTCCTCTACCTACCTTAGATAAATCTGCATTCACTAGTCCTAATAGTTGTCCTATAAACTTGCTGCCCGTGTTACGTAAATGATATCTGTACAAATCAAGGATTATTTCTCATGTAATGGTCTGATAATGGGTTTCCAGCATGCATACAAATAAGGGCATTCTACAAGGACGGCCTTAGCACAAATAACAGATTATTGGTTAAAGAATACGGATGATAGGAAGTTAGTAGATTTCAGTCTGCTTTTGATGTAATTGATCATGAACTGTTACTAGGTCAACTCAAATGTTATGGTTTTAAGTCTGCAGCTCTATTGTGGATGGAAAGCTATTTATCCAGGAGAAGGCAAAAAGTGTTCTTTAATGGTAGCTTTTCAAACAGTAAAGAACACTGTGGTGTTCCTCAAGGAAGCTGCCTAGGCCCACTTCTCTACTCTTTCTTTACTAATGATTTACCTTCAGTATTGAACAATGCAAGAGTGGTAATGTATGCTAATGACTCTACAATGTATAGCGCCGGATCAGAATGTAATGAGCTAACAGATGTACTGAGTTTTGATCTAAGAATTGTGTCTGAGGGGCTTGATATGAGCAAATTGGTGTTGAACATTTCTGAAATAAAATGTATTGTATTTGGTTCACGATATATGCTTGCTGATGATCTCCAATTGAATTTGTCGATGAATAGAGCGCATGTAGAGCAAGTGAAAAAAACAACTACTAGGTGTCATATTGGACTCAGCTTTATCATGGTCAGAACACATAGATACAATTGTTATTAAGATGGGTAAGGGAATTGCTGATACAAGAAAATGTTCAGAGTATGTAAGATCTAGCACTCTGAATCAGGTATTCAGTTCCTGGTCTTATCACACTTAGGACCAGGGATTGACCATATAACTGGACAGTACTCTATCACACTTAGAGTACTGTCCAGTCATATGGTCAATCCCTGGTCCTATCACACTTAGAGTACTGTCCAGTTATATGGTCAATCCCTGGTTCTGTCACACATAGAGTACTGTCCAGTTATATGGTCAATCCCTGGTCCTATCACACTTAGAGTACTGTCCAGTCATATGGTCAATCCCTGGTCCTATCACACATAGAGTACTGTCCAGTTATATGGTCAATCCCTGGTTCTGTCACACATAGAGTACTGTCCAGTTATATGGTCAATCCCTGGTCCTATCACACTTAGAGTACTGTCCAGTTATATGGTCAATCCCTGGTCCTATCACACTTAGAGTACTGTCCAGTTATATGGTCAATCCCTGGTCCTATCACACTTAGAGTACTGTCCAGTTATATGGTCAATCCCTGGTCCTATCACACTTAGAGTACTGTCCAGTTATATGGTCAATCCCTGGTCCTATCACACTTAGAGTACTGTCCAGTTATATGGTCAATCCCTGGTCCTATCACACTTAGAGTACTGTCCAGTTATATGGTCATCTGCAGCAAAGATATAAAAAGGCTCCAAATGGCTCAAAACAGGGCTGGTAGATTAGCTCTTCATTGCTCTAAACAGGGCTGGTAGATTAGCTCTTCATTGCTCTAAACAGGGCTGGTAGATTAGCTCTTCATTGTTCTAAACAGGGCTGGTAGATTAGCTCTTCATTGTTCTAAACAGGGCTGGTAGATTAGCTCTTCATTGTTCTAAACAGGGCTGGTAGATTAGCTCTTCATTGCTCTAAACAGGGCTGGTAGATTAGCTCTTCATTGCTCTAAACAGGGCTGCCAGATTAGCTCTTCATTGCTCAAAACGGCTGGTAGATTAGCTCTTCATTGCTCAAAACAGGGCTGGTAGATTAGCTCTTCATTGCTCTAAACAGGGCTGTCAGATTAGCTCTTCATTGCTCTAAACAGGGCTGTCAGATTAGCTCTTCATTGCTCTAAACAGGGGTGTCAGATTAGCTCTTCATTGCTCTATCTATATGAATCTTATCCAAATGCATCACAATCTCTCATGGCTTCATGTTGAAAACAAATTACTATCCAGCCTTCTGATTTTCTTTAGGAATGTTATATTTTTCAGACCAATTTGTACATACTAGCAACACGCATAACCACCAAACCAGACAGGTAAATTCAGGGCAGCTAAGAAAACCCAAGCCAAGGCAAATCATCTTAAATCTACAGTTTTATGTAGAGCCATAGCTGAATGGAACTCTTTACAATACATATTTCTCAGGCAAAAAGTGAATCCACCTTCAAGAAAAATAAAAGAACATCTAATGCTATAGACCATATAGCATAGGACAGGAAATAGAAAGAACATCTAATGCTATGGACCATATGACTGGACAGGAAATAGAAAGAACATCTAATGCTATAGACCATATGACTGGACAGGAAATAGAAAGAACATCTAATGCTATAGACCATATGACTGGACAGGAAATAGAAAGAACATCTAATGCTATAGACCATATGACTGGACAGGAAATAGAAAGAACATCTAATGCTATAGACCATATGACTGGACAGGAAATAGAAAGAACATCTAATGCTATGGACCATATTACTGGACAGGAAATAGAAAGCATCAACTGAATGTTAAATGTGTTTCCTGTCATGTATTTTAATTGTCTGTATTGTCTACTTGTTAAATGTTTGTAAAGTCTTCCTTTGTAATGTCTTAATTGTCTTATTAATTGGTGTTGGACCCCAGGAAGATTAGCTAACGTTACAGCATTAGCTAATGGGGATCCTCATAAAAATGTACAAATTCTCTTGGCCTGTGCTGGTGGTCTCCATGCTGATAGACAATTGGTTACTGGTTGTCTGTGAGTCCTTCTCTCCCCAGTCCCAGTCTGGTTTTTGCTGCTCCTGCTCCCTCCCAGTCACATTGGGCCTACCCGCTCCCCACTAAACAAACAGTCGCCCGCTCATCTATTTGCCTGGCGTATTAACAGGGGGGTTGGGGGGGGGGACAGCTCTCAGGGCTGGGAAGGCCCCACACCCCACAGATTGGGAGGGAGAAAAGAGGACATTCTAGTTGGTATTGTGTTTAAACCATCCTCACTGGAGGGCCTCCATTTTACTTGGGAGATAACAGCTTCTTCTCCGAATCAAATGTTATTTGTCATATGCGTCGTAGACTAACAGTGACATGTTTACTTACAGGTCTTTTTCCAACAATGCAGAGTTAAAGATAAAATAGAGGTAGTGACACACACTTTGTTCCAACAGTAAAAACTAATGCACAACCCAATTCCCCCATGAACGTGACATTTTCACTCTTGGAATCGTTTGGGCCGATACTGCAGCTTGCAAGTGCTTCCCATGCATTGCATACAGTGCCTTGCGAAAGTATTCGGCCCCCTTGAACTTTGCGACCAGGCTTCAAACATAAAGATATAAAACTGTATTTTTTTTGTGAAGAATCAACAACAAGTGGGAGGGTGATGAAGAGGGTGATGAGCTGTGTTGCTTTTACGCCAAACATAACGTTTTGCATTGTTGCCAAAAAGTTCCATTTTGGTTTCATCTGACCAGAGCACCTTCTTCCACATGTTTGGTGTGTCTCCCAGGTGGCTTGTGGCAAACTTTAAACGACACTTTTTATGGATATCTTTAAGAAATGGCTTTCTTCTTGCCACTCTTCCATAAAGGCCAGATTTGTGCAATATACGACTGATTGTTGTCCTATGGACAGAGTCTCCCACCTCAGCTGTAGATCTCTGCAGTTCATCCAGAGTGATCATGGGCCTCTTGGCTGCATCTCTGATCAGTCTTCTCCTTGTATGAGCTGAAAGTTTAGAAGGACGGCCAGGTCTTGGTAGATTTGCAGTGGTCTGATACTCCTTCCATTTCAATATTATCGCTTGCACAGTGCTTCTTGGGATGTTTAAAGCTTGGGAAATCTTTTTGTATCCAAATCCGGCTTTAAACTTCTTCACAACAGTATCTCGGACCTGCCTGGTGTGTTCCTTGTTCTTCATGATGCTCTCTGCGCTTTTAACGGACCTCTGAGACTATCACAGTGCAGGTGCATTTATACGGAGACTTGATTACACACAGGTGGATTGTATTTATCATCATTAGTCATTTAGGTCAACATTGGATCATTCAGAGATCCTCACTGAACTTCTGGAGAGAGTTTGCTGCACTGAAAGTAAAGGGGCTGAATAATTTTGCACGGCCAATTTTTCAGTTTTTGATTTGTTAAAAAAGTTTGAAATATCCAATAAATGTCGTTCCACTTCATGATTATGTCCCACTTGTTGTTGATTCTTCACAAAAAAATACAGTTTTATATCTTTATGTTTGAAGCCTGAAATGTGGCAAAAGGTCGCAAAGTTCAAGGGGGCTGAATACTTTCGCAAGGCACTGTATATGCACTGAAGTCCATAGTACTGTTGCTGATGATTTGCACTTTTATCAAGTGGCTCCTGGCTCCTAGTGGAGGCCAACAAAATAGAGTTGACAGTTTCAGAGCCTGGTCAGTCAGCATGGTCTGGGATATTCTTCAGTCTGATCCTTTCCCAGAAAGAGGCCTGTCGGGGTTAGATGTGGAGGGGCGGGGTTAGATGTGTCAAGGTGTGGAGGGGTGGGGTTAGATGTGTGGAGGGGCGGGGTTAGATGTGTCAAGGTGTGGAGTGGTGGGGTTAGATGTGTCACGGTGTGGAGGGGCGGGGTTAGATGTGTTCAAGGTGTGGAGGGGCGGGGTTAGATGTGTCAAGGTGTGGAGGGGCGAGGTTAGATGTGTGGAGGGGTGGGGTTAGATGTGTCAAGGTGTGGAGGGGCGGGGTTAGATGTGTCCAGGTGTGGAGGGGATAGACTGCAGCCCAGGGCCAGGAGCAGAAATAGCAGCAGTAGTAGGATCTGAAGACAGTCACACCCCACCGTTAGCTGACCTCCAGATGGATGGATGGCCCTGGCCCTGCTGGGACGCATCCCAAATGGCACCCTATTTCCTATTGTGCACTAGGGCTCATGTCAAAATAATTGCACTATATAGGGATTAGGGTGGCATTTGGGACCCAGTGCTGGTTGTGGTGGTGTGGGAGGCAGTGGAAAGCAGCTCTGACGCAGGCCCCGTCACACAGAAGTGAGAAGAATGCAGGGGGAGCAAAGTTACACCCCCTCTCCCCCCCATCACCCCCAGAGCACACTGCTTGCCAGAGGAAACAGAGGTAGCCCAGAATCTGGCACCTGGGTGGAGTCTGACGGGCCTGATGGGACCTGACCAGGGACTGATGGGACCTGACTGGGGGGTGATGGGACCTGACTGGGGGGTGATGGGACCTGACTGGGGGCTGATGGGACCTGACGGGATGACTGAGCCTGAAGGGGCTGACTGAGCCTGACAGGGGCTGATGGGGCCTGAGCAGAATGTGCAATGACCTATCTGGAGCTGCCTGCTGAAGCAGACTTGGCCATAGAGGAGACGAGAGGACACAAAGATCCTTTTCATTAGGAGGTGATGGTGGTCTTGGCCCTCTAGTAACGACACACTGCTTACTGGTGGTGTCTGTCTGTCTCATCATCAGACCTGATACCCTCCTGTGAACTGAATACAGAGCAGCAGAGTACCTAGCTTCTTCCTCCATACGCTTATTATGATGATTTGGTGTTATGTTACTTTCTTATGATTCATGGTTGTAAATGTTGGAAATTGTATTTTCTGTGTAATTTGCAACTGTATAAAGTATTATGAATTATATATTAGAATATTTTAAATACTTTTTGAGCTCCTCTTTAAAAAATGGCATTAAGGGCCTACCCAGTGGCAACGGTCTAAGGCACTGCATCGCAGTGCTACAGGTATTACTACAGACCCGGGTTCATTCCGGGCTGTGCCACAACCGGCTGTGGCCGGGAGTCCCATAGGACGGCGCACAATTTGTCCGGGTTAGGGGAGGGTTTGGCCCAGCATCGTCCGGGTTAGGGGAGGGTTTGGCCCAGCATCGTCCGGGTTAAGGGAGGGTTTGGCCCAGCATCGTCCGGGTTAGGGGAGGGTTTGGCCGGTGGGGCTTTACTTGGCTCATTTCACTGTGGCGGGCCTGGTGCCTGCAGTCTGACACCGGTCGCCAGTTGACCAGTGTTTCCTCTGACACATTGGTGCGGCTGGCTTCCGGGTTAAGCTGGTGTGTGTTAAGAAGCGAGGTTTGGGCGAGTCATGTTTCGGAGGACGCATGATTCCACCTTTGCCTCTCCCGAGCCCATTGGGGAGTTGCAGCGATGAGACCAGACCGAAAATTGTGTAAAATAGAAAAAAAAGAAGAAATGCCATTAAACACTAACAAGTGCATCTAGGCTGTCCATCCAGCACAATGCCCACTCCACTGAAACACTGCTAGATATACTTCACTGCTCTACTGCAGAAAGCATAGGCAGAAAGATTCTGATTCTGGGTTGTTTAGAATGAATGTGAGGAGCTGAGTGTTTACTTGGTCTTATTCCAGCTATAATTGTTGGTTTTGCGACACTGTGAATTCTTAATCAGGCATTATATTTTCTCTGGCTCCTCTCCTGTGTGTGTTTGGGTTTACTGGCCACCCTCTGTAAACAGTGTTGTTCCCAATCCCCCACCGCCACACCAGTACACCTTGGACAGACAAGCGCACTACCTGGAACTGTCTTATTGTGCAAACGTGACAGAGTGGCTAATGTTATATTTCAAATACAACAAGGGATTGCCCCATTTGCACACAAGGGGGGACAAGGTATTTGTTATTAGTTTGAGAGGGGGAAGAGATTCCTTGCCTTGTGCACTCGTCTACATTTGAACTAGTTAGGTGAGCCATGCTTGTGTGTTGATCTGTGACATGGCCTGTATAGTGTGTGTGTGTGTGTGTGTGTGTGTGTGTGTGTGTGTGTGTGTGTGTGTGTGTGTGTGTGTGTGTGTGTGTGTGTGTGTGTGTGTGTGTGTGTGTGTGTGTGTGTGTGTGTGTGTGTGTGTGTCGTGTGTGTCGTGTGTGTGTCGTGTTCACTATGCCGTATATCCAGTCACGGGTTGATGAACACAGCCAGGTTCGTAGTGATGATGAATCACCATGTTGAGGGGAACAGGTGGAGAATAACTTCCAGACAGTACCTGGCTCAGACCACTCCCAGATGCTGCCTGATTACCAGTCAGTCAGTACAAACCCAGGGCAGGCAGACAGACAGACAGACACAGCTTAGACAGCTTCGCTCCCAGGCAGGCAGCGTGATTCTCTGGCTGTATCCCAAATTGCACACTAGTCCCACTCCCTTTGTAATACACTGCTTTTTACCAGGGCCCACAGGGCTCTGGGTAAGGTAGTGCACTAGGGAATAGGGTGCAATTTGGGCCACAGCCTCTGTCTGGCTGTCTTCAGATCATTACAACTGGACTGCTCAAGGAAAATAATCAATGCAGCATGTTTCAAACGGGAGAAGACAGCACTCCTTCGAAAATATCCAACATGTGTCTTCTGTGTAAAAGTGTTTGTTATTTCTGGTCTGTGTGTAGTGTAACTCATGCACAGTATCAGGAATTCAAGAAAACTTTATCAGCATCCACCACCCACTTATGAGTCAACGTTACAATTAAAAGATACCTTTGATATAATGGGCAGCATATGATTAGCTAGTTGTTTAATAATGACAAGACTAAAGACGTATCTTGTGATATGGTTTATCTGAAAAATCGAAGTGAAATGTTTTGCGGGAGAACTGGTGCACAACTACAGGAACGGTGTTGCCTGCCTATGTGAAGCCTTTCCACTTGTCACATTGTATTATTTCCATATCAGCTATATCACGGTGAGGACGGGATAAGATGTTCGTGGAAAGAGCTTAAATCCTCCCTCTATAACAAAAAGCTTGCTGTATTTCAGGGTTCACTCGCGGCTTTCTATTCTAATTTCATTCACAGTGGGAGCTTTTCCCTGTATAAGTGCTCCCAAAGTTTTTAATTTTAAGAAATGTCTTCATTTGAAGAAAACTTCCATTACCTTTGTATTAACCTTTATTTAACTAGGCAAGTTTTTATTTATTTATTTTTATTAACCTTTATTTAACTAGACAAGCCAGTTAAGAACAAATTCTTATTTACAATGACAGCCTATCAGGGAACGGTGAGTTAACTGCCTTGTTCAGGGGCAGAACAACAGATTTTTACCTTGTCAGCTCGGGGATTCAATCCAGCAACCTTTCGGTTACTGGCCCAATGCTTTAACCACTAGGCTACCTACCTGCCGCACCTCAGTTGGGAACAAATTCTTATTTTACAATGACTGCCTACTCCGGCAAAACACTCACCTAACACGGATGATGCTGGGCTAATTGTGCGCCGCCCTATGGGACATTTGGCTTTATTCGATTCCCTCGATTAGTACCATGGAATTATATTATAATCGAAGTCCTGTGAAATGTGTTCCTATTTGAAAAGACACAAAAAGACAATTTCCCGACATCTTAATGTTTGACCTTAACATAATTTCCAGTTGGATGCTTTTGAACTGAATAGCTAGGAATATTATTATTGACTCTATTTCAGTAACAAACCCATAATAGTCTGTTTAGGTTCAAATTAGATATGTGATGACTGTGCATGTTTTGGCCAGCCTCTCATGTCTCCTTTCTACAGAGCCAAAAAAGCTATGTTAGGTTTCCTCCCTCTCAAACCCAACTCCAAAAGCATTCCTCTCCTCTCTGGCACATCAATTCACTGGGATTTTCATCCTATCTGGGAATCATTTGCTTTTATTTTCACCCATAAAGACACCGTGATTGTCCTTCCCCTCAGCCAGGGAAAAATACTAGATCCTGTCAACGAGAGACGGAGAGAGAGAGAGAGAGACGGAGAGGAAAGAGTCAGTGTATTTTAAGGATTTGTACGTTGGGTTTGGTTTGGGTGGTGTCTGACTAGCTACCCACTTAGTGTCTACATCCTGCCCCAGTTTACCCTGTAACAAGTGTGTCCTTGTGTTAGAGTGCTGTGCACCACCGCACCAGGAATGATGCATTCATTCCTCACATCCCGTCTCCCTCTCTTCCTCACCCTCTCCCCCTCTTCCTCCTTCTGTCTCCCCCTCACTCACCCTCTCTCCCCTCCTCCGTTCCCCTCTCCCCCTTTCCTTACCCTGTTTCCCCCTGTATTCCTCCCCACCTCGTCTTCCTCCCCATCTTTGGGGTCTCCCCCTCCCCCTTGCGTGTCTTTGGGTCATTATAAAGCGCTCTATAAAACACATGTTATTATTCTTTATGTCAACATGTAGGTTGGAGCGGCTGGTGGAGGTGCTGAGGAACAAGCTGGGGAAAGGCAGCGTCCGAAGGGTCATCTGACGGAGACAGACGCAGAAGGTCAACAGCAGTCTGTCCACTCTGTTCCTTGTTTCGTCCCAAATGGCACCCTATTCCCTATATAGTGCACTACTTGTGAGCATAGCCCTATGTCCCTATAGGTGCCAGTTAAAAGTAGTGCACTGTAAAGGGAATAGGGTGCCAGTTGCAACACAGCACATCGCTGCACTGTCCAAACTGGAGCTACCTGACCCACTGGCTAGTGGAACAGCCACATCTGGTCACCAGGCTTCCTCCCTGCCTGCCCAGGCCCGGGCTGCTGCTGCTGCTGTTTAACGATGTGTAAACACAACCAAGCCTTAACTGGGCAAACAGTTGTTAGAAGTGCTGCACTCCAAAGCCTCATTCCAGTCTAGGCTCAAACTGAATAGTAAATGTTTACCCACTTGGGTTGTTGGTTTGTTGCTGCCCACTTCTCTCATTCTCTCTCTCTGTTTCTTTCTTAAATTGTACATTTTACTTCACTGACAATCTTTAGATTTTTTTTTGTCATCAACACATTTTGGTATTGATGTTTGTGTTGCTGCCTATCTACGGTGAGCTCCAGAAGTATTGGAACAGTGACATGCGTTTTGGATCTGTACTCTAGCACTTTGGATTTCAAATGTCACACACTTCTACATTAGTGTCGATGCTACCATGATTACGGATTGTTCTGATGAATAATGATGAGTGAGACACACATCATACCACCACAAAAATGCTAACCTCCTGTTATTTTGATGGTGAGAGGTTAACACGTCTTGGGGGTATGATATTTGTGTATCTGTAACTTTCTCACTCATCATTATTCATTCATTCAGGACTACCCGTAATCATGGCAGAATCCACATTAATGTTGAAGTGTTTAGAAACATATTCTTATTTACAATAGAAGTGACTCCAAAATGACATATTATTTACCATTCGTTTCTATTGGGCACAAAATAATCTGAAACAACAAAAAACAAACAGCAAATGCATCCAACAAATCTGTAGAGTTACAAGCTTGATGTAATCATTGCATGCCATGAGCTTGGGACCAAATACTAAACTTTTGACTACTTTAATAGACATATAAAAGTGAATTTGTCCCAATACTGATGGTCCCCTAAAATGGTGGGACCATGTACAAAAAGTGCTGTAATTTCTAAACGTTTCATCCGATATGGATGAAAATACCCTCAAATAATTAAAGCTGACAGTCTGCACTTTAACCTGATAATCATTGTATCATTTCCAATCCAAAGTGCTGGAGTACAGAGCCAAAACAACAAACAATGTGTCACTGTCCCAATACTTTTAGAGCTCACTGTATCTCTGTTACAAATCAAATCAAATGTATTTATATAGCCCTCCATACATCAGCTGATATCTCAAAGTGCTGTACAGAAACCCAGCCTAAAACCCCAAACAGCAAGCAATGCAGGTGTAGAAGCCTGGGAAAGGGAAATGCCTGTATGCATTACTGCACTATTTTATTGATCAATTATATATTCTCTTTGATATCCCACATCAATACAGTGTCCTGACATGTTTCATTGAAAAGTGCTGTATTGTAAAGGTTGTTGGTGCTGCCTGGATTTGACATTGACACTGCCTTGGGCCAAATAACATGTGATTTGTCTGGTCAACTCCATCATGCTCTCGTATTAAATCATTCATGGAATTTGTGATATGAAGAACATCACCTATAACTCAACAGTATTCACTATTCTCAAAGGTTAATCTGTGACATTCGTGTTGACCAAATATAGTTTTATTGTAAGGGATTTTCTAAATGTTTATTAAGGTGCAGTACATATTCAACTCAGTCATTCACAACCATTATATCCCTATGGAATGATAGTGACTTCTAATTGAAGATAAAACTCTGTTTTAACACTTCTGTTTATCTAAGGTCTGACTCTGAGTGTGGTAATGTGGAACAGCTCTTAAAGAGTATAAAATGAAATAAACCCACTACCTCTGATATTAACTTTGTTAAATCAATATGACAAATTTCTCTAAATCACACAACTTTTTTATTTGTTCTCTCTTACTGACTAAATGGTTTCATGAAGCAATATTCACTTGTTAGAAGTATTCAAAGTAGGTCAAAGTATAGAGAGGGATATATTTATGTAACTCCAATAGTCAATGCATATCCATTTCATGGAACTTGAACTTCTAGCTTTATATATTTCCATCTTTAAATGTCTTAATTGTAATACATTGGTATTTAATCCCTTGGCACTATTATGTTGGCTATTGTCATAATATCCTAATTGGCCAGATTTTGACAAAGACATTATTGACTTAGAAATAAATATATGTTGTGGTTCAGAGAGAGGTGAAAAGAAAGATTGGAGACACTTTCCATGGATGTATTGCTCATGTATTTATTTTCCTGCACCAAAAATCTCTCTCTCGCTCTCTCTCTATCTCGCTCTGTATACTGATAGTTTATCAACATAAGAGGGCAAAAGAGACCCGGCGACCTGTACTACAGACTACACGCCAAGCAATTACGTCCACATCGTTTACGTTTCCTTTTTCTCTTATTGATGGGTTGACCCGCATGAGCTCTACTTTCCTCCCGGTGTCCACCGATAGAACAGCTAGGGCAGTGGTGAGACTTGTGTACCCATATATGGTCGATTATGTACTCGATGGTTGGATGCACCGTTGCCCTCAAATTGCAATCCAAAGACAGGAGGGGTAGGAGAGGGCCTGTCTATTTGGACGCGAACGCTGATGTGTTGTAACCCTCCCCTCATAATGCTCAAGCGACACTATGACAAGCTTCTCGATTTCTCCTCTGGTAACCGTGGAGATCGCACAACTTGGGTGTCCCCACTCTTAATCCCACAAGATCCTCCCAATGTATGTTTATCCGTCAGATAATCAGCCGTGTTCTAAATACGGAGGCTAAATCTTTCACTTTGTTGAAATCTGATAACGTTTGATATTCCTGGTCATCCCCAAGTCGGCAATGCATCCTTATGATCATATACTCGCAAAAATAAAATGCCTCGTGTAGCCTCTATGGCCTAAATGTGTTATATATATATATATTTAAACTTTATTTAACTAGGCAAGTCAGTTAAGAAAAAATCAAATTTACAATGACGGCCTAAGAACAGTGCCTTGTTCAGGGGCAGAACGACAGATCTTTAACCTTGTCAGCTCGGGGATTCGATCCAGCGCTCTAACCACTAGGCTACCTGCCACCCCTACATTTGTATTATGGTTCAGTTCCCAATCCATCTTGACTAGACTTATAGAAGCCGTTTTTATTTATTTTGCATTATTTTGGAGTGTGTGATGCTTGATTCCTTTTGGTAACTTTTGGTAATTTTTCTCTCTTGGTCTTGGTGGAAAAGGATTGCGCACGAGCGCATCAAAAATAAACGGGATCCCCATTCCCGATTACCCCAATCACACGATGACATGCCTACAAAAACGGTTTATACGCTTTAATTAAAAACGTGTTCTGACAGCCCAGTGGTGAATGGCCTTCAGAGAAAAGCGTGACTGATCCTGTTGCTATAACGACACCAAATATTTCCAGTATTTCCTTTCACTTTAACGCATTCCATCCATGTATTCGTTGTGGACACTCTTTTCTACTAACACTGTATGGAACTTGAGGCTCATTGACAATACAAATGTTAATTAAGCACATTTTATAAAGCCTAGGCCTATGTCTAAAGCATGCAATTTGGGGGAAAATGTGGTAATTGCACAATGATTAAAAGTGGGCTATCCTGGCTATCGTTGTTTACAGTTGTTCTTTCGATCGGGTTAGACTTTGCGTGTTTCACTTGTTTGACTATAGATTATTTGGGCGTTCCCTATTACATTGCCAAATGGTTTAACATGTATTCTTTGTTTTCAGTTATATAGCAAATACTGTTTGTTTATAGGGCCACATATTTAACTGACTGGTATCATAGTATTTAATATTTTGAAATCTGGTATAGGCATACATTTGGAATAATTTCCATTTGTCTTCGTCCTCTGCAAAACCTTTTAGGCATTTGTTTGTTCTAACTTTTTCCGTCACCCTGCAAAAACAGCAACCAACAAAACAACCAAATTGGGTTGTCCCTTATTGTGGCCTCCAATGGATGAATGAAGACACAAAACATCATGGTGGCAGGGAGGCAGGCCGAGGGACCACCAACCTGACATAGTCGGTCCATATTAGGAGGACACAAAGCCCTAATAAACTTCTTCCGTATAATTTTTAATGGAAAACCAGCTGCTTCTAAAGCTGATTTCGGATAGAGCTCTCTCCCTCTTCCCCCTCGGCCTTTTGAAAGGTTCTTTTCTTTCGTCTGTGAATCTGAAGGGGTATTGCTTTGCTCTTTTCGTTGGCCAAGCACAATTGTGTTATTGGAGATAATTAATTCAATCCTCATCAAAAGGTATTAGAAGCGCTTTGGCCCTGTAGTGGCTTTCTAAACTCAGAATGAAAAGACTGAGAAGAAAGATCTATGGGTAGGCTCGCTGATGGTCGCTTTTGAAGTAAAGGGGTCTGCGCATTGTTGTCTACATTTTTGTCCATAAGGCTGAAAAAAGCTCCAGGATTTTTGATGTGTTAACGAGAAATACCACATCAATTGGAAAACAAGGTGCTGGTTTAAATCTTTATGCTGGACACTGCCTGCGGCTGGGCTGGCGGATAACATATGTCACACTGTACTTAAGATTGAATGAATTCATTAAAAGTTTCCAATGTGCTGCATGGGAGAAATATAGCATACGCCCAGGGCAATTTAAAACTATTAATAATAGTAATACTATTATTATTATTATTAGGGGCCTAATAATGATGATGATAGTAATAATAGATACACGTGTTGCCATATTGTAGCGATCTATTTGTATGCTACAATTCGGATAATAAACCTAATCTGCGTTTATAATTAGGTTTACTAAATTGACCCACAAAAGTGATTACTTCACCTTGCTACCTTGTGGGCATAAAGATGTTGCTATGCCAACAACATATGTATTGGGTTAGCTTTATCAAATATCCTACTAAAGCGAGCACTAATGTATGGGTCTCAACGTGATGTGCTCGAACTGTACATTTTACATGTTGTATCATAGCTTTCAAAAAAGCATTTCATTGCCTCTTTCACAGGCAAATATATTAATTGAATATCTCTATTTGCCCGTTGAGTTATGACTCATTCATCAATATAAAGCATTATATATAACGATTAAAATGTATTTAATAAGCAAATATCAAGCAAAAGCTGGCTCTGTATTTGTTCTTTCACTTTTCCATACTGAATCACACCCTGCAAAGCTTTTTTTCCAACAGCTGGGCAAACTAATGAACAAGATCTGTCCAAAGTTCAAAGATTGCTTATGGAAACGAGTAGTCATTTTTGCCACAAACTGGAGTTTGTTATTGTAATCTGCTAAGAACACTTTGTAATAGAGGCTTAATTAACAGAGGAGGAGAAATAAATTAATTACTTGGTGCATTTGGGGCTATCTGCTGGGGTCGATATTTGTATTCAGCCCCTAATACTGCCCAGTACCATACGATTGTTGAATAAGATAGGCCTACTGCCTCAAATGATACACCTTCAAATGCAGTAGGCCTGAACAAGGTTGTAACTGTCCCATCGAGTAATTCCGGTGGGGACCTTGATCCAAACGTATTCCAATGAAATATCTGATTATGAACACAAATAATTGAGATCATATCTGGAGCTAGGATTGTTTCTCCAGTAAATTCATTGAATGTGGTCCATACCCTCTTTGACATGCTCGTAATTGATTCATGAACACTGTCATTGTAGAGAAATGACTGTAATTGCATATATCACAATCATTTTATTGAATAAATAATTTATCTTGGTGAAAATAACAAAAATTCAATATTAACCTAGGCCTAAATTATTCAGGAGAAATATCCAATCCTTGTAGAACTATACAATTTGTATTAGTCACCATTTAGGATATTATCGTCCAATTGATTTGAATAGAATAACATTTAAATATAAAAGGACAATACAATAATAAAATGTATTATAAAAATTTAGGTTTTTAGTCTTAATATTGTTAATATGAATGTGAGTTAATCTGGAGTAAATGTAACGACTCGAGCAACTCACGCGCAGACAAGCTTTTCAGTAGTTCCAAATACACTTGTTTTAGATGTATTGTCTAAATAAACATGGCTTCTTAAAATGTTTTAATATTTATATTACAATAAGTAGGCCTAAACTTGAATATGTCCGAGTGGAAATATAATCTGGTAAAAGCACAGAGCACAAACCTAGCCCATATAAATCCTCGATATTTTCACGACGCTCAATTCAATTATCTATGTTATTTGCGCATCGGGGGGCAATTACATGATAATTAAACACGTTTCACGGTTACTCGGCCAAAATGTGTGTCTACAAAATACCATGATCAAAGTAAAATCTGTTCAGGTTCACGAGCCGCATCATGTAGGGTTACGGTTCACAAAAAGATGATTTGGCCTTTCCATGAGATTGTTAAAAATCCATCTACAACACGCCGGAATCCTTTATGAGGTAAAGCTCTGTGGCTGTATTTCTGTTAGAGTTGGCTTTAGCCTTGCTCATTGATCAACAACCTGCGGTGCGTCAACCGAAGCGCGACCATCAATAGGGTACAGTTAGCGTTTCTAAACTTTACGGGGATATTATGCACTTTAGATGTTTTGATCAATGGTTATAACCCGCATTTCATATGGAGTTACATTCATGATATAGTAAGATGACGCATTAGTTTACAAGATTGAACAATAAAGCTGGCTATATGCCACCGACTGAAGATCTAGGCCCTATAATTAGTACATTCCCTTTACAATTGTAATGTTTTTAAGGCATAATTAAACGTAATATTGTTCCTGAATTATTTGGATATGCATAAAGTTGGAACAGTTGCGTAATTGAGTGGTAGGCTACATTTTACGCGTCAGACACAGCTTCAAATTAAGGTAAAAAATTACAACAATCAGTGAATAAATCGTATTTGTTTTATTTGGAAATGAACAAGAAATAAGTTAAGCACATGCAGAGACATCAAAAAAAACAGAGAAAGACAAAACGCTGACATTAAGCTGCACATAATCACCCATTTTCTGGTTTGAAAAATACCACAAAAAAGACTGGAATTTTGCTGTAGCCTATAAAGAATAACATTTTATTTATAATTCATTTCCACTTGGAATTTAAGATTGTATTACAAGATTGCTTAAAAAATATGTTTGTCAGATATTTAGCAAATGAAACCAAAGCAATGCGTAAAATGACAACATCCATTCAAAAAAGTAGGCTGTATCTGTAACAGACAGGTGTTTTGCGCTTCACCTGCGTCACGCGTTCCACGAGACCTTATTGACTGACCTTCATTCATGCAAATTGTAACACATGGACATATTCATTGTGGGGACTACATGTTTTGGGAATACAACATTATTTTACAAGCTCGAAATTGTTTTAAATACACTAGCAATGATTTACAGCTGGATATACAATCATTCAATTGGAAACACTTTACAGGACTATTGTATTTTACTCATACATATTCTTATACATTGAAGTAACAGTCCTTATGCACCAGGTGCATGCAAAAATAAGATCAATGTTTTCTGTTTGTCCTTTTGTCGAGCACTATAAAAATGAGAAGATACTAAGAAGTGTTGAGGACCGGTCTGGAATACACACCTTGATAGTATGACGCCTCTATTGCGGATGGGTCCATGGCTCTGCCTACCATGGACGCGCTGCCGAGGGGTAGACTGGAAGACATACTTGAGCCGTAGGAGGAGTATTGCAAAGCTTGCTCGTAGGCTTTCAAGTCCAGTTTGTGCTGTTGCTCTGAAGATGACATTAAATTATTTATTGAAAAGGGGTGGTTGAATGAGTAATGGGGATCCCCTTTTAGGTGCAGCTGGGACTCGTGCGCCATCGAGTGCGGAGGTAAAGGGAGAGAGGACAGGGACGTGACGGAGCTGGCCACAGGGTGGAGAGGTGGCCCGCTGCTCTTTAGTTCAGAGGCGCTGCTACTGCTCCTGCGGTCCATGATGTGAGGGCTGGAGGACTGGTTGCAGGTGGAGAGGGAGTTGGGGTCCACATGTCCAGTCTTGCTGTTGTCGCTCGAAGGTGACCCAGAACCAGACTGGTCTTTCCTTCCGTCTCCTTTACTTGAAGATAGCTTTCTATTTTCGCATTTAAAGCGCTTTTGTCTGCGGAGATAACAACCGTTCTCGAACATATTTCCAGAATCTGGGTGCAGGGCCCAGTATGAGCCTTTGCCTGGCTTATCCGGTGATCTAGACACTTTGATGAAACAATCATTAAAAGACAAGGAATGGCGAATAGAGTTCTGCCACCTCTGTTGGTTCTGTCTGTAGTATGGAAATAGGTCCATTATCCATTGGTAGATTTCGCTAAGCGTGAGCATCTTGCTTGGTGCTTGCTGAATGGCCATGGTTATCAGGGATATGTATGAATACGGAGGCTTTGCGTGCGGGTAGCTTCTCCTGAACGACTTGTTGTCCCTTGCTCGGTTCAGGTTGGGCTGATTATAGGACATTTGGCTCATTGTAGGGCTCATGCTGGCGTATGGATTCAGAGCGTTCATGGAAGCCTGCTGAGCCGACATTGCGCCCATGTTCGAGGGGCTAAGGGCAGTGCCCATTGACGATACCCCGCCGCACATTCCATTCATGGACGTGCTCGGAGGCATCCCTGCCATTGTACCGGGGCTTATTCCGGCTCCCAGGCCGTGGTTCGCGTAGGACATGTTGAAAGAACCGGAGGTCATATTTCCACTGGTAGACATACTCATGTAACTGTTCATACTATTCATGGAACCCAGTCCTGCATTCATGCCGCTGTTTGCCATGGGTGAATATACCTGGAATAACATGAAATAAAATGTGATCACAACACTGCTTTAGTCTTCCACACACTCAAAGTGCTTGAGTTTATTTTTTTTATTCTGTTGAAATTGACTGTTTAATGTACATCCAATCATAATTAATAATGGTTAACACAAAATATTTCGAAACGAAACCTATTTAATTGATTCGATTTGACAAGAAAACATGTGATTCATTTTGAGAACCTCATGAACAGCATGAAAACAGTCCAAGATATTGTGAATCTCGAACTCGATATTGTTCCACTGTATTAGGCCATATCAAGCAATTATTTGTTATAATAATTAGACATTTCAATTGACATGTTATGTAAGCTTATTATGCACAAACAAAATGAGGTCAATGAAAGTGTATTATGCCGTCTTATTGTTTGTGTCAAACAAACTAATTAAAATGGAGTTCTAACATTCCATGCACTGACTGCAACTTTTTTTCCGAATAGCATGATTTGAAAAGCATATGCCATGATGTCTGGTAAATATTCAGTTCCAAATCCTAACTTATTGTCGGAGTGCATTACCAACAGATGTAATGGGTTTTTACTTATTGTAAATTGCAAATATCTCAAGTCGGCATTTGGCCCTCTGACGAACATGCACTCGTTCTTTATATACATCAGGTTGCATTTAGTGACATCTATACCAAAAACAGCCCAATATTCCATAAACAACAACACTGACTTTAATTGAACAATTTGAGGGAAAATAACTCAATGAAGTTTGCTAGAAAACATTCATTGCAAAAACGGAAAAATTGGGAATCAGTTAACACTTTATTCTATAACCCAAATCGAAAACTTAGACACATACCTCTTGTGCGTCGTTGTAATAGCTGCTCCAATCTGGTGTTTCGTGACCTTCCATTTTCACTGTTCCCAACATTATGGTAGAAATCCACAAATCGTAAACATGCAGTTCCTCAGATTGAAGTTTTGGGGAAATGTATCCTAGGAAATGGTGTGCTGTAATTGGCTGGATGTTGCAGGAGGGCTAGAGTAAAGAAGTGAAGAGATGTTGAATGCAGCGTGAACTGAGTGTAGATCTTCCCCTATTACGAAGACGGTATAACACACCCACTTTTGTGTGTTCATTTTCCTGGCTCATTTTCCCTCACTGTAGTCACACATCCCCTGTCCACAATTCTTCTGCGTCTTTACAGAGACAAACAGCCCAGTCAAAAGTTATTTTCACCCTCATAAGGTGTGTAAATATTCGATCGGCTAGAAAGCAGGGTTTGAAAGACAGCCGAGCATGGCATTCCTTGTTGATAATTACGCACTTGAAATGTTCTACAAATAGCCAAAATACATTTCATATGCCATGGAGAACGCCAGGCATATACCAAATCGACTGGAAACTATCATTACAAACCTAGTCTTTTAGATCTGTATTATGATACATCATAAAGATAATGCAATAAAAACAACAAAAACATCCCTGTTTATGACTAATTTCAAAATGTCCATTATGCACACATGGGCGCCAGCACCCTACAATGTTATGACAATATTTGCTCTGGCTCACAGACAGTGGGCTATAAGAATCAAATTGCTAAATTCTGCGAAAAATGAGAAGGCGTGAGCACTGAGGATATTGGATATTCCGATACAAATAATTCATTGGTATGCATTATTCTGTCAGGTTTAGTTTAATGTTTTGCCATATGATGCGATGCATATTTATTTCTATTAATTTAATTCATTTTTCATCTTTGCCCATATAGTATTTCATTTTAGCCCACGTAGGCCTATGTTAAAATTAATGTTATTGTCGCTGGTCAATGGAGAGAAGAGAGAACTTGTCAACATCCATATATATGCGTGAAAAGACCTTCATAGCCCTCGGCTCTGCTGTACGCTACAAGGGGTTACAGCCACGTCCTTCGATTCCAAACCCGTTAATGAGCGAATAACAGCGATACTTATCCCCTTACATTGGATTATCTCAGGGTGATTTCTAACGCCGTTAGGGAGAGAAAATCGATTAGTTCAGGCCGGATTAAAACCTCCCATAATGCTTACTGCTGGATTTGAATTCTGTCACGGGAGATATAGCCAGGGCATCAAAGGCCTACAGATGAAAATGGTTGTTTTACAGATAGGGCCTAATTAGACTCATCGTATGCTTCATTCTATGACACTAGTTATTATGATCATCCTGCTGTTTATTTTGGCACAGCAACATTTTTTTTTAAGACTATAATTTGCCCCAAAGAAACGCCAATTGCTACCATCACCACATGAGTAAGGAATTATATTCCACAGTTGAATAGGCTAGTAAAGGCTACTAAATGTATACAGAATTTTATGACAATACAGGTTAATATTTCCTGAAAGCCTTCAGTACAGAATAAAAACAATATGGCAAAATTGAAATTCTACTTCTGTTGATGAGAGCAACCTGTCCTTTGCATGGAGCATTATTATAGTCATGTAGGCTAACTCTTTCTATTTTGTTCCGGTCCCGAAGCTCGTCCCGATTCTGCACCCAGGTGGAGTCTGTTTTGTCCTGCCCAGTTGTCTGGTGGTTGCTAGGAGGTCCTCCCAGCCACCAGGAAGAAATATTACAAAAAGATTGTCAACTTTTAACTGGCTCTCTATTTTGCCAACGTGTTTATGAGATAACACACTGGTGGATGTTCAGATATAACGTACATTTTAAAAATGAGTGCCAAAAGTTACGTCAAAGTACCGTCAATGTCAGCAAAGAGCTGTGACTTATCACTTAACTATTTTAGAAAAAGGTAAGTGTTGGAATTGTTTAATGTGTTAAAGCTAGATAGCAACTAATAACTAGCTAATATATTCTAGAAGATTAAAGGATAGGTAGCATAAAAGTAACCACATGTAACATATTGATTTGCATTAGTATATCCCAATGCAAAGTTTTCAAGTTATTACTAAAACTGATAAGAATTCTGAAGAATGCTGAACTGAAGTCCTATTGGAAAATGTTTTTGCAAGGTGTGACATAATATGGAGGACCAGGCATGCCAGCATATTCCCTATAGTAATAATCCCAACAGAAATAACTTCAAATGTATAACTTTAAATTAAACCAAATTGTTTGCACTCATGACTACTGGTTTCAATTGAATTTTCCACCAATTTACAAGCAAATACTTTATGAATGTATTGTCGCAAATCAGCTTGCAAGGTTGCTAACTAACTACCCTGCCATCACTGCGTGAGTCAGCTATTTGCTATCAACACCTAGCTTACAGCTACATTAAAGTAAACCAACCTTTTGGTATACATTACACCATCTAATCAGTCATCAAACAATGTTACCGGTATATGCAATTACCTTAGCCAGCAAGCCAGCCAGCTAAAGTTAGTTATTTTAGCCTTGTAGCTAGCCTAGCCTGCAAACTAGCCTAGCTAGCCAACCACCATTGTCGACATAGCTAAGTAGTAAGCCAGAGAAAAACGAGTCTAGCACAGGCAGGAACCCACAGAACACAAAAAAAAAAGCCTGCAGATCAAGTATAGGGAGCGGAAACTTACTGATTGACAGCTGAGTTAGCTACCAAAGTCAAAGAAGAACCAAGTAGAGGCCTTCAGAGGGAGGCCGTTTCACCGGCCTAGGCAAGGGAGTGTCAGCTAGCTAGCTAATCTAATAGCGATATAGTGAGGTAAATCCATATTGAATTTACTCACTTCGATCGGACACACCGCTCCCGCTTCAAAGCTTGCATCTAATTTTTGGGACACAAATGAGTCGTAACCCTTTCCTTGTGGGTATTACTGCACTAGCTACAAACAACGGAAAACTTTGACAACGCTCACTCGAATACCACTACCAAACACACAGGAGAAGAGGTGTTGCAGTTTTTCACATTCATTTATATGGTTTCTACATAGTTGTTCTCCAGCACTTGGTTTGGAAAGTAATTACATGCTAGCATGGCTAGTAGTTAACGTTAGCCAGCTGGAACTAGCTAGTTAACACCGGTTCTCCATATGACTTTGAGAAATAGTGCATTGTGGGTAGTCCCAAAGACATATGGAAATAAGTTAATAAATATGTAAAAATGCTAAAACATAACTGTTTGTAATTATAGTTAACCAGATTGTGACTAAAACTAAGTTAAAGTATTTGACCACACTGTGTTGTTACTCTGGTGAGTAAAAACTTATGCTTCCTATATTTTTTTTAAAAGTGGTTCACTGGCAACATTATAGCTAACTGGGAATTTGACATCTTTCAAACTTCATTGCCAACTAAATATATACTATGAAGCTGTTGTTGGTTAGGCTGACAGTGCTCCTACTTTGTAACACAGTAACAACAATCTTAACATCAACAGCTTGATCATCAATTATTGAGTAATCCCATAGAGAAGAAGCATAATTAGTGACAGAGATTTACCAATCATTATAGATTTTATTATTGCTGTTTTTTTACTCATTTTAATTGATGTTCCATTATCACCCATTAAATTATTTCATCTTCAGTACAGAAGAGTTAGAGGCTCTACGCAAGAGTCCCAGCGTGACTTCCTAAAAATGAATCAGCTGTTTTTCAACTCCCACGCAACGACAGCACAATAGCCCAGCCAGCAGACTCTCCCCACACACTGGAGTCATGAGGACTGATGGAAGAGGCTACAGAGGGACTTCGGACATACCCCAAAACAAGACCTCAACAATGTCTGCAGGGTCAGACAGCCCATTGGAGTTCCATGCAGACCTGCTACAATCCCCACCTGCCTCCTTACCACAGAGCGCACTACTACCAGACATCCCTTAAAGGAAGTCAGAGGTGAGCAAGAGTCAAGGGATAACACATATGTAAGGAATCAGTGGAGAGAGATGTCAGCAATGCTATTGATTCAGTTCATTTGGTACTGTGTCCTCCAGAGCACAAACCTGCCTAGCAGGCACTACTAAAGGGGTGTCCATGTCCAGGAGGCCACAGTCTCCTTAAAAGCCCAGGACCAGAGAGGCCAGCAACAGGGACCAGGATGTGTATATACAAGAGCAAGAAGGAGTCAGAGCAGGTGTCTATCTTAGAGAAGGAAGCAGCTGAGAGGCGCGTCCGGAGATCAAACTTCTTCAGCAGATGTCAGGCTCTGAGCTTGGACAGCACGGATGAGAGCAGGAACAGTGAGGACTCGGGCTCTGACCAATCCCACGGGAACGCCCCTGCGGAAGATCAAAAAAAAGAAAATTAGGAAACCGAAAGATAGGTCTACATCTACACCAAGGACTTCCACTGACAACAGCATCTGTACTGTCAAGTTCACCACAGAGCAGCTTCTTGAGGCCCGGGGGATCATAGGGGCTGAGGAAGAGGGCCAGGAGGACTCAGACTCCCAGCAGAAGACCCCGAGGAGTCAGTGGCCACAGCTATGGGGCTTGGCAGAGGGAGGATGGTGGATGAGATTATTGCCTCCCTACAGAGAGGAGGCAGTGATATGTTGTCTGCCTCAGACCAGATGATCAAGGGGCTGATGGGGAGAGTGCTGGGGGACCATAGAATTAATTCATTCTATTTCTATGTGGAGGACAGCTACAATGCAGACAATTAAGTGACAATAGGATAACAACAGCCTAACAATTGAGAATATGCTGAATGGTCACAAAAACTAAAGGTGACCTTCATACTTTTGGTAGAGGTTAAATAAGCCCAGTGATAGTTACATAATAATAATTGTATTGTTTATTTAAAAAATGTCTAAAATGCTCATAACAATTGCACTTTATTATTTAATGATCCGTTTTTGTTTTCAATCATGTTTTTAAAGGACGTGAAAACAACGCAATCAAAATCAGAGGATTCAGAACAGGAGATAGAAGATAATATTAGCCCTGTACAAGCAGGTCATGGAGAGACTACAGGCAGTGTATTTAGATTTATCACATTTGACTTGCCTTGGCTTGTGAGATTGAAAAATAGCCTCTCAGAGCATTTGAGAATATTTTAAGTGTTGAGCTTTCTGTTATTAAGGTTGTATAATGTTTGTATGATAGTTAACAGACATCTTATGCTGGTTTTCCAGAGTACTCCTCAGATAACCCACAACATCCTCTGTGGAATCGTGGGACAAGAGGGAGACACCAACCCCTCCAAGACCTGTTGAGTTCCCTAAAGTCACAACAGGTTTACAAGATGGGCGACTCACTGAGAGAGAATCAGGGGTCTACAAGATGGCCGACTCACTGAGAGAGAGTCAGGGGTCTACAAGATGGGCGACTCACTGTCAGAGTGACAGACCGACAACAACAACTGCTCTATGGCCTCTGCTCTCCCACAGAAGGTACTACTTGGATTTATTTGGTTGTCATCGTTTTTAGTTCAGTAGGTGTTTTACCCTGATCAACAACTTCAACTACTATCAGTTCAGTATTTTTTTCTGTCAAAGGTGACTTATACAGATGTAATGACAGCTCGAGATGCCATAGCTCCTTCTCAGAGACCAACGAGTGTGTATTTACAAAATAAAACCATTCAAGGCCTTTCACTTGTAGCAACATGGGCCCCAAAGCACCATAATACTCTTGTATTCCCTGTCTGTCTGGTTGATCATGAGAGTTGTGAGTTGTTGTTACAAACCGATTGAGTGTGATCATTGCGGTTAAACTACAAGTGTGTGTAACACATGGATACAACATGAAATGATGCAACACAGACCTAGCCTGTGTTAGCTTCCACCAACACAGAACTGTAGTAAAAAAATAAAATCAGGTTGCTGTCATAAAATCAGGTAACCCTGTCATTGGTTAGTTATAGGTAGCCGTGACTGCTGCTTGTTTTGTAGGAAGTCGTTTCCCAACGACCTCTTCAACTCACTATCATGGTAACCATCTGCAACCTTGACTTTAATGGCTGGGGCGGGGATGGTCTTGGACGGAGGTAAACTCAGTTCCAGGGAGTCTAAGCGAAGTGACTAGGCTATCATCAAAACTCCTCCACCCCATTCTCAGAGACCCATTGACAAAGAGATTAATTATTATGCTCCCGGCCTAACACTCTCTTACGACTGCTCTCAGTCTGTCTGGTGCCTAGTGCACCCACACACTTCCTTATCACTGACTGCTTACTCACCCAAAGATACCAGATTTACTGCCTCCTATTGCAAGCCCAGAGTTGGAATTGTGCCACTCACTCCCTTTCCACTCCCTCCTATCCCCATTCATGAAACATTTTTACCAAAACAAGTGCCATTTAATTAGGTAGGGGTTTCAGAGCTTTGGTTCACTGAAAGGTTTCTGCTGGATATGGATGGGAGGCTTTATAAGGGGGCCAGGCTGCCAGCCTGCCTGTCTGCCAATGGTAGATGGATTAGCGTTAGATCGACAGCAAGTCTAAAGACAGGCAGCGCTCAGGTTGGCTCCACTCCACAGTTCTAGAATTCTCATTTCATTGAAAACAAGGTGAATGACTCTGGTTGACCTTACAGGGTTTTTGCTCCGCTCACTGAGCTGAGGCATACCTACCTACCTACCCCAGAGTTCCAGAGAGATGATTCATCCCAGGAGTGGCAGGCCGTAGTGAACATGCTATCCTCCAATAAATTGTCCAGTGTCTGTCAGGTTAGAAGCCCTAGTCAAGTGGTGGATGGAGGCCAGACCTTTCCCTCCCAACACTAAGCGGCCACACATAGAGTCGCAAGTTCAAAGAGGGATGATAAGTTATGGCAGGGATGATCTGAGCAAATACACCTCCAGCTCATCTGCTTACGCAACAGAGAATGTTTCATCTGTTGGGACAAGACCCACTGTATTGATTGTAGAGGTTTCAAATATGTGGATTGTTGTTGAATCATTGACATTATTCAATGTAACAAACCAGTGGGGTTTTGTTTCAAAGTTACATTTCCATAATCCCTTTACCTTACATGATAATACGGTGTGTTATATGACCTGTGTCATTACAGACTAGGTACAGAAGTCAGAAATTATGTTCAATTTAGATAAACAGGCAAGTAAGTATTAGCTTGGTCCTAGATGTATTTATGCTATTGCCAACTCAATTGTTGTCATTGTCAAGCCAGTGACAAGGAGGTGGATGATGACACGAACAGACTGGCTAAGTAAGCATATCACAACATTTTACTAATCACTGTTGTATTGCTCTCCCACAGTGCAGATGAATACAATACCATTCACCATCTTTGTACAACCGCAGTCAGCCAGGCCCTGCCTCTGGAGCTGACTTCCCTGGTCTGTCACACCTCCAGCCAACTCACTGCACCACCACTGTTTCACCAACAGAGGGTAGCACTACAACACATTGCTACCCAGCCTGACAGACACAGGTAAAATTAAATCTCTTCCAGGCTCTGCTTCATAGGATGTCCAAAACTTGGATGTTATAGCTAAATGTGGAATTTAAGTGATATACATAAACACATATATAGTTGAAGTCGGAAGTTTACATACACTAAGTTGACTGTGCCTTTAAACAGCTTTGAACATTCCAGAAAATGTCATGACTTTAGAAGCTTCTGATAGGCTAATTGACGTGTACCTGTGGATGTATTTCAAGGCCTACCTTCAAACTCAGTGCCTCTTTGCCTGATATCATGGGAAAATCAAAAGAAATCAGACAAGACCTCAGAAAAACATTGTAGACCTCCAGAAGTCTGGTTCATCCTTGGGAGCAATTTCCAAACTCCTGAAGGTACCACGTTCATCTGTACAATCAATAGTACACAAGTATAAACAACATTGGACCACGCAGTCGTCATACCGCTCAGGAAGGGGGCGCGTTCTGTCTCCTAGAGATGAACGTACTTTGGTGCGAAAAGTGCAAATCAATCCCAGAACAATAGCAAAGGACCTTGTGAAGATGCTGGAGGAAACAGGTACAAAAGTATCTATGTCCACAGTAAAATGAGTCCTATATCGACATAACCTGAACGGCCGCTCAGCAAGGAAGAAGCCACTGCTCCAAAACCGCCAAAGAAAATCCAGACCACGGTTTGCAACTGCACATGGGGACAAATGTCTTCTGGTCTAATGAAACAAAATAGAACTGTTGGTCATAATGACCATCGTTATGTTTGGAGGAAAAAGGGGAGGCTTGCAAGACGGACACCATCCCAACCGTGATGCACGGGGTTGGCAGCATCATGTTGTGGGGGTGCTTTGCTGCAGGAGGGACTGGTGCACTTCACAAAATAGATGGCATCATGAGGGAGGAAAATAGTGGATATATTGAAGCAACATCTGAAGACATCAGTTAAAGCTCAGGTCTTCCAAATGGACAATGACCCCAAGCATACTTCCAAAGTTGTGGCAAAATGGCTTAAGGACAACAAAGTCAAGGTATTGGAGTGATCATCAAAGCCCTGACCTCAATCCTATAGAAAATTTGTGGGCAGAACTAAATTCACCCAACTTATTGTGGGAAGCTTGTGGAAGGCTACCCGAAACGTTTGACCCAAGTTAAACAATTTAAAGACAATGCTACCAAATATTAATTGAGTATGTGTAAACTTCTGACCCACTTGGAATTTGATGAAAGAAATAAAAGCTGAAATAAACCATTCTTTCTACTATTATCCTTACATTTCGCATTCTTAAAATAAAGTGGTGATCTAGCTGACCGAAGACAGGGATGATGATTATTACGTAGAGAAGCCCAGGATGATGCTTCATGGACAGGCGGGGGAGGAGAATGTTAATGCACCTAAATTAATTCAACTTTTTTCCCAAAATAATTATCCACTAGGTGGCACCAAATACATTTGCAACTGATAGATTCAGCAGGTTGCTTGAAAGATGCTGCTATAACGTAAGGCACTATTATACATTCACTGAACACTAACTACTCAGTGTTGAATGTCTCAATATATTGTTTTGCTTGTTTTAAAGGAGTCATTTAATTGGTTTAAATTAGTTCCCTCAACTTTCCTGTCCTAAAGTGTGTTTCTCATCTGTGTTCCAACGAGCTGAAGATATTCTGGCACCCAGTGCCTCCCAAGTTCAGCTGCTTTCATGCCTTCGTCAAACACAAACTCTTTCCAGGTAGTGTAGTACTGAGCCAAGTACCAGGTAGTGTAGTACTGAGCCAAGTACCAGGTAGTGTAGTACTGAGCCAAGTACCAGGTAGTGTAGTACTGAGCCAAGTACCAGGTAGTGTAGTACTGAGCCAAGTACCAGGTAGTGTAGTACTGAGCCAAGTACCAGGTAGTGTAGTACTGAGCCAATTACTAGGTAGTGTAGTACTGAGCCAAGTACTAGGTATTGTAGTACTGAGCCAAGTACCAGGTAGTGTAGTACTGAGCCAAGTTCCAGGTGGTGTGGTACTGAGCCAAGTTCCAGGTGGTGTGGTACTGAGCCAAGTTCCAGGTGGTGTGGTACTGAGCCAAGTTCCAGGTGGTGTGGTACTGAGCCAAGTACAAGGTAGTGTGGTACTGAGCCAAGTACCAGGTAGTGTAGTACTGAGCCAAGTACAAGGTAGTGTGGTACTGAGCAAAGTACTAGGTAGTGTAGTACTGAGCCAAGTACAAGGTAGTGTGGTACTGAGCCAAGTACCAGGTAGTGTAGTACTGAGCCAAGTACCAGGTAGTGTGGTACTGAGCCAAGTACCAGGTAGTGTGGTACTGAGCCAAGTACAAGGTAGTGTGGTACTGAGCCAAGTACCAGGTAGTGTAGTACTGAGCCAAGTACAAGGTAGTGTGGTACTGAGCCAAGTACTAGGTAGTGTAGTACTGAGCCAAGTACTAGGTAGTGTAGTACTGAGCCAAGTACTAGGTAGTGTAGTACTGAGCCAAGTACTAGGTAGTGTAGTACTGAGCCAAGTTCCAGGTAGTGTAGTACTGCGCCAAGTTCCAGGTAGTGTAGTACTGAGCCAAGTTCCAGATAGTGTAGTACTGAGCCAATTACTAGGTAGTGTAGTACTGAGACAAGTTCCAGGTAGTGTAGTACTGAGCCAATTACTAGGTAGTGTAGTACTGAGCCAATTACTAGGTAGTGTAGTACTGAGCCTCTGATGTTTACAGATGGACAGGCTACTTCCCTGCCAGACACAGTCAGTCCACTGGAACAGTTACAGGCAGACTTAACTTCAGAAATCTCCATCTGTTCAGTGTTTTAGTTGAGATGTGATGGGGAACATTGGCGATGCTCTTTGATCATTACATTACAATATGCCTTACTACTCTGACAGTTAGATAACATTTACAAGGACAAATTGATCATGCCGTTTTAACCTGGTGAAATAGAATATTTTTGAATATCAAATATCTTTGATATATCTGAAATATAGCTTTGAGTCCTAAAAATGGCAAATTGCAATTTAACCAGTTAACCATACCTCACCAATGTGATCTCACTCTGTATATCCTACTGCTGTGTTTCTATGGTGTTTTTTACTTAGGCAATCCGGAAAGACAAGGGAGGATCTGCAGGACCTGAAGGAATCAGCCTGTGACCTGACAGAGATGGAGCCAACCAACTCATTGGTCAGTGTGGTGTTCAGTACCCCCCCTACCCAAATGTAAATGTTATGTAATTCCCAACGCTGACCCCCCATTTCAGACTATAAATATATTTAATTAAAGTGTATGCGGACTTGATAAGTAGTAGCAATATTATCTTACAGTAACCCACACAATCTGAGCTTTTTAGGATATTATTGTATGTTCCATTGTGTGCTGAACTGAAGTGTTATGTTATGCAGTACTGTGAGCACTACAGATATACAGTGTTCTATTTAATTGTGTGCCACCAGTGCTCAACAATGACAGCCATGAGAACCTGAGTGCCTTCCTGGGGCCTGCTCTACACTGAGAAACGGCAGTGGCAACAAGCCATGTCCGACTTTGAAGCGGGATCAAACTCGACAGGTAATACCACTGGGCCTCTTGCTGTGACAGAGTCTGGATCCTTTCTTCTGAAAAGAGCAACGGGGCTTTGAGTGAGAGAGGGGAGAGAGACAGAAAGAGAAGGAGGGGGTATTGGCGCGAATAAGAGTTCCACGTTGTATAAGAATGTTTAGAACTAGAATCTTGCTCGAAGTGTAATGACTGGTAATGAGAATGTTGTAGAATACCCTGGAGATGGAGATTGAGAAATGACATTTTGTTCAATGTTTTTCTCTCTTTATGATGATTTCTTGTTTCTCTCATGTCTGTAGCGCTGGCCCCAGTGAACCTGGCTTGCTGAAGGTTGTGAAAATATCTGCAGTGGTTGGTGGATACCCACATTTTACCAGCCCCTCCTATTTTGTTCCAGGCCCATTTCTCTTCTATGCTGTACCCCACCCCGCTTTCACCTCTAGCATTCAGATTGTTTCTTCTAGAGCTGAAACACACACTAAAATAAATATGAATGTACCAGCCAATGCCAAAATCTACCAGCATTTGGCAAGTGGCTGGTGTTCATTTCCCACCCGCTGAAGATGGGTCAGAATTATGTAGCCATCAGAATGTTCAGCAATGCCTTAAGGATGGACCCCACATACATCAGAGGATACAGGTAGCCTAGTGGTTAGAGCATTGGGTCAGTAACCGAAAGGTTGGTGGATCGAATCCCCGAGCTGACGAGGTAAAAATCTGTCCTTCTGCCCCTGAACAAGGCAGTTAACCCACTGTTTCTAGGCCGTCATTGTAAATAAGAATTTGTTCTTAAGTTCTTAACTGACTTGCCTAGTTAAATAAAGGTAAAATGTTAAATAAGAACCAAGCCCATCGCAATGTAAACGCGATCATGCCACCATGTTTTTTGATTTATAAACTTATTTTACATTTATGGTTCATGTACTGCATCTTATTTGTATCTGAACAGGTCAATGATCTGAAGAGAGAAAATTTTACAAGCCACTCACATGAAACCAGGTGCACATCACTTCCATATCATGAGGTAAAGGACCTTTCTGTCACATACATAAAAGCTATTGTCCTTGACTTACAGGTGTCCTTTTGCTGTATAAATGTTTTTTCTCAAGTAAGGCTTGAGCTTACTGTAAGTCTATAGAAGTGACTTCAACCATAATTTTAGTGTACAGTAACAGTACTATGTATTGCCAGTTCGACATGCTCTCTCTGTTCCAGAGGACAGTATATGAGAGACATGGAACAATTTGACCTGACCACGTTTTGTATTAAATACGCTGCTAAGATGAACGAAGGTACAAATATTCTATGCATAAAGGAAGCACAATATGAGCTCCCTGACTGACAAGCCATTGCTATCTCTCAGACAGACGCTATATGGCGGAACTCACTGTGTCCAAAATGATATCCTAATCCCTACATAGTGCACTACTTTTGATCAGAGCCCATAGGGCTCTAGTCAAAAGTAATGCACTACAGCATATAGTGAATAGGGGGCCATTTAGGACTCAACAACTGTCTTATACGGACCAAACAGACTGTGATATTTATGTTGGCCCTTCCCCACCACCAGCTCTAGGGTCATTTCCTATCCAGCAGGCTGCAGTCCAGTCTTTCCTGGGGAATGATGCCAAAGCCATTGCCTGTCTAGAGGCAGCCACCAACAACCGACCCTCACCTCCTATCTTCATTCTGCTGGGCAAGACTCAGATGAAGGCAAGCATGGTCATAGTATGTTGTTGCTATGTTATGGGTTACCATACCTTGATATGTTTCATCCATTAACTCAGGGTTTCCCAAACTCGGGCCTGGGTGCACGTTTTGGTTTTGGCCCTAGCACTTCACAACTGATTCAAATAATCAAAGCTTGATGATGAGTTGGTTATGTGAATCAGCTGTGTAGTGCTAGGGGAAAAAACAAAAAGGTGCACCCAGGGAGGCCCCCATTATCCAAGTCACACTTAACTTTTTTCCTACTAGCGGCGACTTTGCCGACAGCTACTT
Source organism: Oncorhynchus clarkii lewisi (assembly GCF_045791955.1). Lineage (NCBI taxonomy): Eukaryota > Metazoa > Chordata > Actinopteri > Salmoniformes > Salmonidae > Oncorhynchus > Oncorhynchus clarkii. Next base: position 30,533,863 of record NC_092171.1, on the reverse strand, counting down.
TAGTGAAGAAAAAATTGACTTACTCTATGACTGAGATGTGGTTGTCCCACCTAGCTGTATTAATATGAATGCACTAACTGTAAGTTTCTCTGGATAAGAGCGTCTGCTAAAATACCAAAATGTAAATTGATTTTTCTATCATATCCTCTCTTCTGCGTTTAACTTGGTTGTCGAGTGTCCACTTTTGTTTTCAGTGCGCCCACTGTATGTTTTATTTCAGCCACATCTTCGCCCACTTTGGCAATTTTCTCTTCAAGATTTTTGTTCATTTTGCAAATCTCCTTTAGAACTGGGTCATCAGGATGTTCTTCTCTGCCATTTTCCTTGCTAGCAGCAGGTGCAGGTAGAGACGACATTTGTGTTTTTCATCAAAAGTGTCTGCTTTTGGGCATTTCTAAGTAATTTTCCATGTAACCGATATCTTGGACAATTAGTTAAAATGTGTAACTAGGAGTTGAATAATGAGTAAAAATGGGGTTGGAGCTACACAGACTTTAGTTAGCTGCTGATCGTCACCGGAAACAGGTGATTTGCCATCCTTGATATACACAGGAAACTGTTGAACATGAAAAACCCAGCAGCGTTGCAGTTCTTGACATAACCCAGTTTTCCTGGCACCTATTACCATACCCCGTTCAAAGGTATATTTTGTCTTGCCCATTCACCCTCAATGGCACACATACACAATCCATGTCTTAAGGTTAAAATCCTTCTTTAATGTCTCCTCGCCTTCATCTACACTGATTGAAGTGGATTTAAAAAGCGACATCAATAAGGGATCATAGCTTTCAACTGGTCAATCTGTCATGGAAAAAGCCTGTATACACTGGGTGTAGGCTACTGCATACATGAACAAGGCAATGGCCATGGGCCAATAAGTGTCATTTTGTAAATGTCGGCTCACTATGACAAGACGCATCATTCACTGAAGTTGTGTCAAAATCTGGCCAGCACTGTTTGAGATATCACATGTGACTAACATACAAACCACAGTCCCCTTGCAGGAGTGTCACTACAAACATTTACGTGAGAGGAAACCAAAAAGTGCACATGCATGAGTGGGAAACAGTCAAGAGTAAAATTAAAGCAATCAATCCAGCGAGATTTAAGTGACAAGTGGATTTTGTGCCCAAATAAATGGCTGAAAAGGAGAGATCCTCAGGTGGGCGGGGCATGCAAGTTGCTACTCAATGTGTTCACTGTTCAGTAGTTTCTCAGTCCACTGTGCGGCAGGTATTATACAGAGATTTGTCTTGTCATAAGTTACAAGGTCAGATGGTTGTATTGTAATTTTTTTTGTAATAAGTAGTTTGTGTTTAGGCCTGTTAAGTCAACCTGTCTCAAGGATATGTGGTTCAGTGCATTGTATTGTTGCGTTGTAGGCAATGTGGTAATGAATCAAACCCAAAACACTGCCATTGCAGAATCCATGCTCCAAACCCAGAACTCTGCCATTGCAGGCTCCAGGCTCCAGCCAATGAGCCTGATTTCCCTAATGACTTGTGATTGGCCTGCCAGATTAGATTCACCAATTGTGGCCAAGGATTTTAATTAAATATGGGTGATGAATGTGTGACCCTGCAGGCCGGGTGCTATGACAGACGCCTTGTTGTTCTGTCAGCAGGGCTGCTATGTTTCATACACTGCTGTTGTCTGATACCAATATTTTGTACATTTATTGTAATTCAGTTCCACTAATTTAATTAATGTGTTTTTAGGTGCTTTTTCAGACTTGATTGTATTGATGAGTGGGATTGCATGGAACTGAATCATATTTAATTTCATTGTTTTAGACCAAGCCCATAGACCAAGCCCATTCAATTCATACGGTGTATGTGGAGAATAAGTGTTATGACTAAAAACATAGTTAGCTATGAATGGACAGCCTCAAACTGTCTGGTCTTGGTTTTACTCTGTGTGTATGTCTGTTCTCCTCCAGCCCAACGATGCCCTGGTCTACAAGCGGTGGAGGACTACAGAACAGAAGGTGAACTCCAAGAGGCACCTGAGGACTGAGATGAGCCATCCCCATAGTAGTGGTACGTACTGTACCGTCTGTCTCCATATGATGCTACTCAAATCAAAAATAATTGTATTAAGTACTTGATGTGTTTAGGTCTGTTAAATCACTCAACCAGTAGGTCTGAACCTGACATAATGGTTGACAGTAAAGATATTGTCAATCAAAATGTATACTTTGTGCATAGGAATCTTTATTGTGTTATGCGTTTAAAGTAACTTTCATGACATTGCATTTGAGTGTTTCAAGAGTCATGTGCAATCAGATCTTAAGTGCCTTTACTGTAGTTATTTTGAAAAAAAGATTTTTGTGCCAAGTTCAAGATCTACCTTCATGAATCCTCATTGAGTCATTGGAAACAGCTTGCAGTTCCCAACAAAGATTTTATTTATTTGGCTTTGGAGCTCTTTCCCAGTGAAATAACTGGTTTCCTTCTTGCCCATCCAAATCAGCTGAGTCAGTCTTTATAAAACAGGAGCTAGAGAGATGAGTGGGAGGCCTATGGAGTATGAAAAACACCTGCCAAATGAACCGGCGTGCATCCAGGAGGGAGATAGGAGTGTGAACACAACCATCTGTTCCACTCACATACTGAGTGTGTGTGTGTGTTGCTTGTTGCATTTCAAGGATAATCATTCTCTCAAAACAATTCTAGCAAAAATGATATGGCTGACCCAGCTGAATGCAGTGTTTCTTGAGGAGATTCTTCTGTTTTCCAATCCACCATTGTTTGTTGCATTCTAATGGAACATGTTTATTTTACTTCAATACGAGCCCTTGGAATTATACAATTAAGTCAAAGGCCTCTCTCTCGAGCTGAAGAAATCTAAAATGTTTTAGTTATTGCTCACCAAACACTACTTATTTTTAATTTAGTCTGTTTACTGCCCACTGGGCACAGACCTCAGTTCCTAATTTTGATTTACTTTTGATTGAGTTAAACATGAATTCAACGTGAAAACAACAATTGAACCATGTCATTGGATTTAGATTAAAAGTTTGGTGAAAAAAAGCATACCAGTTTGTGCCCAGTGGGTAGAATCTAATGTAATTTCGTCAGTTCTGATAGATTAAAAGTCAAGTTGTCACATAAGACCCAGAAACTGCTCTCCTATCCAACTTTGTCAACACAGATATTGCATTTGTCTTTCCTCATGAAACTGTATTTACTTACTTACTTACTTAGATTTTCAGTCTCTAGAGCAGGGAGTGTCGCAAGTACTGCACGATTTTGCACCAGCTAGGGACCATATCTGACCCACTGAGTTAATTAATCAGTTCAGTTATTGACTAATTTCAACACACTTGGTCTTCCAGGTCGGTTTTAATCAAAAACATGAAGCCCATGCAGCACTACAGGATCAGGGTTTCCTACGCCGGCTCTAGAGTGAATATCTATGTTTTTGTACCAGGGGGCCATACTGTGATTTGAATATGACGATTGACTTTATTGATTAAACATAAATAAAAAAATATCACTGGGACTTATTTGAAATTCTCAGTGACATTCCCCCCTGATGTGGAAATTATTTGTGATTGTGTCGTCTGTAATAATTATAGTTGGTATGACAGCTCACTTATTTCAAAATAAAGACGATCTTTGTGCTCTGTTGCCTACACATGCCAGGTATGCTTTTTGATTGTCATTTTTATTAAATTATTAAATTAAAGATGACAATTTATGCAATTTATGCAGTTGTATTAGTCTCGTAAATGTCAAATAGTGTTGACTGTGTGTTTTAATTTAATTGTAAAATTGCTGATACGACGAGAACTTGTGGAAACTTTTAACTATTGTGCGTCGTCATCAAAAGACAAGGCTCTGCAGCAATTTACCAATCAATCAGTTGAAATTGAATGTGTGTTTTGACGTTCAACGACATTTCTATTTCAGATTACAGTAGTGTATATCGATTAGGACCTAGCCTAGTCCCCACCGCAACGTCATTTTACAACGTCTGAAGCTGCGTGTCTCAAATGACTACAGCATTCGTAGCTATCCATGGTCCTGAAACGCAACGTCTGCGCGCTGTACCATCGATCAACTGCCGTGAGGAGATGGGTTCTCTGGACAGTACTGTTTGAGAAGGGTTACTTAAGATATACTTTTTTGTTTTAGAAAAAACTGCCAAAATGCTCAACAGCTCTATCAGGAATCTAACACTGGAGGACGTTTTTTTCCTAATTAACAACTCGTCTGGGAACGGAACGTACAACGAGTCTCACGGCAGCGCTATCCTCATCTCCTTCATTTACTCGGTTGTCTGTTTGGTCGGACTGTGCGGGAACTCTATGGTTATCTATGTCATTTTCAGATATGCCAAAATGAAAACGGCAACAAATATTTACATTCTAAATTTAGCCATCGCGGACGAGTTACTTATGCTGAGTGTCCCCTTCCTGGTGACATCTTCACTCCTTCACCACTGGCCTTTCGGCTCCCTTCTCTGCCGACTTGTTCTAAGTGTTGATGCTATTAATATGTTTACGAGTATTTACTGCCTAACTGTACTTAGCATAGACCGATATATTGCGGTTGTACACCCCATCAAAGCCTCCCGGTACCGGAGGCCCACAATAGCTAAAATAGTCAACTTTGGGGTTTGGATGTTTTCTATCCTGGTCATTTTGCCCATTATTATATTTTCCACGACCGTTCCAAACTTGGACGGTTCGGTCGCTTGCAACATTCAGATGCCAGAGCCAGTGAACAAGTGGATGGCTGTGTTTGTGATTTATGCCTTTCTCATGGGCTTTCTGTTCCCAGTCATTGCTATCTGTATGTGTTACATCCTCATCATCGCCAAGATGAGAGTAGTGGCAATGAAGGCAGGCTGGCAGCAGCGTAAGAAATCGGAGAGAAAGATCACTCTGATGGTGTTGATGGTGGTGACAGTGTTTGTCATCTGTTGGATGCCCTTTCACATTGTACAGCTCGTTAATGTCTTCGTGAAGCACCATAACGCGACATTCATGCAACTCGCAGTGATTTTGGGGTACGCAAACAGCTGCGCCAACCCTATACTGTATGGATTTTTATCAGACAATTTCAAACGTTCGTTCCAAAGAATTTTGTGCCTGCGGTGGATGGACAATGCAACGGAGGAACCAATAGATTACTATGCCACCGCTCTGAAAAGTCGTGGTTACAGTGCGGATGAATTTCAACAAGACAACATGGAATGTGACAGCACTTATAGAAATGGAATCTGCACTTCGAGGACAACGACACTGTAACCTAGCATATGGACATAAAGTGATGAAACGATATGAACAAAATCATAAATGTGACCACTGAGTGTTTTGCTCATTAGGCCTACTAGGCTGTTACTTCGGTATTTTTTAGTTTTGTTTACTTGCAACTATTTATATGAACTAAATTAAAAGGTTGACCAATCAGAATGTCTTATCGAATCATTGCAATATGGATTCAGGTGGCACTGTGCGTAAAAGTCCTCCAATTATGACAAGTAGCCTTACAGAGCAGAAACAGACTGGCACTACTAGAGCCTGCCGGTGTGCAGTGTAGTTATACCATTTCCAATGTGTGAGCCAGAGTGTGGACTCGAGTCATAAGACTTGGACTCGAGTCTGACTTGAGTCACACATCTGATCACCTGAGACTCGACTTGATAGAAAATAAAATAACTCGAGACTTGACTCGAAACGCACACTCGGCACTCTCTCTGATTGGACCAACTGTCAATCAACACAGGTTGGATGAGCTGGTGCAGTGAGAACATTTTCGGGGGTCGCTTGTGAAAGCTGAATGGGAAAATATGAATATTTTTTCATACATATTTTAATAGGCTACATGTAGCCTGCCATTTTAATTTTATAACAATGCCTTTGCTTATTCGATCTGGTCACTAACATGATAGGCCTACAGCATTGCAACAAATGGTTGTTTCTAAAACATTCTAAACTATGCTTCAGAACCACAAAGTTGTGCATCTTGACTGTTGACCAGTCATTACCATTGGCGCGCAGATGGGCTCACACATCCAGATTAGTGACCAGAAATCGCTTGTTTAATTTTCCCCGGTTTTGCTAGGCAAAAATAGAGCAGCCTGCCTAAATTAATATTATCCAGTGGAGATGCGTCATTCATGGCAGGTGGGGCAGAGCTCCATCTGTTTTGAGCCCCACCTGTTTAGAAAAAATATGTGTGACATCCGTCTGTAAACAATGTAAAAAAAAAATTGCATTAATAAAGCCGCATACAAACATGGTCTCTTTTTTTGCTTTCTTGAGTAAAGCAGCTCCAAAATGAATGTGTTTCAGCCTAGCTCAGTGCTTTTTGTGATGGTGGGTCAGCCAGCGGAAAATATGGAGAGTAGGGGTTGGTAATGTTCTCTAGTTGCGCCATGATTGGCTCAGTATTCTGTCACTCATGGGGACACTACCTCACCACAAAATATATGGGTCGAGCTCAAAAATTCAAGCCCCCTGGGTGCTGCCATAGACTTACATTAGAAGTGCCCATCGAAGAAGGCTCAAGATCATTGGCCACAGATAAAATGACATCAAATCATGTCATATCTACCTTAGCTTTGATTGGATTTATCATGTCAACTTCATACTTTCAACATCTTAGCTATCAGGCTAGACAAGCAATCATCATCATGCATCAAGTCAACAATCTACTGGGAAATCTTTTCAATCCTTATATATAAATAGAAATTATAGATTTAACGTAACGGTGCTCATCAGCCATTTGACATAAACATTACACAACAAGTTGGAAATCGCAAATTCAACAATGAGTGCTAAGGCGCCACTGCAGCCCCGGGTTCGATCCCAGGCAGTGTCATAACCGGCTGCGACCGGGAGACCCATGGGACGGTGCACAATTGTCCCAGCGTCGTCCGGGTTAGGGGAGGGTTTGGCCGGCTGGGATGTCCTTGTCTCATCGTGGTCTAGCGACTCCTTGTGGTGGGCCAGTCGGTCGACTTCGGTGTGTCAAGAAGCAGTGCAGCTTGGCTCTCGACCTACGCCGAGTCCGTAGGGGAATTGCAGTGATGAGACAAGATAGTAACTACCCCGAAAAGGGGGTAACACCATGGGCCAGAAAAGTTTGAATACATTGGCCATGCTATTAATCCGGCATGACTTCTGCCGAGTTGAAAACTGAAAATTCGGAACTGGGAAATCTGACTTCAGTGAGTTCAAGACAACTGGAAACTCTGAAAAAACGAACTCCAATTGTGAAAATACGGAAAATTATTTTGAACTGTCATCCAACTTTCTAGAGCCCACAAGAGCGCCACCTTCCTGTTGAAGTGAGCACAGCACAACAAGTCCAAAAATGTCTTTTATGCTTCTGCATAAATTATGTAATATGCCAGGGAGATAGTATTACTTTCTTAGCTACAGAATGTTGTGTAGTAAGCTGTTAGTAGACCAATCATTTGATCCCTTTTCCCTTCATAATTAGCCTACTGTTCTAACTTGGTGGGGCACATGTAGCCAATAGCCAGTTGTAGAGAAATGTCATCATCAAATATTGTAAGAGCTTTCATTGTCTGCTTCTATGCGGCCTTTATTTATCTTACGGTTCTGACTTAGTGTACAGGGAGAATACTGTAAGAACGGTCCATGTTCTGAATTCTAGCACCATACATTTCAAAAGTGCTGAACAAATAGTTATATTGACTAGGTCGCTCATTAATGTCTTAATCAAAATTAAGGATTGCCTCTTATCCGCTCCTCTTCCCCTTATGCCATAGTTTGTACATCTCAGTTGTCAGTAGACACCATATTTGTTTAGCAAGTCAGGCATATCAGCTATGCTTTTTTTAAAGGCAGCAAATGAGGCTGAATGAACTGTTTCGCTGCCAGACAAGGCTCTGCTGATAGCCAGGTGTAGCAGTGGTAAGGACAGCTTTATGTAAGCCCTAATAGTTTGTAGGCACCATTTGTAACCCTTATAGTGGAATTATTGTTTAGTATTGTGTAGTGGCTTTGCTGGCACATCTAAAATCTTTATTTTTGTTTGCCCCACCAACATTTACATGCCTAAATTGCCACTGATAGCATGTCATACTATTTCTGTCCAGACAGCATCAGTTACATGGGCACACATAGAGGGGCTCTGTTTCGCTTGCTCAAATGCTTTCTCCAGTGATATAGTTTCAGCAGAGAGGGTGAGGCGAAGCAAGAGGGTTTAGCCTCTCCTAGTATCCCAGCAGCATACCACCCTGCATACCACTGCTGGCTTGCTTCTGAAGCTAAGCAGGTTTGGTTCTGGTCAGTTCCTGGATGGGAGAACAGTTGCTGCTGGAAGTGGTGTTTGAGGGCCAGTAGGAGGCACTCTTTCCTCTGGTCTAACAAAAATATATCCCAATGCCCCAGAGCAGATGATTGGGGACACTGCCCTGTGTAGGGTGCCGTCTTTCAGATGGGACGTTAAACGGGTGTCCTGACTCTCTGAGGTCATTAAAGATCCCATGGCACTTATTGTAAGAGTAGGGGTGTTAACCCTGGTGTCATGGCTAAATTCCCAATCTGGCCCTCAAACCATCATGGTCACCTAATAATCCCTAATAATCCCCAGTTTACAATTGGCTCATTCATCCCCTCCTCTCCCCTGTACATAGGTTGTTGCTGCAACTGAGAATGTGTTCTCAGTCAATTTACCTGGTAAAATAATGGATAAATAAATAAAAATAAATCTCTGGTAAGCAATCACTGGGCTAGTTGATACAATGTGACAAGTTTGTTAGGGACAGCTTTGGGGCAGACCCTGTGAAGATTTAATAAGATGTTGAACTTCACTAGCAATAGCTCAAGGCAGGCAGAGAAGAGAGATTCATGTGATTGAAAGAACTGGCATTTATCAGGATACTTTCAACTGTTTTTATTTGTTGGCTTTAGGCATATGTATTTTACTTAGTTGATGATGGAAGTTATAGTCCTACTGCTGCATTGGCCTATAGACTATCTCTGAGTTATATGCTCTCATTTCTTTAGCCACCAGTGGATCACAGTGCATCAGTATGTCCATATGGCAGAGACTAGTGCCCTCACCATAGTTGAAATTGAACTTTTAGATTTGTATAATTTTACTTCAGATTTCTATGTTTAACCATGTAACAATGATTTTGAGAAACAAACACGTTATTATTGAAATTAAACTGTTAAATATTTATAACTGGCACGCAGATCGGTAGACATTTTAATATTAATTGTAATCCTCCCCAAACTTGAAACTCATGAGCCCCCTGTGGTCTTTACTATTGCACCCATTTAAAAAACAAACACGTGCAAGCGTGTACACACATTGGAGGTCCAGTGAACAAAATGGACCCGCCTATGGAAATCAAATGCCCGTTCAACTGATCGATTCTAGCGCTGGGTCTGCACAGAGTGATGAAAGATCAAATTGACCAGGAAAAAAAGAAAGCATTTTTGAGGAAGCCTGGCGTCCCTTGGCATCCATGAATACAAGCCACTGCCTAGATCTCAGAACGTTTTGGTAGTGAACTCTTCTTTCATAACCCATTAAGGTCCTCATCTTAAAAGGTCCCTCAAGTCCAAATGTCCATCTGGGTTCAACCATAAGGTTCTATCTGACACATTTTCAGTTTTTAAGAAGACTGTAGCTATTTGACCACATAAATGACAGAATAACACTTCTACCAAGATAGAGTCAGAACACATCATCAAATAGAAAATGCATTATGAGCATCAGACAAATCACTGTCATCGCTGAACAATGATGTGACAACATCATTACTTTAAGATTTATGACAGTTTTGTTTTGTTCCTTGTGTGCCATTATTGCTGGCTAGATTAGCATAGACCAGTGGTTCCCAACCAGGGGTACTAGGACCTCTGTATGTACTTGGTCTATCCACAGGGGGTACTTGAGAAGACTCATGAGACAGTAAGCCAACTGGTAAAAGACGCATGAGGGGGTCCTTTTGGGGTACTCCGGGCAGAGCAAAATTGAGTTGGTGGCACAGTAAGTGGAAAAAGGTTGGGAACCATTGGCCTAGACCATACTTAGAGTGAGATGGCAAAGACATGTCTTGTGTTTGGTCCGGGTCCGTCTGGATTTGTTCAGGCTTGTGATTGGATTTCAGATATAACTTTATAGTGCCAAGTTCTAATGGGTTAATGCAGATATAACTATCTAGTTTTTCATTTATTTCACTTAAAATGTACTTCTAATTTCACAGACATATGAAGAACCATTTAAAGATGTATTATATCTGACTAACTCATTTTTGACAAGGTCTCGATTTGTAGTTGCATGTATCGATTTTTTTCACTTGACTTGAACTTGTGACTTGCTTTTAAAATGTATGACTTGGACATGATTCGAGACTTGACCCATTCTATTTGAAACTCGGACCTTGTGACTTGAGACTTGCTTGTGACTTGAATAATAGTGACTTGGTCCCACCTCTGGTGTGAGCACATACAAAAAAAGTGTTGAACCCTGCTGCCTATGATTCATTTATTCCAGAATTCTTGAAGAGTAAAAGGAGATTGATGCAGAGTTTAAGTTCAGATTTATGCTCAGTCTCTATGATTCATTATTCATTGTGTAAGTTCAAGTTAAAACAGCAGCAGTGATTTTTGCTTTAACATCTCTGAGGCAGACAGCAACAGGAAAACGTTTTTACCATTTGGCAAAACGACCACATCCTGGTCCGGATAGAGCAGCCAAGCCATCTCTTATCAGCTGTCCACTCTCTCCTCTTTGGTGCATATTTACTCGGGCCTCTGTAGGCTAGAAGATAAACCTACCCACAGTGTCTGTTTGCTCATAATTCATTCAACCTTTATTTTCAATTATAATAAAATCATTGCTTTTAAAATCAGTTGATCTATTGACAAGATAGGGTCTTTCTTTTGAACTGAGAAAGAACTAGGTTAATATGGGCTCAACATTTTAAGCCATGGGCAGAGACTGTGATCCTTTATATCAGGACTAGAAACTTCCAAAATACTGAAGCATCAAATTCATCTTCCTATGTTACATGATGCCTTATATATATACACACAAACCCTATACAGTATATACAACAGTACAAAAGTTAAGTACGTAAATAAACATAGGCCTAGCAAATACTATGAAGAAATGTGAGCCCACATACAAATCCTCAAAATAAAATAATATCCAAAGCTTTCATTTTCACTACTGCAGTGAAAATTAACATTGTATTGTCTAAGTAGTGGTCAATCCTTTCTATTAAGAAATGTTATTCAAGTGCTTATTGACAATTAACTGTAAGAACTGAAATAAGTCTTATATATTGTAATTTTAAATCTTCAGGTTGTCTGAGTCTGCTGTGACCTCCGTTCACACTTCTGCTTAAGTTGCCTCCTTCTCATTTGTGTTTTCCAGGGAGTATTTTTCCTCCGAGGCCTCTGCCCTCTTTATTGCCATTTTCTCTGCAGTTTTCATGGCCAGTTTCTGCGATCGCCTCCTGAGACAGCACTTCACAGTAGCCAACACCACGACCACCAGAACGACCAAGGTCATCACTGCTATCACCACAGGTATGACGATTTTGGCTCTCTTGTCCACTATCTCAATGTCATCCGTAGGGGAAGTGGGAGTGGGTTGGTCCGGCAGAAAGATGGTAATTGTTGGCTTGGGAGTGGGAGTGTGGTCTTGGACCAAATAGTTGTCACTTCCTTCAGGAGTAAAAGTAGCTACTGGTAGTGCATTGCATGACACTGAGCCCTTGTCTTGAAGATTTCCATTTTTATCACGGCATTTACAGAGGTAAGAACCCTCTGTGTTGACACACTGGCCTTTGCAGGGCTGATCTCTGCATTCATCATTGTCCACACAGTTTCCAGACCCATCTCTCACGTAACCTGCTTTGCACGAAGCACAAATGCCATCTATAGCCGATCCATCATCACGTTTCCATTTCAGAGTTGTTGCAGAGCAAGTCAGTTTAAACAATTGCCCAGACAAACATTCTAGATCCAGTTTATGAGGATTATTTGGGTCTGGCCTTATTGATCGGGCCTCCAGTATGTGTGGGGTAAGACACTGGTCCATGAAAGGCATCTTTTCATCACGTTGTTTACAAATGAATGGACGATTTGTCTTACAGGTACTGGGAACAAACCCCCAGTTCACTATTTCAGTTCCATTAAACTCACCCGAGAGAAATACACAGTGTATAACCGTGCATGTTGGTTTGGGCAAAGACTTCCACTGATCCAGTTTTGTGTCACTGCTGCTATCCACTGTCCATTTAAAACCTTTCAGAGGTGTGTCATTTTTCACACAATCCAACTTTTCTTTCCTCAAACCCACCCAAAACTCAAATGTACCTTCTGTGGATGACATGTTCGCGATGACTTTCAAAATATTCGTGGCTTCCTCCATACTGGCCACTTTAGTTAGGAAACTGGCAGGCAGACAGGCTTCTAAAGCTTTGTCGAAGTTGAGAGGACTCAGATGAAGAGTATAGTGTTCATCATCAGGAACACACAGACCCACCCCCAAGACGCTCCACAGGCATATCCAGTAGTACTCCATTCTCCCCGCTTGCAACAATCGATCTGATGACAGTGGTGCTCAGTCAGACTGATGATGGTCCTCCTGCTAGCCTCCCCTGTAATGGACTGGCTGACGATGCAAATTTCCCTGCTACTTTCTTAGCCTACCCTGAGAGGCCCTCCCAAGACAACAAACACAGGAAGTGTGCTTAGACTTGATACAGCCATCCACTTCCTCTGCAGAGGGGGTGGTGGCATATCCAAACATTAGCAACTTTTAAACAAATTATCGTTGTTATAAAAGTATACAGCAGCCTAAGATTCAAGGCCTGGCAGATGATAACTCCAGCATAATAACTCCAGTAATTTCAATGATTTAGCTCTTTGATAATATTTCCCCATGAGATCACCAGGCGAGCTTCACTTTCTGTTGTGGGAGATGCAGGAAGTTTTCCTTCACAGAAAAGGCTTGCAAAATAAAGAAAAGAACCAGTGTCACAAATGGGTGCTGAGATCCAACTTGAAACTTGTGAGAGGATATGCCAGCCTGCTGATACTGTCCTGATATCAGGATGTGATGATAAAAAGCAGAAGTATGATTAATTCCCTCAGGAAATAGACCCTCGCTAATGTGTGCTTTGATTTTTATCAACCCTAAAACACGAAACTCAGAAAGTCATTGTGTCATTGTATAGCAACTTGACTTAGTGAGGCGTTCAGGGGGGACCCCACTTGGGATATACAAAGTATTCATTGTCTACTAAGTAAATTACTATTATTTAGGTTCTGCGGCAGTGTTTCTTTGTCAGAGAAAAGCAGATGCTTCCTGGGGAAGTGCCAGAGAATGGCAGGAAGAGAAGCTGAGGTGGAGTGCATTTCTACAACTCAGAGAGGAGAGGACCTTATCCACAGCACATCTCAGACAGGAGAGGACCTTGTCCACAGCACATCTCAGACAGGAGAGGACCTTATCCACAGCACATCTCAGACAAGAGAGGACCTTTTCCACAGCACATCTCAGGCAGGAGAGGACCTTATCCACAGCACATCTCAGACAGGAGAGGACCTTATCCACAGCACATCTCAGACAGGAGAGGACCTTTTCCACAGCACATCTCAGACAGGAGAGGACCTTGTCCACAGCACATCTCAGACAGGAGAGGACCTTGTCCACAGCACATCTCAGACAGGAGCAATCCAAGGGACACAGAGGGAAGGGTCCGGTGTGGGGGAACCAAAGGAAATGGAATTCTAAGTGCACAGGAAAAGGAGTCTCCCCCAAAAGCCATCAGAGAACAAAGGAACAAGGGAGTGAAGTCACACTTCCTTTTGTCTACTTACTGTGAATATGTATGTATGCTTTCCATTTAAGACAGAAAAAATAAACAACCCTGTCTTGTACCCCAGACTGTATGGTTTCAGTGTGATTGCAAAGGATTGTGGGTAGAGGATTTGTATCATCATTTCCATTTCCACTCCCTACAGTGACCAACCACACAGTCCTTCAGGTGAGGAGGCAACTGTTTGCCGTGGTGGATGGAAATCTGCCACAGTACCCCTACTAAACATAATCCGGTCGAAGGACCATGAAAAAGGAACCCAAGATATTTAACTGGTTGGATAGATGTCACCAGGTGTACTCAGCTCCGGTCAGAGAGCAAGCAGACGACAGAGAGGACTGGTGGTTGGATATGGTAAAGGTGTGTGATTCTGCAACAAAGGAGAGGCATCATGTCAGGTTGCATAACATAAAAGGTCATGTTGATAAGGACAAAGCTATTAAAACATATCTCAAATGATGAAAATTACATTGTTAGGTAACTACAATAAACATGGAAAATAGGAAACAAACTTACTCTTAACTTGAACGCACACAACTGGAAAGAAATGTAGGAATTTCTTGCCAGGATTTAAATACAAAAGGTGTGAATGAGCGTATCTGGGCAGTCCGGATAATTAGTGACAAGTTTGTGCCATTGAGAGAGTCAACAGGTAGTCAACAAGTTCCATCTCAGCAGTATGCTGCGCCACTGAGCGCTTTTGTACAAAACCGGAGGCTGTGTGGAGAGTGTGGGCAATTTCGGAGCCTCCAGAGGCATGCAGAGGCCAAATCAAGCTCCTTACCGCATTTCTGTGCACCTCTCAAATTTTGCAACAATGCGGAGGGCTCCTTAAAGCTCCCCATTGACATGATTGGTTGACGGTAGGTGGGGGCGGGAGGTCCTGTATTAACACAAACTGACTTCGCAAGAAGTATGAAAACCCTGAAGACTGCAGAGGTTGCATCACAGTAAATGCTGTACGGGCACTTCAGACATCAGATTGACCACGCAGAGCCTTTAACACTATTGTACTTGAGGACTATTTCTATGGTTTTACTTAGTGGGAGTCATGACGCCAAAAGTCAAATTATGATATTAAAGTAATGCATGCTACCTACATAACGCTTCTGAATACTATTGATGCAATTTTTTTGTGAACACCGATTCATGTAGCAATACAATGAGCTGTTGAATTATTCAGTACCACAGTACCAATTTGTTTTCAGGTTTTTACATTTTTCAATGTTTATTCAAGAAAACATGCACTTGATGGTTGCTCCAAACTGTCCACCTATTTTTTATATTTTCCCCCCATGAACACTGTTAAAGATTTAGACTGCTTGTTCTCCTCCTCAGTTTAGTTTGTTCTTAAACTACGATGCCTCTCCCTTCAGTTTCCTGTCGTACCTCATCAATGTAAACACAACCGTTCTCGATGCACTAACTTATTTCCTCTACCCTGTCATCCATTTTCCTTTGCTATGATTTCTAATGATATACAGTGGGGCAAAAAAATATTTAGTCAGCCACCAATTGTGCAATTTCTCCCACTTAAAAAGATGAGAGAGGCCTGTAATTTTCATCATAGGTACACTTCAACTATGACAGACAAAATGAGAAAAAAAATCCAGAAAATCACATTGTATGATTTTTAATGAATTCTTGAGATGTTGCTACAATATATCCACATGCATTTCCCTGCCTCATGATGCCATCTATTTTGTGAAGTGCACCAATCCATCCTGCAGCAAATCACCCCCACAACATGATGCTGCCACCCCTGTGCATCACGGTTGGGATGGTGTTCTTCGGCTTGCAATCCTCCCCCTTTTTCCTCCAAACATAACGATGGTCATTATGGCCAAACAGTTATATTTGTGTTTCATCCGACCAGAGGACATTTCTCCAAAAAGTACGATCTTTGTCCCCATGTGCAGTTGCAAACTGTAGTCTGGCTTTTTTATGGTGGTTTTGGAGCAGGGTCTTCTTCCCTGCTGAGCGGCCTTTCAGATTATGTCGATATAGAACTAGTTTTCCTGTGGATATAGATACTTTTGCACCTGTATCCTCAAGCATATTCACAAGGTCCACAAATTAACTTTTAACAAGGCACACTTGTTAATTGAAATGCATTCTAGGTGACTACCTCATGAAGCTGGTTGAGAGAATGCTAAGAGTGTACAAAGCTGTCATCAAGGCAAAGGGGGGCTGCTTTGAAGAATCTGAAATATAAAATATATTTGGATTTGTTCAACACTTTTTTGGTTACTACCTGCCCTGAATGAAGGGTGACCACTGGGTACATGGGGTTAAAGACAGAGTCCTGTATCTCCTGGATGCAATTAAAAGTGTAACCTTCTAATTGGACGAAACACTGACGGTTATTCAGCCTTTCAACACATGAATCAACACACAATGGCAATCATTCCTGTGGGTTAACAGATCTGCTAACATTGACTTAATGAGGAATGATGTTCAGAAGTGACTGCAACTGTGCTTACTGACAATGCCTTTATATATATAATAGTGTTGTTCACTCATTAATATAGCTACTTTTGTTAGTTGACAGCTCTATAAACCAGTAAATGGCCTGCTATAATATGTGTTTCAGTTTCAGAAGGCAGTAGAACATTTTCCTTGTACTTTACAATGAATGTCATTCACATGTATCTGTACGAACTGCGCAAACAGCATTCAGTGCATCAGAACGCTTAAAAAAAAAAAAACACTGTATTATCCACAATATGACCCGAGGATGACAACAGATATCGACAAGAAAATTGGCATAACTTTAAAAAAGTAACCTCTTTCAACTTAACTGGACATGGCAAGTTACCTTCTGACATGACTGCTGAATGACTGTTCATATCCATGTAGTACAAACAGTATTCTGTTTGTTAGAACACAGTGCTTTGCTTTTGCCTCTGATCTGGGGATGACCTGCGAGCTCTGTCGAACCACATTTATCCAATACAGGTAAGTGCTGTGGGAAATGCTTTCAAGCTGAGGCACATATTCACCCTTTGTTCTCGACAAAGTACTTGAACGGAGTGATTCTTGGCGAATACAATGTGCAGGAAATGAACTGACCCCGACTGCAGCTGGTAGTCAGACAGACCCGAAGGCCAGACCCGAAGGCCAGACCAGAAGGCCAGACCAGAAGGCCAGACCCGAAGGCCAGACCAGAAGGCCAGACCCAAAGGCCAGACCCGAAGGCCAGACCAGAAGGCCAGACCAGAAGGCCAGACCAGAAGGCCAGACCCGAAGGCCAGACCAGAAGGCCGTTTGAAACTCCTTTCTCTTTTCTCTACATTTTACTTTCACATTTGAGTCATTTAGTAGACACTCTTATCCAGAGCCACTTTTTTATCATTATTATAATTGTATTTTGTTTTTTAGACAATACACAAATATACGTATACAATAGACAACTTAACGTTCTACAGACTACTAAACTAGACGTTGGCTGGGACTTAATGCCCAACCTCAAAAGACAAATAAAGACAAAAACACCAACTCAGACATACATACATTTCAACAAACATTAATGCCATCACACTTGCTCAGACCCACATGCTCTTCATACCCATCGTCTCACAATAACATCCCTTCCCATTTTTCATCTTGTGGCTAGCTCCAGTGATTGGAACACTTTATGCCATAAGGCTTCAAATTGCACTTTTTTGTTTCTCTCTGTAACACAAGGTTGTTCAATATATATACAGTATATATAGTATGGTCACATTGGGTATCTCAGCGCACTCTTGTATGCCATGCCTTGAATATGCAGATAGACTAATTAAAGTAAACTTCTGACAGCCAACTTTCTAAGTCTGAGTGCCATGAGAGTTTTAAGATACTTTTCAAAGAGGTTTCAGACATTTTTGAAAGATGGGAAGGGACTCCACTGTCCTGGTTAAAGGGGAAAGCTAGTTCCACCATTGGGGTGCCAGTACAGAGAAGAGTTTTGACTGGCCTGAGCGGATGGGAGGGCCCAGAGACCAGAGGTGGCAGAACGGAGTAATCGGGTTGGGATATAGGGTTTGATCATAGCCCCTTAGCCCTCTTTTCATCATGTCTGTAATTGTAAAGGAAATGACAACAGGACCCCTCTCTCTGCTCCTCTCTCAATAAAGCCACATCATTACATTTTTGGGAGAAGAGGAAATGTTTCATATTGTCCCAGGAGTCTCCCTGGGCTGGTCCCCGAGGGGGAAGGATGGGGGATGGCCAGGGTTTGACAGGCTGTGGTCTGTGTTAATACCATTAATACCATTAACACAGACCACAGCCTGTCAAACCCTGGCCATCCCCCGCTCAGGCCGACAGCAACATTTTACCATAATTTCTAGGCGGCAGGAGGACTATTTATAGGTGTAGCACATCAATCCCATACGGATTAGCCCTGGATATTTCATTACAGTTTACCGCCTCTCCCTGTTGTCCTCTTACTCACTAGCAGCTATGTGGTTTGTGGGGCAGTGAGAGAAAAGAGAGAGAGCAAGAAAAGAGAGCGAGAGAGAGAGGGAGAGAGAGAAAGGAGAGTGAGACAGTGAGAGACAGAGAGAGCAAGAGAGAGAGAGAGAGAGAGGGGAAGGTGAGAGAGAACAGAGAGGGAGTGGGGAGAAAGAGAGGCAGAACTATAAACCATTATCATCAGCACAGAGGATCCTGATATTTACTTTGATTACCACCCCCCCCCCCCCCCTCCAAATCCCAAGAGGGAGCAATTTATCCAAGAGGAAAATATATTTTTATTTCATCTTTAGGAAACCATTCAAACAGGAAATGAATGTCAGAGATGCAATATTGAATACGTAGCTGAGAATAAACTTGAGTTATTCGCTTCCCCTCTCATTTGACAGGCATATGCTAATTACTTGTGTATGAAAGTAAGGTATTTAGAGAGGTTAAAGACCTGTATAATGTTAGCTCTAAGAACATATGTTCTTCAATTCTGGTCCTGGAAACTTTGTACTAACACACCTACGCAAGAACAAAAGCCAGCACCTCCTGTGGGCTTCTACGACCACTGTCCTGGAGAGTATTCTGCCTAAGCGGTTTTGCTGGATCATCGCCAAAGTGAAGATTACTATCAGACGTGGAATTCTCCAGTGATTCAATATCAATACTGTATGCGGGTGAACAGCCAGACAAACACTAGAGCTTTGAAAGGGTACATGGAAAACACAAAGAAAGGCAAGGATGCATAGCCATACAGTATTACAGGGCTTCAAAAGCGATATGTAAAATGTACTACATTTGTAGAGAAGCCTTTTTTAGTCCCCATGTGTAACCGTTTCTCTGGTAGACAGTCGCACAATTGTGTAAACCAAAGCTAGTGAGATTTGACAGCACATCGGACTGGATGACGTAAATAACAGGTAAATGACAGGTACACATTACTCAAGGTCATTTCCTAGACTATGATGGAGTTTGATGTCACGTGGTTTCCCCCCCTATCATCTTGAAAAGGGCTTGAATTTAATTGAAATCCCAGATCTGATACATCTTGGATACAACTCAAACAATAATTTCTTTGTAGGTCAATATCAACACTGAGAAATCACAATCCCCATCAGCAGCAGAGGAGATGTTGGTGCTTTGCTCCCTATACCCACTGCTGTGCACAGACAGGGGTAGGTGCAACATTTGCGGGCTGTGGGTTCTGAACAACAATGACAACAACAAAAAAACATAGTATACCAAATTGTTAATTAGTAATTTATACCATTGGCCAAAGGGGCAGGTGCTCGGGCACTGGTAGACCTCTATCGGTGCACGTGCCTGCCTATACCATTACTGACATTATGGGTTGATACAGCGTAGCATGGCAAGACAATACATCTACACAAATTATATGATACAACTTGTGTCAAAGACACCACTTGCCTGTTGTTAGTGACTATGTATTTCAAAGGAATGCAGGTTTGAATGAGCCATAATGAGCAATAGTTTAATTTGTAGAAAGCTTAAGGCAGTCAGGTGGTTTTCATTGAGAGTTGATACATGTGGAAAAATGACTCTCTTTCTGATGTCCTCTGGTGCTTTTCAGCAAAATTAAATTTATCCTTGACTGGAAGTGTTTTCAACAAATCTTTTTTTCCTGGATTTACAAAATGGTAGATAACAAGAGGAAAAACACCCTACAGGAGAAATTGTTATGCTGTTAAATTGTTATCACAGGAGCCTGCTGAGGGGAGAATGGCTCATAATAATGGCTGGAACGACACAAATGGAATGACATCAAACACATATTTTTTAAATGTATTAACCTTTAACTAGGCAAGTCAGTTAAGAACAAATTCTTATTTACAATGACGGCCTACCAAAAGGCAAAACACCTCCTGCGGGGACAGGGGCTGGGATTAAAAATACATTAAATAAAAATATAGGACAAACACACATCACGGCAAGATAGACAACACAACACTACATAAAGAGAGACCTAAGATAACATAGAAAGGCAGCAACACAACATGACAACAACATGGTAGCAACATAACATGGTAGCAGCACAAAACATGGTACAAAAATGATTGGGCACAGACAACAGCACAAAGGGCAAGACGGTAGAGACAACAATACATCATGCAAAGCAGCCACAACTGTCAGTAAGAGTGTCCATGATTGAGTCTTTGAAGGAAGAGATTGAGATAAAACTGTCCAGTTTGAG
This sequence comes from Oncorhynchus clarkii lewisi, assembly GCF_045791955.1. Classification (NCBI taxonomy): domain Eukaryota; kingdom Metazoa; phylum Chordata; class Actinopteri; order Salmoniformes; family Salmonidae; genus Oncorhynchus; species Oncorhynchus clarkii. Next base: position 30,513,372 of record NC_092171.1, on the reverse strand, counting down.
TGTTTGTTGCAGCTTGTTCCAGTCGCTAGCTGCAGCGAACTGAAAACAGGAGCGACCCAGGGATGTGTGTGCTTTGGGGACAGAATGTGACTGGCAGAATGGGTGTTGTATGTGGAGGATGAGGGCTGCAGTAGATATCTCAGACAGGGGGGTGTGAGGCCTAAGAGAGTTTTATAAATAAGCATCAACCAGTGGGTCTTGAGACGGGTAAAACTGGTTGATGTATTAGGATGTCATCCCATCAATCCCAGTCACTGCCGCGAGCACGTTCTACCCAAACTCCTGGGATTGTTACACTCCAAATTGTTGACTGGTACATTATTTTCTATATTTTTCCTTGAACCTGAATACTGTTGGAAAACTGTGCACAGTTATCTCAATGATTGAAAATAATGTTCTACTGTCAACAGTCAATCTAACAATCTGTCCCATAATAGTTCACTATGGTCTTCTAAAAGTACCAAAGTAGTTGTAATTGTCCCTGTATAGAAGTAGGATCTTAATTTCAGCCAGTTTGCTACAGCAGGGAAATTATCCTGCTGCAATTGGACATTTTTAATTATTGTGTGGAATGTAATTAATGGACGTTTTTGTAAGGGTTGATTCCTTTTTCGTCTGGAAAAATTAAGTCTGACATTTCAAAATGGAAATTACAACCTTCACAAGCCCTTTTAAATCTCAAATACACTACACATTTTACATTTCCTGCATCGCAGGAAAGTTCTCCTGCAATGGGGTGATCAAATTAACATCCTGTATTTATAAAATAAATATGTATTTATTTAACTAGGCAAGTCAGTTAAGAACAAATTCTTATTTACAATGACTGCCTACCGGGGAACAGTGGGTTAACTGCCTTGCTCAGAGGCAGAACGACAGATTTTTACCTTGTCAGCTTCTATCTGTAGGCCTACTCAGAAAACATATTGATCTGTCACCGCTAATGTCCTTGGTGGCCCCTCCAAAGTTTTCTTGTAAACAACTCAAAAAGCATTGAATCCAATAGCATATTATCTTTCTTGGTATCTTCTTTGTCTACAGTGCACTTCTAGAGCTAAGTGCATCAGTCTTAGTAGTGGTATGAACAAAAGTAGCTTAAAGAACCTGTTGCTTTAATCAGGAGGACCTGATGAATATTCCTTATTAAGGCCTTACAAGGCTACAGCAGAAATGTCAAATATTTATGATTTAACTATTGATGATGTAGCAAGGCACAAGGCGAGACCCAGATGCAGACACAGGAGGCAGATGGTTGGAGTCTTACAATATTTATTCATCCAAAGGGGTAGGCAAGAGAATGGTCGTGGACAGGCAAAAGGTCAAAACCAGTTCAGAGTCCAGGAGGTACAGAGTGGCAGACAGACTCGTGGTCAAGGCAGGCAGAATGGTCAGGCAGGCAGGTACATAGTCCAGGAGGTACAGAGTGGCAGACAGGCTCGTGGTCAAGGCAGGCAGAATGGTCAGGCAGGTGGGTACATAGTCCAGAAGGGACTGGAGGGGGTGGAGACAATAACAGGAACAGGTGAAACAGATCAGGGTGTGACATGATGTGTGTGTTGATTTATCAATACTGCTGTATAAGGGATGGTTCAAGGCCGTTATCTTTAAATAATAGATTCTGCACATAAAGTATATGAAAGCAGGTCTGATTTCACTTCCGTTCTGATAATGTTCCCCCTCTGCGAAAAGTGCAAATCAATCCCAGAACAACAGCAAAGGACCTTGTGAAGATGCTGGAGAAAACAGGTACAAAAGTATCTATATGAACAGTAAAACGAGTCCTATATCGACATAACTTGAAAGGCCGCTCAGCAAGGACGAAGCCACTGCTCCAAAACCACCATAAAAAAGCCAGACTACGGTTTGCAACTGCACATGGGACAAAGATCATACTTTTTGGAGAAATATCCTCTGGTCTGATGAAACAAAAATAGAACTGTTTGGCCATAATGACAATCGTTATGTTTGGAGGAATATTGGTGTGGATATATTGAAGCAACACCTCAAGACAACTGAGTTTAAATGTATTTGGCTAAGGTGTATGTAAACTTCCGACTTCAACTGTACATACATCATAGCAATAGGAGTGTCTCTCTTGAGAAGCACAAAATTGCTATGGATGTGCATTAGTCTTGCAGGACCATCCTTCTTGCCTTGTTGACTCAAAGCTTGCGCTTCCGAGGCTAGGTTTGTCCCCTTGGTCTTATCAAACCACAGTGTAGTGACAAACCGTAACTCTCCATCCTGCACTGTTTAATTGGGGTTGACCCCTGCCTTGGCCTCATTATCAACATGGCCCCTTCATAAACACACCTGACATCCAGTCTGAGGGGTCACAGCTGCCTTGCATTTGGTTTTCTATTTTTTTGGTGTTCAGACGTTAAATCAAAAGATGACATCTCATGAATATTTATGCCTATTTATGAATGAGACCTTGTAGGTTGCAAGAGGAAGGGAACGTACTTTGTAAATATGCCTTTGTCCCGAATGGCACCCTATTCCCTATATAGTGCACTACTTTTGACCAGAGCCCTATAGACCCCAGGTCCTTGTCCAAAGTAGTGCACTATATAGGGAATTGGATGCTATTGGGGTCGCAACCATGATGGACCTTGCTAGTGACCACTTCTCAGAGCCTGCCGGGGCAAGGAAAGACACCTGTGTGTCCCCAATGGTATCCCCAATGGCACCCATAGGGCTCTTCTCAACATACCTGCACTATGTAGGGACGAGGGTGCCATTGAGGACATAACCACTATTCCATTGCCATTTATCCATGTCCTTATATATAAAACTCTTGGCCCTTTTGGGCCAGTAATCCATGACAGAATGCCATACAGTCCATTATTGCAGTGGCAATAAATGTAATTGTGTATCATGTGGATGTCAGCTATGCTGATTTAAGCTAGGCCTGACTGTCTAAGAGAGGAGGGTATGTTGTGTCATCAGACAATGCAGTCAGCAGGATCGGATGGCTTTTTGACTCCCACCAGCCATTTGATTAATTGAGTGGGTCTTGCCAGGTTTTGTGTTAATTGCCATTGGCACAATGCATATGGGATTTGTTGTCCGACGAGCCAAAAGTTATCCCATATTCAAAGCATCTCTCTCTCTCTGATCTGCCAGAAAGCTATTGCACCGTGCAGATAAACTGTTAGAGGACAAATTTGAGGGCCACACAATAGCATCCTACACTGATAGTACAAAACATTAAAGTGGAACTGACAGCATTTTAGCAACATAAAATCGTATTCAAATCTGTTCATATACACCCCCAGGAAGAATTACACATTTTTAAAACATTTCTGACAAGCGAGCACTTAGACTTGGTCATTTTCACATTTTCATACATTCTTAGAATGTTTGGGAATTACAATGCATTCAGAAAATATTCAGACCCCTTGACTTTTTACACATTTTGTTATGTTACAGCCGTATTCTAAAATGGATGAAAAATATTTTTCCCTCATCAATCTACACTCAATACCCCAAAATGACAAAGCAAAAACAGGATTTTTAAATTTTTTGCAAATGTATATATAAATAAAAACTGAAATATAACATTTACATAAGTATTCAGACCCTTTAGAAAAATTGGCAGCGATTACAGCCTTGAGTCTTCTTGGGTATGCCGCTACAAGCTTGGCACACCTGTATTTGGGGAGTTTCTCCCATTCTTCTTTATAGATCCTCTCAAGCTCTGTCAGGTTGGATGGGTAGCATCGCTGCACAGCTATTTTCAGGTCTCTCCAGAGATGTTTGATCAGGTTCACTTGTCCCGAAGACTTGTCCCGAAGCCACTCCTGCATTGTCTTGGCTGTGTGCTTATGGTTGTTGTCCTGTTGGAAGGTGAACCTTTACCCCAGTCTGAGGTCCTGAGCGCTCTGGAGATGGTTTTCATCAAGGATCTCTCTGTACTTTGCTCTGTACATCTTAGCATTGCCCCTGACTAGTCTCCCAGTCCTTGCCACTGAAAAACATCCCCACAGCATGATGCTGCCACCACCACGCTTCACTGTAGGGATGATGCCAGGTTTCCTCCAGATGTGACGCTTGGCATTCAGTCCAAGGAGTTCAATCTTGGTTTAATCAGACCAGAGAGTCTTGTTTCTCATGGTCTGAGAGTCCTGTAGGTGCCTTTTGGCAAACTACAAGCGGGCTGTCATGTGCCTTTTACTGAGGAGTGGCTTCCGTCTGGCCACTCTACCATAAAGGCCTGATTGGTGGAGTGCTGCAGAGAGATGGTTGTCCTTCTGGAAGGTTCTCCCATCTCCACAGAGGAACTCTGGAGCACTGTCAGAGTGACCATTGGGTTCTTGGTCATCTCCCTGACCAATGCCCTTCTCCCCCATTGCTCAGTTTGTCTGGGTGGCCAGCTCTAGGAAGAGTCTTGGTGGTTCCAAACTTCTTCCATTTTAGAATGATGGAGTAACGGTGTTCTTGGGGACCTTCACTGCTGCAGACATTTTTTGGTACCCTTCCCCAGATCTGTGCCTCGACACAATCCTGTCTTGGAGCTCTACGGACAATTCCTTCAATCTCATGGCTTGGTATTTGCTCTGACATGCACTGTCAACTGTGGCCCTTATATAGACAGGTGTGTGCCTTTCCAAATCATGTCCAATCAATTGAATTTACCACAGGTGGACTCCAATCAAGTTGTAGAAACATCTCAAGCATGATCAATGGAAACAGGATGTACCTGGGCTCAATTTTGAGTCTCATAGAAAAAGGGTCTGAATATTTATGTAAATAAGGTATTTATGTTTTCTTTTCTATTTTACATTTGCAAAAATCTCAAAAAACCTGTTTTCGTTTTGTGGTTGAATACTTATGTAAATGTAAATAAGGTATTTTATGTTTTTTAGTTTTAATAAATGAGTTAACATTTCTAAAAACCTGTTTTGGCATTGTTATTATGGGGTATTGTCTGGAGATGAATGAGGGCATTTAAAAAATGTTTTTGTTTAGAATAAGGCTGTAACGTAATAAAATGTGGAAAAGAGGGTCTGAATACTTTCCGAATCCACTGTATGTATACTAAGGGATTTTTGAAAATTCTATAGCAATATAGAGTGGGAAAGCCGCCATGGGTCCGGACAATTAAGAAACACTGCAGTAAATAAAACCTAATAAAAACATCTGTTCCGTCCAAGAGTTTACCCAGAACGGGGCACCATAGCCAAATCAGAGCTACAGTAGGCCTTTATGCAAGCAAGCCATTTGCCACACAGGCCTGCCATCATTCACTTTGAACTGGACTGTGTGTTTACAGGCAGTTGGGCCTGCCATCATTCACTTTGAACTGGACTGTGTGTTTACATGCAGTTGCAACAGCACGACTTTAGATCATTAGAACGCATTCGCCAAAAGCCACAAAATTCTGCAAATATGTCAATACCACAGGAGTCCTCTTACATTTGGGAACATTACTCTTCTATTGAAAAAAAAAATCATGATAAGGTAGCTAGCTAGCCATCTAGCTAACGTTAGGCTCTGTGATTTTAGCTTGCTACAAAAATAGGCATGCTAGCCTATTAGCCATGTTATGACTGACTTTTGATTGAATTGACATCCCCAGCCTTAGTTACACTTGTCCGTTTTTGTTCAAAATATTGAGTCATTTCAATTGGAGGCAGCAAACAATGTAACAGGCCAGCTGTGATTTACAACCTGAAAGCAATATTTATTTTTTGGACTACCAAGAAATGTGTTGGTGAATTATATTAGATCATTAAACTGCATCCATCTATTCTGCCAGCAATGCCTTAGTATACATCATGGAATGTTGAGTCAAAGAAACTCAGCAAAAAAAGAAACGGGTTTAAACACGGTTTCCCATGCTTGTTCAATGAACCATAAACAATTAATGAACATGAAGCTGTGGAATGGTTGTTAAGACACTAACAGCTTACAGACGGTAGGCAATTAAGGTCACAGTTATTCAAACTTAGGACACTAAAGAGGCCTTTCTACTGATTCTGAAAAACACCAAAAGAAAGATGCCCAGGGCCCCTGTTCATCTGCATGAACGTGCCTTTGGCATGCAGCAAGGAGGCATGAGGACTGCAGATGTGGCCAGGGAAATAAATTGCAATGCTGTGAGACGCCTAAGACAGCGCTACAGGGAGACAGGACGGACAGCTGATCATCCTCGCAGTGGCAGACCACGTGTAAAAACACCTGCACAGGATCGGTACATCCAAACATTACACCTGTGGGACAGGTACAGGATGGCAACAACAACTGCCCGAGTTACACCACGAACGCACAATCCCTCCATCAGTGCTCAGACTGTCCACAATAGGCTGAGAGAGGCTGGACTGAGGGCTTGTAAGCCAGTTGTAAGGCAGGTCCTCACATCACCGGCAACAACTATGGGCAGAAAGTGTTCATCTCTGACGAGTCGCGGTTTTGTCTCACCAGGGGTGATGGTCGGATTCACGTTTATCGTCGAAGGAATGAGCGTTGCACTGAGGCCTGTACTCTGGAGCGGGATCGATTTGGAGGTGGAGGGTCAGTCATGGTCTGGGGCGGCATCATCGGACTGAGCTTATTGTCATTGCAGGCAAACTCAATGCTGTGCGTTGCAGGGAAGGCATCCTCCCCCTCATGTGGTACCCTTCCTGACATGACCCTCCAGCCATACTGCTCGTTCTGTGCGTGATTTCCTGCAAGACAGGAACGTTAGTGTTCTGCCTTGGCCAGTGAAGAGCCCGGATCTCAATCCAATTGAGCACATCTGGGACCTGTTGGATCGGAGGGTGAGGGTTAGGGCCATTCCCCCCAGAAATGTCTGGGAACTTGCAGGTGCCTTGGTGGAAGATTGCGGTAACATCTTACAGCAAGAACTGGCAAATCTGGTGCAGTCCACGAGGAGGAGATGCACTGCAGGACTTAATGCAGCTGGTGACCACACCAGATATTGACTGTTACTTTTGATTTTGACCCCCTCCCCTTTGTTCAGGGACACATTATTCCATTTCTGTTAGTCACAAGTCTGTGGAACTTGTTCAGTTTATGTCTCAGTTGTTGAATCTTGTTATGTTCACACAAATATTTACACGTCAAGGTTGCTGAAAATAAACACAGTTGACAGTGAGAGGACGTTTCTATTTTTGGTGAGTTAGAACCCATTTTTAAAACCTTTTATAAAGATGTTTTTGTAGCATAAACTGGGAATTTGATATTTTTTACTGATGTTATGATTCTGTTTGTTTCATATCTGCAAAGTAGTTTAAACGCTGTCAGTTTAAGAACACCTTCCTAATATTGAGTTGCACCCCCTTTTACCCTCAGAACAGGCTCAATTCGTCGGGGCATGGACTCTACTAAGGTGTCAAAAGCGTTCCACAGGGATGCTGGTCCATGTCGACTCCAATGCTTCCCACAGCTGTGTCAAGTTGGCTGGTAGCGGATCTCTACTCCAAATAGCTCGTTCCATCTCGTCCCACAGATGCTCAATTAGATTAAGATCTTGGTGACTGGGCAAGCCACTGCAGTAACGTTTGTGGAACCATTTCTGGACAATCCTAGACTTATAACATTAGCCAGCTGAAAAAATCAATTCGCAGATGGAGACATTGCTGCCATGAAGGGATGCACAGACGATGAATATGAAGTTGAAAATGTGTGAAATTTCCCTTTAAATTACTACTCACTAGAGAATTCGTTTTTTTTAAATGTACTGTTGCTTGCCTGCTCAATGGAAATTTACATTATGCATAATGTTTCTAAAGTGACATGGCTGTTTGATATGCTTGTAACAATGCATACAAAATATAACTGACATAATCCTAAGTATAGTGACCCTGGTTACTGTGATGGTTCTTGTTTGTTTTGCTTGTTTGTAGTGCACTACTTTTGACCAAAGCTCTATGGGCCCTCTATGGTACATTATATAAACAATATGATGAATTTTGGGACACACTGCCAAAGTGTCCATTAGCTGGTAGTGCTGTCTTTAATCCATTAACCTGCTACTATATTTGAAGTGTAATGGTTCAGCACCGACTGACAGTCATAAAGTAATGTTCGCTGGCTAATTGGGTTCGCATCAAAGCCTAATTGCATATCTGTCTTATTGAGCAATGTGTTCGAAAATCAACAAACCATCCGAGTTGGATTGTATTTCATACCATGTTTGGGGTTTGATTTCTGTGGGTTTTCTTGATAACGATCCTGATTTGACATATTTTGGCGCAAGTAATTTCTTTCAGTATGAGGAGCAGATGAGGACAGAATCATCCACTCTCAGAAAGAGAGTGAATCATAGGAAAGTTCAAAATCTTTCTGAGAGTGAATGATTCTGTCCTCACCTGCTCCTCATACTTCAACTGAAAGAAATCACTTTTCACAATAGCTATATACCGTATAAAGCATGTGAATAAAGTCACTGAATGCCTACTTCCTGTATAACTCATCCATGTGGGTTATAGAGTACAGCAGAAAGAACGATGAATGATCTTTCTCTCTCTCACACACACGCACACGTCCTTGTCTTCCAAGAGAAAATTCACTATTACGTGGATTAATATCACACTCATTGGCATATTTTCAGTTCACATCATTGCTATTCATACTCACAATGATGAACAACACCCTTATGTCGTCACCCTTTCCTCCAGAATTAAAGTCTATCATGAAGTCTATTCCCCTCACACTCATTATAGCCTTCATCACCCTTTCCTCCAGAAGTACAGAAAATACTATTATAAAGCATTTAAAGAATAGTCTATTCCCCTCGCACTATGGCTTTAACCCAAATGGCACCCTATTCCCTATACAGTGCACTAATTCCCTATATAATGGGCTACTTTTGACCAGGTCCTTTGGAATAGGGAGCCATTTGGGACGCAGCCTCTGCCTTCCCCAGTGCTTCCTCCTCTCTCAGTCAGTCAAAGCCCTCTCAGCCGTCTCTGTGTCCTGTGGCCCAAGGTCAGCCTTAATGATGACAGACTCAGCATGCAGCTGCCATCCAAGCCTGGCTACCTGTGCCCTGTTATACTCAATTAAAGTGACCCTGCACGTTTTGTTTTTTGCAATTTGTATGATACGTTACAAATCCAATTTGTGCTTAAGATACCGGAAGGCGCCTTTAACTTCACAGCCCTGAGTCACTACTTTTGATCAGGGCCCATAGGGCTCCCGTAAGGCTCCCATCAGGCTCCGGTCAAAAGTAGTGCACTATATAGGGAATAGGGTGCTATTTGGGACAAAGTTTCAGTGACTACAAACTACAGTGGCAGCAGCCGACCATCCACCTGTACAAGGTCATTCTAGAGGACAGACAGAAGGCAAAGTCAGAAGCCAAATGCTGGGCAGGCAGCAGAGAGAGAGATTCATCACTATGTATCGCATCATCAGCTCGGGCCTCATTGTCTATTTAGGACCCATTTGCTCTGATAAAGCTTTATTACTGCCTGCGTTTCCCATTTGAAGCACCTCATACTATTTATCATAAATGTCCTTCAGGGGCCAGTGATTTCGCTGGCTCACAGGCTGGCATGAAAGGACGATTGCAGATAAAATATTAAAGTAAAAGGTCCCCAGGGTATCTAGTGTGGATACATATTCACCCATAGTGTACCTGTTACTAATGAGGAATGTAAAGGAATTGTGATTACTGTTTCATATGCACATCAGCTTAGGATGGGGGGTATCTTTGTATGAAAGCCATCAAGACAACCCCAACGTCAGTTTACACAGCAGTTGGCATCATCATCAAACACAACGAAGCAGGACCACATTAAAACACATCAATGATTACAGCATATTATACAACGGGTGGGTCTAATTCCGGATTCTGATTGGTGTCTATTCTCTCCTGAGCGCTCCTTTCCCACCTGAACCCAGTGGGATCCGTCTCTCCTTGCCCCAGGAGTACGACGGGAGGGCTGCGAACTGCCAGGGGTTCTTGTTACAATTAGACCTTTATCTGGCCACCATCCACCAGCTCCATCGGACTGTGAGAGGGTGTCCGCCCTCGTCTCATGCCTCACCGGGAGAGCCCTGGAGTAGGCCAACACCATGTGGAGAGAGGGAGATGCGACATTGGACTAGTTTGAGGAGTTCACCCGCCGTTTCCGGGCAGGCTTCGACCACCTGCCCGAGGGTAGAGCCATCTGAGGCAGGAGACGAGAAGCGCCCAGGAGTTTTTCCTGGAGTTTAGGACCCTGGCTGCTGGCGCGGGATGCAACAACAGGGCCCTGATAGACCATTACCGCTGCAGTCTGCGTGAGGACGTCCGTCGGGAGACACCACCCGCACATTTGACCAGCTGGTGGACCTGTCCATCCGTCTGGACAACCTGCTGGCTACTCGCGGACGTTCAGATCGGGGTCTGGTGGTTCCATCCTCCCGCACCTCCTCTCCGATACCCATGGAGCTGGGAGGGGCAGTGCGCAGGGATACCGGAAGCGGTTCCCGCTCGTGCACCATCTGGGGCCGCAGAGGTCACACTGCCGGTCGGTGCCGGGTTGGTTCCTTGGTGCTACTACGGTGGAAAGTCCAGACCAGGTCTCCACCGTGTGCATTCCCCCTGAATATGCAGATTTGGCTCTCTTTTGAGAAGGCAACTCTATTACCACCTCATCGACGGGGCGATTGTGCGATAGATCTCCTGGAACGCTGCACTTCCCAGGCAGCAAGCAGGCGTGCATTGCATCAGGGGTACATTCGGTCCTCCACTTCACCTGCCTCCTCAAGTTTATTTTTTGTGAAGAAGAAGGAGGGAGGTCTACATCCGTGCATTGACTATCGGGGTCGGAATCAGATCACTGTGAGGTATAGCTACCCACTACCGCTCATAGCCACAGCGATAGAGTCAATGCACAGGGTGCGCTTCTTCACTAAACTAGATCTCAGGGGCGCTTACAACCTGGTGCGCATCCAAGAGGCAGACGAGTGGAAGACGGCTTTCAGTACCTCGTCATGCCGTATGGGTTGATGAATGCGCCATCCGTCTTCCAAGCCTTTGTAGACAAGATTTTCAGGGACCTGCACGGGCAGGCTGTAGTGGTGTATATTGATGACATTTTGATATATTCCGCTACACGCGCTGAGCATGTGTCCCTGGTGCACAGGGTGCTTGGTCGCCTGTTGGAGCATGACCTGTACATCAAGGCTGAGAAATGCCTGTTCTTCCAACAGTCCGTCTCCTACCTTGGGTATCGCATTTCCACTTCAGGGGTGGAGATGAAGAGTGACCGCATTGCAGCCGTGCGTAATTGGCTGACTCCCACCACGGTAAAGGAGGTGCAGCAGTTCTTAGGGTTTGCCAACTACTACCGGAGGTTTATCCAGGCGTTTGGTCAGGTGGCAGCTCCCATTATCTCACTGCTGAAGGGGGGACCGGTGAGTTTGCAGTGGTCAGCTGAGGCGGACAGGGCTTTTAGTCACCTGAGGGCTCTGTTTACCTCGGCTCCCGTGCTGGCCCATCCAGATCCCTCTGTGGCATTCATAGTGGAGGTGGACACGTCCGAGGCTGGGATAGGAGCGGTGCTCTCTCAGCGCTCGGGTACGCCACCTAAGCTCCGCCCCTGTGCCTTCTTCTCGAATAAGCTCAGCCCGGCGGATGTGGGGGACCGGGAGCTGTTGGCTGTCGTCAAGGCCTTGAAGGTGTGGAGACATTGGCTTGAGGGGGCTAAACACCCTTTTCTCATCTGGACTGACCACCGCAACCTGGAGTACATCCGGACGTCGAGGAGACTGAACTCCGCTACCTTGCCAGGCAAGGTGGGCCATGTTTTTCACCCATTTTGTGTTTACCCATTCCTACAGACCAGGCTCTCAGAACGTTAAGGCAGACACATTGTCTCGGCTGTATGACACAGAGGAGCGGCCCATGGATCCCACTCCCATTCTCCCAGCCTCTTGCCTGGTGGCACCGGTAGTGTGGGAGCTGGACGCGGACATTGAGCAGGCGTTCAGAGCCCGCTCCCCTTCAGTGTCCGGCTGGGCGTCTGTACGTTCCGTCTGCTGTCCGCGACCGGCTGATCTATTGGGCCCATACGCCACCCTCCTCTGGTCATCCTGGTATCGGTCGGACGGTGCGCTGTCTTATTGGGAAGTTCTGGTGGTCCACTTTAGCTAAGGATGTGAGGGTTTATGTTTCCTCCTGCTCGGTGTGTGCCCAGTGCAAGGCTCCTAGACACCTGCCCAGAGGTAAGTTACAACCCTTACCCGTTCCACAACGGCCATGGTCGCACCTGTCGGTGGATTTCCTGACTGATCTTCCTCCTTCACAGGGTAACACCACGATCCTGGTCGTTGTGGATCGTTTTTCTGAGTGCTGTCGTCTCCTCCCGTTGCCCAGTCTCCCTACGGTCCTACAGACTGCAGAGGCTCTATTTGCACACGTCTTCTGGCACTACAGGGTGCCTGAGGATATAGTGTCTGATCGGGGTCCCCAGTTCACATCGAGGGTCTGGAGGGCGTTCATGGAACGTCTGGGTGTCTCGGTCAACCTTACCTCAAGTTTTCATCCCGAGACTAACGGGCAGGTGGAGAGAGTAAATCAGGATGTGGGTAGGTTTCTGAGGTCTTATTGCCAGGACCGGCTGGGGGAGTGGGCAGCGTTAGTGCCCTGGGCAGAAATGGCCCAGAACTCGCTCCGCCACTCCTCCACTAACCTTTCTCCCTTCCTGTGTGTATTGGGGTATCAGCCGGTTCTGGCTCCTTGGCATCAGAGTCAGACCGAGGCTCCTGCGATGGACGACTGGTTCGGCGCGCGGAGGAAACATGGGAGGCCGCCCATGTCCACCTTCAGCGCGTCGCGCTGCGCCAGAAATTTGGTGCAGACCGTCACCGCAGTGAGGCCCCGGTGTTCGCACCGGGGGACCGGGTCTGGCTCTCGACCCTAAACCTGCCCCTCCGCCTGCCTTGTCAGAAGCTGAGTCCGCGGTTTGGGGGGCCATTTAAAGTCCTGAGGAGATTGAACAAGGTATGTTACAGGTTACAGCTTCCCCCCGATTACCGCATTAACCCCTCGTTCCATGTGTCTGTCCTCAGGCCGGTGGTGGCTGGCCTGCTCCAGGAGTCTGAGGTGCGTGAGGCTCCTCCGCCCCCTCTGGACATCGAGGGGGCCCCGGCGTACTCCGTTCGTTCCATATTGGATTCGAGACGTCAGGCGAGGGGCCTTCAGTACCTCGTGGACTGGGAGGGGTATGGTCCGGAGGAGAGATGCTGGCTTCCGGTGGAGGATGTGTTGGATCCTTCTATGCTGTGGTCGGTGCTGACGCGCGTCAGGGGGGTACTGTCACGACTTATGCCGAAGTCGGTCCCTTTCCTTGTTCGGGCGGTGTTCGGCAGTCTAGCCATCACCGATCCATTTTTCATTTTCCATTGGTTTTGTCTTGTCTTCCTTCACACCTGGTTCCAATCCCATCAATTACATGTTTTGTATTTAGCCCTCTGTTTCCCCTCATGTCCTTGTCAGAGATTGTTTGATTGTATGTGATGTGCTAGTTATGTGTTGGTGTGCGACAGGTTTTGTACCCACTTTTGTTATTTTGTATATTTTGGTTTTTGGAGTTTTGTTAGCACTTATTACACGACTCCATTTTTACCAAGTTTGTTCTCCTGCGCCTGATGTCCCTGCCACCAACACGAACCCTTTACAGCAACAGTCAGGACTTTGCTAAACTGAGTAACAGTAATATGTTGAAGAGTCCGTGTTAACTCAGTGTAAACGAAATGCAGCACAACTCTAAAGATGTGACAGTGGCACACCATTTTCCTATGCAGTGATTTGAGATGTTCTGTTTTCAGATGTCTGTCTAATCAGTTGTAGTTCTATTTTCAGGTGTCTGTCTGTAATTATTGTAGTTCTGTTTTCAGGTGTCTGTCTAAATCAGTTGTAGTTCTTGTGCATAGATGTGTGCCCACGTGTACGCCATAAACATGCATCGTAATCAATGAAGCCCGAGAATATTAAGGTCACAGTTATTAAAACTTAGGGCACTAAAGAGGCCTTTCTACTGACTCTGAAAAACACCAAAAGAAAGATGCCCAGAGTCCCTGCTCATCTGCGTGAACGTGCCTTTGGCATGCTGCAAGGAGGCATGAGGACTGCAGATGTGGCCAGGGCAATAAATTGCAATGTCTGTACTGTGAGACGCTTAAGACAGCGCTACAGGGAGACAGGACGGACAGCTGATCGTCCTCGCAGTGGCAGACCACGTGTAAAAACACCTGCACAGAATCAGTACATACAAACATCACACCTGTGGGACAGGTACAGGATGGCAACAACAACTTCCCAAGTTACCCCAGGAACGCTCAATCCCTCCATCAGTGCTCAGACTGTCCACAATAGGCTGAGAAAGGCTGGACTGAGGGCTTGTAAGCCTGTTGTAAGGCAGGTCCTCACCAGACATCACCGGCAACAACTAAGAGCACAAACTCACCGTCGCTGGACCAGACAGGACTGGCAAAAAGTGCTCCTCACTGACGAGTCGCGCTTTTGTCTCACCAGGGGTGATGGTCGGATTTACATTTATCATCGAAAGAATGAGCGTTACACCGAGGCCTGCAGGATCGATTTGGAGGTGGAGGGTCGGTCATGGTCTGGGGCGGTGTGTCACAGCATCATCGGACTGAGCTTGTTGTCATTGCAGGCAATCTCAACGCTGTGCGTTACAGCGAAGACATCCTCCCCCCTCATGTGGTACCCTTCCTGCAGGCTGATCCTGACATGACTCTCCAGCATGACAATGCCACCAGCCATACTGCTCGTTCTGTGCGTGATTTCCTGCAAGACAGGAACGTCAGTGTTCTGCCATGGCCAGCGAAAAGCCTGGATCTCAATCCAATTGAGCACGTCTGGGACCTGTTGGATCAGAGGGTGAGGGCTAGGGCCATTCCACCCAGAAATGTCCGGGAACTTGCAGGTGCCTTGGTGGAAGAGTGGGGTAACATCTCACAGCAAGAACTGACAAATCTGGTGCAGTCCATGAGGAGATGCACTGCAGTACTTAATGCAGCTGGTGACCACACCAGATACTGACTGTTACTTTTGATTTTGACCCCACCCCTTTGTTCAGGGACACATTATTCAATTTCTGTTAGTCACAAGTCTGTGGAACTTGTTCAGTTTATGTCTCAGTTGTTGACTCTTATGTTCATACAAATATTTACACATGTTAAGTTTGCTGAAAATAAACGCAGTTGACAGTGAGAGGACGTTTCTTATTTTGCTGAGTTTAGAAGCGTCAGTATGTTAACTGGAGAATGGCTGCCTTGTTGTTTGGTTAGACATTGTGTCAGTGGGTGATATGGGCAAGCAGCTTTTGTGTAAAATCACCAGTGTGCTTTCATGGATGTGATCATTAAACATAGCCTTTGTTTCGTGCAGTTAGTGCTCATTACTCAAGGTGTCAAAGGTATCTTAGAATGCACAGCCGTTACCATAGAGACCAAATGGCCCTGAGATAAAACTGGAGAACTGGAGGGTGCATATTAGTACAAAATATGATAGATCTAACTCATGCATAATATTCCCTGTATGACTTGATGTACTCACTCTCTCACAGTGTACTCGCACAGTATATTTTTACTCTCTGAAAGTGGAATGAGTTAACTTTTCTTTTCACATAACTTTTCTTTGTAATTCCACAAAATGTATTTTTTTTATACTGAACAAAAATGTAAATGCAAGATGCAATAATTTCTAAGATTTTACTGTTACAGTTCATATAAGGAAATCAGTCAATTGACATAACTTCATTAGGCCCTAATTTATGGATTTCACATGACTGGAAATCCCACTTGGGAGCCAGGTCCAGCCGATCAAAATGACTTTTAGCCCTCAGAAGGGCTTTATTACAGACAGAAATACTCCTCAGTTTCATCAGCTGTCAGGGTGACTGGTCTCAGACGATCCCGCGGGGGAGGATGCCAGATGTGGAGGTCCTGGGCTGGCGGGTTGTGAGGCCGCTAAATGGTCAGAGATTTCTCTAACAACATAAGGTAAATACTTTGATTCAGTCTACACGTCATTTAACTGCTATGGCCAATTCATACATCAGTGGTGTGTTGTTTCACCCAAACTCTGGACATACCCCCAGCCTGCTGTGATGAGCTAATAAAATAGCATGGCTATTGAAGCCAATTGAAGCACTAGAAAACAGGGACAAATTAGTATGAAAATAAAATATATATTTCAAAACTATTGAGTAGGTTGTGATGAATGTTAGTGAATGGCTCATTCATTATGTATAGTCAGATTATGAGATAAGTTCAGCATTGCCTCATAAATCTAGTCACAGTCTCTTGGTATTACTATCATCAATAAACAAGTGTGCTGCCTGCTTGAATAGCAATTAAACTCACGATGAGTGCATGCACGATATTTTCACGTGATGATGTATGGAGTTTGATTGACTCTTCAGCACAGCGTACCGCCGACCGCCATATAACCTTAAAACCTCTATATAGGCTTTAGTTCAATCAATAGCCATACATTGAAATAAAATACGTATGTGTGAAATGTTCATTCGAGCCAAAGTTGCCATGGAAACTCAACTGCAATTTATATCACTATATTGGTCCCTTCATGTATTCATGTTGTATAAAAGCCTTTATAACTTCATGTTCTCTTTCACTGACCAGATCAAATGAAAACAAACTCAGATGTCACGCTTCATGCATCATGGATGTGTCATAGGGCAGATATGTGTTCTCTCATCTGAATATATGGTTTCAAGTGCTGTACCATAAATACATGTTCAGCACAATGAATATATTGTCAGTCAGCCCGGAGCTGCTTATTACATGTATTTTTTATTGGTGTGCCAATCTGCCTCTGCTGAACTCTAATGATGTTACCGCCTATCTAGCTCTCTGGAGGGTTGTTTGTCTCCATATATTACATTACAGCGTGTCTTCTATGTGAGACAGGGTGGAGGTTTAAGGTTGGAGAGTGAATCAAAAATTACCTTCTGCTTTACACTGTGATTGAAATTTAACAGGCAATGTTCCCGTTGTAGCTGAGACTGCATTCACGGTAAATGCGGCATATGTCGGCTCAATCGAACATTTCTATCGTGGAATCTGCCTCAGAGATGGTCCTATTTGAAGGAACACGGCAGAAATTGATAAAACAGACATTTCCATTGGACATTTGGGTAAATTGGACCAAATCTGAGAACATTCCTTGTCTCATCGTACAGAAGCCATAGATGATTAGTGAAATCTGTCCTCCACCTCCAGACATACCCTCAGGAACTTGGAGTGAAATTAGTGCCAGCAGATTCAAAAAGATTCAATCCAGATTAAATTTATGTTGGCCCTAATATAACTCTAATATAACTCCACATAGATATGCCTACACCTTGCCATGATCAGTCCAGCTCTACAGCTGTATAGAAATGCATTGTATTCCCTCCCCAATAACCTGTGCATGGTTGAATAAAAAAAACAGATACTGTAAAATTGGTCACATAATTACTAAACAGGTTGTAGGAAAAACTGAAATGGATTTACATTACTGGTACATTCAACCAAACTTGAAATTCTCTGCTGCAAGGCTCTATATACAGTTGAAGTCGGAAGTTTACATACACCTTAGCCAAATACATTTAAACTCAGTTTTCACAATTCCTGACATGTATTCCTAGTAAAAAATCCCTGTCTTCGGTCAGTTAGGATCACCACTTTATTTTAAGAATGTGAACTGTCTGAATAATTGTAGAGAGAATTATTTATTTCAGCTAACTGAAATAAATATGTCTAACGTTTTGGGTAGCCTTCCACAAGCTTCCCACAATAAGTTGGGTGAATTTTGTCCCATTCCTTCAGACACTGCTGGTGTAATGGAGTCAGGTTTGTAGGCCTCCTTGCTCGCACATGTTTTTCAGTTCTGCCCACATATTTTCTATAGGATTGCGGTCATGGCTTTGTGATGGCTACTCCAATACCTTGACGTTGTTGTCCTTAAGCAATTTTGCCACAACTTTGGAAGTATGCTTGGGGTCATTGTCCATTTGGAAGACCCATTTGCGACCAAGATTTAACTTCCTTACTGATGTCTTGAGATGTTGTTTAAATATATCCACTTCATTTTCTCCCTCATGATGCCATCCATTTTATGAAGTGCACCAGTCCCTCCTGCAGCAAAGCACCCCCACAACATGATGCTGCCACCCCTGTGCTTCACGGTTGGGATAGCGTTCTTCGGCTTGCAATCCTCACCCTTTTTCCTCCAAACATAATGATGGACATTATGGCCAAACAGCGTAGAGGTGGATCAGAGACTCACCAGCAGCAAGAGCGACATCATTGATGTATACAGGGAAGAGAGTCGGTCCAAGAATTGAACCCTGTGGTACCCCCATAGAGACTGCCAGAGGTCCAGACAGCAGACCCTCCGATTTGACACACTGAACTCTATCAGAGAAGTAGTTGGTGAACCAGGTGAGGCAATCATTTGAGAAACCAAGGCTGTCGAGTCTGCCGATGAGGATGTGGTGACTGACAGAGTCGAAAGCCTTGGCCAGATCAATGAATACGGCTGCACAGTAATGTTTCTTATCGATACCGGTTAAGATATCGTTTAGGACCTTGAGCGTGGCTGAGGTGCACCCATGACCAGCTTTGAAACCAGATTGCATAGCAGAGGGGGTATGGTGAGATTCGAAATGGTCGGTAATCTGTTTGTTGACTTGGCTTTCGAAGACCTTAGAAAGCAGGGTAGGATAGATATAGGTCTCTAGCAGTTTGGGTCAAGAGTGTCCACCCCTTTGAAGAGGGGGATGACCGCAGCTGCTTTCCAATCTTTGGGAATCTCAGACGACACGAAAGAGAGGTTGAACAGGCTAGTAATAGGGGTGGCAACAATTTCGGCAGATAATTTTAGAAAGAAAGGGTCCAGATTGTCTAGCCCGGCTGATTTGTAGGGGTCTAGATTTTGCAGCTCTTTCAGAACATCAGCTGACTGGATTTGGGAGAAGGAGAAATGGGGAAGGCTTGGGCGAGTTGCTGTGGGGGGTGCAGTGCTGTTGTAGGGGTAGCCAGGTGGAAAGCATGGCCAGACGTAGAAAAATGCTTATTGAAATTCTCAATTATAGTGGATTTATCAGTGGTGACAGTGTTTCCTATCTTCAGTGCAGTGGGCAGCTGGGAGGAGGTGTTCTTATTCTCCATGGACTTTACAGTGTCCCAGTTGTATGATGGCTGCGTGATCCCATGGTGTTTATATTTTCATTATATTGTTTGTACAGATGAACGTGATACCTTCAGGCATTTAGAAATTGCTCCCAAGGATGAACCAGACTTGTGGAAATTGTAGACCACCAAACTTGTGGAGGTCTTGGCTGATTTCTTTTGATTTTCCCATGATGTCAAGAAAAGAGGCACTGAGTTTGAAGGTAGGCCTTGAAATACATCCACATTTACACCTCCAATTGACTCAAAGGATGTCAATTATCCTATCAGAAGCTTCTAAAGCCATGACATCATTTTCTGGAATTTGCCAAGCTGTTTAAAGGCACAGTCAACTTAGTGTATGTAAACTTCTGACCCACTGGAATTGTGATACAGTGAATTATAAGTGAAATAATCTGTCTGTAAACAATTGTTGGAAAAATAACTTGTGTCATGCACAAAGTAGATGTCCTAACCGACTTTCCACAAATTTCTTGTTAACAAACTATAGTTTTGGCGTGGTTGAAAAACTAGTTTTAATGACTCCAACGTAAGTGTATGTAAACTTCCGACTTCAACTGTAAATGCAAAGTACTACTACGGCACGGGGGGCTGCCAGGTCCCTCACAAAAGAGGTTTCTAAAGAAAGGTTCAATTGCACCCTATTCCCTTTACAGTGTACTACACTTGTACTTGAGAGGTATTGACATGTTGAATGTACCGAGCTGGTTGTTTGAACCTCTGGCACACAGCTCGGACACCCATGCATACCCCACAAGACATGCCACAAGAGGTCTCTTCACTATTCCCAAGTCCAGAACAGACTATGTGAGGTGCACAGTATTACATAAAGCCATGACTACATGGAACAGTAGATTTAAGAAACAGATAAAAATACACTTTATGGAACAGCGGGGACTGTGAAGCAACACAAAATGGGCACAGACGCATGCATACACACACATAACATACGCAACATACACACACGTCACATGGATTTTGTGTTGTAGATATGTGATAGTGGAGTAGGGGCCTGAGGGCACACACTTAGTGTGTTGTGAAATCTGTTGTAAATGTATTGTCATGTTTTTTAAATTGTATAACTGCCTTAATTTGCTGGACCTCAGGAAGAGCTAATGGGGATCCATAATAAATCCAAATTGGACTAGGGTCCTTACTTAGAATGTCTGCTCACTTGGTTTCCAGGGCAACATACATACAGTACATACAACACTTTGATTAGTCTATTTCAGTGTATTTTTCATCAACAGACTACCCATTCTCTCTGCTGTTGTTAGTCTATTCTGTTATTTTCTTGTATTATATATACATTTAACATATATACAGTATTTGTGTGGCTGATCTTGCCTATTGGTGTTATGCATTTTGTCATGTGTTCATGTTTTGAGCCGACCCCAGGAAGAGTAGCTGCTTCTTCTGCAACAGCTAATGGGGATCCTAATAAAATACCAAATTGTATGCTCTTGTATCTTTTCGTGTATATTTTCTCGTATGCTCTTGTCATTTGCTCATAACACTATATCAGTGGCTGACATGAAAAAAATGGTGCTTTGCTTACTTTGAACAAATAGTAGAGCTTATTAGGGAACGATGAGTCATTTGCATGTAACCTGTAACATGTGACCAACAATGCCTCATGTAAGGTTACAAGACAATGTGCTGCTAAATGCAAAAGTTGACTCATCTCTCTTCAAATGTAATTTCAGGTTGTGTAATTTTGAGCCCTGATTGGGAGTCCTATCGAGCGGCGCACAATTGGCCCAGTCAATGTAAATAAGAATTTGTTCCTGGTTAAATAAAGGTCACATTTTAAAAATGTAAACGTAACAATAACAATAGATACATTTTGAGGTCTGATCCAGTGAAAAGCTGCTTGCACAATGGCTGTGGTGCTATTCTACAACTGAAATGCCACACAGTGAACGTTCTCACTGGAGTTCAGTGAGATCTGCTGCGCTCTGCTGGTATACAGTGCATTTGGAAAGTATTCAAACCCCTTGACTTTTTCCACATTTTGTTACGTTACAGCCTTGATCTATGATGGAATTATTATTATTTTTGCCTCATCAATCTACAAACAATACCCCCTAATGACAAAGCAAAAACAGGTTTAGACATTTTTGCTAATTTAAAAAAATTAAATATCACATTTGCATAAGTATTCAGACCCTTTACTCAGTACTTTGTTGAAGCACCTTTGGCAGCAATTACAGCCTCAAGTTTTCTTGGGTATGACGCTACAAGCTTGGCACACCTGTATTTGGGGAGTTTCTCCCATTCTTCTGTGCATTTCCTCTCAAGCTCTGTCAGCTGCACAGCTATTTTCAGGTCTCTCAATAGATGTTCGATCAGGTTCAAATCCGGGCTCTGGATGGGCCACTCAAGGACATTCAGAGACTTATCCCAAAGCCACTCCTGCGCTGTCTTGGCTGTGTACTTAGGGTCGTTGTCCTGATGGAAGGTGAACCTTCGCCCAAGTCTGAGGTCCAGAGCTCTCTGAAGCAGGTTTTCATCAAGGATCTCTCTGTACTTTGCTCCGTTCATCTTTCCCTCGATCCTGACTAGTCTCCCAGTCCCTGCCGCTGAAAAATATGCTGTCACCACCATGCTTAAACGTAGGGATGGTGCCAGGTTTCCTCCAGATGTGACGCTTGGCATTCAGGCCAAAGAGTTCAATCTTTGTTTTTTCAGACCAGAAATCTTGTTTCTCATGGTCTGAGTCTCCTTTAGGTGCCTTTTGGCAAACTCTAATCTGGCTGACAAGTGCCTTTTACTGAGGAGTGTCTTCCTTTTGGCCACTACCATAAAGACCTGATTGGTGGAATGCTGCAGAGATGGTTGTCCTTCTGGAAGGTTCTCCCATCACAGAGAAACTCTGGAGCTCTGTCAGAGTGACTATCGGGTTCCCCCGATTGCTCAGTTTGGTCGGGCGGCCAGCTCTAGGAAGAGTCTCTGTGGTTCCAAACTTCTTCCATTTAAGAATGATGGAGGCCACTGTGTTCTTGGGGACCTTCAATGCTGCAGAAATGTTTTGGTACCCTTCCCCAGATCTGTGCCTTGACACAATCCTGTCTCGGAGGTATACGGACAATTCCTTCGATCTCATAGCTTGGTTTTTGCTCTGACATGCACTGTCAACTGTGGGACATTATATAGACAGGTGTGTGCCTTTCCAAATCATGTCCAATCAATTGAATTTACCACAGGTTGACTCCAAGTTGTAGAAACATCTCAAGCATGATCAATGAAAACAGGATGTACTTGGGCTCAATTTCGAGTCTCATAGGAAAAGGGTCTGAATACTTATGTAAATAAGGTATTTATTTTAACTTTTCTATTTTACATTTGGAAAAATCTCAAAAAACAGTTTTTGCTTTGTCGTTATTGGGTATTGTGTGTACTGAATGTCAGAGAATAGCTTTGTATCCATTGCAGTGCTATGGATGTTCTTTCGTGCTTTCTTTGAATGCCTGACTTTCAAACCGACATATCTTTTAAATAAAAAACATTTGTGCCAATTCAGTTAACTGCTCTGGTTCTCTTCAGTTCAGGATGTGATTGTGCCTTACAACTTCAAGGAGAAGGGCAGCATGTAGGAACATACAGGTAACTGCCAAAATAAAGGAAACAACTGAGAAATTAGGGATACAAAGTATATTGAAAGCAGGTGCTTCCACACAGGTGTGGTTCCTGAGTTAATTAAGCAATTAACATCCCATCATGCTCAGGGTCATGTATAAAAATGCCCAAATGTCCATTATTTAGGCTACCATGGTTAGACGAGATCTCAGGGACTTTGAAAGAGGGGTCTCAAAGGAGCATAGGGGGTTTAAAGTGTGTGTGTGTGTGTGTGTGTGTGTGTGTGTGTGTGTGTGTGTGTGTGTGTGTGACAGTCACCAGATCTCAACCCAATTGAACACTTATGGGAGATTCTGGAACAGCGCCTGAGAGTTTTTCACCACCATCAACAATACACCAAATTATGGAATTTTTCATGGGTCAATGGTATCGCATTCCTCCAAAAGAGTTCCAGACACTTGGAGAATCTATGCCAAGGTGCATTGAAGCTGTTCTGGCTCGTGGTGGCCCAACGCCCTATTAAGACACTTTATGTTGGTGTTTATTTTAGTGCTGACCCCATTTAGTCAACTGGTCGATTGTTTGGTCGTTAGGTTGTTGGTCGACTGAGATTTCTTTAGTTGAGTAGTAGCAAAATATATATATTTTTTTTAAATCATGGTGTGATTGGCACCTGTCTGAGTGGACTAATCCATTGTGGAGGCCATGGGGATGGCACAGTCCATCAGTCTAATACGTGCTACTGAAGTTGTATATGGTTAAATTACATAAGAACAATGGTGCAACACTAATAAAAATTATATTTATAACAAATGTGCTTTCTCCCGCGTTGGATAGTGGGTGGGGTCCGGGGTTCAGAAGCACATCAGTGAGCTGTTGAATTGGTGCCTTTTCCTAGACCATGTTGTTATGTGCATAATAGCAAAGTTAACCAGCATATTGGTGTTAAGAACAATGTGGGGGAGGCAGCAGCAGAATGAGATGAGAAATCAGGCCTTGCCTTATTGTCTAAGAAAAGTGATGAGAGAGCAAACCTCAACTTAATTAGATCTATAATCAATAACCTAACTAATAAATGTGCCTGGTTTTATAAATAATGAATATATCTACAGAAATAAGACAGATCCTGCTTCTATTGCCTGTTTGAGTTTTTGTTTAATAATAGCCTACTGATTCCGCAAGCACCAAGCCTCACTCAATGACATGTCAAGTAAACTATCAAGTAAACTATTTTACAAATTCGACTGTTTTTAATCTTTGCTATGCTGTAATTTGTCATTTGTATTAGGATCCCCATTAGCTAACGCCGTAACGTTAGTTAATCTTACTGGGGTCCAACACCAATTAATAAGACTTTACAAACCATTACAAATCAAGACTTCACAAACATTCAACAAGTAGACAATTAAAATACCTGACAGGAAACACATTTAACATTCAGTTGATGCACAAGGCTGTGGGGCCAGATGGATTACCAGGACGTGTACTGCGAACATGCGCTGACCAATTGGCAAGTGTCTTCACTGACATTTTCCACCTCTCCCTGTACAAGTCTGTAATACCAATATGTTTCAAGCAGACCACCATAGTGTCTGTGCCCAAGAACATTAAGATAACCTGCCTAAATGACTACTGACCCATAACACTCACTACTGTAGCCATTAAGTGCTTTGAAAGGCTGGTCATGGCTCACATCACCATTATCCCAGAAACTCTAGACCTACTCCAATTTGCATACCGCCCCAACAGATCCACAGATGATGCAGTCTCTATTTCATTCCACACTGCCTTTTCCCACCTGGACAAAAGGAACACCTATGTGAGAATGCTATTCATTGACTACAGCTCAGCGTTCAACACCATAGTGCCCTCAAAGCTCATCAATAAGCTAAGGACCCTGGGACTAAACACCTCCCTCTGCAACTGGACCCCGGACTTCCTGACGGGCCGCCCCCAGGTGGTAAGGGTAGGTAACAACACATTTGTCACTCATTTGATCCTCAACACAGGGGCCCCTCAGGGGTGCGTGTTCACTTCCTCCTGTACTCCCTGTTCAGTCATGACTGCATGGCCAGGCACGACTCCAACACCATCATTACATTTGCAGTTGACACAACAGTGATAGGCCTGATCACCGACAACGACGAGACAGCCTATAGGGAGGAGGTCAGAGACCTGGCCATGTGGTGCCAGGACAACAACCTCTCCCTCAACGTGATCAAGACAAAGGAGATGTTTGTGGACTACAGGAAAAAGAAAACCGAGCATGCCCCCATTCTCATCGACATGGCTGCAGTGGAGCAGGTTGAGAGCTTCAAGTTCTTTGGTGTCCACAACTAACATGGTCCAAGCACACCAAGACCGTCATGAAGAGGGCACGAGAAAAAGTATTCCCCCTCAGGAGACTGAAAAGATTTGGCATGGGTCCTCAAAAGGTTCTACAGCTGCACCATCGAGAGCATCCTGACTGGTTGCATCACTGCCTGGTATACCAACTGCTCGGCCTCCGACCGCAAGGCACTGCAGGGGGTAGTGCGAATGGTCCAGTACATCACTGGGGCCAAGCTTCCTGCCATCCAGGACCTCTATACCAGGCGGTGTCAGAGGAAGGCCCTAAAAATGGTCAAAGACTCCCGCCACCCTAGTCATACACTGTTCTCTCTGCTACCGCACGTGCTGCCGCACGATGACAAGTCTAGGTCCAAGAGGCCTCTAAACAGCTTCTACCCCCAAGCCATAAGACTCCTGAACATTTAATCAAATGACTACCCAGACTATTGGCATTGCCCCCCCCAAAATATCGATGTTTTGTTCCCCGAGCCACTTAGTTATCACTTTTGCCTTATGGAAAGGTGCTTCATCATGCTGGAAAAGGCATTATTCGTCACCAAACTATCCTGGATGATTGGGAGAAGTTGCCCTGAGAAGAAACCCCACACATGAATGGTCTCAGGATGCTTTACTGTTGGCATGACACAGGACTGATGGTAGCGCTCACCTTGTCTTCTCCGGACAAGCTTTTTTCCAGATGCCCCAAACAATCTGAAAGGGGATTCAGAGAAAATGACTTTACCCCAGTCCTCAGCAGTCCAATCCCTGTACCTTTTGCAGAATATCAGTCTGTCCCTGATGTTTTTCCTGGAGAGAAGTGGCTTCTTTGCTACCCTTCTTGATACCAGGCCATGCTCCAAAAGTCTTCGCCTCACTGTGCGTGCAGATGCACTCACACCTGCCTGCTGCCATTCCCGAGCAAGCTCTGTACTGGTGGTGCCCTGATCCCACAGCCGAATCAACTTTAGGAGACGGTCCTGGCGCTTAGTGGACTTTCTTGGCGCCCTGAAGCCTTCTTCACAACAATTTAACCGCTCTCCTTGAAGTTCTTGATGATCCGATAAATGGTTGATTTAGGTGCAATCTTACTGACAGCAATATCCTTGCCTGTGAAGCCCTTTTTGTGCAAAGCAATGATGATGGCAAGTGTTTCCTTGCAGGTAACCATCGTTGACAGAGGAAGAACAATGATTCCAAGCACCAACCTCCTTTTGAAGCTCCCAGTCTGTTATTAGAACTCAAACAGCATGACAGAGTGATCTCCAGCCTTGTCCTTGTCAACACTCAGAATCACTGACATGATGTCAGCTGGTCCTTTTGTGGCAGGGCTGAAATGCAGTGGAAATGTTTTGGGGGGGATTCAGTTAATTTGCATGGCAAAGAGGGACTTTGCAATTAATTGCAATTCATCTGATCACTCTTCATACCATTCTGGAGTATATGCAAATTTCCATCATACAAACTGAGGTAGCAGACTTGGTGAAAATGTATATTTGTCATTCTCAAAACTTTTGGCCACGACTGTATATAGTCTCGCTATTGTTGTATTACTGCTGCTCTTTAATTACTTGTTACTTTTCTCTTATTCTTGTCCGTATTTCTTGAAACTGAATTGTTGGTTGTGGCTCGTAAGTAAGCATTTCACTGTAAGTATTCGGTGCATGTGACTAATAAAACTTGATTTGATACACTTTGATGTCATGTGGTGGTCGGTGGAGGAGGGAGGAGTGACAACGGGTGCTAGTCACAGTCACTCGCGGTCTCGTTTTTAAAAACACAGAGTAGCAAGTCTGAGCCCGGCCGGGCACAATCAATCGCTAGTCCGACTTCCTCTAGTAATTTGTGTTTAGTCATTATTTAATCAGACAGTGTGCTTAAAACATCATGCAAGCTCAGTGCATATAGTTGATTTGATTAAACCACATAGGAAGTGTCAATATATGGAAAAATACACTTCTGAAAATTTGTACAAATCAATTGGACGACTCTTGGTTGACCAATATTTATTTTAGTCGGGGACAGCCCTAGTTTACTTTATTTTGAAAGTTAGCTGTAAAAGTTCATAAAATCTGATAAAACATCTAGTTGAAAACAGCATCACTCAAACTAAATCAAATAGAAAGTGTTAATAGTCAACAAAAATGATTTTTACAGTGAGGTATTTTATTAGAAAAGTCCAAATTAACACTGTTAGTAACAAGGCAGATATGATATGAGATCCGGAGAATAGCAAGGGCAGGTTTAATACTCTGCAAATCTGTCTGTATCGTGGAGCATGTTAGTACCACTGTCTGTATAGTACAGATGTAGGATCTTCATTTGAACCAGTTTGCTACAGCAGGAAAATAATCTTGCAGAAATAGAAAATGTAAATTATGTGGATTATAATTAATGGCCATTTTTCTCGGGGTTGTTACATTTTTTGTAAAGGAAAAGTCTGACATTACAAACTTCCGAATCCTTTTTAAACCTAAACCTAAAATACACTACAACTGTTAAATATAATGCATTGCAGGAAAGTTATTCCACAACAAGGTGATCAAATTACGATCCAACATCTGCACTAGGCAGGGTTTTGTACCACAATTAGTTTTTGATATGAATGACGAACATTAATTAGATAGCACACACTAAAGGTCTGAAAATAACCTATTATTCTGTGGCGTACGCAGGGAGAACAGAAAACAAATTCAATTAAGTTGTATTGGATTCCCCAAGCTTTACCAACTGACTATACAACACCCACCGTTTCTCTTTCTGTAAGCCTGCAGCTATGACAGCTCTGATTGACTGGACGATAGTATTATACATTTCTCTGTTTGATATATATTTTTTTATAGAAACACAGACAGAAAATGTAATATAAAGTAAGTCTGGATGCTGTATTGTTCTAGATAAACTAGACGTATTGCCATTGAAGCATCAAAATAAAACATCCAATAAAATGTCTCCAACTGGATGTTGGGTGAGTTAGTGTTCTGAGGGGAAAGTACATCTACATAAATATCAGACTCATCTTACGATTCATATACTGATCCGGGACCAAACATTTAAGCTAGCAGTCACCAACTGATGTTTTCTTTTGTTTGTTCTTTTTACAATCATTGACCACCGACTAGTCACTTAAAAAGGCTGTCCTGCAGATCATTGTCTGTATTTTGTCACTTTCCTGTACATAGCCATTTTCAATATTAAAAAGGAGAAAGAGGAAGACATATCCTCTTCTGGTTGTTGACTTTCCCAAGTATAGTATGAGTTGACTGCTGTTGAGCAAACCTGGGTTCATATAGTATTTGTTTTCTTCCAAATACTTTAAGTGTTTGAGCCGGTCTTGAGTGCCAGATGTGAGGGGTTTGCTTTTGGGTCTATTCCATTGGCTTTATTGCGCCAGACAAGCTCAATCAAGCACAGATTAAGTACTTGAAAGAAAACAAATACAATCTGCACCCAGGTCTGCTGTTGAGTGGATGATGAGGTGGAACCATGGTCTGTGATGCTGACGTTCAGTGGTTACTATGGGATCTGTCTCAGTCTCAGGCAGCGCTGGACACAGCCAGCTTCTTCAGGTGGTCCATGAATACCTGTAGACTGACGTCATCTGTCAGGATTGGGGCTCCTGACTCCTACACACAGAGAGGACGAGAGAGGATTTCAGTTATATAATCTGGGAAAGTAGTTACACCCTGGAGGCTCCTCAGAGGAGGAAAGGGAGGACCATCCTTAGTGAATTTCATAAAAATAATTAAACATGAAAAAAAGTGATCATTTTTAAATAAAACTATTCACGTCACCAAATAATCTATTAAAAAACACAAAGGTCTACAGTATCTCCGTAGGGTAGCACCATGGTGTAGCAGGAGGACCGGTTCTCACCCCCTTCCATAGACTTACACAGTAATTATGACAATTTCCGGAGGACGTCCTCTAACTTATCAGAGCTCTTGTAGGATGAACTGACATGTTGTCCACCCAATCAAAGGATAAGAGAATAAATAGTACTGAAAGAATAAGCTACATCTAGCTAGCATTGCAGTGCATAAAATGTAGTGAGTAGTTGACACAGAAAGACAATATTTGAACAGTTTTGAACAAACTAATTTCTTCAAAAATGAAGGAGGCTAGAGAGAAAGAGAGAGCAATATTTCGTTGTATTTTATTCACTTTCACTTACTTATCTAATGAATGCAGCTAGCTAGTTTAGCCAACTCAAACACCCGGCTCAAACAGAGAGGGATGCTATGTTAGCTAGCTGGCTATGGCTATCCAACACGGTAACTCTTCCAAGTCAAGGTTAAGCTGGTGGCTTTGTCAATGTATTACCACTGGGGCCCACCAGTGTAACTGCTAAACTGCTTGCTGACTGTACTGCATGATAGTAGCTAGCGGGTTTACTAATGCGTTAGTTCTAGTAGCTATGTTGACTATGACGTTAGCTAATATGGTTACAAAGATGCATGCTGTTTGTAGCGATTAGCGGTAATGATATGAAGGTTTGGCTTGGAAAGTTTTTTTTGCATGGTCACAGAGAGTTGATATGTTGTACACTGAAGTCCACAAGCGAAGGGAAAAGGTGAGAGAAGGAGAGTGAGTAGATATAAGTAGGAATTATACAACGCGCTAAGTGATCATGCTGTTTGAATGTGGCAGCTCTGAAAGTAAATTGCGTTTGCACATGATCAGAGGTGTATTCATTCCACCGATTCTGTTGAATGAAACAGGGATAAACATACCTGAATTTGTCCAATATAAACTCTTGTTTGCAACTGTTGGACTAATGGTTACATCCTAGACCAACTAGCTGCAGGCAATAGTGTGCAAGGCGGTATTGAATGTGCCACTGTCTGTCACCTTGATTACTCAAAATGTTCTCTCGACCTGTGCACTTAAGTTGTAAACTTTCATTCATAAACAAGATTGTAGCAACCTCATGATCATTCGGTATAGGAAAAATCTGAGTATCACGTAGTAGCCTAAACCTATCGATGTTACATTGAGCTGGGTGAATGGATTGTGACTGACAGTCATCCAATATGCTGTAATAGAAATAAGGCCATGCTCATTAAAAAAATGAGTATCCTTCCTCATCTTAAATGGCACCGACAGCCACTAAGTTACACCTTCATTATCCACTAAAAATGTAAGATGACTACACTAATTTGTGTAGACTTTACCTGCTTGTGTAAAAGAAACGGACAACAAGTAAGAGTTGGGACTCTCTCTCCAGCTACATGATGACTTTCAATACAACATTAAGCTGAGTCAGGCTGAACCACAGTGGACCCTATGCTCCTCCAGGATCAACAGTCATTATTGCACAGACATGCCATTCAGAAAGAGACAACGTGCTTATCCTTTACAAAATAAAATACTAAAAACACCATCCTTAGCAGTATGTACTTTTTATTAATAGTATCTTCTCTAGTTCCTGGGTAAAAAAAATAAAAAATAAGAATCAGTAGAAGTCTTACCTGGCCCCATGCATACATGTTGTTGTGGGTTTGTGATGGGTTAACTTTAGATAGCAGGAAACGAGCCTAGAAAACAACAAGAACATCAATACAGGAAGTTGAATAGACTTGACAGTTGACATTCATATACATTTTAGCGAGTGTGTGTATGTACCTGTGATCCGCCAAACTCTGTGTCTATGTAGCGGGGCATAGGGAAGCGGCTGTGCAGGATCTCCTGGGCGTCGTCCGCTGGAGCCTGCAGCAGGTGGCGGAAGTTCTCGTACTCGGGCATCTCCTGGTAGCCTGCCTTACGCCACTGAGACACAGTCTGATGGATAGACAGAGAAAAAGGGTTAGAGAGAGGCCAGTTAGAGATGTCCTGAAGACATGTAGACGTTTACAGATCTGAGAAATTAAGAGAAGTCTGTTTAGGAGCAGATTGGTTTTGATTGACATTATTTCAATAGCAATCAATGACACTGGATATAATGTATTTCTTTTTTTCAAACAATACAAAACATACACATACAAATATCAACAACCTCACCCCCCCATCTCCAGCGCCGCACATGGCCTCAAACTGCACCATTTTGTTTGTCTCCGTCATCCACGTATTTTCAATATTTAGATAATAAAGCATCTGACATCTCCATTGTGTTAACGATGGAGTATTGGTTGATTTCCAATTTAAGTATACATTTTTGAAAGATGATTGCTGAGAAAAGTATCTCTATGCACCCTCATATGCCATATCTTGAAATATGCAAACAGATTAAAAGTACATTTACAATGTAATACTTCTGACAGCTAACTTTCTAACTCCGCCCATAACGTCTGGATTTTATAGCATTACCAGAAGGCATGGATAATTGAGTCATTGTTAGTTTTACACTTAAGACAGGACTCTGGTATAATATTAAGAGTACATTTTCGTTAACTCATTTTGTTAGTTATGCTCCAACATTCCCTCCATCTTGTGCTAATATAAGTCTTGGTTCCAATAGTTTATATTTTTTCTAAGAGGTTGTCAGTTGGATATGCTCTCTGCAAGGTTCTGTATAGCTTACCTATCATATGAACATCCTTTTCTGACTTAAATAGGATTCCCTCAAGATTGCTCTGATGACCAAGAGATTTCAAATCAAACATAATTAAGTTGCAAGTATTTGAAAATATCTAGATTGGTCAGTCCAAAACTGCTTTTTAATTTTGTCAAAGAAATAAATATATTTCCTATTACCAAGTCATTTATGGTTTATATGCCTTTAGTGGACCATATTATCGGTGAATTATGAAAAGCTATCCAAGGATTGTTCCATAGGGTTGTGTTTTTGGGGAGTGATAATAGTTCTGGTAGAATACGTATAATTTTCATCAATATTGTTATAGTGTTCTTAACTATGAAGTTAATGTTCTTTGCTTAATCCTTTGAAAATAGACAAGTGAAAAGATTTTGGGGATGCATATGCGCATCTTCAATATGTACCCTTTGTTCCTCTTTAGTGCACTTAACTATATGTCGCAAGTAAAAAGCCCTGGGAGGCGAGTTGATACAATTCCAAGTCTAGAAGGTTAAAACCCCCCTCAGACTTAGGAAAATCTAAAACTTACATTTTTATTTCTATGAGCGTTATTTGCCCATAAAAAAAGTATGTTATGAAGGAGTATAGTTTTTTAAAGAATGTATTTGGTGGGGTAATTAGAATGATCGAGAATAAATATTAAATATTTGGGAGCCATGTCATTTTGAAGAGGTTTATTCTACCTGTAAGATTTGCTTTCATATTGGTAAGTAATGGGATTAGTTAAGTCATCTGTATATACAGTTGTAGTCGGAAGTTTACATACACCTTAGCCAAATACATTGAAACTCAGTTTTTCACAATTCTAGACATTTAATCCTAGTAAACATTCCCTGTCTTAGGTCAGTTAGGATCACCACTTTATTTTAAGAATGTGAAATGTCAGAATAATAGGAGAGAGAATTATTTATTTCAGCTTTTATTTCTTTCATCACATTCCCAGTGGGTCAGAAGCTTACATACACTCAATTAGTATTTGGTAGCATTGCCTTTAAATTGTTTAACTTGGGTCAAACGTTTCAGGCAGCCTTCCATAAGCTTCCCACAATAATTTGGGTGAATTTTGGCCCATTCCTCCTGACAGAGCTGGTGTAACTGAGTCAGGTTTGTAGGCCTCCTTGCTCAAACACGCTTTTTCAGTTCTGCCCACAAATGTACTATAGGATTGAGGTCAGGGCATTGTGATGGCCACTCTAATACATTGACTTTGTTGTACTTAACCTCTCTGGGATATGTGGGACGGTAGCGTCCGACCTCGCCAACAGCCAGTGAAATTGCGGGGCGCCAAATTCAAAACAACAGAAATCCCATAATTACAATTCCTCAAACATATAACTATTTTACACCATTTTAAAGATAAACTTGTTGAAAATCCAGCCACAGTGTCCGATTTCAAAAAGGGTTTACGACGAAAGCACACCAAACTATTATGTTAGGTCAGTACCTAGTCACAGAAAAACACAGCCACCTGTCATGTGGATGGAATATCTTGGCAAAGGAGAAAGCCTCACTAACAGGGATGCAAATAAATTTGTCCACCAAATTTGAGAGAAATAAGCTTTTTGTGCATTTGGAACATGTCTGGGATCTTTTATTTCAGCTCATGAAACATGGGACCAACAGTTTACATGTTGCATTTATATATTTTTGTTCAGTATATTATTTCTGTATATTTTTGCTTAAGGTAATTTATATTATATTTGATTTACATGTATTATTTAAGTTGGAAAGTTGAAAGCTTCAAAAGATTTGAATAGAAAAGACCATTCAAGATGGTCGAAAGCCTTTTAGTATCAACAGCCATTATTGATAAAGTGAGTGTGCAAAACACTAGGAATACTTACTCTTTCCATGACAGACTGACCAGGTGAATCCAAGTGAAAGCTATGATCCCTTATTGATGTCACATTAAATCTTAAATCCACTTCAATCAGTGGTCACCAACCGGTCATTTGCGATCGACTGGTCGATCTCCAAGCCATTCTTAGTTGTTCACCAAACATTTCTGAAAAAACCCCAACAATAAAGCCTTGTGTTCCTAATTTTTGTATTTGTTTTGCATTGTTGGCGGTAGGTGCACTTGATTCTGCAGCCCTAGTGCCGGGAAGGCAAAGTGTTCTCATTTTGAATCATTTCATGTCTGAAGTTTGAACTCCTCCTACTCGGCAGGCCCAGAGATCAAATCAAGGGCACCTAAAGGCCTACTGCTGGCAAATCAGACAGTGTCTTTCTCCACAGTTTCCACGCGCCATAGACTGTAAAAGGAAGCCTCTAACGCACAGAAAAGTTGATAATGTGACATTTCAAAACTTTTAAAACCATAACTAGAGAGAGACTCAACTAATACAGCAAAGACCTGCTGTTTTTATGAGTAAGTTAATTTAAAGTTGTTATTCAGCGCCGTCAACACTTTGTTCAACAGTTTTATAAGCCATTAACTTCTTGACGCTACCCATCCCTTAACCTCTCTGATCTACCCATCCCTTAACCTCTCTGATCTACCCATCCCAACCTCTTACTTCTACCCCCTCCTTTTTCGAACATTCTGTTAAAAATCGCGCAACTTTTCAGCGTCCTGCTACTCATGCCAGGAATATAGTATATGCATATGATTAGTATGTGTGGATAGAAAACACTCTGAAGTTTCTAAAACTGGTTAAATCACGGCTGTGACTATAACAGATCGTGTGTTTCATTGAAAAACGCAAGAAAAACTGCTCTCTGAAAGCTAAAAATAATTTCCATAAGTCACTTCCACGAGTTGTTAAAAGAGGACAAAATTTAATATCGACCTGCATGCAATTCATACAAATTCCACACGATGTCGCCATTGTCGTCATTTTCAATTGAATTAATTGTTGGAAAATCCATCTATCTGGCATCCGTTTCTTCCAGTCTTCACCCGGATGTTGTTAATGTAGACATTGGCAGCCATGGATTTGCAAACGAGGAGCTATTGAATATACATCGCCCTGTAATCATTTTGATAGATTATAAACGTTTACTAATACCTAAAGTTGGATTACAAAAGGATTTCGAAGTGTTTTGTGAAAGTTTATCGTCGACTTTTTTAATTTTAAAAAATTACGCAGCGTTTAAAAACAATGTTTTTTTCTGAATGACACAGCTTCCATACAAAGCTATTTTGGGTATATATGGACCGATTTAAACGAAAAAAAGACCCAATAGTGATGTTTATGGGGCATATAGGAGTGCCAAGAAAGAAGCTCGTCAAAGGTAATGAATGTTTTATATTTTATTTCTGCGTTTTGTGCTGCGTCGGATAAGCAGAGTCTTTGTTTATGTCGCATTCAGGCATTTTCAGGTGGTGCATGCTATCAGATAATACCTTCTCATGCTTTCGCCGAAAAGCATTTTAAAAATCTGACTTGCTGGCTAGGTTCACAACGAGTGTAGCTTTAATTCAATACCCTGCTTGTGAATTTTGATCAAGGTTTGAGTTGTAACGAGTACATTTAGCATTTAGCGTAGCGCATTTGCATTTCCAGGTGTCTACTTGAGACATCTGCGTCTCAAGTATAGTCAAGAAGTTAACCTCTCTGATCTACCCATCCCTTAACCTCTCTGATCTACCCATCCCTTAACCTCTCTGATCTACCCATCCCTTAAGCGGTATAATTGTCATCAGCAACCGCTGAATAGCATAGCTCACAGTCAAATAATATTACTAAAAAATATTAATATTCATGAAATCACAAGTGCAATATTGCAAAACACAGCTTAGCCTTTTGTTAATCCACCTGTCGTCTCAGATTTTGAAATTATGCTTTACAGCGAAAGCAAATCAAGCGTTTGTGTAAGTTTATCGATAGCACGGCAAAACATTATGTACACTAAGCATTAAGTAGCTAGGTAACGAAAATCAGAAAAGCAATCAAATTAATAGTTTACCTTTGATGATCTTCGGATGTTTTCACTCACAAGACTCCCAGTTACACAACAAATGTTCCTTTTGTTCCATAAAGATTATTTTTATATCCAAATACCTCTGTTTGTTCTGTGGACATTAATATCCATAATGTCCACAGAAACATGACAAACGTTTTTTTATAATCAATCCTCAGGTTGTTTTTAAAATATATATTCGATAATATATCAACCGTGAGTGTAGGTTTTTCAATAGGACCGGGAGAAACAATGGCCACTTTACTCTGTTATGCAAAACTCACTCTGAGAGCCCCCACCTATCCACTTACGCAATGTGATCTTTCTCGCTCATTTTTCAAAATAAAAGCCTGAAACTATGTCTAAAGACTATTGACACCTTAGGGAAGCCATATAAAAATGAATCTGGTTGATATCCCTATAAATGGAGGATAGGCATGCATAGGAACAGAGAAGTTTCAAAATAAGAGGCATTTCCTGATTGGATTTTCCTCAGGTTTTTGCCTGCAATATCAGTTCTGTTATACTCAAAGACAATATTTTGACAGTTTTGGAAACTAATCTGAAATAGGCCGTTTCAAATGGTACGCTTTTTTAGCCAAAAACGAAAATACTGCCCCCTACACGCAAAAGGTTAAATGCGTGTTCTCCCTACTTCCACTCACGCTACAACCAGCACTTCAGCTGCAATAAAAGAGTATAGCTCTTTTATTGCGTTTCGATAAGCCCGCATTGTTATTATTTGCGGCTTGTTTTTTTTTGTATCAAGGAATACATTACTTTCTCTGGTCATAGGAGTAACATGAATTGCTGCATGAGGCAGAAATAATGCAATGCGACTTAGTCTTCCAACTGATGGCAAAACTTGTCTCTTTTTCTCAGTGGAGAGAGGAGGGACGGTGAGTCGGGTGATCAGCAGCCTCACAAGTAATAAAACAAATTATATATTACCAGAGTGATCATATAGCTAAAATTTGGAAAATATAATTTCCAAATGTTCTGAGAAGAACAATGGCAGGGCAATTCAAGTGTAGCCAATATGCAGTTTTATTGTATTGGGCCTATAGCCTACTGCACAAACCTCATTGCTACAGAACAGGTTGTAATAGGTTCATGTTGCATAAAAGGCTTATGTTTTTTAAGTCATGTAAAAGAAAATCTGAGCGGTAGATCTCGGCTTGCATTTTTACGGAGTAAGTGAGCTTGACTCAGAAAAGGTTGGTGACCACTGAACGGGAGGAGACAGGTTAAAGAAGGATTTGTAAGCCTTGAGATAATTGAGACACAGATTGTGTATCTGTGCCATTCAGAGGGTGAATGGGCAAGACAAAATATTTAAGTGCCTTTGAACGGGGTATGGTAGTAGGTGCCAGGCACACCAATTTGAGTGTGTCAAGAACTACAAGACTGCTAGGTTTCCTGTGTGTATCAAGAATGGTCCACCACCCAAAGGACATCCAGCCAACTTGACACAACTGTGGGAAACATTCCCGTGGAAGGCTTTTGACATCTTGTGGAGTCCATGCCCCAAATAACTAAGGCTGTTCTGAACAAAAAATGGGGTGTAACTCAATATTAGGAAGGTGTTCCTAATATTTTGTACACTCAGTGTATATCTTGTTTTTTAGCGTATTGTATTAGAAAGAAATACATGAACATGTTTCAGTTTAAATGTCTAGTTTTTAAAAACCCTGTTTGATTGATATGTATCAAGTCTGGTAAGAATTCTGCCATTCTATTGCTGATGAGCTTTGTAATTATTTTATTTTCACAATTTATTAAACTTATGGGTCTGTAATCAGCAGGAGACACTCCAGATGCTCCTGGTTTTAATATAACTGAAATAACTGTTCGATACATGGAACTAGGAAGCACAGAATTGAATGACTTATGTTGTCATTTCTGTAAATAGGGGGGGCTACTTTATCCCAAAATGTTAAATAAAATTATGGAGAAGCCAAGTCAGCTTGGCGAACCGAACTAGTGTGCTCGCATGGTCCCTTAAAATACATTTAGCTTGAAAAAACTAGAAAAGTGACAATAGTACTGTTTGTCAATTTAGAGAGACTGTAGCCAGTATACACTTCCAAAAATAGTCCAAATGAATATAAGATAGATTTATTGAGTTGTCATTGATTTTGAAGTTTTTGCCGAAGAGATCTTAGTCGCACAATTTTACATCTAATTAAGATGTTTGGTGAAGTATTTCTTAATGAAAAAATTACCATGAAAACAAGTTATCTCTCGATGGAATAACAACAAAGACTTTATTGAAGAATCCCTACTGTTGACCAATCACCAAAGAAGGGGCGTAGCTTCAGCTACCGATTTCAGCTTGTGTGCCTGAACAACCGAAAAAAACGAAGTCCAAAACAAACAAAAACGCCACAAAACACTGTAATAATATATGCACAAACTATTCCCAACCTCTTTTGGCTGGGAAGCATGCAGACGCCTTAAGAAGGGTGTAGGATCAGTCCAATTTTAGTTTAATTCCGATTTATATAGATTTTCATAGAAGCTTTGAATTATGTTGTTTCTAATTAACATTTGTATCTTTATCTTTAAAAATTATAACTGGATTGGCATATATCCGTTTGTGAGGGCTTCGAGATGTTTACCAGATTTATTTCCCATTAAGTAGTATGCTTTATTTGAGTTTCACCTGTAGTTGTTGGCTCTCTTCAAAGTAAAATATCATATTCCTGCTTAAGTTCAAGATATTTTTATGGGCTTTTTCTAAAATAGTAATTTATTTTTCTTATATTTAAATGTTTTAAATCAGATTGAACTTGTGCAGAGAATGAGATTATCATTCCCCTAATGTACACATGAACATCTTTGGGACTGGGGGGCAGTATTGAGTAGCTTGGATAAAAAGGTGCCCAGAGTAAACTGCCTGCTACTCAGGCCTATAAGCTAGAATATGCATATAATTAGTAGATTTGGTTAGAAAACACTGAAGTTTCTAAAACTGTTTGAATGATGTCTGTGAGTATAACAGAACTCACATGGAATGCAAGAACCTGAGAAAAAATCCAACCGGGAAGTGGGAAATCTGAGGTTTGTAGTTTTCAAGTAATTGCCTATTGAATATAGTGTCTATGGGGTCATATTGCACTTCCTAAGGCTTCCACTAGATGTCAACAGTCTTTAGAACCTTGTTTGAGGCTTCTACTATGAAGGAGGAGGGAATGAGAGCTGTTTCAACCAGGTGTATGGCAGAGTGCCATGAGCTCAGTCTCGCGCGCTCCCGTGAGAGTTAGCTGCGTTTCTTTTCATTTCTAAAGACAAAGGAATTCTCCGGTTGGAACATTATTGAAGATTTATGTTAAAAACATCCTAAATATTGATTCTATACTTCGTTTGACATGTTTCTACGAACTGGTACGGAACTTTTTGACTTTTCGTCTGGACCTAGTACTCGCGCCTCATGAATTTGGATTAGTGGGCTAAACGCGCGAACAAAAAGGAGGTATTTGGACATAAATGATGGACTTTATCGAACAAAACAAACATTTATTGTGGAACTGGGATTCCTGGGAGTGCAATCTGATGAAGATCATCAAAGGTAAGTGAATATTTATAATGCTATTTCTGACTTCTGTTGACTCCACAACATGGCGGGTATCTGTATGGCTTGTTTTTGTGTCTGAGCGCTGTACTCAGATTATTGCATGGTGTGCTTTTTCCATAAAGTTTATTTTAAATCTGACACAGCGGTTGCATTAAGGAGAAGTGGATCTAAAATTCCATGCATAACAGTTGTATCTTTTATCAATGTTTATTATGAGTATTTCTGTAAATTGATGTGGCTCTCTGCAAAATCACCGGATGTTTTGGAACTACTGAACATAATGCGCCAATGTAAAGTGAGATTTTTTGATATAAATATGAACTTTATCGAACAAAACATACATGTATTGTGTAACATGAAGTCCCATGAGTGTCACCTGATGAAGATCAAAGGTTAGTGATTAATTTAATCGCTATTTCTGATTTTTGTGAGCCCTCTCCTTGGCTGTAAAATGGCTGTATGGTTTTCTGTGACTAGGTGCTGACATACCATAATTGTTTGGTGTGCTTTCGCTGTAAAGCCTATTTGAAATCGGACACTGTGGTTGGATTACAACAAGTATATCTTTAAAATGGTGTAAAATACTTGTATGTATGAGGAATTTTAATTATGGGACTTCTGTTGTTTTGAATTTGGCGCCCTGCAATTTCACTGGCTGTTGGCGAGGTAGGACGCTACCGTCCCACATACCCCAGAGGGGGGGGGGGGGGGGGGGGGGGGGGGATATGCTTTTCTGTCTTTTATGTCTACATTTGTAATGGTGTTAATTTTTCACATTTACATATGTTTTTCAACAGGTCAATGTCCCAACACATCTCCAGGCTGTGCAAGGGCTAGTTGACCAAGAAGGAGAGTGATGGAGTGCTGCATCAGATGACCTGGCCTCGACAATCCCCTGACTTCAACCCAATTTACATGGTTTGGGATGAGTTTAACCGCAGAGTGACAGAAAAGCAGCGAACAAGTGATCAGCATATGTGGGAACTCCTTCAAGACCTTTGGAAAAGCATTCCTCATGAAGCTGGTTGAGAGAATGCCAAGAGTGTACAAAGCTGTCATTATGGTAAAGGGTGGCTACTGTGAAGAATCTCAAATATATTTTGATTTGTTTAAAACTGTTTTGGTTACTACATGATTTCATGTGTTATTTCATAGTTTTGATGTCTTTACTATTATTCTATAATGTAGAAAATAGTAAAAATAAAGAAAAAACCTTGAATGAGTAGGTGTGTCAAAACTTATGACCGGTACTGTATATATACATAGATTTTTTTTATTGGGGGGGGGGGCATAAAAGACTGTAAAAACACCAGCAAATCAAGTGATTTTTAATTGTGGAAATCTGTCCCAAAGTATGCTGATGCATAATAGAGAGATATACAAATGTAAGCAAGGATTGAAATGATTATGTTTTAGTCAAATATTGCAGTCAAATTTGCAGTCTACAAATTATGTGTAATTATATTCGGGCACCCTGACAATCCACTGCCGCTGAATCTAGTTGATGATCCCTGCACTACTGCAACACTGGCATTACTGTCCCCACTGCTCCCTCATCTATTCACAAATGTCAAATAAGGACAATAGTATCTGGCTGCAACCTGAAATGAAATCAGTCTAGAGTACGATAGAACAGGGATCATCAACTTGATACAGCCGCGTGCCGATTTTTTCTTGAGTGGATGGTGAGGGGCTGGAACATAATACAAAATAACTTGTAGACTGCAAATTGACCGCAAGAAGCCCAAACAGATATCATATTTGATGTAGTCTGTTAATAGGTATGTTGATTATGATTGGATGACTGATGAACATACCTCGCCATGGTAGATGAGGATCTGGAAGAAGGTGTCCATGAGAAGGATGCGATCAGGAAGGATACTGCTACTGTCCAGCAACACAGGCTAGGAGAAGGAAAAGTTCTACATTTAAACCACATGTAAACAATACTAATAGCAGGATACTGAACACAGGCTAGGAGGAGAGAAACATGACACCATCTTAAACCACTGCCCTCTAAATGAAATGTCATCCTTCTAATGCAGCTCCAATCAATAATACTGTTTAATGACTAAACCAGGTTGGTTGAGGTATGGGGGGGTTAATCCCAGACACCGATAGCAATGTCACAATATCGGCATTTTCCAAAACAAATGTCACAACACACCAACTCATATCTCAGGTACAAAAGTACTATATCTTGTATAGTGTGTTAGCATTTTAAAGGACACAAACAGCGCAGATAGAGTGGTTCTGTTTATACGTGATGCCATCTGTTTGACAAGGAGCACGGAGATAAGAAGATTACTCTTTCAATGTTCAACAGGCAGGAGTAGACAGAATATAAAGTCAGAGCCAGTGGAAACATTACATCCGCATCCCAAATGGCACCCTATCCCCTATATAGTGCACTAAGGTCAAAACTAGTGCACTATATAGGGAATAGGGTGTCATTTGAAAGGTAGCCTAGGTCTCTGCTAATCTAAAAAAAAAAGGAACACCTGAAGTGCCAGAAGAGTTTCACGGTTAAATGACTAAGACGAACATGCTGACCACACCGCTCGCGTTGCAAAATAAATTCACACATACATGTTATTCAATCATTGCACCCACACTGCCTGCGCGCCTCAGCGAGCATCTGCTTGGCCAGGCTCTAAAATAGAAATAGGTTCTATTTGTGACGCTCAACGCGCTGCAAGTCCGGCCTCTCCCATCTCCGCATTGGTTTTTAGGAGCATATACCCACGTGTGTGATTGAAAGATTAACTGACATTCACACTCCAGTCGGTTGTAGTAATGCACCGTAAAGTTGGTTGCCAACCGCCATATAAAGTCCAAAGAAGTAAAAAAGATGCC
Organism: Oncorhynchus clarkii lewisi; assembly: GCF_045791955.1. Lineage (NCBI taxonomy): Eukaryota > Metazoa > Chordata > Actinopteri > Salmoniformes > Salmonidae > Oncorhynchus > Oncorhynchus clarkii. Next base: position 30,471,427 of record NC_092171.1, on the reverse strand, counting down.
AGAGGAAGGAGGAGAGATGACGAGAAAGGAATTTGGTTTACCCTTTTATGTGTGGATTAATTGTCGAGGACCTTGTGCAGTAGAGGACCTTGTGCATTTCAGGTAAAATAACAACCATTGTTTATATCCCAGGATAAATTAGCTAGCAACAGTAAGCTAGCTAGCTAAATTGCCATACATGTTTAATGCTTTTCGACCTGTCCACAAATTAAGATTGGTTCAGAGTTTTTGTTATTTCAACCTGCGTGTTGTGATTGTGTCTGGTGTGAGGGTACAAAATCAACAGGCGCAGGTAGGTGCACGCACGCATCCGGTTTGGTCAGCATGTAAGTCCCAAATGGCACCCCATTTTCAACATAGTGCACTATTTTTGACTAGAACCCCGTAGTGCACTAGGTAGGGAATAAGGAGCCATTTGTGACGCAACCACTGTTAAATAACTTACCCTTTTCAGAGAGGTGTGTACTACGCTGTCTGTCTGTAAGGTGTTAAAAATCACACTGTTTATATCTGCACTGAAAAAAACGCTTGTCTGGAACACATTACTGTACTCACACACACTACACTAATTAACCACAAGGTAATCTGTTATAAAAGGACCGGGGTATTTGTGCACTCTCTCTCTGTTGACCTGAGCAACACAGCTTGGCTTGCAGAATGTGAGTGGGAGCGAGGTGGGAGAGTCAGAGAGATTGAGGTCTTCATAAGGCATCAATGATTTATGTTTAGAAAGAAGAAGTAAAGCACATTTTTCAATGGAAAAATAAGTGTGTGAGTGTCTGTGTGTGTGTCTGCTTGTGCATGTCTGTGTCTGTCGGTCTTACCTCTGGGGGCCCGTTGAAGGAGTAGGCATAGAGAATGGGTTGTATCATGATGAGAGACTGGGTCAGGTCCTGACGCATGAACTGGTGTCTGTAGTACGAGCTCTCATCTGGACTGTTGTTGAACACTTGCAGAAATGGAGACCTTCTCAGATGGAACATAAACTGAGGGACGCAGGAGAAGCAGGTTTTAAAATGCATTCCATCATGCTGCCAAAGCTATAATGTGCATTTTAAAATCATTTTTATACAAAGACTGAAACATTACTTTAAAAAATATATTTTTACCGTTAAGCTATTTATAACACATCTGTGTACTAGCTATAACTGTGTTGTTCTACTAAAGAGCCAATCAGTCATTCAGCACATGATCACTTACCTGGGGATAGAGAGAAAAAGTTTCTGAGAAGCGGAAGGAGTTGGGATCATCCTTATGATAATCTCCAAACTTCTGACACTGGAAAGGAGAGAGAAAAAGGCAATGAAACAGGAGACCTACCAGAAAGTCCTTCCAGAGTCTACACTTAAAAATAAAATGCGACTTCACACTTCATCACACTACTTGAGCATGCCTGATAGCCTGGAAATAGCTACTTTCACTGGTTAGCAGTAGGAAATAATGATATTGTTACATTTCAACATCTACATTTTAAAAAAAAAACCTGGTCCATTTATGAAGGCTCTGTGGAGGGGAAAATAAAGCAGCCCTCTGCCTTGACCCCTGCCAATCTTCCATGTCATGTGTTGCTCTGTCTTACCTATAAGGCTCTGGCCAAAAGTGGTGCACTATAAAGGGAATGGGGTGTCATTTGGGATGCAGCCACTAGGAATAGTAGTGAGAATACTGTCTTACCAGTCGGATGAGCTGTCTATCCAGCCAGCGTAGCACGTCGGGACCCTCCTCCGTCTCAGCGCGATACACAGCCAGTCTGGCCATCAGGATGGCTGAGGCCTCCTGGTCAAATGATGCTGCAATGCTCTGGATCTGGGTCCCTGCATCTGCCCAGCTGAGAGAGGCAGAGACAGAGAGAGGAGAGAGAAACAACCTACATAAGCATTGCATATCATTTGACGTAAACACTTTTGTTTATTTCAGTTGTAAGGTTCTCCTTTATAAGTGATACTACCAACACGAATCTCTACTATAGTTAGTATGGTTACATGAGGTAAATAAGGGATATGAAGGCCTCCCGGGTGGCGCAGTGGTCTATGGCACTGCATCGCAGTGCTAGCTGGGCCACCAGTGACTCTGGGTTTGAGCCCAGGCTCTGTCGCAGGTGGCCGTGACCGGGAGGTCCATGGGGCGACGCACAATTGGCATAGCGTCGTCCGGGTTAGGCCGGTAGGGATATCCTTGTCTCATCGCGCACTAGCAACTCCTGTGGCGGGCCGGGCGCAGTGCGTGCTGACCAGATCGCTAGGTGTATGGTGTTTCCTCCGACACAATGGCTTCCGGGTTGGATGCGCGCTGTGTTAAGAAGCAGTGCGGCTTGGTTGGGTTGTGTATCGGAGGACACATGGCTCTCGACCTTCGTCTCTCCAAAGCCCGTACGGGAGTTGTAGCGATGAGACAAAACAGTAACTACTAACAATTGGATACCATGAAATTGGGGAGAAAAAGGAGGTAAAACAAATATATAATAAAAATAAATAAATAAAATAATAAGGGATATGATGTCAGATGTTTTGTTCAGGTTGCTTTGACATTGAAAAGCCTTTAAGCATAATAAGCCCTTAAATGAGTAAGTCCACCCCAAGTAAATTGAACTGATGTTTTAAAAACAGTCTGGGACTCTGCTTATCTATACAAATTTCCACTTGCCACTGCCCTGTCACATGTTGAGCATTGTATAAACACAGATCTCATAAGGTAAAATACAATAAAATACAATAACTAACATGAACGTCAACATTGATCAAACGCCATACTGAGAGTTACATCACAGCTCAGTTAGTATCTACATAAATACACATTTAACAGTAACAACCAAGATAATCTCCTCCTCCGATCACAAGACAACAAACACACTTTGCCCTCTTTCCCTACCGCGTTGCTATGGAAACAAGATGCATTTGCAGATGCAGTTCCATAGTGGAATAAAAAGTGGTAGATAAACCTTAAAGTCTGTAGTTACTTTGAAAAGAAGATGTGAATGAAGAATCAAATCCAGATTCATATGTTTGTGTGTTTTTATAAGTTTTATGTTTTGAAGTCAGTTAAATACGCAATATGTGTGTGTGTGTGTGTGTGCGCATGTGTGTGTGTGTATTTACTTTCTGGCCGTGGTGGTGACTCGGATGCGTTTCTGTCCACTGGAGTGTTGGTACTGGGTGACGTACTGGACCGCGCCTCGGCCCCCCTGGGGTATAGGTGCATTATGCTGTGTAGAGGAGACAAGAACGGTTGGTAGGATCATTAGAAAACAATTGAGAACAGTTATCTGATTATAAATGTACACAAGCACATGTTATAAAACAACGCCAAGATATGATAAATGTAAATGACCCATCTAACTAGTCTAATATAAAAGTGGGTGGTGCCTGTGAGTTTTATTAAAATGGTTTTCCCTGTACAAACACACATAACTGCTACTGCCTTCTGGACAACTTTCAGAACAACTGAAATAATTGGGTGATATGAGGGGGCTTAATAATTCATAATAATTCATTAATAATTCATGATTGGGAGCTTAGATCGAATTAGAGGCAAGCTCCTTACCAATAACCCCCAAAACACTCCAGAGCCAAATGGCTCATTAACTGTGCTGCAGCCATTAGAGTGGAGGAGAGGATATTGGATCTCAAGCTTCTGTTTACACAGAGAGCATCTATCTCCCTCCTCAAAAATCTAGTGCTTGAAAGTAAGTTGTTCTGGTCTGTTTTTCTTTCCCTTCCACACTCTAATAGATAGTGTATAGTAAGGAACAAGCTAAGCCCTTGTACTGAACTCCACAGGCCAGAGAATAGGAGGATTGCTTGATAACTTGGAGAGGACCATACCCTCCCAGAGAACAGCAGGAGACTGACACATCACAACAGCAACCGGTTCCCTGGAGCCCCAGAGGATCGACACACACAGGATAACGTGACTTTACACGTCAGACTCTGTCCACCAGTCAGTTAGCCAGGCAAGTCAGTCAAGTCAGCCAGTCAGTGCTCATGGACTGAACCAGGCGAGAGGAGAGTTAGCAGCCAGCCAACCCAGGGAGGCCGTGAGGATGCCGGTGGCCCAGGTCTATGCAGCTCTTATGGTGGTCTCCAGTCTGTTCTCTGTGTGTGGTAATGTGGTTTTATTACTGGTGGTTCTTCTTAACAAGGAGCTCCGCACCGAAACCTGGGCCCTGACCCTGAGCTTCTGCCTGAGTGACCTCGCCCTGGGTCTCTCCATCATTCCCTTCGGAGTCCACAACAGCCTGTTCAGAACGCAGGGCTACCCCAGCGACGGGCCCCTCTGCCAGGGCAGCGCCTTCCTCTACCTGCTTCTTCAGCTGGCCTCCATCCACTCCCTGACCTGGGCCACCATTGACAAGTTTACAGAGATCTGTTTCGCCCTGAGCTACAGCACCATCTGCACGTCCAGGAGGACCAGGGTGGTGCTGGTCCTGGTGTGGCTCTACGGCCTGATCAACGCAGCCTTGCCACTGCTGGGCTTCGGCCGCTATAGCTACAGCAGCACCAGGTTCCTGTGTGCCCCCAGCTTCCAGCCAGACTACAGGGGCTTCAGTCTGCTCTTCATCGTGGTCGGGATCATAGCACCCATACTCATCATGTGCTCCATGTATGCGTACATTGTGTATATTGTGAGGAAACAGGTGCGGCGAGGGACATTTGTTTGCAATGACCAGCACTGTTTTTATGTCCCTGCTAATAACTACTTCAGGAGCTCCTTAGTGATGGTGGCAACTGTGGGTGAGTCTCATTGGTACTTAACCTTGTGAATAGTACAGTGAAGCTATTGATTTGTTGATGCCATTTATTTCCAACAAAGCCAGGCATAAGCCTTTGATTATAACTCTTTGATGTACATTGAGCACAGACACATAATAAAAGCCTTTTATGTAAGGAACAAAATGTCAAGGTCCATCAGTGGCTGTTATTCACATTTTTCTGTTGGCTACATTTATAGACGGTGAAATTCAGTCTTCTTGAATTTGTTCATATTAATGTGCTACAATAACATTACACACATAACAATAAGGCTCATTGTTATATATTTGCGAGATTCCATAAATATACCAAATAGAATTCTTATAACGTTCCCGGAATTAGTCAAATAACTGCCGGTCTGCATTTCTCCATAAATATACTTTTCTAACGTAATTACTCTGATAATCTCCTGTCTTAATTCTCTCCCTTGTAAGTGTGCCTGCTAGTGTGCTGGCTGCCTTACATCACCACCTGTTTCTATGAGACGTTCAGTGGCCATGACCCGCCAGCAGCAGCCTCAGCCGTGGCTACCTGGCTCATCCTCCTCACCTCCGCTCTCAACCCATGGATCAACTCCATGACGCAGACGTAAGCAATAGCCAACAACTGCTCGCTGGGCGCCGAAAACATGGACGTCGATTGAGGCAGCCCCTTGCACCTCTCTGATTCAGAGGGGTTGGGTTAAATGCGGAAGAAACATTTCAATTGAATGCATTCAGTTGTCCAACTGACTAGGTATCCCCTTTCAACTTCCCCTTAATAGCCCCAAACAAACTGTCACTCAGACAATATAAAGTCATTTCAATGCTGCGTCTCAGGAAAAATAAGGCTCAATCTTATGAAGATGTTATACCTCAATATAAAGCCACTCAATATCCTTGTGGTCCATCAATGGCCACATGAAACCAAAATCAGAGGGAATTGAGAAGTGATCTTGATTCAGACGTAAGGGATAAGCAATAGGGCTGGGACCTCACAATACTATCAAGATATTTAGGTGCCAATACAATATGTATTGCGATTCGATACTGCGACTTTATTGTGATTTGATGTTCCAAACATGTTGTAGGGCGTTCACTCACGCTCTAGAATGTAGTGAAATACAGGTCAATTCAAGAGGGTGCTACTAAATGAGGCTTTCTTTAGCCGATGTCATTATGAATCACATAAAATAAATCATCAGATTGTTCTCTACAACACTTAATATGCTTGTACTTAACCGTGTTGATGAAATAAGAACATTTGCTGTGACCACTGCTAGTTTAGATCGCAAAGCTCTTTGTTGTATCTCTTCCATATTTTAGTATTGGGAGGTGGTAACATTTGGTCCAAAGCACAGAAACACCTCCAATCAAAATCAACTTGATACCCTCCTCATTTTCATCTCCAAATCCATGGGTTTCTATTCCTCTAACCTCAGTCAATCACGTTGAGAGGGGCAGTTTCTATGGAGATTTAGATAGAAAGACTCTTTTTTTGGATAGTTTTGTGTGTGTGTGTGTGTGTACATATATATATATATATATATATATATACACACACACACACATATATATATACATACATACATACATACATACGCACACACACACACAAAACTATCCAAAAAAAGAGTCTTTCTATTTAAATCTCCATAGAAACTGCTAGCTCCAGAACATTTCTAAATGACGACTGTTATGCGGGGGAAAAGCTGAGCGCTTGAGATTATGAAATGAGCTTCTCAGTGTTGGAGCAGAGCTGTAGAGCCGATGAGGCAGAGCGGCTGGCTACACTGCATTGTTGGTTATTTTCTCTACCCCTCTCTCTCTAAATTCAATCTCACTCACTCACTCCCCCTCCCATCTCTTTCTCCCTCCCTCTCCCTCTCAGGCGCTACAGAGCGGCTCTGCAGAAAAGCCTGAATAAAATACGATGGCTGTTCCAGCGCCCTCTGAAGAACTCCTGCCCACAGAGCACCGCCATCCAACTTGAGATAGTGAGCCAAGATCGCCACCATCACAACATCTCCAACCCATCACTCTTGTCAGAAGCCAACTCCAAAACAGGGTCACCAGAGGCCAAATTCATGTCAGAGGTGACTATGGAGGATGGTAAAGACACTATGGACACTACACTAGGACAAGACTCTGTCACTGTGGAGCCATCTGAAAAACTAGCCTGACTACAGACTAAAATACAGACCAACTACAGACTTAATTTTATGAATCCCAGGACTCCCTGAAAAAAAAAGTGGCAATTGTTACTGAGTGAACAAAATGAATGAATGAAATGAAATACAATACAGGTTGGGACTAAACACCAGAGAAGGACCATATGAAGGATCATTGTGGCGACAGGATGCAACAGACTGACAGTCTCTAGTATGACCAATGGGATTGTGACACTTGTGTCTTAAGTGGATCTATACACGAAGACCGCCATATCTGTTCTGTTTCTAACTAAAAAGGTTAGCTTACAATGCACATTGCACAGTCAATCAGGGACATTGGACCATTGTCTGTTTGAACTACAATGTTGAACTACAATGTTTGAACTAGATTGCAAACTGTGCTAAACTGTACGTATACAAACATTACTGTCTGTCCAAATGCGTTCTTCCTCAATAAATATACCTATGGCAACACTGCCTATCTAAAATCATTGAAATGTAATCTTTCAGTTTATCATAACTGGATGTATTGGATTAAAATTAATGTGATCATCTCAATTACATTTATAGATCCATCTTATACTACTGTATGTTTCATAAAGAGGCCATAGTGGTTTAATATATGAGCATACTGTCTGGTGGCATAGTGATGCTGTTGCACCTCTATCCGGTACCTCTGACCAGCCCAGTACAGCAGTGGAAGAGATCATTATGGAACAGCTAGTACCCTCTATGGTGGTGCAATCAAATTCACTGAGTCTTTGGCACAAGTGGAACATTGTTCTGTGGATCACCTAATCTCAGATTACTGTGATATAAAAACGACTACTCAGAAACCTTGCCAATAAAAAGCTTTTAACACAAAATATGGCAGTTATTGCCAAAAGTAGCTTAGTGATCACAATCCAGAGTGTGTAATATGAAGGCATACCTGATTGACCACCTCAAAGTACACTGCCAGAGTGGTGTTATGGTCAAGACCACATATCTTCCATTGAGATGTGCCCCCTGTTCCAATTTCCTTTAAGGAAACAAACAGAAGGGATCAGTATCAGAACGACATCGTTCTAGAAGGGATCAGAAACAGAGCAACGTTGATACATCTCCTTTGGCAGAGATTCAGGACACACAATATTCTGGATTAACAACTACACTTACAAAAGTGTTGACCGGTCAAAAGTACAAGTCTGTTCTGCATATCAGCTGATCGATGATGTAGAGTATTCGGTCACTGTTCTATGTATTTGACATGGACTCACATTTTCAGACACACACGGCCCTTTGGCATTTAATGACACACATGGCCCGATGGCTCCTGAAATCTTGATCTCTCGAGACGTCTGAAATGAAGAAGGACAGATGATATTAGAAGATATTAGCAGTTTGCGCACAATTCTATTTGGTAAACTACAAAGTCAAGAAATCTATATTTCCCATAGAGTTTTATGGATAGAATCAACTATCCAAGAGAGCATGTCGCTCTGTTCCAATATCCACACTACGTAGAAGCAATGTATTGGGTATGCGTAGATATTGGAACAGTGGCTGTGTTCTAAAATGACACCCTATTCCTTAAAAGTGCACTACTAGTACACTATATTAGGTAAAACGGTACCATTTCAGACACCGCCAGTCTGTGCAATGGCTCTACCTTTATCTCCAGAGTGCCAGCGAAGGCCATCTTGAAGGCTCCAGCCACATCTTTGGTAAAGACCCTCTGGAAGGTTTGTTTGAATAGTGAGGTGTTGAAAGAGTCTGCCATCACCATGTAGCCTCTGCAAAACAGATATACTCATAGGAGTTCAACTATACATAGGGTGAATCTCAGAAGTCTCTCTTCGTCGCCTCCTCTCCTCTCTCCTCCTCTTCCTCAAAACATCAGACGAGAGCATTGGAGAAGAAGAACAGAGGACAAACTCTCCTCTTACTATGGGAGGAGCCAGTGTTATTGACATATTTGTGTGTGTTCAGCGTATCAAATGGCACTATATTCCCTATATAGCGCACTACTTTTGACAGGGCCCTGTAAGCCCTGGTCAAAAGTAGTGTACTATATAGGGAGCCATTTTGGACTCAGCCTGTGTGTTCACCAGACAGAGTGTCCTCACCCGGTGTGATTGGAACAACACTTCATCTCCAGCAGTCCGGTCTGGTCCAGAGCACAGGCATAGATGTCTATGATGTGGCCGTTGATGGAGGCACGGCTCGCCAATGCCTCGTAATGCTGAAAATGAAGAAAAGGGGTAAAACCCTAACTTCATACAGGATAAAAAGAGGATCCAATATCAGGTTGTTTTCTGGATCAAAAAGGGGTGGTGGGCGTGGCAGAGGGCGTGGCACTACGCTCACTGGGCGTGGTTGAATTTCAGAGAACATTTTAGAGGACTCCCATCTTGGTGGTGTAGAGATGTTTTTGCATTATTAAGTCAATTTCCAGTAATTCTACACATTTCTTCATTGAGCTGAGAGAAATGTTTAAAACTGTAAAGGACATTTCCTGCAATTCTACACATTTGCCATGGATCTGAAAGAAAATGTTTTAAAGCTAATTTACATCAAATCTACATATTCTGCCATGGAGCTGAGATAGCAATCAGTTTTAAAGCTAATTTCCTGCAATTCTAATGCTATGTTATTTTGCTCAAACATAATCAAATCTATACTGTGTGGCGTACAGCAGGTCAGCCAACAGGCTGGTAACAGATGGAGTATACATCACGAGGCGATGACTCCATCTGCTGGACATGCCAGGTCTCGATGGGCTCTCCAGCCAGGACTAATTGGGGCTGATTGGGAGCTGGTGAGTAATCAAGGGCAGATTGCTCACCAGCTGTGCAAGGCCCATAAAGCTGCCAGAAGGGCAGCATATAGGAGGAATGGGGGAAGAAAGGACTCCTGTGGTATGGTTGACGGTTGCAGAGGTAAGAAGAGAAAGTTCAGTTTTGTGCCCGACAGGATACCGCCAGACCCGGAATACCAGGAGATGGCATCCCATTTTCTTTTTGATCTATTATTTAAATAAACACCCTTGATCCTTCTCTGTCCGTGTCTGATATTGATAAACGTCTTGACCAAACCCCCTGATCTGCCACAACTGATAAATTCATTGTTTGGGGAATTTTCTATTCTACCTAACTGTCTAACTTGTATGGTGATTGTTAGTTCTCAAATATTCTAAAAATACATAAAAACATTTAGGTGGCCCGCCCAAGGATTTCCATAGCAGAAATATCCCATAATATACAGAAAAAGGTAATACCTGTTTAACTTATGTTAAAACACATCTAGCCATTTAACTGATTGCCTCACTTTAATGTGGTGTAACACACAACTTCATCATTCACAGACAGTGGCAACGGACCTGAAAAAAAGTTCAGATCATGGTAAACTCATCTAAATAACAGGAAAAGTGAACCGTCAAAGGTTGAGCCAAAACTTACTTTGGTCCCCTTTTTCATGAACTTGGCGTTGTCCTTCTCAATGTCGTGCCAGGAGCGAATAGGGGTCTTTAGCTCATCTCCTACCACCATGCCTGGACCCTGAGTGGCTGGTCCACCGATGAAGGTCATGATGCGTGCCCCAGTGTTCGGGAAGGTGCACTGGATGGTGGAAAAAAGGGACATTTTATTACAAAACATTTCTATGAAGCGGACTAAACAATGCAACCAAACACAGACTAAAGCTAGTAATCCTGGTCAATTCCCACGGCATAATAGGTCTATACAGCTTACAAATCCTACTTCATACAGAGGAACACAGGGAAATATGAATTTGAAGTAGTGTGCGGGGGCTGATCAGACTAAAATGGTAATATTGAAAATGGTGTCATTGAAATATGTACCATTACATTCCAATGACAAATATGAACAGACCTGGGTTTTAATATTATTTAAAATCTTTCAAACACTTTGAAAACAATTGCTTCAGTCTGCCTGAGATGCCAGATAACTATTTTATTGGTGCCGTTAGGTCAGGAAAAATCTATCAAACCAAAGTATTTTAGATATTTAAAATACTATTTGAACCCAGGACTGCATTGAGGCAGTTTATATTTCTGTCTAGGTCTAACCTCCAGCAAGCCAACAGCGATGGACATGGCCGACCCTAACGAGCGGAGGGGCCGTTTTCCCTGAGTGACAGGCCAGGGATCCCTCTGGAGCTCTCCAAGCAGGTCTGTCAGGTTCATGTCAATCTTCTGGACAGGCTGGAGGAATCTAGGAAAAAGAAAATAAGTCCTAAGATTAAAATAATTTAGCATGACACAAAATTAGACTAATGTACAGTACCAGTCAAATGTTTGGACACACCAACTCATTCCAGAGTCTCTTTATTTCTACAATGTAGAAAACAATGAAATAACACATATGGAATCACATAGTAACCAAAAAAAGTGTTAAACAAATCAAAATATATTCTTCAAAGTAGCCACCCTTTGCCTTGATGATGCATATTTAATAGGTTTGATGTCTTCACTATTATTTTACAATGTAGAAAATAGTAAAAGTAAAGAAAAACCCCTGAGTGTCCAAACTTTTGCCAGGTACTGCATGTACTGCCATGGCATTGGTGTGTGGCTGTATGTATATTTTTTCTTATACATTCAATAAATCAATAAAATCAGTCAATTCAACCAATCTACAGACCACAATAAAAAAGGTACTATACTGAACAAAAATATAAACGCAAAATGTAACAATTTCAACGATTTTACTGAGTTTATATAAGGAAATAAGTCAGTTAAAATTAATAAATTAGGCCTTCATCTATTGATTTCACATGACTGGGCAGGGGTGCAGCTATGGGTGGGCATGGGATGTCATGGGCCCTTGGGGAGCCAGGCCCACCCACTGGGGAGCCAGGTCCAGCCAATCAGAATGAGTTTTTCCCCACAAAAGGGCTTTATTACAGACAGAAATACTCCTCAGTTTCATCAGCTATCCAGGTAGCTGGTCTCAAATGATCCCACAGGTGAAGAAGCCGGATGTGGAGTCCCTGGGCCGGCGTGGTTACATATGGTCTGAGGTTGAGGCCGATTGGACGTACTGCCAAATTCTCTAAAACTGCGTTGGAGGCGGCTTATGGTAGAAATATTAACATTAAATTATCTGGCAGCAGCTCTGGTGGACATTCCTGCAGTCAGCATGCCAATTGCATGCTCCGTCAAAACATGAGACATTTGTGGCATTGTGTTGGTTGACATAACTGCACATTTTAGAGTGGCCTTTTACACAAGGTGCACCTGTGTAATGATTATGCTGTTTAATCAGCTTCTTGATATGCCACTCCCGTCAGGTGGATGGATTATCTTTGCAAAGGAGAAATGCTCACTAACAGGGATGTAAAAAAATGTGAGAGAAAAACTTTTTTGTGGTCTGAAAAATGCATGGGATCTTTTATTTCAGCTCATGAAACATGGGACCAACACTTTAGATGGTGCGTTTATATTTTTGTTCAGTATACAATGTCAAAACAAGGCTGTAGACTGTAGCGTGGTTTACCTGTTGGAGAGGGGGGGCTGTGGAGCTTGTGGTCCCCGTCCTGCCTGTGCAGCAGTGGGTTTGGTCAAGCCCAGCATCTCCTGCAGCTGCTTGGCGTTAAGGTCTTTAGTTCCCCTGAAGACGTAGCTCTTTGAGATGCCATCGCAGCCCAGTTCGTGGACCTGGATCATGCGTCCGAAGGTGATGAGGCCAACCAGGGCTGTAGGAGGCAGCAGCGACAGGGACATCTGTAAGGACTCCTTCAGAGCCTGCAGGTCTTCATCCTCCATGCAGGTGTCCACCACGTACAGGAAGACCAGAGGCATCTGGGGACCTCTCTGTGGGGTAAAGAGAGAGAACCTGGTCAACTATCCTATTGCATAAAACAGTGAAAGGGTGCTAGAATCCAACAGATGACTGACAGTTTCATTTTCTGTGGGGGCCAGGGGGACAGCAAACTCATTTTAAGGTGGACTAATAAAAACAATGACAAAATGGTTTTCAAGTAACATTATCAAGATGTATAAGAGGTCCATCACAGGCCTTGTTTTAATGTACTAGATGAAAATGAAATAACATAGGTGTAGGAAAGATGAGATCTTATCTGAATGCTGTTAAAAACTATTATAAAACGGATCAAATTGAGATAAATCTAAATATTTTGATTTGGGGAAAAAAAAATACTGTATTACAATTCGAGAATCCAGCATCGATCAAATAAAAACATTACCTGGACAACATATTCAATGGTGGAGAACTGTGGCAGCAGCTCAGCTGGCTGGTTCACTTCTGATATCCCAGCATAGGTAGGTGGAAACTGATTTCTCTGATAGCAGAAGTTGCAAGCCCACAGTTTGGCTCCGTAATCCACTTGGCTAGGTTGAGAGACAAAATGATTGTGGTAAAAATCTGAGAGAGAATGACCACACAGTTTAGTTGTAAACAATACAACTCTATGCACAAGGATTACGAAGATAATGTACAATTCACATACACATTTACTGGAAGAATGTGCAGATGCAAAGTTTGGTAACAGAACTACGGTAAAATGTCTCAGTTTTTTTATGCAACCACATTTTCCAAAAGCTCTTAAAAATCTGCTCTGAATTACAATTCAAAGATGTGGCATGACACATTGAGTTTGAAAAAAAATATATACAGTATTTTGGTTATTCAAATACAGTAGGGGACAGAATCCGGTAACAGAATAACGGTAACAGAATAACATCACGGTTCCCTGATCTGTACTATACAGAAATTCATCATTATGGATATGTATATCATTCTCTTTTAGAAAACATCTACCAGAAAGTCTCAAGACCCCTTTTCCATCTGTTTGACCAGAAACCAAAGCCTTTACTTACTCCAAATGTTTTATATGCCTTAATTTCTCAAACATATAGACACTTAGCTTCCATTTGACACTCAATTTGACATGCTCCTATGAACTTCACATGTTGGTGGTCATTTGTTCTTTTACATGGAAATGCTCCCAGAACACAACTATTTAAACAGTACATGTGAACCTTCTGAAGACTGAGGATGTGTAAATCACCTGTTTACAGTTAGGCTACACATGGAGGAATAGTCATGAATGAGGGAGGGAGATAATAGGGCAGGGGTCTCCAACCTTTGAGCCACTTTTTTTTGCCACTTTTACAAAATGAAACATTGTGAGCTACTGATGTTTTTTCTTTAAAAAAAAAGGCACATTCTTCTCCTCTTCGCTGCAACGCAACTCAGCTCCAGGTCCTTAGGATAAAAGAGAAAGACATGCACTGTTTTCCGTCAAGATACCTGGTCAAATAATGGTTAATAAAAACATATCTAAAGGGGCCCTATAAAATCTGTGTTTTTTTCTCCCCAAATTGTTTAATATTTTCCAAAATTATGTTTCTAGTTTTATTTTTCCTGCTTTTAATTAATTTCACACTAAAAATTACAATGGTTCATAGAGAAACAACGAAATTGGATGTTCCGAGTCGATGTCAATGTTTAAATCACATCAGAAGTCAATTTTTGGGGGGGAGGTACAGAAAAAAAAGTAACAAATGTAGATTTGTGTAATTCCCCTTTAATTGCGCATCGGGACCTTCAATTGCACATCTAGTGTGCAATGTGATCTAATGTGCCAGTCTAGCGATGATTCTGTACTGCTGCTGCTCATTTCATGGCAAAGTTTTCAAATAGATACAAATAATATACTTTTGCCAGGTAAGCCTACTGCGCAGTTAACATTTAATTGAGAAGGTTTTGGGGAAAGTATTTCTGTCAACTCACAAGACGGTAGAGGTTGACCGATTATGATTTTTCAACGCCGATACCGATAATTGGAGGACCAAAAAAAGCTGATACCGATTAAAATCGGCAGATTTTTATTCATTTATAATAATAACATTACTGAATTAACACTTATTTTAACTTAATATAATACATCAATCAAATCAATTTAGCCTCAAATAAATAATGAAACATGTTCAATTTGGTTTAAAGAATGCAAAAACAAAGTGTTGGAGAAGAAAGTAAAAGTGCAATATGTGCCAAATAAAAAAGCTAACGTTTAAGTTCCTTGCTCAGAACATGAGAACATATGAAAGCTGGTGGTTCCTTTTAACAAGAGTCTTCAATATTCCCAGGTAAGAAGTTTTAGGTTGTAGTTATTATAGGAATTATAGGACTATTTCCCTCTATACCATTTCCATTTCATTAACCTTTGACTATTGGATGTTCTTATAGGCACTTTAGTATTGCCAGTGTAACAGTATAGCTTCCGTCCCTCTCCTCGCCCCTACCTGGGCTCGAACCACTACCACATCGACAACAGCCACCCTCGAAGCATCGTTACCCATCGCTCCACAAAAGCCCCTCTGCAAGGGGAACAACTACTCCAAGTCTCAGAGCGAGTGACTTTTGAAACGCTATTAGAACGCACCCCGCTAACTAGCTAGCCATTTCACATCGGTTACACCAGCCTAATCTCGGGAGTTGATAGGCTTGAAGTCATAAACAGCGCAATGCTGGCAAACGCACAAAAGTGCTGTTTGAATGAATGCTTACGAGCCTGCTGCTGCATACCACTGCTCAGTCAGACTGCTCTATCAAATATCAAATCATAGACTTAATTTTAACATAATAACACACAGAAATACGAGCCTTAGGTCATTAATATGGTTGAATCCGGAAACTATAATTTCGAAAATAAAACGTTTATTCTTTCAGTGAAATACAGAACCGTTCCGTATTTTATCTAACGGGTGGCATCCATAAGTCTAAATATTGCTGTTACATTGCACAACCTTCAATGTTATGTCATAATTACGTGAAATTCTGGCAAATTAGTTCGTAATGAGCCAGGCAGCTCAAGCTGTTGCATATACCCTGACTCTGCGTGTAATGAACGCAAGAAAAGTGACACAATTTCCCTAGTTTAATATTGCCTGCTAACATGAATTTATTTTAAGTAAATATGCAGGTTTAAAAATATATACTTCTGTGTATTGATTTTAAGAAAGGCATTGATGTTTATGGTTAGGTACATTCGTGCAACGATTATGCTTTTTTCGCAAATGCGCTTTCGATAAATCATCCCCCGTTTGGCGAAGTTGGCTGTCTTTGTTAGGAAGAAATAGTCTTCCCAGTTCGCAATGAGCCAGGCAGCCCAAACTGCTGCATATACCCTGACTCTGTTGCACAGAACACAAGAGAAGTGACACAATTTCCCTAGTTAAAATAAATTCATGTTAGCAGGCAATATTAACTAAATATGCAGGTTTAAAAATATATACTTGTGTATTGATTTTAAGAAAGGTGTTGATGTTTATGCTTAGGTACACATTGGTGCAACGACAGTGCTTTTTTCGCAGTGATAAATTATGATAAATTAACAGGCACCGCATCGATTATATGCAACGCAGGACAAGCTAGATAAACTAGTAATATCATCAACCATGTGTAGTTTACTAGTGATTGTGTTAAGATTGATTGTTTTTTATAAGATATGTTTAATGCTAGCTAGCACCTTGGCTCCTTGCTGCACTCGCATAACAGGTAGTCAGCCTGCCACGCAGTCTCCTCATGGAGTGCAATGTAATCGGCTTTGATCGGTGTCCAAAAATGACGATTACCGATTGTTGTGTAAACCTGAAATCGGCCCTAATTAAATCGGACCCAATTAATCGGCCATTCCGATTAATCGGTCGATCTCAACAAGACAGTTATCACATCAACTGCTAGTGATGGGTTATCACATCAACTGCTAGTGATGGGCATTCTAAGTATTTTCTGTGAGCTGGATATTTTGGCTCCATTTACCTAAAAGAGCCGTTCATTTGGCTCCCAAATGGCTCTTCGTTCAGTAAATCGTAGAAATTGAACTAAAACCATGAAAAAAATAGTACATCTTTAAATTAAAGACTGAAACATTGCCTATCATTATCTCTGATCGTGAAATGTGAGTTGAAATAAATGTTTACCTGACCAAATTACTTACTGACTTGCAAAAAAATGTAAGACTAAACTTTACGCACTAAAGAAATTAGTGTGGACCAGATGACTAATGGCTTCTTCCTTGCTGAGCGGCCTTTCAGGTTATGTCGATATAGGATTAGTTTTACTGTGGATATAGATACTTTTGTACCTGTTTCCTCCAGCATCTTCACACTGTCCTTTGCTGTTGTTCTGGGATTGATTTGCACTTTTCGCACCAAAGTACATTCATCTCTAGGATTCCTGAGCGGTATGACGGCTGCTTGGTCCCATGGTGTTTATACTTGCGTACTATTGTTTGTACAGATGAACGTGGTACCTTCAGGCGTTTGGAAATTGCTCCCAAGGATGAAGCAGACTTGTGGAGGTCTACAATTGTTTTTCTGAGGTCTTGGCTGATTTCTTTTAATTTTCCCATGATGTCAAGCAAAGAGGCACGGAGTTTGAAAGTAGGCCTTGAAATACATCCACGGGTCCACCTCCAATTGATTCAAATGATGTCAATTAGCCATTACATAATTTTCCAAGCTGTTTAAAGGCACAGTCAACTTAGTGTATGTAAACCTCTGACCCACTGGAATTGTGATACAGTGAATTATAAGTTAAATAATCTGTCTGTAAACAACTGTTGGAAAAATGTCATGCACAAAGTAGATGTCCTAACCGACTTGCCAAAACTATAGTTTGTTAACAAGAAATTTGTGGAGTGCTTTAAAAACTAGTTTTAATGACTTCAACCAAAAGTGTATGTAATCTTCCGACTTCAACTGTATATTACTGTAAATATTGATGACTTTCCCTGTGTATGATGATATATTTTGATACTGTGAAACTGTTATACATTTCTTTTTACCTCCTGTTTCAGGAAGTGTTGTCACGGAGTATTGCCCCTATTCATAGGACCTTCCACCCCCATCTGGGATATGGATGCCTGATGAAGACCTAAGGGTCGAAACGTTGATGTAAATAAATATCACCTGCATGAGCAGCAGTGTGCGCCGTTTTCCTTTCTGTTTTCCATGAGTTTTCCTACAACTCCAGCACCTGCGGAAAGTACCTGGATGTGTGTATGTTCAGCTTTTGTATCAGACCGTATACCACGAGTACAAAACATGTATTTGTACTGTTCTAATTACATTGGTAACCAGTTTATAATAGCAATAAGGCACCTTGGGGGTTTGTGGTATACGGCCAATATACCACAGCTAAGGGCTGTGTCCAGGCACTCCGTGATGCGTCGTGCATAAGAACAGCCCTTTGCCGTGGTATATTGGCCATATACCACACCCCCTCGGGACTTATTGTTTTAATAATCGACATATGCAGCTCAAAAAGCAATTGAAACAGCATGCAAATCAGGGAACAAAATTACATTTGCGATTCGGTTACCGACTTCACCAAAAAGAGCCGTTCAAAAAGAGCCATTTGTTTGCGAACGACCCATCACAACTGACTACACAAGGAGTGCTAGACAAACGCCCGCACTACACAGACAGAAATGGGCAATATTTCTGGAAATTAATTGGCAGATATTGGCTTTCTAAGCCAGTAGTGTCTAACTGTAACCGATGTGAAATGGCTAGCTAGTTAGCGGTAGTGCGCGCTAATAGCGTGTCAGTCGGTGACGTCACTCGCTCTGAGACCTGAAGTAGTTGTTCCCCTTGCTCTGCAAGGGCTGCGGCTTTTGTGGCGTGATGGGTAACGATGCTTCGTGGGTGTCAGTTGTCTGTGTGCAGAAGGCCGGTTAGGGGCGAGGGGACGGACTAAAGTTAAACTGTTACATAACCAGGGGTGGGATAATGTCAATGTTGCGTTGGTTAGATAGCAGCTGGGAGTTTCCAGTGTCTGATACAAGGTAGATTTGTTTATGACAGTTAGAGGTGGAACACATGAAAATTGCATGTACTTTCAGAATTGTTTTGCGAGCTACACATAGGTGGTCGGCAAGCTACTGGTAGCTCGCAATTGACCCCTGGAATAGGGAATGCTCCTTTGTTCCAGTGAAAAATAAAAAAGATTTGGAGCACAATTATCAAAATGTACCAGGCATTTATTTATACACTCAGTGGCCAGTTTATTAGGTAAACCACCCTGATCACAAAAATGGTTCACTCCTACAGACAGTGAGTGAGTCACGTGGCCGAGCTATATAAAGCAGACAGGCATCCAGTTAGTGTTTGAGTGAACGTTAGAATGGGCAAAACGAGTGACCTAAGCGACTGGGCGTGGAATGATTGTCAATACCAGGCATGCCGGTTCCAGTATCTCAGAAACGGCCGGCCTCCTGGGCCTTTTACGCACGACAGTCTCTAGGGTTTACCGAGAATGGTGCAACAAACAAAAAACATCCATTCAGCGGAAGTCCTGTGGACGAAAACAGCTCGTTGATGAGAGAGGTCGAAGGAGAATGGCAAGAATTGTGCAAGCTAACAGGCAGGCCACAAACAGCGCAGTACAACAGGGGTGTGCAGAACGGCATCTCAGAACGCACAACTAGTCGGTCCTTGTCACGGATGGGCTATTGCAGGAGACGATCAGAACAGGTTCCACTCCAATCAGCTAAAACAAGAATAATTGGCTACAGTGGGCAGGAAATCACCAAAACTTGGCAATTGATGAGTGGAAAAACATTGCCTGGTCGGACGAATCCCGGTTCATATTGTGTCATGCTGATGGCAGCCAGGATTTAGCATAAGCATTATAAGTCCATGGCCACTCATGCCTTGTGTCAAAGGTACAGGCTGGTGGGATGGTGTGGGGAATGTTTTCCTGGCACACGTTAGATCCCTTGATACCAGTTGAGCAGCGTTTCCATGTCCAAAATAATTCAGGCTGTCCTGTAGGCAAAGGGGGGGTCCGACACAGTACGAGATGGGTGTGGCTAATAAATGGGCCACCGAGTGTAGTGTATATCTGCTTTATTTGAAACGTGAAAAATACAAAAGTGAAAAAGTATCGTTGTCTCACCAGAGCGGGTTAAGGACAGCGCGGCAGGTCGCCCTGCTACACAGCACAGGCTCATACTGGATGGGGGGCAAGTCTGGGCGCTCCTTCAGGGGGGTGAACAAAGAGGCCACGGGGACCACCATGCGGGTGGCCTCCAGACGACTGGAGGGCCAGACGTTCCAGCTGAAACGCACCCCATCACGCTCCTCATTCTGGGCGATAAACTCTGGGAAGGTCGCCATTCCACCCTACAGACTGAGAAGGAGAGAAAGGAGTGTCTGCGTGTTATAGAAATATAGGCTATACATTTATGGTCATGATTCCATTTGATATTTCAACAGAGCATTAATTATATAATAGTCCACTGCACTGCAAGGAGTCTCATAATATTATCTTTTTATAATTGCCTGGCTTTTTACCATTGCAGTGTCCTGAGATACCCTTTTGGACTTTGAGCATAATGTTACACTCCAGCATGTTTACTTCCAATTTGAATGTGTCATATATACTGGTAGTGGAAATGCAGTCAAATATGATGTAACCTATGCTATGGGAAATTCTGGCTTACTTCTAAATAGGGCAAAAAAATGGGTCTAAAAGTCATGACTAGAACCTGGCTAAGGTACAGAATATGATCCTGACTGTGACCCACTTCTTCACCCACTGTCTGATCAAATGTTCAAAATAATTTACTTTGAAAACACACTGAATCTGAATAGAAGTCCAATCAACAAGTGAAGCACCTAACCGACAGTGCAGTTTCAAAAAATACGGATAAGAATAAGAAATAAAAGTAACAGGTAATTAAAGAGCAGCGGTAAAAAAAAATATATATATATATACACAGGGGGGTGCCGGTACAGAGTCAATGTGCGGGGGTACCGGTTAGTTGGGGTAGTATGTACATGTAGGTAGAGTTCATTAAAGTGACTATTGCACAGATGACAACAGAGAGTGGCAGTGGTATGGAGAGTGGAGGGGGGGCAATACGAATACTCTGGGTAGCCATTTGACTAGATGTTCAGGAGACTTATGGCTTGGGACTAGAAACTGAATTGGAAGCTGCTTGGACCTAGACTTGGCGCTCTGGTACCGCTTGCCTTGTGGTAGCAGAGAGAACAGTCTATGACTAGAGTGGCTGGAGTCTGACAATTTTTAGGGCCTTCCTCGGACACCACCTGGTATGGGGGTCCTGGATGGCAGGAAGCTTGGCCCTAGTGATGTACTGGGACGTTCGCACTACCCATTGCAGTGCCTTGTGGTCAGAGCCCGAACAGTTGCCATACCAGGCAGTGATGCAACCAGTTAGGATGCTCTCGATGGTGCAGCTGTAGAACCTTTTGAGGATCTGAGGACCCATGCCAAATATTTTCAGTCTCCTGAGGGGGAATAGGTTTTGTCGTGCCCACTTCACGACTGTCATGGTGTGCTTAGACCATGTTAGTTTGCTGGTGATGTGGACACCAAGGAACTTGAAGCTCTCAACCTGCTCCACTGCAGCCCCGTCGATGAGAATGGGGGCGTGCCCGGTCCTCTTTTTCCTGTAGTCCACAATCATCTCCTTTCTCTTGATCACGTTGAGGGAGAGGTTGTTGTCCTGGCACCACACGGCCAGGTCTCTGACCTCCTACCTATATACTGTCTCATGTTGTCGTGATCAGGCACTGTTGTGTCATCTGCAAATTTAATGATGGTGTTGGAGTCGTGCCTGGCCGTGCAGTCCTGATTGAACAGGGAGTACAGGAGGGGGCTGAGCACGCACCCCTGATGGGCCCCTGTGTTGATGATCAGCGTGGCGGATGTGTTGTTACCTACCCTTACCACCTGGGGGTGGCCGTCAGGAAGTGCAGGATCCAGTTGCAGAGGGAGGTGTTTAGTCCCAGGGTCCTTAGCTTATTCATGAGCTATGAGGGCACTATGGTGTTGAACGCTGAGTTGTGGTCAATGAGTAGCATTCTCACATAGGTGTTCCTTTTGTCCAGGTGGGAAAGGGCAATGTGGAGAGCAATAGAGACTGCATCATCTGTGGATATGTTGGGGCGGTATGCGAATTGGAGTGGGTCTAGGGTTTCTGGAATGATGGTGTTTATGTGGTCCATGACCAGCCTTTCAAAGCACTTCATGGCTTCAGATGTGAGTGCTACGGGTCGGTAGTCATTTAGGCAGGTTATCTTAGTGTTCTTGGGCACAGGCACTATGGTGGTCTGCTTAAAACATGTTGGTATTATAGACTCCGACAGGGAGAGGTTGAAAATGTCAGTGAAGACACTTGCCAGTTGGTCAGCGCATGCTCGCAGTACACGTCCTGGTAATCAGTCTGGCTCTGTGGTCTTGTGAATGTTGACCTGTTTAAAGGTCTTACTCACATCGGCTGTGGAGAGCGTGCTTCCACACAGTCTTCCAGTACAGCTGGTGCTCTCATCCATGTTTCAGTGCTATTTGCCTTGAAGCGAGCATAGTTTAGCTCGTCCGGTAGGCTCCTGTCACTGGGAAGCTCTCGGCTGTGCTTCCCTTTGTACTCTGTAATGGTTTGCTGGCCCTGCCACATCCGACGAGCGTCAGAGCCGGAGTAGTATGATTTGATCTTTGCTTGTTTGATGGTTCGTCACAGGGCATAACGGGATTTCTTATAAGCTTCCGGGTTAGAGTCCCGCTCCTTGAAAGCGGCAGCTCTAGCCTTTAGCTCAGTGCGGATGCTGCCTGTAATCCATGGCTTCTGGTTGGGGTATGTACGTACAGTCACTGTGGGGACGACGTCATTGATGCACTTATTGATGAAGCCAATGACAGATATGGTGTTCCCCCAAAGCCATTAAAGGAATCCCGAAACATATTCCAGTCTGTGCTAGCAAAACAGTCCTGTAGCTTAGCATCTGCTTCATCTGACCACTTTTTTATTGATCTAGTCACTGGTGCTTCCTGCTTGAATTTTTCCTTGTAAGCAGGAATCTGGATGATGGAATTATGGTCAGATTTGCCAAATGGAGGGATGAGGGAGAGCTTTGTATGCATCTCTGTGTGTGGAGTATAGGTGGTCCAGAGTTATTTTCCCTCTGGGTGTACATTTAACATGCTGATAGAAATTTGGTAAAACTGATTTAAGTTTCCCTGAATTAAAGTCCCCGGCTACTTGGAGCCCCACGTCTGGGTGAGCGTTTTCTTGTTCGCTTATGGCGGAATACAGCTCATTCAATGCTTGTGGATGCAGCTCATTCAATGCTAGTGAATGCATAGTGGTGCCAGCTAGTAGTAAGTTCATTGTATTGAACTATCACTAACCTTTGCGGTCTCCTGAAGTCACAATATTTGACCTGATGAGATTCTATCAGAGATGCAAATGTTCACAATTCCTTAATAGTTAAAAGGTCTTTCAAAATGGAAACACTCACTGTATTGGGCTTTTATCTAGCTAGTTAAGTATCTGACCTGAATCAAACACTCTACACACACGTACATTGTAATATTATTGTATGGTGGCATTACACATTTTGTATTGTAGATATGTAGTGTAATGTTATCATGTACTGTTTTATCTTTTGTGTTATGTGCCTTAATGTGTTTGAACCTAGTAGTTGCTGCCTTGGCAGGAACAACTGTAATGGGGATCCCTAATAAATACAAATGGTGACTCAATCAAAAGGCTTTACAAACGGATGCTGGATTACCAGCAAAGCTATTTTGATTGAATGAACAACCAGTCTCTGTACAACAACAACATTAGCTAGATACAGTAGCTAACAAGGGCACGCCAAAAACAATTACAATTGTTCAATAGATTTCAGGAGAGAAAATCACATCACAAAAAAAGATAGCTTGCTTGTCTACTTTTTGGGTTGGCTAACTAGAATAAATTGCATTCACCATGTTAACAACCAGCTAACGTTAGCTATCTAATTTAGCTTCAGTTAGCGGATCGACCGGCGAATGAAACGTAAAAAAATAAAAAATAATTATTCACCCTGCTCAGCTCGCTAAACCGCCACACAACTGTAACTTAATAAGTATTACATCCAAAATGCATTACGTAATACACATATCCCAAATATATGTCTTAGTCAATAATTACAGCAAATAGTAGCACATTTGAATATTTACCTGAGACTGGTTGACTCTGCTACGTACTGTAGTGACAGTGAACAGCGCCAAGCACAACGTTGGCTGACAACGTAGCAAACAACATGGCTGCGAGGAGTAATGCCACGTCAAGAGGTGTCCAATCATAGCCCCTCACCCACCTTTGAGAATGTGGTCTAATCTTTATGGCAAGAGTTTCATTGATAGAGCGATAACATATGATTGACAACTATGACAGTCATTGATCAACCAAACAGAGAAAAGGAGACACTGGCTTTTTAAAACATTGCAATACAAATTTTATTACATTATGACAACAACAAAAAATGTCCAACTAATTTCAGCATATCCTTTACAACATCTCCAAATCTTGGTTGGGTTCATTAGGGTACACCGGAAAACATTTTAAGTTGTTTTGCAATTAAAAACACAAATTAGGGTATCTTATTGGACAAGTCCAATAGTGACTCCCGATTGAAGTCTATTTTCTTCTGTTTGGTGCCTAATGAACATAACTCAGGACAAGCTTCATAATCCCATCATTTATGCATCTTTTGTGCCTATTTTACAATTAGAGTAAAAATCACAGAACTTCTTTTGATTTATCCTGATAAGTAAATAAGCCTCTGCATAATTTTATACACAAACATCTTAATTAATTATATTAGAGGCAAAATAACTCATCTCCTTCTTGCTAAATCCAAATGACAACCTTTTATTTAACTGGGTTAAGGCTCAGTGGTTCACATATTGTTGAATCCCATCATTCCTTTCGCGTTGCCAGCTGCACCCTGTTGGAACTGTCTCATCATGGACTGGAGACCAGACATTCCACCTGAAGAGACAAATGATAATCAGAGTGTTTCAGGGGGATCAGTTCAACTCTAGAGCAAGGCAGAGAGGCAGAGTCGCTAAACATGATCAAATAAAGGTTATTTGGGTTGCAAGGTGATTTGTAGATCAGCGATTCTGCAGTCTATATCACATCTATGTCATTACGTTTGGACCGACCATGCTCAAAGTAACAAAGGAAGTTTGGGTAATGTGAAATGACTTATTGTAAAAGTCAAGCCTACCCATATGGTGGAGAACCCTTGGGTCCATCATCTTTGCCATCTGTTGGTTCAACTTAGCCATCTGAGAGGGGTTGACATTCTTGGACATATCACCACCTGCAAACATGTAAAAGTGCAAAATAATTTAGAGACATTCTACTGCTTGATGAAAGCAAAATTGTGTAATTGGACCAGTGCTTCTGTTTCCGGGCTGAAACGTGTCTGAAACGTGACTAGTCATGAAATCCTTGCTTCCCCTGTCCTTGTTTCCTCCCCCCACAGAGTGCATTGAAGGAGAGGCTCCAAGGTCCTCCCCTCAGACCTCCTCCAATGCGATTTGAGAGGGAAATGGAGGAAACATGGACAAAGGAAGCAAGAATGACAACTAGTAATGTTTCAAAAGCCAAAAAGTGCATACCTTTGAACAGGCCCTTGATGCCACCCATCTTCTTCACCATCTGGGCAAACTTGGTGTACTGGGTGAGCAGCTCCTGGACGTCCCTGGTGGCAACCCCTGAACCGCGTGCCACTCTGGCGATTCGGTTCGGCCCCTTGCTGAAGAGCTTTGCACCGTCTTTGTTGTCAAGTTCTGCAAAAACCAAAGAAAGAAACCAGTGAAGAAAACATGTACGCATTTTGTATAACCCTTTTGTTTCTATCCCTTACTGTTGTTTATTGATGAAAGTGGATTGCATCTTTACCTTGGTCGTTCATGCTGTCCATAATTGTCATGAGTTTCTTCAACCTAGCCATGGACTCCTGCTCGTTGCCTTTGCTCATGAAGTCTGTTCCGAAACCTGGGATCATACCCTTGTGACATTAACAGAAGTCAGATTAGCATTGTCATCTTTAAATGTATCCCACACATGACCAGAAGAATATAAACTATTCTTAGGTATTCATTATTTACCAAGGGGGAAGGGTATACAGTTGAGATTGTTTTCGAAAGGTCTTTGTGCTGAAACGTTGACCATCTGCTTGTTTCATCTATAGTATGTACCCCTATGGGGACTTAGATTTTCTCCTATTGGGTATTCTGGTTGCCGCTTACTTACCATGATCTGTCCGAAAGGTCCCATCTTCATGATGTTTTGAAACTGCTCGTACATGTCACGAAGAGTGAACTGACCTGTGGTGCAAATGGTGATTAGAATAAACTTAAACCATACCGCATATCTATGTTATAGACTGCAGAGCATATGCATACTGCATGTCAGTTATGATATGGGGCTGGTTTTACAAGTATGTTAGCTGATGATCTCATTCTCACCATGTTTCAGCTTGTCAATTAACTCCTCGTTGTCATCCAGCTTGAGTTCATTGACTTTGTCTATCAAACCTTCAATGTCTCCCATGCCTGAGGACAAAATACACACAACTCAATCAATACAGGTTGTACATAACGTAAAACGTGTTATAATGATCCATTATTCAAAAGGGAAAAACAGTTTACCCAGTAGCTTGCTGATGAAGGGTTGTGTCTTAAATGGCTCTAAGTCATCAATGTGTTCTCCAGTACCAATGAAAATGATGGGACTCTTAGTAGCAGCCACTCTAAAAAAAGGCAACAGGAGTATGAAACATTACCTAACCATCAGGATTATCATGAAGTTAATGAATTCTGCAGTAGTAAGGAAACTCAGTTGACCATAACTTGGATAAACTGTCAAAACAAAGAGTGACATTTACTTACGCACTGAGAGCACCACCACCTTTGGCATGACCATCCAGCTTTGTCACTATGACGGACGCAACTTCTACTTTGTCTTTGAAGGCCTTCGCCTGGGCTTCACAAGCTTGGCCAATGGAGGCATCCATTACGTACACAATGTTGTCAGGTTGCTGGAGGAAATAGAAACATGCTTGGGGTAAGACCATGCATGCATTGATGCATTTTCTCTAAAGCAATACAGTGTGTTCGGAAAGTATTCAGGCCCCTTGACTTTTTCCACATTTTGTAACGTTAGTCTTTCTAAAATGTATTAAGTTGTCGCCCGTCCCCCCAATCAATCTACACCCAATACCCCATAATGACAAAGCAAAAACAGGTTTTCATAAATAAAATATCACATTTACAAAAGTATACAGACCCTTTCCTCAGCACCTTGTTGAAGCACCTTTTGCAACGATTACAGCCTTGAATATTCTTGGGTATGACGCTACAAGCTTGGCACACCTGTAGTTGGGGAGTTTATCCCACTCTTCAATGTAGATCATATCAAGCTCTGTCAGGTTGGATGGGGAGCATTGCTGCACAGCTATTTTCAGTTCTCTCCAGAGAAGTTCGATCTGGTTCAAGACCAGTCTCTGGCTGGGCCACTCAAGGACATTCAGAGACATGTCCCGAAGCCACTCCTGTGTTGTCTTGGCTGTGTGCTTATGGTCATTGTCCTGTTTTTTCATCAAGGATCTCTGTACTTTGCTCCGTTCATCTTTTCCTCGATCTTGACTAGTCTCTCAGTAAATGCAGCTGAAAAACATCCTCACAGCATGCTGCCATCACCATGCTTCACCGTAGGAATGGTGCCAGGTTTACTCCAGACGCGGCGCTTGGCATTCAGGCCAAATAGTTACATTTTTGTTTCCTCAGACGAGAGAATCTTGTTTCTCGTGGCCAGTCCCCTTTAAGAGCAGTGGCTTCCATCTGATCACTCCAACATAAAGGCCTGATTGGTGGAGTGCTGCAGAGATGGTTGTCCTTCTGGAAGGTTCTCCCACCACAGAGGAACTCTAGAGCTCTGTCAAGAGTGATCGGGTTATTGGTCACCTCCCTGACCAAGGCCCTTCTCCCTCGACTGCTCAGTTTGGCCTGGCTGCCAGCTCTAGGAAGAGCCTTAATGGTTCCAAACATCTTCCAATTAAGAATGACGGAGGCCGCTGTGTTCTTGGTGACCTTCAATGCTGCATAAATGTTTTGGTACCATTCCCCAGATCTGTGCCTCGGAGCGCTAAGGACAAATCCATTGACCTCATAGCTTGGTTTTTGCTCTGACACCCACTGTCAACCGTGGGACCTTACTTAGACAGGTGTGTGCCTTACCAAATCATGTCCAATCAATTTAATTTACCACAGGTGGACTCTAATCAAGTTGTAGAAACATCTCAAGGATGAGCAATGGAAACAGGATGCACCTGAGCTCAATTTTTTTGAGTCTCATAGCAAAGGGCCTGAATACTTATGTAAATATGATACTTCCGCTTTTATTTGTAATAATTTTGCAAACCAACCCAAAATAACTTTTCTCTTTGTCATTATGGGCTATTGTGTGTAGACTGATATGGGGAAAAAATATATTTGAGAACAAGGCTGTAACGTAACAAAATGTGGAAACAGTCAGAGGGACTGAATACTTTCCGAAAGCACATTTTATAATGATGATACAAATGCTCAGACTGACAGAGAGATGATCACAGTGGTGCAAAAATATTACTTACCACTGCATTGGAAACCTGCAACATCTCCTCAAAAAGGGAATCTTCTTGCTTGTGTCGGCCACTGGTATCAACAATGATTATTTCAAAGCTCTCATTTTTGAACTTTTCCACACCTTCCGCAGCTATGACGACAGGGTCCATCTCTGTGTAACTGGATTTAACAACGTTAGTGTACTGTATGCAGCAAAGGCCCTGTAATAGACTTGCGTCCTTTCCAGGGGGTGTACTTGTACATCAAGGTTCCTTACCATATACATTAGCAAAAAAAATAACTTGAGATGCATCACATACAGATGAGAAGCAACCAAATGCAAAGCATACATACCTTCCATAGAATGGAATTCTGGCTTTTGTAGCATTTTGCTTCAACTGATCGAAGGCACCTGCACACACACAAAAATATGTTGTTGACTTAATTTTCTTTTAGGTAATTTTATTTATTTTGAGAAGGAATATCAAACAGATACATTTTGAAAATGAAACTACCAGCTCTGAAAGTGTCAGCGCAAATCAAACAGGTTTTCCACCCTTTTCTTTGGTAGTAGTACGCCAGCTGTGGAAAAGGTTTTCAATACAGAACATTAGTGATGGCATAATATATTTTGGACAAATGACCACCTGAATGTGCATATCTTTAGGCTGAAAGCCAGGAATGGCTCACCTTGGAACAGGTTGTGGTTTTCCCACTGCCCTGAAGACCCACAAACATGATGACATTGTTCTTTCCCTTTGTGGGTGTCCAAGCCTTGACCCCTGGATCCACCAGCTGAGAGACAACCACAACATTAAATCTTAGACACACTCCCATCGCATCAAATGCAACAAACACAGAAACATTGCATCTTTGTAAGATATGTGAAGTGAGAACATAGGGACAGGCCTCTCCAAACCACACAAGCTTTTTTAATGTGTAAACAAGCAATCTGAAAGTACTTGGAAAGTCTTCTCCCCGCATGAAATCTAAACTGGTCAGCTGATTATCCATGTCCGAGGGTATGCCTTCTAATGTGAAACTAATTATGTATTGAGCTGAGCAATCAAAACCTTTAAATAGAGGTAGACTACAGCTACTGGATCCCTTATTTCAATTAAGGTAATTTTTTGAGGGGAATGACTGTTTTGATGGTATAGTACATTGCCGAAACAGTTTACAAAACACGGTGGAATATCAATAGACCAAATGACTTTTGAAAACCACTAATATAAAAATAACCAGGAAATCCCACCAACAACTGTCAATCATCTACCCAAGTTTTCAATCAAAAAATTAACTCCTTCGGTTACTTTACACTGGACCATCATTAAACTAATACTAATGTATGGAGGTATTACAATACGTTCAGTTTCACGCCACAACAACTGACTAACAAACAATGACGTAAGAATTAGAGGTCGACCGCTTATGGTTTTCCGATACCGATTATTTGAGGAACAAAAAAAGGCGATACCGATTACTTGGCCGATTTTTAAAATGTATTTGAAATAATGACAATTACAACAATACTGAATGAACACTTGTTTTAACTTAATATAATACATCAATCAAATCAATTTAGCCTCAAATAAATGAAACATGTTCAATTTGGTTTAAAGAATGCAAAAACAAAGTGTTGGAGAAGTAAAAGTGCAATATGTGCCATGTAAGAAAGCTAAAGTTTAAGTTCCTTGCTCAGAACATGAGAACATATGAAAGCTGGTGGTTCCTTTTAACATGAGTTCAATATTCCCAGGTAAGAAGTTTTAGGTTGTAGTTATTATAGTATAGCTGTGCTCGAACCAGGAACACATCGACAACAGCCACCCTCGAAGCAGCGTTACCCATGCAGAGCAAGAGGAACAACTACGCCAAGTCTCAGAGTGAGTGACGTTTGAAACGCTATTAGCGCGCACCCCACTAACTAGCTAACCATTTCACATTGGTTACACAAGCCTAATCTCTGGAGTTGATAGGCTTGAAGTCATAAACAGCGCAATGCTTGAAGCATTGCGAAGAGCTGCTGGCAAAACGCACGAAAGTGCTGTTTGAATGAATGCTTACGAGCCTGCTGGTGACTACCATCGCTCAGTCAGACTGCTCTATCAAATCATAGACTTAATTATAACATAATAACACACAGAAATACGAGCCTTAGGTCATTAACATGGTCAAATCCGGAAACGATAATCTCGAAAACAAAACATTTATTCTTTCAGTGAAATACGGAACCATTCCGTATTTTATCTAACGGGTGGCATCCCTACGTCTAAATATTGCTGTTACATTGCACAACCTTCAATGTTATGTCATAATTACGTAGAATTCTGGCGAATTAGTTCGCCAAGAGCCAGGGGGCCCAAACTGTTGCATATACCCTGACTCTATGAAATGAACGCAAGAGAAGTGACACAATTTCACCTGGTTAATATTGCCTGCTAACCTGGATTTCTTTTAGCTAAATATGCAGGTTTATATATATATATATATATATATATATATATATATATATATATATATATATATATATATCCAAAATACCGATATCTGATTGTTATGAAAACTTGAAATCGGCCCTAATTAATAAGCCATTCTGATTAATCGGTCGACCTCTAGTAAGAATAGTCCGACACTGACCTTGACGAGCTCCTTGAACACAGAATGCTGGATCATTCTCCTCTTGTTCAGCCCAGAGGCCATCTCCTCCAGGTCAATGGATGATCTGTGGTCAAAAAAATATTACATTAGTAGGATACAGAATTCAGCTGGTCTACTACAGTACAATGTGTTCCTGAATAATGCTACTCACTTTACATTTTCTCTGAGCTGCTTTACCAACTTGATGTTGACATCAGCTTCCAGGAGGGCAGCACACACTTCTTTCAGCATGGCATTTAATACCTAGAGAAAGAGAAGGCATTATCTATGAGAAATATCATATGGTCTTGCTTGATTGAAACCTGGCAACATATGTAACTATTATTTAGTTAACAACCACACTTTGCCAAAAGTTGTACAAAAATAAGAAGTCTGATTTGGTACTAGATATACCTCCTCATTGATGATGGTGGCATTGCTCAGTGATCGCAATGCCGAGGTTATTTTTCTTCCCAAATCGGCTAACACCATGTTGGCAGGTCTTGTTGAACCTATAAAAAATATTTAGATTGGCAAATTTGGTTATACAGGCACTGCCAACTACTATACCACTTAAATGCTGGATAATAATGTTATGGAAAGTGAATTACAAAATCAGTTGAGAAATACGGCCTCTTCGGCTTCAATGTTGAGGGAACCCCCTTGTCTCCACACCTTTCACTGACACTTATTGGTGATCAAACGTCCGTTGTTGACTTCCTTAACTGACCAATGAACGAAAACAATGAGTGAAATCTAGAGATTAGTTTAGCATATAGTCAGGACAACATGACAGAAATTCTTCAATAACTTTTCGACATGAATTAGCTAGAAAAATACCGTAGTTAACTAATACAACATAAAGAATAGATAATATTGACCCGACTGCATCCACACAGCTTATAAAACTATCTAGCTAGCTAAATTTCTAGCTAGTTAACGTTAGCATCGACAACTCGAGTGAGGCCGTGGTTCTCCGAGAATATGATACGTATAAAGACAGCATCATCATTTCATTCGATGGATGGATCGCTATCGTGCTAACATTACGACATTTACAAAACAGTAGCTAGCTACTAAATTACCATTATTATAATTATAAAGAAGATCGTTACCTAAAGCTTGCCAACTGGCTTGAGAAAAGCAACCAAACGAACGTCATCTCAATACCAGATATCCCAGAATGCCTATCTAGTTCCGGGGTTATGTTTACTTCTTTGCAGCCCCTGTATTTTAAGGTCGTCTGAAATGTCATGTTTTCTACTTATAGTAAACGCTAATTTCATACAACACGTGTCCATTTAATTTGCCAAAATCAATATTCAATATATTTCTACAATATCAGTTACTTTAAATTGAATAATATATTCTAAATTCTCTCCATTTCACCACTACTGTTAATAGGGCTCCAATTATCGCGCCTCCTTAAATCTCAAATACGTATCCG
Organism: Oncorhynchus clarkii lewisi; assembly: GCF_045791955.1. Lineage (NCBI taxonomy): Eukaryota > Metazoa > Chordata > Actinopteri > Salmoniformes > Salmonidae > Oncorhynchus > Oncorhynchus clarkii. The sequence goes on along the minus strand of NC_092171.1, from coordinate 30,439,000 downwards.
GTATTTTCTACACATGCGTTCAATACATTCAAGCATGAGCAATCGTATGTGGCAAAATATTTGTTGAAATGAACTTTTCAGACGGGAAAAAAGAAATCGTACGATTACTCTCCAGAGTAAATTCCAAGGACCTGCCCCGTTTAATTGACTGGATGAAAAACTCTGGTATTTAATAACCCTGGCATTAGCTATTTTAAGACTAAACCAACCATCCCATGTTCATGTTGGATTATGATGCTTTAACTGTATTACATTAGCTAGTCATTTTGTTTCTTGCAGATGAAGTGGATGATGGATTGATTGACAATCAAAAGGTTATACTTCAAAGTATTTCTGAGGATCTTAGGGCATGTCTTCCTTTGGAGGCTGTGCTCTCCTCCGAGTCCTTGGCTATTCAGAAGGTGGGTTACAGTAATTGCTTTCATTCCTCAATATCTTTACTCCGGGCCAAATTTACTTGCTGAGTGCTTGTATTTGGTGCAAGGTGTGTGTATTTTATTTTCAGATAGGAATAAAAAACAACAACACTCACACTTAAAATTAGACTTTTATGTAATTAAATGGGTATTTCACCCAAATTACAAAATTACGTTGGTTTCCTTATGCTCTAAGCAGTCTATGGACAAGGTATGACAACAATCCATGCTTTGGTTTAGTTTCCCTGGAACTGTTTCCACATGCTAACGTGTGTGGTACAAATCCCAATCAAGTCATGCGACTGTTTTTCACACATCTCCAAATAATCCAAAAGTATCTAAACTTGTGAAGCTGAACAAAGTCACAGATGATTTGAACACGTGTGAAAAATGTATTATCGGTCCCATGGCTTGAATGGGATTTGTGCCACAAATGCTAAAATGTTAGCATGTGGAAACTGTGTCCAGGGAAACTAAACCAAAGCATGGATTGCTGTCATACCTTGTCCAGAGACTGCTTACAGTGTAAGTAACCAGTGTAATTTTGTAATTTCGGTGTACTATCGCTTTGACTGTCACAAATGAACTAATTCTGTTCATCATCAATTGATTATTCAGACCCAACAGAAACCCCAGCCCACACTGCATGTGGATGCTTTCCTGTATGACGAGGACACCGTGGATACACTCTGTGAGGAGGGCAAGATGAGCCGCAACTACTGCCTGAACTGTGGCACTCACAGAACAGCTCCCCTGGGTAGGTTTGCCTAGCATGGGCCTCCCGAGTGACGCAGTGCTCTAAGGCACAGCAAAGCAGTGCTTCAGGCGTAACTACAGACCCGGGTTTGATCCCAGGCAGTGTCGAAGCCAGCGGAGACCCATGAGGCGGCGCACAATTGGCCCAGCGTCGTCTGGGTTAGGGGAGGGTTTGGCCGGCCAGGATGTCCTTTTCCCACCGCGCTCTAAAGACTCCTTGTGGTGGGCCAGGCACATGCACGCTGACTTAGGTCGCCAGTTTTACGGTGTTTCCTCCGACACGTTGGTGCGGCTGGCTTCTTGGTTAAGCAAGCAGTGTGTCAAGAAGCAGGGAGGTTTGGCAGGGTCGTATTTCGGAGGATACATGGCTCTCGACCTTCGCCTCTCCCGAGTCAGTGCGGGAGTTGCAGCGATAGGACAAGACTGTAACTACCAATTGGATATCACGAAATTGGGGAGAAAAAGGTGTAAAAAGTAGAAGAAAAAAAGGTTTGCCTTGCCTGGTTAATCATTGTACTTGTTCTGAAGGATCATGCCATCTCACCAACAATCCAATTACCCAAAGCCCATCAATAATCATACTGAACAAAAATATAAACGCAGCATGTAAAGTATTGGTCCCATGTTTCATGAGCTGAAATAAAATATCCCATAAATGTTCCATAAGCACAAAAATATTATTTCTCCCAAATATTATGCACAAATGTGTTTACATCCCTGTTAGTGAGCATTTATCCTTTGCCAAGATAATCCATCAACATGACAGGTGTGGCATATCAGGAAGCGTATTAAACAGCATAATCATTACACAGGTGCATCTTGTGCTGGGACAATAAAAGGCCACTCTAAAATGTGCAGTTTTATCACACAACACAATGCCACAGATGTCGCACATTTTGAGAGCATGCAATTGACATGCTGAATACAGAAATGTCCACCAGAGCTTTTGCCAGAGAATTGAATGTTCATATTTCTATCATAAACCGCCTCCAACGTAGTTTTAGAGAATTTGGCAGTATGTCCAACCGGCCTCACAACCTCAACCTCATGTATGATGTTGTGTTAGTTGAGCGGTTTGATGATGTTAATGTTCTGAACAGTGCCCCATGGTGGTGGTGGGGTTATGGTGTGGGTAGGCATAAGCTTTGGACAATGAACACAATTGCATTTTATGGATGGCAATTTGAATGCACAGAGATACCGTGATGAGATCCTGAGGCCCATTAGCGTGCCATTCATCCACCACCATCATCTCATGTTTCAGCATGAAAATGTCACAAGGATCTGTACACAATTCCTAATGCTGAAAATGTCCCAGTTATTCCATGGCTTGCATACTCACCAGACATGTCACCCATTGAGCATGTTTGGGATGCCCTGGATGGACGTGTTTCACTTCCCGACAGTGTTCCACATCCCGACAGTATCCAACAACTTTGCACAGCCATTGAAGATGAGTAAGACAACATTCCACAGGCCACAATCAACAGCTTGATCATGCGAAGGAGAAAATGGCCAGATTATTATTATTTTTAAAGGTATTTATGACCAACAGTTGCATATCTTTATTCCCAGTCAAGTGAAATCTGTAGATTAGGGCCTAATTTATTTATTTAACTTGACTGATTTCCGTATGAACTGTAACTCACTAAAATCTTTGAAATTGTTGCTAGTTGCGTTCATATTTTCGTTCAGCATAGATGTGTAAGATAAGGGTGGGTTTATAACCCTCATGTGGCAGCATTGTGTCAAATGAATGTTTATTTTAATGTTTATTTTCTCAGAGTTCATCTCTCACTCCTTCTCGATATTGGAGCTCCAGTTCCTTTTCCAGCATGTCCTACCAGACCTGACTGGGAGACTAGTGGTGGATGTGGGTTCCAGGCTAGGGGCAGTACTCTATGGGGTAAATTACAGTTTGTTTTGGAATGAAAGAGAAACCATTTATGGCATTGAGATGTATTGTTAAAGGTTATGTGAAAATATTGCCAGAAAATGTCATGAATTCTTTGGCAAAAAAAGTATTTACTCTTCCAGTCATCTGTTGTGCTTCAGGGGTACCTGTACAGCTCTGCAGTTCGGCTTGTTGGGGTAGAGATCAGTGCAGAGTTTGTCAGGCTTCAGAATATGGCTGTGGAGAAGTATGGCTTCAGTGACCGAATACAGGTAAAGCGATCATTAGTATAATTTTACATTTATTTATCTTGATCTTTGTTTTATGTTTTTAAAGAATGTAAGTGCCACAGCTTTCTCTCATTGTCTCACATTTCTGCAGGTCATCCATGGAGATATCAGTACTCAGGATTCCCTGTTACAGAATGCAGATGTTCTCATCATGAACAATGTGTTTGAGTACTTTCTACAGCCCAATGACCAAATTAAGTAGGTAAACCTTGGACACCACACCAGGGGTGTATTCATTAGGACATATCGTTTCAAAAAGTTTTCCAACAGAAAATATCATTATCCTATAATGCAGCGTTTCCCAAACTCGGTCCTCAGGAACCCAAGAACATTTTGTTTTTTGCCCTAACACTACACAGCTTATTCAAATGATCAAAGCTTGATGATTACCTGAATCAGCTGTGTAGTACCAGGACAAAAACCAACACGTGCACCCCTTGGGCTCCCAAGGACCAAGTTTGGGAAACGCTGCAATATAGGATGCAGTAAGTGGTCATTGGAAGATTTCAATTGCATACTCCTCATGTCCTGTCTCCTTCTCAAAACCAATTGGATGAGAAAGCCAGAGGTCCCGCCCCTCTGACCTTCTCCTCCAATGGGTTTTGATGAGGAGAGAGGGGTAAGGATGCAATTGAGATCTTCCTCATATATTGTATCTGGTAATGATGCTGTGTAGTACCAGGACAAAAACCAGCATGTGCACCTCTTGGGGTCCCGAGGACGGAGTTTGGGAAACCCTGCTCTAATGTCTCTATCCTCGTGCTTTTGTAGAGCCTGGTATTTTATCGTTCACAATTTCCGCAAGAAAGGTGCTCTATTGGTTACAGTTCCAAGCCTCCAGGAAGCACTTTCTTCACATCAGGTAAGTACTGAAAATGCCTGTAAAAACTTTCTGTTTTCCACACATTGAGAATTGAATGTTTCTATGATGTGTAACTTCAAGCATAATGCACACCTCTCTTGCTGTACTGTGCTCCTCCTTCAGGGAGGGATCAACCTCAGCAAGTGGGTAGAGGAACTACCTCTGGATTACAACGTCTATCTGGGGAAGGACGGTGACCCGGACGCATTCAAAAATATACACCTGTACAGGGTACTGTGACCCTGAGTGAAGACCAAACATCTGCTCAGACTTTCTGTCCCTTGGATATTGACTTTCTGCTGCAATTACAGATGGATTCTCTTATAGGACTGTGCCCTACCATATCATGTTCAAGGTATAACAATCTATAAAGATGACTGAGTGATCTGTGATAAGAAATCCCAAATATCACTCTGATAATGTTATGTACTTTACAGTTCAGTGAATGATTTGTCAGCCTTTTTACAGAAAATGTTTGACCAATGTCTGAAATACTGTAGTAAATGAGTAGTTAAAACATTTGCCTGATGGTTCTTGTATGTTCCCCTCTAAAACAGGAAGCATGGGAGGGTAGCATAATTACAGCAGAAAGTGGCTATTAAATGGCACCAGCTCTGAGGAACTTCTGTGTTGCCTTCTTTACCAACAGCAGCGCTTTAATAGTGTTTCATTTTGGACTCTGTGGCAATTGTAATTACAATCTCTTTGATGGATTTTGCACCTTAGTTATGAGGCTCTCTAACTACACCAGACAGGCATCATGCATACGGGGCGGCAGCCTTGTGGTTAGAGCGTTGGACTAGTAACCGGAAGGTTGCAAGTTCAAACCCCCTGAGCTGACAAGGTACCAATCTGTCATTCAGGCAGTTAACCCACTAGGCTGTCATTGAAAATAAGAATTTGTTCTTAACTGTTAACTGACTTGCCTAGTTAAATAAAGGTAAAATAAAAAATTCAGTCATGTTATAGTAAACATGACACCATTGTTGAACATTGGCCTTCAGTCACCAATATTCTGTTTATTGAAATATGACACAAGCTGCTTTTACACAAGCTGACCTTTTTTTTTACAAATCAGATAAGCTCTTTTGCAAATAATTGGTCAAAATAAGGCTGCCTGAGTAAACGCAGCATAAGAACAAAGCACGTACGTACATATTGGTGATTCAAAGCCCACATGTCACGGGAAGTTGGATGCATGTGGAAAATGTTAGGCGCTATAATATGTATAGGCGCTATGATTATGATCACTCACTTAAACCTGTACAAAAGTTGTGTATCAGTTGAAAAAGTATGTTTTACCGAAACAGATATGCTATGTTTTACTATTTAATTTGTATGATGCTCTGAATCAAGTAGTAACAAATCCCATATTGCTTCTCCACTCCTCTGATGTTCAACGAAGATAAACATGATTGGAGGTGATGATGCGAGTGGCGGGTTAAACAACCAATGGAGATCATATAGTCTTCACTCAAGCTACGCCCTTCTATGCGCTTCTCATCTGTGAAATAGAGCGGATCAAATGTATAGTCAACACGCAGTCCGTCTGCTGGTGAAGTGGGGCAGTTCGTTGACTTTTTGTATTTTTCTCCCGTGGATTATTGTTTTAATGTTACATAACCGATCCGGTAAATCTCTTGAATTCTTCCTCTAGTATGCGAAAATGTTCTCAGGTGGTTTAAACATCGAGATTTTTAATTGCTAATATCAGACAGGTTCCCATTCATTGAGCACATTTTCATGTAAGTTGGTTGGAAAAGCGTCACTTTTGTGTTACTGGAAGCGTGTGCCATTAACAAAGGCTGGATTTCCTCTTACAATTGTCGTAGATTATCACGACCATTTAAAAAAAAAATGTTTGGGTCACTGTCCTCATGTCTGAGTTTATTGCCGATGAATATTGATTTAAAACTTTGTAATTACATGGTTTCTGGCTTTCTTTTCCCTCCTTTTTGAGTCTCGAAGAGGACAAATCGGAGACGAAGATAAAGAAAGATGCCGCTTCTCCACAGAAAGCCGTTTGTCAGACAGAAGCCCCCAGCGGACCTCAAACCAGATGAAGAAGTGTTTCTTTGCAAAGTCACACATGAAATCTTCAGGACATACGAGTACGTGAAGACCAAATTGATAAATTAATTAACATTAAATAATGATCAATGTTAGTTATTAACTATTAAATGAGCATCCAATTTTGGCTCAACTCAAATTAGGAAAGTTTAACCATAGTGACAGCAAACATTAGCTAGCTTGCTAAGAAGCTAAAATCCACTGCAGTGCTGGAAGATGGACAAAGTACTACTTATTATAAACTAGTTGGTAAATCATTAATAATGTATTGTCTGGTTGACACCTATTTAGCTAGTCATCAGATGAAATGGGTCAGAACCGTTATTTCTATCCAGTTGTCAAACTTTGTTTGGCAGGTGTAGCCAGCTTGATCACCGCTAGTTTAGCGGCTACTATAGCTAGCTAGTAGTGTTGGAGCGACTACCATTTAACGTAGCCGTGTTAACCAAGTATTTGGGCCTGCTAGCCAGCTTGAAGCTATAGCGTTGCAAAATATCCAACTTAAGTCAACTTTATTTGACTAGTTTATAATTATTGCCGTAATTTACTGTCATATCCATCGAGTAACTGGTTGGTTAATCTAGCCAGTCTTAGAAGTTATCGGATGCTCTCTTAGATACTTTTACATAGTCCTAAAATGAGAGCCGTTCGCGCTCATCACAACTCGTCTTGCCTCAGTTCGCGTGTGGAACGTGGGCAGGCTCATTATTGTGGGATTGTTTATAGCTAGCTAACTAGGAAGCAACATGTTAACTAGTGTGTTTATAGTGAAATATTTTAGCAATTTGTAACCCATAGCCTAGACAAACTTTTTAATTCGGACTTGCCTACGAATAATACTGACTTATTTCAAGGGGTTCTTGAAAGGTAAACTATTTTCACCCTGGCCCTAATTCCAGATAGACTGCACGTTCCCATGTTCCTGTACATTTAGTAGAGGGACAGTGACAGACATCTTTTAATTCTGTTAATTATTTTATCACTATTTTGAAGATGGACTGTTTTATATTTGTGGTTTTGTTTAAGGTATCATTTCTTTGGAATTGTATTTAGTCAGCATGTGTGACCGACTGATCAACATGACTGAGGTCCTATCGATGCAGAAACTGGAAAAGCGTTTCAATATTTACATATTTACACAGATGAGCAAGGTATATGTTGTGCAAGTTAGGTTGTGTTATGTTTTTAACGCTGATTTGGGGTGAGCATTGGTTTTCGTTTCCTCCTATGATTATGTGGGCAGCAATATTTTGCATAGGTCCAGCCCAACATGCAAAATTAGTGAGCAATTTCATGCCCTTAAACATTAGGGCCCTTGTCAAAAGTAGTGATGTTACACTATAGGGGATATGCAATTATCTGTACTGACTAGAATCACCCCGTCTCCCAACAAGTGACTTCTTTGAGAGGACCATCCTATGCAACAGCCTAGTGTGGAGCTGTGCGGTGACGGGCAAGCCTGGCCTGACCTACCTGGAAGCTCTGGACTGTGAGAAGAGAGGTCGTCAGAGCCTCCAGAGCTTCCCCTCAGCCCTGGTGGTCCCCCTGCTGCACCTCACAGCCCTCACATACCGTACCCGGCTCCATGAGATCTGTGATGATGTGTATTCTTACGTCAAGGAGAGGTTCTTCCCTGGGGAGATTGTGGACGTTGTGACCCGCTCCGGTACCAGGTAAAGTGTTAATTTAACCACATGACCTCACCAAGCATCATCAGTTGTACTCAACTTTACTGTAATCTGGGTGTTCTGAGCCGCACCAGTGTCGGTTAATGTGTTGGTTTTATCTATATGATGACCTCCCCGACAGTCATCAGTTTCACTTTATTTTATACATATGACCTCATCTAGTGTCATCAGTTTCACTTCTAACCAGGGGTCTGATATCATTTGGTTTTATACCAGCTTCCTGAAGGACTACAATGCCTTTTACGTTCTCTCCTTATGAGTCTCGGTGCTTTGATAGTTCCCGTATTTAGCCAAAGGAGTATTCATCCAATGTCTTGTTTATTTATGTTCACTAGCATTACCTTGGTGAATGTAGAGCCCAGCTCTTTGACAGTGAAATCATGTTCTCTGTAGTAAACCGATACATGGATTTTTGTCAATGTGGTTGAGAGTTGGCTATGACCTGTTTGGAGAGGGGCACCAGAGGAGCTCTAATATAGAATTGTATTTGTCACAATGCGCCGAATACAACAGGTTTGTATACCTTACTGTGAAATTCTTACTAACAATAACAATAACAATAATGAGGCTATATGCGGGGGATACAGGTTAGTTGAGGTAATATGTACAGTACCAGTCAAAAGTTTGGATACTCATTCAAGGATTTCTTTATTTTTACTATTTTCTACATTGTAGAATAATAGTGAAGACGTCAAAACTACGAAATAACACACAGAATCATTTAATAACCAAAAAAGTGTTAAACAAATCAATCTATTTCTATATTTGAGATTCTTCAAAGTTGCCACCCATGACAGCTTTGCACTTGTTGGCTGCTTTTCCTTCACTCTACGGTCCAACTCATCCCAAACCATCTCAATTGGGTTGAGGTCAAGTGATTGTGGAGGCCAGGTCATCTGATGCAGCACTCATCACTCTCCTTGGTCAAATAGCCCTTGCACAGCCTGGAGGTGTGTTGGGTCATTTTCCTGTTGAAAAACAAATGATAGTACCACTAAGTGCAAACCAGATGGGATGGCTTGTCACTGTAGAATGCTGTGGTAGCCATGCAGGTTAAGTGTGCCTTGAATTCTAAATAAATCTGTGCCACCAGCAAAGCACCATCACCATGCTTCATGGTGGGAACTGCACATACAGAGATCGTCTGTTCATCTTCTCTGCGTCTCATGAAGACATGGCGATTGGAACCAAAAATCTCAGTCTAATGCCCATTGATCCTGTTTCTTGGCCCAGACAAGTCTCAAATCAAATTGTGTCACATTTCACCTTACAGTGAAGTGCATACTTACAAGCCCTTAACCAACAATGCAGTTTAAAAAAAAATAATAGAAGAAAAACAAATCATTAAAGAGCAGCACTAAATAACAATAGCAGGGCGGTATACATGCGCTAACGGTACAGAGTCAATATGGGGGGGAACCGGTTAGTTGAGGTATGTATATGTAGGTAGAGTTATTAAAGTGACTATGCATAGATAAGAGTAGCAGCGTAGGTGGGGGGTATAGTCTGCGTTGCCGTTTTGATTAGCTGTTCAGGAGTCTTATGGCTTGGGGGTAGAAGCTGTTTAGAAGCCTCTTGGACCTAGACTTGGCGTTCCGGTACCGCTTGCCGTGCGGGAGCAGAGATTACAGTCTATGACTAGGGTGGTTGGAGTCCTTGACAATTTTTAGGGCCTTCCTCTGACACCTCCTGGTATAGAGATCCTGGATGGCAGGAAGCTTGACCTCTGTACTGAGCCATACACACTACCCTCTGTAGTGCCTTGTGGTCAGAGCCCGAGCAGTTGCCATACCAGGCAGTGATGCAACCCGTCAAGATGCTCTCGATGGTGCAGCTGTAGAACCTTTTTGAGGATTATGGTCAGATTTGGCAAATGGAGGGCGAGGGAGAGCTTTGTACTTTTCACTCTGTGAGTGTGTGGAGTAAAGGTAGTCTAGAAGTTTTGTGGTTGCATATTTAACATGCTGATAGAAATGAGGTAAAACTGATTTAAGTTTCCCTGCATTAACGTCCCCGGACGTTAGGTGCACTGCCTCTGGATGAGTGTTTTCCTGTTTGCTTATGGCGGTATACAGCTCATTGAGTGCAGTTTTAGTGCCAGCATCGGTCTGGTGGTATGTAGATTATGTGGTCTATAGGGTAGATTGTGTGGTCTACAGCTTATCATTAGATCCTCTACCTCAAGCGAGCAAAATCTCGAGACTTCCTTTCGATACCGTGCACCAGCTGTTAACATGTATGCATAGACCCCCGCCCTGTGTCTTACCAGAGGCTGCTGTTCTGTCCTACCGATGGAGTGTATAACCCGCCAGCTCTATGTTCTTAATGTCGTCTTTCAGCCACGACTCGTGAAACATAAGATATTACAGTTAATGTCCCATTGGTAGGATATACATGCTTTCAGTTCGTCCCATCTATTTTCCAGCGATTGCACGTTACCTAGCAGGACGGAAGGCAAATGCAGATTAGCCACTCGTCGCCTGATCCTCACAAGGCACCCTGATCTTTTGCTGCGAAATCTCAATTTCCTTCTCCAGCGAATGCCGGGGGATCTGGGTCTGGTCGGGTGTCAGTAGTATCTCCCTCCCGTTCAACTCATTGAGGAACTCTTTGTCCAGTTTGAGGTGAGTAATCACAGTTCTGAAGTCCAGAAGCTCTTTTCGGTCATAAGAGAAGGAAGCGGCAACATTATGTACAAAACAAGTTACGAACAACGTGAAAAAACAAACAAAATATCATGGTTGGTTAAGAGCCGATAAGACTGCAGCTATCCCCTCCGGCGCCATCTTCAAACGCAATGGCTTCTCTTATTATTATTGGTGTCCTTTTAATAGTGGTGTCTTTGCAGCAATTTGACGATGAAGGCCTGATTTCACGCGGTCTTCTCCGAGCAGTTATTTATGTGTCTGTGACCTTTATTAGGGCTGCAATCTTTGAGGCTGGTAACTCTAATAAACTTATCCTCTGCAGCAGAGGTAACTCTGGGTCTTCCTTTCCTGTGGCGGTTCTCATGAGAGCCAGTTTCATCATAGCTCATGATGGTTTTTGTGACTGCACTTGAAGAAATGTTCAAAGTTCTTAATTTTCCACATTGACTGACCTTCATGTCTTAAAGTAATTATGGACTTTTGTTTCTCTTTGATAACTTGTGCTGTTCTTGCCATAATATGTACTTGTTCTTTTACCAAATAGGGTTGTCTTCTGTATACCACCACTAGCTTGTCACAACACAACTGAATGGCTCAAATGCATTAAGAAGGAAAGAAATGCCACATTAACTTTAAACAAGGCACACCTGTTAATTGAAATACAGTGCCTTGCGAAAGTATTCGGCCCCCTTGAACTTTGCGACCTTTTGCCACATTTCAGGCTTTGAACATAAAGATATAAAACTGTATTTTTTTGTGAAGAATCAACAACAAGTGGGACACAATCATGAAGTGGATCGACATTTATTGGATATTTCAAACTTTTTTTAACAAATCAAAAACTGAAAAATTGGGCGTGCAAAATTATTCAGCCCCCTTAAGTTAATACTTTGTAGCGCCACCTTTTGCTGCGATTACAGCTGTAAGTCGCTTGGGGTATGTCTCTATCAGTTTTGCATATCGAGAGACTGACATTTTTTCCCATTCCTCCTTGCAAAACAGCTCCAGCTCAGTGAGGTTGGATGGAGAGCATTTGTGAACAGCAGTTTTCAGTTCTTTCCACAGATTCTCGATTGGATTCAGGTCTGGACTTTGACTTGGCCATTCTAACACCTGGATATGTTTATTTTTGAACCATTCCATTGTAGATTTTGCATCATTGTCTTGTTGGAAGACAAATCTCCGTCCCAGTCTCAGGTCTTTTGCAGACTCTATCAGGTTTTCTTCCAGAATGGTCCTGTATTTGGCTCCATCCATCTTCCCATCAATTTTAACCATCTTCCCTGTCCCTGCTGAAGAAAAGCAGGCCCAAACCATGATGCTGCCACCACCATGTTTGACAGTAGGGATGGTGTGTTCAGCTGTGTTGCTTTTACGCCAAACATAACGTTTTGCATTGTTGCCAAAAAGTTAAATTTTGGTTTCATCTGACCAGAGCACCACCTTCCACATGTTTGGTGTGTCTCCCAGGTGGCTTGTGGCAAACTTTAAACGACACTTTTTATGGATATCTTTAAGAAATGGCTTTCTTCTTGCCACTCTTCCATAAAGGCCAGATTTGTGCAATATACGACTGATTGTTGTCCTATGGACAGAGTCTCCCACCTCAGCTGTAGATCTCTGCAGTTCATCCAGAGTGATCATGGGCCTCTTGGCTGCATCTCTGATCAGTCTTCTCCTTGTATGAGCTGAAAGTTTAGAGGGACGGCCAGGTCTTGGTAGATTTGCAGTGGTCTGATACTCCTTCCATTTCAATATTATCGCTTGCACAGTGCTCCTTGGGATGTTTAAAGCTTGGGAAATCTTTTTGTATCCAAATCCGGCTTTAAACTTCTTCACAACAGTATCTCGGACCTGCCTGGTGTGTTCCTTGTTCTTCATGATGCTCTCTGTGCTTTTAACGGACCTCTGAGACTATCACAGTGCAGGTGCATTTATACGGAGACTTGATTACACACAGGTGGATTGTATTTATCATTAGTCATTTAGGTCAACATTGGATCATTCAGAGATCCTCACTGAACTTCTGGAGAGAGTTTGCTGCACTGAAAGTAAAGGGGCTGAATAATTTTGCACGCCCAATTTTTCAGTTTTTGATTTGTTAAAAAAGTTTTAAATATCCAATAAATGTCGTTCCACTTCATGATTGTGTTCCACTTGTCGTTGATTCTTCACAAAAAAAAATACAGTTTTATATCTTTATGTTTGAAGCCTGAAATGTGGCAAAAGGTCGCAAAGTTCAAGGGGGCCGAATACTTTCGCAAGGCACTGTATATTCCAGGTGACTACCTCATGAAGCTGGTTGAGAGATTGCCAAGAATGGCCAAAGCTGTCTTCCAGGCAATGGGTGGCTACTTTGAAGAATCAAACACTTTTTTTTTTGTTGGTTACTACATGATTCCTTATTTGTTATTTCATAGTTTTGATGACTTTGACTTTACAATGTAGAAAATAGTAAAAATAAAGAAATCGTTGAATGAGTGTGTGTCCAAACTTTTGACTGGTACTGTATATAATTTCTTCAACTTCCTGAGTGGGAAGTTGACTGACTCCTTCTGGACCTTACCCCTACCTAACATTTAGGCCTACATCAGCACAACCATCTCAGAAAATCCTAGGGAGAGCCCTGATTGTACATTTTTAAATGTATTTCTTGTTAGCTACTGTAGATCAGCCAGGTACCCATAACATTAAGTCTATAGTTACCAGTCCTACTAAGGGTAGTCTTCTGCCAACATTATTAGGCAACAAGAAATATGCTTTGGCCTTTTGATTTGAGCAGTGTGGATGTCGCGCTCCATTGTGGGGATGGATGGGAGCGTGCTCTTACTCCTGTCGTCCACGATCAGCTCCTTGGTTTTATTGACGTTGAAGGAGAGGTTGTTGTCCTGGGACCACACTAAGTCTCAGACCTCCCCTCTGTAGGCTGTCTCCTCACCGTCCTTATCCTGTGGCTACTAGATTATAGAAGCCACTGGGCATATGGATCTAAATAAATGAGCCCTCTTCATTCCAAGAGGACATCGGTCAGCCATCATAAACTGAACTTTGAAAATAACACAACGGGAGGAACTGAGTGGATGGACCTAAGGCAGGCTCTGTGATTGGCTGAGCCAGCAAAAGGAGTTGTCCCAGACATTACATTATCACAGCTTAGCAGTAGGTAGCTGAGTGAGAGAATGCCAGACAAGAAGCAACATGCACCCACAGCAGGGGGGGCAGAGGGAAGGGGGAGTAGGCCAGTGGTTTAGGTATTAGTGTGAGCATGTATTGTTACAAATATTCTTAAGTCTGGGCCTCAACAATGACCATTTCAATTCTGCTACTATGACTATTGTTACAAGTACAGTTATGGAGCAGATTTAATCTCATTTTAAACATGTTAATGAACTAGACCTAGAGCCTTTCACTGAATGAATTTTAAGCCCCATCTATGCTCGTGACATTTAGACCCTAGGCCCAATTTTCTAATGTGAAATTTAAGCCCTGGTCCTACCCTAAATCAGAAATAACTTCCATTAGCTGCTCGTCTGTCTTGCGCTGCATACACTCTGTGCATGACTTGTGAGTATCCATAGCAACACCTCTGCTTGGTGACTAGACCGAGAGCAGTTGGCTGTGAACCAGCTACTTTTCGTCACTCAACTCAAGGAACATTTTATTTTCAGTAAAATAATATCTCCTGTGGAGTCAGACAATGTTTTAGTCTTATTTAAAGAGGTTGAAGCACTTCTGACGCTATATGTACATGGAATATGTACTACGCAGCAGAGCACAAGCAAATGGCTCAGCTTCAGAATGTTAATGATACATGAGTACTAGCTGTACCTTAGTTATTGATGGAAAAACAGGCCCTACCCGGCCCTAACCCACTGTATAATGTTGAGACCTACCGGGGTGGGGTAGCAGAGCTCTAACTGGACCTTAGAAGCCCCATGGACTTGTAATACAGGGGTTTTCAGTGATTTAGCTTTGTTTCCTATTTGCTATCTCCTTCGTGACTTACCAATGTATTGGGCAACAAAACAAACACATTTATTCAAGAGATATATTACACACACACACACACACACACACACACACACACACACACACACACACAGTTGAAGTCGGAAGTTTACATACTTAGGTTGGAGTCATAAACTCGTTTTTCAACCACTCCACTAATGTCTTGTTAACCGACTTGCCAAAACTATAGTTTGTTAGGACATCTACTTTGTTCATGACACAAGTCATTTTTCCAACAATTGTTTACAGACAGATTATTTCACTTAATTCACTGTATCACAATTCCAGTGGGTCGGAAGTGTACATACACTAAGTTGACTGTGCCTTATAAACCGCTTGGAAAATTCCAGAAAATGATGTCGAGGCTTTAGAAGCTTCTGATAGGCCAATTTACATCCTTTGAGTCAATTGGAGGTGTACCTGTGGATGTATTTCAAGGCCTACCTTAACTCTATAGACCTCCACCAGTCTGGTTCATCATTGGGAGCAATTTCCACAAGCCTGAAGGTACCACGTTCATCTGTACAAACAATAGTACGCAAGCATGAACACCATGGGACCACGCAGCCGTCATACCGCTCAGGAAGGAGACGCTTTCTATCTCCTAGAGATGAATGTACTTTGGTGCAAAAAGTGCAAATCAATCCCAGAACAACAGCAAAGGATCTTGTGAAGATGCTGGAGGAAACGGGTACAAAGGTATCTATATCCACAGTAAAACGAGTCCTATATCGACATAACCTTAAAGGCCGCTTAGCGAGGAAGAAGCCACTGCTCTAAAACTACCCTATAAAAGCCAGACTACGGTTTGCAACTGCACATGGGGACAACATTGTACTTTTGGAGAAACGTCCTCTGGTCTGATGAGACAAAAATAGAACTGTTTGGCCATAATGCCCATTGTTATTTTTGTCGAAAAAATGGCCCGATTGCAAGCCGAAGAACACCATCCCAACCGTGAAGCACGGGGATGGCAGCATCACGTTGTGGGAGTGCTTTGCTGCAGGAGGGACTGGTGCACTTCACAAAATAGATGGCTTCATGAGGAAGGAAAATTATGTGGATATATTGAAGCGACATCTCAAGACATCAGACAGGAAGTTTAAAGCTTGGTCGCAAATGGGTTTTCCAAATGGACAATGACCCCAAGCATACTTCCAAAGTTGTGGCAAAATGGCTTAAGGACAACAAAGTCAAGGTATTGGAGTAGCCATCACAAAGCCCTGACCTCAATCCCATAGAAAATTTGTGGGCATAACTGAAAACGTGTGCGAGCAAGGAGGCCTACAAACCTGACTCAGTTACATTAGCTCTGTCATGAGGAATGGGCCAAAATTCACCCAACTTATTGTGGGGAGCTTGTGGAAGGCTACCTGAAACAATTTACCCAAGTGAAGCAATTTAAAGGCATTGCTTCCCAATACTAATTGAGTATGTAAACTTCTGACCCACTGGGAATGTGATGAAAGAAATAAAAGCTGAAAGAAATAATTCTCTATTCTGACATTTCACATTCTTAAAGTGGTGATCCTAACTGACCTAAGACGGGGAATTTTTACAAGGATTAAATGTCAGGAATTGTGGAACTGAGTTGGAATGTATTTGGCTAAGGTGTATGTAAACTTCCTACTTCATCTGTGTATGTGTTTTTGCCATCTGTGTATGTGTTTTACAGGCATCGGATTGACCATGCAGCTGTGTTTTTCAATCAATTGAAATGTGTTTTGAATATTTCCTACAGACAGCTATGTGAAATCTTGGATGTGCAGTCTCCCCACCATTCCAACGGGCCGGTCAATGGGCATGCCAAACTTCAGATGGAGGGGGACTTCATCGTCATCAGTGACAGTGAGGAGGACACTCCTAAAAGCCCCAAATCAAAGGCCAATGGGTCAGTCTGTAAGCCAAGCTATTCAGAGCTGCATCTGAATATGCATCCTAATCCCTATGGTCAAAAGTAGTGCACTTTATAGGGACTAGGGTGCCATTGCACATGCACACCAAGTCTTTGCCCCTGCTTAGTTTCTTTGTTAGCATGGATTAATACCTTTTTGCCCCCCCCCCCCGTCGTCATGTTTAAAGCAAGACAAAGAAATCTGTCAACCCGTCTGTGTTCAAGTACAAAGTACGGCCCATCAAGGAAGGCAGTGTTCCCATATTCACCAAGGCTGGTCAGATGAGGTGAGACTAACCTACTGACTAACAATGTTCTGGTAGCTTGTATTGTTCTTATTCAACAGTTAATCCCCTCTGACTTTTTAAATGGAACCACTAACCGTTATTCCTGTCTCTTGCTCGCTTATTTTAGCCGTAAGAAGAACACGTTTTCACGAGACAGACTAAAGCTGCTGCTCAAACAGCACTGTGAACCACAGAACGGAGTCGTTATGATCAAGGTATTAAGATTGAACTTGAAAATATTATGAAATATGCCCATTGGTGTGTGTTCCTTTTTAAGCAAAAACTCTTAAGGATCTTGTGGCCATTTGAATCAAGTAGGGCCGTCCCCGACTACAGAACCTTGGTCAACCAAAATGTGTCTCTTCTTTCGACCAATCGATTTGTAAATGTGTATTTTTCCATATAGACAGACCCTATGTGTTTTTTAAAATAAAATCCACTGTATGCATTGAGCTTATCTGATGCTTTAAGCTTACTGTTCGATGAAATAACACTCGAATGAGTGTTAGCCAGAGATCTAGAACTCAACCAGACCCAACCAACCAGACCCAACCATTCTCTTCAAATTCCTGCTGGCTTTTACTCTCCTGAAGTTGCTTACAATAGGCTACACGAGGAGTCGGCAACCTTTCTCATGTGGAATGCCAATTTCTTACCAATTCTACCAATCTGCGTGCCAGTTATGTTTTTCATATCAACATTTTTGTGGAACAGTTTCATTTATAATAAGTCTTCATATCTCAATCATTGTCATGTGATTAATAAAGAAAATTATACTTTTTAGGTTTAACATCTATTTAATCCCAGCCCCCGTTCCCGCAGGACATCTTTTGCCTCTTGGCAGGCTGTCATTGTAAATAAGAAGCCTAGTGGTTAGAGCGTTGGACTAGTAACCGGAAGGTTGCAAGTTCAAATCCCCGAGCTGACAAGGTACAAATCTGTCGTTCTGCTCCAGAACCCACTAGGCCGTCATTGAAAATAAGAATTTGTTCTTAACTGACTTGCCTAGTTAAATAAAGGTAAAAAAAATAAATAAAGGTTCAATAAAATAAATGAATAAAAATGGCCAACTATGTAAAAAATAGCCTACTTAAATCTAGCAAATTAAACATTAAATCACATTCGTCTACGCATGGCCTGTCTGCAATGAACTGGAAACATTGTATCAACTATTAACTTGGCTCAGGCCTGAAGCAGGTGCTAGTAAACTTGCAACATTGTATCAAGTTTCCTGCACCAGTGTGCTTGGGACAGACACAGCTGTTGGCTGTATTCAGACCCGTTGATATGAGACTTGAAATTAAGCTCCGGTACATCCTGTTTCTACAACTTGATTGGAGTCCACCTGTGGTAAATTCAGTTGATTGGACATGATTTGGAAAGGCACACACCTGTCTGTATAAGGTCCCACAGTTGACAGTGCATGTCAGAGCAAAAACCAAGCTGAGGTCGAAGGAATTGTCCGTAGAGCTCCGAGACAGGATTGTGTCGAGGTAAAGATCTGGGGAAAGGTAATAAAACATTTCTGCAGCAGTGAAGGTCCCCAAGAACACAATGGTCTCCGTCATTCTTAAATGGAAGAAGTTAGGTACCACCTAGAGCTGGCCGCCCGGCCAAACTGAGCAATCGGGGGAGAAGGGCCTTGGTCAGGGAGGTGACCAAGAACCCGATGGTCACTCTGACTGAGCTCCAGAGTTCATCTGTGGAGATGGGAGAACCTTCCAGAAGGACAACCATCTATCTGCAGCACTCCACCAATCAGGCCTTTATGGTAGAGTTGCAAGATGGAAATCACTCTTCAGTAAAAGGCACATGACAGCCTGCTTGGAGTCTTCCAAAGGGCACCTAAAGGACTCTGACCATGAGAAACAAAGTCCTCTGGTCTGATGAAACCAATATTGAACTCCTTGGACTGAATGCCAAACATCACATCTGGAGGAAACCTGACACCAGCCCTATGGGGATCGTGGTGGCAGCATCATGCTGTGGGGATGTTTTTCAGTGGCAGGGACTGAGCGATTGAGGCAAAGATGAACGGCACGAAGTACAGAGAGATCCTTGCTGAAGTCCAGTCGGAGGCCCTGAGCAGGTTAACAGGACAACGACCCTAAGCAGACAGCCAAGACAATGCAGGACTGGCTTCGGGAGAAGACTCAATGTCCTTAAGTGGCCCAGCCAGAGCCTGGACTTGAACCTGATCGAATAAAATAGTTGTGCTGCGACGCTTCCCATCCAACCTGACAGAGCTTGAGAGGCTCTGCAGAGAAGAATGGGATAAACTCTCCAAACACAGGTGTGCCAAGCTTGTAGCGGTTACCCAAGAAGACTCCAGGTTGTAATCACTGCCAAAGATGCTTCAACAAAGTACTGAGGGAAAGTTCTGAATACTTATGTAAATGTGATATTTCAGTTTATTTTTAATACATTTGCAAACATTTCTTACCATGTTTTTGCTTTGTCATTATGGGTTGTTGTGTGTTTGTTGAGGGGAATAAAAAACCCCATCTATTTTAGAATAAGGCTGTAATGTAACAATGTGGAAAAAGTCTAGGTCTGAATACTTCCCGAAGTGTGTGTGTGCTACTGCTTGACGACAAAAAAAATCTTTTAACCAACAGCCTGTCGACTAATTTGGGTCAGCCCTAGAATCAAGGAACTGTCATTTTGCGCTAGTGTTGTTGCCAACAGTTTCTTATTTGTGTTTCATGCTTAGGCATCAACTGTTGCTAAGTACAAGTTGGCAGAACAGCACTTCTCCCAGTTTTTCCCTGACCAGCCGCCTGTGTTTGTCTTCAGTCCTCCTCCTAAAGGGCGAAGCAGGCCCAAGAATGATTCTTCTCCTCGAGAGGTGAGGATTGGCAATGTACTTGTCCCAAATGGCTCTACAGGTCCTGGTCAAGTCGTACACTGTATAGGGAATAGGGTGCCATTTGGGACACATCCCATATGTACACCCTTTGTTATGATTACTCAGCGAATATGTTATAACAATCTTATTATATTGTAAATGCTAACTTTTTGTTTGACTTACACCATGAATTTGCTCAGTACGACTTGTGACGAAATGTGAACCATTTTAAGAGACGATTGCGTTTTGATTATTTATTTCCTTTACTGTAGGCAGCAGAGGAAAAGCTTCGTCTGATGCAGCAGAAAGAGGAGATGATAGCTACGGGTGAGTCCAGTAGATTAGTTGGATATTAGTAGATAATTCTTGTCATTTTATCATGTAAGTGCAAAAAGTAGTGCAGTGTTAGCATGTAAGTGCAAAAAGTAGTGCAGTGTTAGCATGTAAGTGCAAAAAGTAGTGCAGTGTTAGCATGTAAGTGCAAAAAGTAGTGCAGTGTTAGCATGTAAGTGCAAAAAGTAGTGCAGTGTTAGCATGTAAGTGCAAAAAGTAGTGCAGTGTTAGCATGTAAGTGCTAATGAGTCTGCCAAAATATGTATGAATGATCCCATGGTTTGGCTGCCACATTTAATCTATATATCAAGAATGGTGACAATGTGTTTTAATAAATCTGTCATGTTCAGCACATGAAAAGGCCAATCGGGAGAGGGAAGATGACCTGGGGGCCAAAAAGAAAGAGATGGAGGACAAAGAAAAGAAGAGGGAAGAGATGAAAAAGATGTTTGAAGAGGAGAAGCAGAGGAGGAAAGACGAGAAAGAACGCATGAAAGTGGAAAAGGAAAAAGTACGTTACGATTAACATTATTTTTGATCGATGTCACTGGGTTTTTAATTTACATTTGTACACCATACAACGTCTCAGATCACTTAATATAGATTACACTGTATGGATCGTAATACTATATTGCAGGAGAGAGAGAAGCTGAAGGAGGAGAAGAAGAAATATGCAGAGAGACTAAAGATCTGGAGCAAACCCAGAGAAGACATGGAGTGTGACGACCTGAAGGTAAGTAGCCCCAACCTTAGCTAGTTTTTGTTTGGCCTCATCCTCCGTAATTGAAAGGCTTACTTTTTCTCATTGATACAAGAAAGTTGGTGCTGTATAGGCAACTTCTGTGTTCGATATGAGTTGGCTATACAGCGGAAACTCATCTGCGTCCATGTTAGCCTTTTGTGTTTTAAGACACAACGGTTGTGAAACATTGTCCTAAATGGGATCTCTAAGTTGGCAAGTAAAGTTAGCATGTTTAGGCCTCTGACTCTCCTCTATGGAATCATGTCCAGGATCTCCCAGCCCCAGTGCCGGTGGAGACCCGTCTGCCTGCAGAGCTGTTCGGAGATGCTCTCATGGTGCTGGAGTTCCTCAAAGCCTTCGGAGAGCTCTTTGACCTCAAGGACGAGTTCCCAGAAGGCCTCACACTCGGTGAGAAACACTGGCAAAACATTGTAAAAATACCATCACTGGTTCTACAACTTCAGATTTATCACCCATGTTTGTAAAAATACAATCACTGGTTCTACAACTTTAGGTTTATCACCCATGTTTGATATTAGAATATAGTTAATTGTGTGAAAGTACAGTGACAGTCTGGTTTAGTGTGTGTTGTCAGGAGTTTTCTGACTGTTGGGCCTTGTCTGTGTGTTCCAGCGGTTCTGGAGGAGGCCCTGGTGGGGTCGGACCCCGAGGGGCCACTTTGTGAGCTGCTCTTCTTCTTCCTGTCGGCCATCTTCCAGGCCCTGGCTGAGGAGCAAGAGGAGGTGGCCCGCGACCAGGTGGCTGAGGTTGACGCCAAAGGTAGGGACAGAAACGGGCCTCGACAACGCTTGTTTACTGTCAACACCCTGTTTAGTCTACTTAACCGATCGTGATTGGTCACCAAATATACTTTGGTAGTGAGCAATACAAAGTTATCAATGGCGACATTTCACCCAGGCTGTAGGATTGACTGACTAATTACAAAGTTTAGCATATTGAAAAATCTATTAGTTTGTCAGTGTGTGAATCTTCCTTGTTGTCAGATCTGAGTGAGGCTCTGGATGATGATGCGGACCCCACCCAGTCTGCCATCAGTGCTGTGGCTTCCCTGGCTGCTGCCTGGCCTCAGCTCTACCAAGGTGAGAGAAGGACTACAATCTTTAATATAGTCAATGTTCATATACAACTACTCGCATATTTGTTTCTTTTGTACTGAGAGCCTGACTTTTCAGTGCATGTCTCTGTAGGCTGCAGTCTGAAGCAGTTGGACCTGGACAGCTGTACTCTGTCAGAGATCCTGAGGCTGCACATCCTGGCATCGGGGGCCGACTGCAACTCTGCCAACGCCAAGTTCCGCTACCAGAAACGTGGAGGATTCGGCTCTACAGACGACCCCTGTGTTGAGCTAAGGCTGGCCAACCCTGGGTTGCTCAAGAGGCTGTCCTGCACTGCTGTCTACGACCTGCTGCCAGGTGACTGACACACACACACACACACACACACACACAGACAGCCTCTTCAAGTTATGGCTTAAGAAAAGAAGCAGAACTGAAGAAGCAATTTTTCTTTCTGTGCCCCCAAGTGTTCGGATGTAGGCTACTAGTAAAGTTATCAGGCCTGTCAATCAGACTCAGGAAGAAAACAAGTTTCCCAGTAATATTGGTCGTATCTGGTGAACTGTTTGGTCTAGAAACACACCATTTAAGCTGTAGTAATGGTACAGCCACGGAGTTAACGACTATGCAAGCTTTTTTTCTCTCTCTAGGGTTCCTGGAAACAACGGTAGAGCGACGCTTAATCATTACAACATATCTGGCTTTTATGAGAATTCCAGTTCTCACTCCAAAATTGTCACACTTCTGAGCCATGCTTGGGAATAAGTACTGTTTATCGAATTGAGTGTAATTTGTCTGGTGTTCTGTCCCAGGTGAGAAGCTGAAGATCCTCCATGCGTTGTGTGGTAAGCTGCTGACTCTAGTGTCTACCAGGGACTTCATAGAGGACAGTGCTGACGAGCAGAGACAGGCCAAGCAGGAGCTCAGGGAACTGAAGGCTGAGCAGCACCGCAGAGAGAGGGAAGAGGCTGCAATCAGAGTACGGAAGAGGAAGGAGGAGAAGTTAAAAGAACAGGAGATGAATTTGAAAGAGCTGAAAGAGAAACATGAAAAGCTGATGGAAGGAAGAAATGGCGACATGAAAACTGAAGAGATGAACACCAGCACTGAGAGCCTGAAGGAGGAACATCAGACTGAAGATGAGGAGGAGCAGACGATCAACAGGACTAGGAAGAGTAATAGCCTTCAGTCCTCTTGGCATACTGCTAGCAATCATAGAAAGTGTTCACATAGTGTGACTCGATCAATTGTTGCGCATAACACTAGAATGCACATTTGCAATGGAAATGTTCTATATTCTGTAGTCCAGTTCTATATGCATTGTCAAATATTTTCACTTCTGGTTAGTACCATATTGCCATTCTAACACAATCCTTTGATTTCACCCTTAGTGATGGGCAGCAATCTCCAGGAGAAGCAGCCTAAAGAGGTGAGCGCTGAGCAGCAGCCGAGAGAGAAGGATCTCCAGGAGCGCATCCAGAAGGTTGCAGCCTGCACTTATATCCTCCCCCTGGGGCGTGACCGTCTATACCGTCGTTACTGGCTCTTCCCCTCCACATCTGCCCTCTTCGTGGAAGATGACTATTTCGGCCTGACTGAGGACATGCTGGATCCCCAGGAACCGACCTCTGAACAGGAGCCAGCCAAGGCTGAGGAGATGGAGGTGTCTCAGAACGAGGCCGGACAACCAGAGGACCTCTCCCAGACAGGCTCTACCCCAGACCCTGACTCCAAACCCATCATCCCAGCCCCCGTCCAGAGCAGCTCTGCTCCCCCAGTGAATCGTCCTAACCACTGGGCCTTCTACAGCAGTCCCCAGGAGGTGGAGGCACTGATCGAGGCCCTGAATCCACGGGGTCACAGGGAGAGCACCCTGAAGGAGGTCCTGGTGCAGGAGAAGGAACGTATTGCACAGCTCCTCTGTACAGCAACCGCCGACTGCTACCGCCAGACAGGTACTGACTAGGAGAGGCCTCTGGCTAGACTAGAGCAACCTGATCCAAATGGCAAATCAATCAAATGTATTTATTAATCATTTTTATTATTTTACATCAATTGTCATCAAGTCGGCTATGTTGGTTTGTCTCACTGCACTTCAGCTGACAATTGCTTCAGGAGTGAATGATTGACTGAATGCGAGAGTGGAATATCCCAAACTACTGGACGTTTGGGATACTCACTGTTTTGCCTGTCTTTTTTTCTCTCCAGATATTAAACCAGAGGCTGGTGTTAACAAAGCTGTCTCAGCCAAGTCCAAGGCTGCTTCTGCTCTTCTCCCAGAGGGCACAGCGGCTCCTGCTGAGGACTTCATGGGCAACAGGCTGAGAGATCTGCTGCTAGATATAGAGGACCGCATCTACCAGGGTACACTGGGACAAGTCAAGGTTAGACTACATCTACC
The DNA here is from genome assembly GCF_045791955.1 of Oncorhynchus clarkii lewisi. Lineage (NCBI taxonomy): Eukaryota > Metazoa > Chordata > Actinopteri > Salmoniformes > Salmonidae > Oncorhynchus > Oncorhynchus clarkii. The sequence continues at coordinate 30,414,787 of NC_092171.1, read as the reverse complement.
AGGGTACACTGGGAATAGTCGAGTTTAGACTACATCTACCAGGGTACACTGGGAATAGTCGAGGTTAGACTACATCTGCCAGGGTTCACAGGGGCAAGTCGAGGTTAGACTACATCTGCCAGGGTTCACAGGGGCAAGTCGAGGTTAGACTACATCTGCCAGGGTACACTGGGAATAGTCGAGGTTAGACTACATCTGCCAGGGTACACGGGCAAGTCGAGGCTTTGGTTGGGCAATAGCTCTTTCTGATTAATAATTTGTTTTATTTCACATAGTAAAAAAAGTTGAGATGCAACCGCTTTACATTTTAGTCATTTAGCGCATACCATCTTATCCAGAGGGACTTCCATTAGTGCAAATCAGTTCATTCTTATAGTAATGATTAGGTAATTACACTTGGGTAAGATGAGGAATGAGCTGGTATGCAGAAGTGCTGTATGTTGAGTCATGAATTGCTTCATGACTGCAAAAAAAAAAAAAAAAAAAAAACTTTAAATACAAATGTAAATTTCAGTGAGTAAAAACATGGGTGCTTATTGTCTGATATCTTGTATGGTAGGTGATGGAGAGAAGTGTATGGAGGAAAGCACTGGAGGAAGGCCACTATGAACTACTGACCCCTGAGCTGAAGGAGAATGGTGTCACTAAAAGAGAGAACTGTGACGTGGAGAACATGGAAATGCATTACTTGAAAAAAGACAGGTAAGTACTGTACACTCACCACATCAAAGTCCAGTCTGTCATCTTGTGCACTGACATTAGCTAGCTATAATCAATATGGCTTGGGGGTGTAAACGTTAAAACAAAGTTGGGAACCGAACTGAACCCTCCCCCCACAATTAAAATCAGTGCCTTTGTCACAGCATTATTTTCTGTGTTATAGCCTAACTAGACCATTTGGTTATAAAGGCTTGGGGAAAGTTGTGTAATTTAAATAAAACCAGAGGAAGAGGACCTTTAGGTAACAAGGTGAATTTGCAAGACAATTGCGATTGTAGATTACCAAGACACATGCTCATGCCTGCCACGCCTCTCTCGCACTGCCCTGCCTGCTCTTTCTCTTTGCTACTGATGAGTGTTCAGTCTTTGGTATGCTGCATGTAGAATATCCTAGCTTAGGCTATTCATGGGACCGAGATGGAGGTACAGTATCTTCAGGCCAGTCTTTTGAGCACGGGGTTGGCTAATCTTTGTTGTTGAGTGGGTGGGGGTGTGTTTGCCTCATTATATGACATGACCGTAGGCTACCGGTATAGCCTGTATCGATTAGGCCTACCCTTTTCAGATAGAATGGTATGTGGCCCTTTGAAAGTGCTACGGAATGTCTTTTAGGCTACACTACGGCTTCTAAACGTCGACACGAAACCTTATCTTAAAAGAACTGTATTTTACTTGTCTGTAAAGTAACGCTGCTTCTAAAGCGGGACTCACTTCCATCACTAGGCAACCAGAACTGTCAATCCTAGCATGCCTGCTGCCTTGCGCGCGGACTGCTCTTTCCTTAAAGTACTTTAAAGTGTTTTAATCATCGGCTTACCAAGACATTTAGTAGACTGAAAGCACATCTAGCTACCCTACCATGAAAAAACAACACAGCAGGACATCAATCAGCGACGTTTATTGTTGTCAGGGAAACAATATAACATTTATATGCCGGCACAGAATTTTACTGACTGCAAAGGTACCGACGCTTCTGATGCAGCACTTTGAAGTGTCTGGAAGGTTATACATTACCGACATGTTACTGTAGCTGCGTTCTATGTTTTTAAAGGTTCGCGGGAGAGAACTTCATTGCCCGGCCCTAGTGGTCATACGAATGTAATTGGACCATTAAAGGCTCTGCATGGTCAATCCAATCTCTGCAGTGGCCGTACAGCATTTACTGCGATACGGCCTCTGGAGAAGTCAGGGCATTCATACTTCTTGGGCTTCGCAGAGCTGTTGTGTGAGGAAGTTATCAAGGAAGTGAGTTTGTTTATACAGCACCTCCTGCCCCCACCTACCGTCAATCAATCATGTCAATATTGACATAAAATTGTATGATTATATATCTTTTTTTTAAGTTTACCAAAAAACCATAAAATGGCGGTTTAAACGTTCAGAAAAGTTGTCCATTTGTCACATCCCTAATATTGTTACATTGAGATCAATTATGGTTACGTCTGAGAAAAAGGCATAGCCACCAGACACTTAAATAAGTTTTAAAAAATTATTCCCAGTGTTTCTTTATTGACGCCCTGAGCTGAGACTGCACAGGATCGATCAGTAAAAAGCATTTTTGTTTTTTTTCTCCATGTTACAGGTTTCACTGGTCAGGTTACAGGAGCTGAAGGCTGAGACCAAGAGGTTAGCTAGATATATGGTTACAGTGTGAGTTAGTTGAGAAAAAGCATTCTGTTGACTAACCCCAGTCCATAAAAATATGCGCAACCGTGGCTTTCAAACGAGGCTGCAATGAAAACTAATGGGACTGTAGCGACTGTGTTGTCATTCAAGCATTGATTGACATTGTAATGGCTCGATAGTATTGGAGAAAAGTAAGGAAAAAAACGGACCTCTCTGACACTGTACGTTAAATTGTGATGTCGTACAGCCTCTCTCCACCAGGTGAAGCTCTTCTCTCACGGATTAAAAACAGGAAAGGGACAGGGTAAGGACAGATACCTAGTCAATTAACGGAATATAATTTTTTTGCGTCATCACTGCAAGCCATCATGACTCTCAAAAGCCGTGACAGCCGCTGTTTACTTCTGAAGATAACTTTAGCGCCGCCCTAAAAACCTGACTCAAATTCGACACAAGCCTTCAAATAGGTATTTAATGACACATATAAACTATTTTATAGTGTTTTACTTACATTTTAGAGGTGATAAATTGGACAGTGATTAAAGCAGTTTCCCCACCCGACATTATTTTTTAAAGACCCGACGGAGCTCATTGCCTTCAAATCATGCGGAGAGGTGCAGCATGAAGGTCTCATCATTGATTTTATGGAAAGGGGAGAAGTTGTGCTTTATAGTATTCATATTACAGTTGACCTGGAAGTATTATGTTTTTTTGGGTGCTGAAATAAGGGAAATTGTAAGTTACAGTGCAATGTACAAAAGTGTGTTAGCTAACTATAGGTAACAGACTTGTAAAAATGTGGTGTGGAACTCTTTTTGTCAGTGTTTGTAATGGGGAAACTCATGACCCCAAGAACAAGCAACATCTGGTACAATAAGTCATACATTCCACATACCTTCCTGTTTTTTGTATCCCACAGTATCTTAGATTGTGCTTCCCCAGGAGTCAAAGTTTAACACAATCTCTCTCGGTCTTGTCCATGTTGTTCAGGTTACAGGTGTCATTGTTCAGGCTACAGGAACTGAAGGGGGATAGTATGAGCACAACGTCCACCAGCCCCAACACCCCTCAGATGGTCAACAACACTGTCCACTACCTGGCTCAGGCCCTGGCCCACATCCAACAGGGAATTGAGAGAAAGTTCCTCAAGGCTCCACTGGGTAGGCCAGCAAAACTCCCCCTCACATCATAACGCCTTCCTGCAAAGAAGAGGAATTGTCCCAATTGGCACCCTAATATCTTTTATAGTGCACTACTGTGACTAGGGCTCATAGGGAATAGGGTGCCATTTGGGACGCACAGTGTTGTCGTGTCTTTACTATCATTTAAACTGAAGACTTCGTTTTTATCAAAACTCAATTTAAACTGAATAATCATGTAACTGTAATTAACTAGGAAGTTGGGGCACCAAGGAAAGTATTCAGATTACAAAGTTATAATTTCCTAATATAACCTTTCAGATATTTTCATATCTGATCAATAGTCTTCTGTTTAATGATTTATTTATTTTACCTCACGTTAGTCTCATTCCAAACGTTGTAAATTGTTGGTTATCTGCACGAACCCAGTCTTCACTATGAGTCATCCATACATCAATTGTCTTAAATCATTTATTTATCACTAACTAAGTAATTCACAGAAATGCATAAACAAACAGTAAATATGGTTACATGAAATTATAGAATGTGCCCTAGTGGGCTGAACCGGCATGGTGGCTTGTTAGACAAAGGGGCAATGGGGGGTCGACTAAGAAGTCACTACAGAGCTAATTATAACAATTAAAATGCTAATCCCTTACACATGAATGCTCACTCATTCGGGAACAATTGCAATCAATATATATATTTACGCTCAGTGTGTCGTCTTGATCGCTGGTGAAAAGTATTTATTTTGTAGAATTGTCCGTCTCCCTCTCTCTCTCTCTCTCTCTCTGTCTTGGTTAGAGGGGATAGTTCAAAGTGACATTCGTTATAGAATGGATGTTTCGGCGGTTGTCGTTCTTCGCATTCAATGATGCCGAATTCCTAGCTGCAGACTAGTAATTAGTATCAAAGACTTGTTCTCATTCTGTCGGTATCGATAGTCTCAGAGTTTAACCACGTGGTATGGTTAAAAAGATTCAGCAATGGTCTACACCTTTTAGCCCTCTCGTAATTGAGGTAAGCTTGGTCTCAACCTTAGTCCTCCCCTAATGGAAAAAAAACATGGTCTGGTGATAATTTCTCAAAGTTGGGTTTTATTCAGAATGGCAGAAGAGGGCTGTCCCAGGATGTCTGACCCTAACTGGGCTCAGGGGCGGTCCTCTGATTTAGTTCAAATCAAAAGGGAATTGTATTTTTCTTCATTAAACAGGTCCAAAATCATATTACACCATTATACAAACAGTATCATCCTCACTCAGTCATCTTAAACAACAATTAGATGTAAACCTCATATCTGAGGCTATTATATAAACAGCGTTATGTGGCCACAAGCCTTTATATCCATATGGTCTAGTTAGGCTAATGTGGCCACACCGTCTCTCATGAGCTTCCCAAGTTTCCTGGATTTAAAAAAATTGTAATTGAGAATCTCTTGAAATGCTTTTTAGGCCACGCTTCTAGTTACAGACGATGTTCCCGCTAAGCTGCAGCTCCCCGGGGGACTGCTGTGCAGAAATATCAGCCCACCGAGAGAAGCACGAGATTTAACTTCTTTACTCAACTTTCTAGAGCAGTGGTCACCAACTCTGTGATCTCCAAGGCATTCTTAGTCCATCCCCAAACATTTCTGTAAAAACCCCAATGATAAAGCCTTGCGTTCCCATTTTTGTATTTTTTTTATTCATCATGGGCTGTTGACGGTAGGTGCACCCGCTTCAGCTGGCCTGCGCACCGGGTAGGCCAACTGTTGCCATTTTGAACCATTTCATGTGTCAGAAGGTACAAAATCTGTTTTCCCAGCGGGCCCAGGGAGGCCTACCGCTAGCCACTTAGATGGCTTAGATGACCCTGTCTGCAGTAACGTAGCAGGCATAAAAGAAAGCTCCAGCTAAGTTGATACTGTGAGATTTCAAAATGTTTAAAACCATGACTAGAGACTATCAATGAATAGAGCAAAGAGCTGCTGTTTTTGAGTGAGTTCTTGTTTAAGTTATAAATGCTACAACAAGCACTGCAGTAGTAATGAATGAGTAGGAAGGTTTAAAAAAATATATATATATATATATTAAAAAATTATTTAAAAAAAAAAATATCTATAATATTTCACCTTAATTTAACCAGGTAGGCCAGTTGAGAATAAGTTATCATTTACAACTGCGACCTGGCCAAGATAAAGCAAAGCAGTGTGACAACAGCACAGAGTTACACATGGGATAAACAAATGTACAGTCAATAACACAATAGAAAAATATATGTACAGTGTGTGCAAATGTAGTAAGGGAAGTAAGGCAATAAATCTGCCATAGAGGTGAAGTAATTACAATTTAGCATTAACACTGGAGTGATTTGATGTGCAAGTAGAGATACTGGGGTGCAAAAGAGCAAAAATAAATAACAATAAGGGGATGAGGTAGTTGGGTGTGCTATTTACAGATGGGCTGTGTACAGGTACAGTGATCAGAAAGCTGCTCTGACAGCTGATTCTTAAAGTTAGAGAGGGAGATATAGGTCTCCAGCTTCAGAGACTTTTTCAATTCGTTCCAGTCACTGGCAGTAGAGAACTGCAAGGAAAGGCGGCCAAATGAGTGTTGGCTTTGGGGATGACCAGTGAAATATACCTGCTGGAGTGTGTGCTACGGGTGGGTGTTGCTATGGTGACCAGTGAGCTGAGAAGGCGGGCTTTACCTAGTTAAGACCTATAGATGACCTGGAGCCAGTTGGTTTGGCGACTAATATGTAGCGAGGGCCAACCAACGAGAGCATACAGGTCGCAGTGGTGGGTAGGATATGGGGCTTTGGTAACAAAACGGATGGCACTGTGATAGACTGCATCCAGTTTGTTGAGTAGAGTGTTGGAGGCTATTTTATAGTTGACATCGCCAAAGTCAAGGATCGGTATGATGGTCAGTTTTACGAGGGTATGTTTGGCAGCATGAGTGAAGGATGCTTTGTTGCGATATAGGAAGCTGATTCTAGATGTAATTTTGGATTGGAGATGCTTAATGTGAATCTGGAAGGAGAGTTTACAGTCTAACCAGACACCTAGGTATTTGTAGTTGTCCAGAGTAGTGATGCTCGTCGGGCGGGCAGCGATCGGTTGAAGAGCATGCGTTTCGTTTTAGATGCATTTAAAAGCAGGAGGCCACGGAAGGAGTGTTGTATGGCATTGAAGCTCGTTTGGAGGTGTGTTAAGTGTTCAAAGAAGGACCAGATGTATACAGAATGGTGTCGTCTGCGTAAAGGTGAATCAGAGAATCACCAGCAGCAAGAGCGACATCATTGACATGCATGCATACACACACACACACATACATAGATAGAAAAGAGTCGGCCTGAGATTTGAACCCTGTGGTACCCCCATAGAGACTGCCAGAGGTCTGGACAACAGGCCCTCCGATTTGACACACTGAACTCTATTTGAGAAGTAGTTAGTGAACCAGGCGAGGCAGTCATTAGAGAAACCAAGGCTGTTGAGTCTGCCGATAAGAGAACGGTGATTGACCGTGTCGAAAGCCTTGGCCAGGTCGATGAATACAGCTGCACAGTATTGTCTCTTATCAATGGCGGTTATGATATCGTTTAGGACCTTAAGCGTGGCTGAGGTGCACCCATGACCAGCTCGGAAACCAAATTGCATAGTGGAGAAGGTACGGGGGAATTCAAAATGGTCGGTGATTTTGTAAACTTGGCTTTCGAAGATTTTAGAAAGGCAGGGCAGGGTGGATATAGGTCTATAACAGTTTGGGTCTAGAGTGTCTCCCCTTTGAAGAGGGGGATGAGCGTGTCAGATCTTTGGGGATCTTAGACGATACGAGAGGTTAAACAGGCAAGTAGTAGGGGTTTTGGCAGATAATTTTAGAGGGTCCAGATGATTCTAGCCCAGCTGATTTGTAGGGATTCAGATTTTGCCGCTCTTTCAGAACATCCTCTGTCTGGATTTGGGTGAAGGAGAAGCGGGGGGGGGTACAGAGCTGTTGGTAGGGGTAGCCAGGTGGAAAGCATTGCCAGCCGTAGAGAAATGCTTATTGAAGTTCTCGATTATTGTAGATTTATCGGTGGTGACGGTGTTTCCTAGCCTCTCCTAGTGCAGTGGGCAGCTGGGAGGAGGTGCTCTTATTCTCCATGGACTTTACAGTGTCCCAGAACTTTTTGGAATTAGTGCTTCAGGATGCAAATTTCTGTTGGAAAAAGCCAGCCTAAGCTTTCCTAAGTGACTGTGTATATTGGTTCCTAACTTTCCCTGAAAAGTTGCATATCGTGGGGGCTATTCGATGCTAATGCAGAACGCCACAGGATATTTTTGTGCTGGTCAAGGGCAGACAGGTCTGGGGTGAACCAGATCATATGTTCTTTGTTTTATATACTTTTTTTGAATGGGGCATGCTTATTTACAATGGTGAGGAAATTACTTTTAAAGAGCAACCACGCATCCTCTACTAACGGGATGATCAATATCCTTCCAGGATACCTGGGCCAGGTCGATTAGAAAGGCCTGCTCGCTGAAGTGTTTTAGGGAGCGTATGACAGTGATGGTCGTTTGACCGCGGCCCCATTATGGACTCAGGCAATGAGGCAGTGATCGCTGAAGTCCTTGTTGAAGACAGTAGAGGTGTATTTAGAGGGCAAGTTGGTCAGGATTATATCTATTAGGGTGCCCGTGTTTACGGATTTAGGGTTGTACCTGGTAGGTTCCTTGATAATTTGTGTGAGATTGAGGGCATCTAATTTAGATTGTAGGATGGCCGGGGTGTTAAGCATATCCCAGTTTAGGTCACCAAACATCTTCAATCTATTCACATATGGTGTCCAGGGCACAGCTGGGGGCTGAGGGGGGTCTATAACAAGTGACAACGGTGAGAGACTTGTTTCTGGAAAGCTGGATTTGTAAAAGTAGAAGCTCAAATTGTTTGGGCACAGACCTGGATAGTATGACAGAACTCTGCAGGCTATCTCTGCAGTAGATTGCAACTCCTCCCCCTGGCAGTTCTATCATGTTGGAAAATGTTGTAGTTTGGGATGGAAATGTCAGAATTTTTGGTGGCTTTCCTTAGCCAGGATTCAGACACGGCTAGGACATCAGGGTTGGCGGAGTGTATCGATAGTCTTGGGTATTTTTTTAACGTCAATATTTCACTTTCTCTGTTCATAGGAGTAACAACATGAATTTGTGCATGAGGCAGAAATAATGCGGTGAGACTCGAGTTTCACCATCAGCTGGAAGATGGTGTCTGTTTTTTGGTCAGTGGAGGAAAGGGATAGTGGAGTGATGTTGAGAAGCAGACCCTCAGTCTGCTGCGCTCTCCCTCCACTAAAGCTGACCATCATGTCCAGGCACCATCCACCCAGTAAAATAAAAAGCACATTATTTAAAATGTATGCTCACTCAGCTGTACTTCACAAGTAATATAACAATGGATATATTACCGGTGTGATCACATAGCATACCTCAAATTTTTGAAAATATATTTTTTTAAATGGCCTGAACAACAATGCATTCATTGGCAGGGCAATTTCAAGCAAAGTCAATATGTGGTCATGTTTTGGGCCTACAGCTTACTGCACAAACCTCATTGCCACAGTACTGTTTTTAATTGGTCAATGTTGCATGGCTTACGTTTTTTAAGTCGGATCTCGGCTTGCATTTTGACTGAGAAGGTTATCTTGATTCAGAACAGTGGTCGCCAACCTTTTCTGAAGTTTTCCCTGTTAACCTTATCAACGTTTCCATTTACTGTGGCAATTGTGATCGAATCAACGCAATATTAGCCACTTTCAATGCAACATATCGAATAAAACAAAATATGCAAGATATTATGTTGTAGGCAGAACGCATCAGAGTAGGATTCTATTGCAATGACACACATGACTCACATGACTCGCCTGTACTTTATATAGACTAGTGTTGCATAAACTATCAGACCTGCAGTATGCCTATATGCAAATAGACCATTGCCATATGGATCTGTGCCATTTACTTTGAACTGGACTGTTTACAGTATGGGCGGTCGTGAGTAGATGCGCTTGTTTTGAGATCAAAGCGGAGGCTGCATGTAGCCACGTGTGCCCATTGTGTTCATATCCTTTGCTAGTTAGTGCGTTATTAGCCAAATTATAGATCATTTGTTGTCAGGAATAGGGGAGTGATTGCTTCCTACAAGAGCACAAAATGTGTACGTTTCTAGACATCTTTGAAAAGTCAGTCAGGTAAAGTTATTTTCTTTTTTTTAAATTCTTAAAGGTACAGTGTTGTATTTTGAGACAGGCTTGAATAAGCTAAGTCGGCAGAGGGTAGCATAATTTGTCTGCTTCTTTGTAATAATGGTATGGGAATAATAGTGCGTTTTTAACTTTGTAAAGTGGTTTCTTGCGTCAAACAAAACAACCACACTTTGTCACATCCTTGTCTGAAGGACAAGTGAATAAACGGGTTCATGTCAAGCCCTGCATGTTTTTTTCAAAAGTCTCATGGAATGTAGGCTTACATTGAGCACTTCACATTGGCTGCTACTGTAGGCTGAATGATAGAACAGCTATTTCCATGTTAAAATGTTAATGAAGGTATTTTTTCCATTGTTTTTGATGGTAGGCCACTCTGGTAGGCCTACATTATGATCAAATAGCCACAGTAGCCAACTTGGCCACTGTTATAACTAACTTAAAGTGGGTACAGCCTCAGTGTTCAAAGTAAATGTACGCTGGAAGTTGGACAGAATTTTCACAACGTTCATGCACTCAGCAGACCTGAAATTTGCTCCGTGCTGGAAAAAATTGGAGGGAACATGGTCAGAGGCCTTTATCCGAGCATATTTTAACTAGGGCTGAGTAGTAAATGCTTACTTGATGTCAGCTTGATTTATTTAAATAATCACTGACTTTCATTGTTTGGGTTGAATTCTGTAACAATAAAACAATTCATACAAGTCCTGTGATGGTAGTGACTGCCCATTACTGCTTATCACTGATTAACCATTTATTCGCATTACTTTACAATATTTTTGTGTATTACGTTTATTTTATTTGACTTTATTTCATTACTAGTCATCTCTATAGAGCTGCTTCCTATGCTGTCTGACAGAATCACTATTTTGTAGTACTTCAAAGTAAATAAGGCATACTTTAATGACTGAATGCCAACTATCAGTCACTTAGATCATGTATTTTCATGGAGAGATATCTCACGAAGCAACAGCTGCTCTCTCTATCCCCTCACGATCACAAATTCTTCTTCCTCTTCCATACCAGGCATAAAAGAAACACAGACCGGACAAGTAGATGCACAATGACTTATGGTCATTGTAGGTAGTTTAGCTCATAAAATAAAGAATATTGGCCTGTTGGAAACTACAACTCCCTTCTGGATCTGATTCATCTTTAGAGAATGCGCTCATTGAGCTCACAGAAAAAAATAGAATTCAAATAATTGAATCGATGTCAGTCAGTTGTTTTTAAAAACTGAAAAATAAGACATTTTTGTTAATCTCTCAGCACTACTTTCAACAGACCTTATCTGCCAGCCAGACAGGGAATGAGTGCTACCTGTGTTTTAATGTCTGCTGTGACCTGTATTTTTCACACTCTAAACTGGTCATTCGAACAGTATGATCTTTTAGGGTTTAGGGCTTTTGATTGTGTTTGACGTTCAAATTGATATATTTTGACTTTCATGGCAAAACAGTGCCTCACCTTATTCCCCCTCCCAACAGGCGATGAAGACTCTAAAAAGGACCAGAAGGCAAAGAAGAAGGAGAAGAAAGATGAGGATCAACACAGTGAAGGTAAGGTTGATAGGAACAAAAAAGGCTAAATTACATCTTATACTTTTTCCTCTAGCATAATCAATTTGATGGTCTCACTCAAAAGACTGGTTATACCCCAATAAGGGTAACCTGAAGTTAGATGACAATATATAAAATGAATTCTATATTTTAAGGGAATTGGTGAGTGATTGCTGTTGATCTGACAGTTTGTCTCCCCTCTGAGTGCTGTGACAGTGGTGGGGTGGTGAAGACTGTTGGCTTATATTGTAGATGATGGAGAGGAGTGTTGCATTCTGTGACATGTTTCAAGTTTTTTTTTTATGTCACATGCACAAGGAAAGTGAAATGCCTTTCTTGCAAACTCTAAACCCAATAATGTAGTAATCAATGTAGCACTAAAAATAACAAGGTAGAACAAAAACACATGGGAAGGTAAGACACTATATGCAGGGATACTGGAGTGTTGGCGATAGATATGTATCGGGGTAAGGTGACTAGGCATCAGAATATATGATAAACAGTAGCAGCGGCGTGTGTGAGTCGTGTGTAACAATAAAATACATGGGTGGGTCAACTCAGTCAGTGTAGTTATTTAGGAGTCTTATGGCTTGGGGATAGAAGCTGTTCAGGACTCTCTTGGTGTCAGACTTGCTGTACCGCCAGCCATGCGGAAGCAGAGAGGACAGTCTATGACTTGGGTGGCTGGATTTTCTGGGCCTTCCAGACTGTCTGTCTCTCTTCTCTCTCTGAACCTCAGACGGTGGGGACGGTGGTCGGGTCTAGGGATAGGCACGGATATTTGAATATCCAAATGGACTTTAGTGTTTGATTACTTGTGAGAGTATACTTAAAAAAAAAAAATATTTAATAAGAGGCCTATTTTTAAGAAAATGTCATAATTGACTTGACAGTGCTACATATAAGGATAGATCATTACATTAGACATTTCAATATAACGAGTTGACAGGTTTTTTTGAGTGCGCCCCAATAAAGAAAGATGTACTGGTAGACAACACACTTTTCATGCGTGTAGCTTGTCGGACGATCAAAGCAGCGCTACTCAGAGGCTCCTTGTGTAGCAAGTGAAGTGGGAGATTTCTAATCGATGCAAAAAGGAATAAACATTCCGGAATTAAGTTGGCTAAATGAGAAGAAGTAGGCTGCAATGATCATCCAACCGGTAGGCTGTTTTTTAATATGAATGGATGTGAGGAGTGCAGCAAAATTGCCTTAGCCAGCTAGCAAGGCTAATTAACTAACTTAACTGGCTAGTGTAGTTAGCTAGCTTCTTTAACCTATCGCAGCAACAAGTTTGTCTAACTTGCGCAAATAGGTTTGGCTACTTTCTCTCTCTTTCCGTGTCAGACACACTGGCCTCTGCTCATCCCCTCTCCACCTTCTGTGCTGAAACAAGTGCACCTCCACACGAGCAAGACCCCATTGCAGTAGGAAAAGTCGTTTCTTTTAAACGCATGTATTTCGACTATCCGGATATCTGAAAAAAGTTGTGACATCTTAAATGCCCATCCTTGGGTGGTGAATACTGTAATAATGTCTGACTGTATGTCTCTTCTCTCTGACCAGACAGTAGTGACGGGGTGGTGAATACTACTGTAATAATGTCTGACTGTATGTCTCTTCTCTCTCTGACCAGACGGTAGTGACAGTGGTCGGGTGGTGAAGACGGTCCAGGAGCGTTGGAAGGAGTCTCTGCTGTGTTGTTCCAGCATGTCCCAGGTCTTCCTCCACCTCTCCACCCTGGAGCGCAGTGTCATTTGGGCCAAGTCCCTGCTCAACGCCCGCTGTAAGGTCTGTCGCAGGAAGGGAGATGCAGAGAACATGCTGCTGTGTGACTGCTGCGACCGAGGACACCACATCCACTGTGTCCGCCCCAAACTCAAGGTAGGATGGATGATGCTTTTCTTCACACATGGCCTATGGATACCCTGTGTTTCCCCTACAATTTTAATGGCGGGCAAGCACATTCTGTCCCCCCCTCCCTAAAATAATTGGAACTCGATCGATAATATTGGTATGAAACCTTTTCGAGGTTCATTTGAGGACCCTGTTGTCTTGAAAAGTAACCTGATGAAAGAGTGTAGTTCCCCGTCACCTGTAACTCTGCTGTCTACTGTACCGGTGTAATCTAAACCTATTCTTTGCTCTGTGTTGTGTCCAGGCCGTCCCAGAAGGGGACTGGTTCTGCCCGGAGTGCCGTCCCAAACAGCGAGCCAACCGCCTCCCCTCCCACCAACGGTCCTCTGTCAACTCTGAGGAATTGGAGGAAGAAGACTCTGGGGAGGAGACGACGGAGGAGAAGAGGTGTGTTCTGAGCGTTACTGTACTTCATTGGGTTGAAAGTAGGCAGACCCCATTTAGTCCATAGGCTGTTGGTCGACCGAGACTTCTTTAGTCAAGTAGTCACAAATTATATAGATTTTTGTGGTACAAAACACCTGTCTAATTTGCGCCTTTCTCAGTGGACTAATCCATTGTGGAGGCCGTGGGGATGGCACAGTCCATCACTCCAAGACGTCCTACTGAAGTTGTATATGTTGATATTACATAAGAACAATGGTGCAACACAAATACAAAATATTTATTCTATAACAAATGCGCTTTCTCCTGCGTTGGTGGTCGCAGTCCACGGTTCTGAAATGTAATCTTCAGTGTGCCGTTAAATTGGCGCCTTTCCCTATATGTTGCTATGTGCATAATAGCGAAGTTAACCAGCGTATCGGTGTTGAGAACAATACGGCGTGGCAGTAATGAAGTGAGGAAATGGGCCTTGCCTTAATTGTCTAAGAAAATTTAGGAGAGGAAACCCCAATTTAATTAGGTCTATAATCCAATAGCCTAACTGTTTAATTTGTCTGGCTTTATAAATCCATATACACAGTTGAAGTCTGAAGTTTACATAAACTGAGTTTAAATGTATTTGGCTACGGTGTTTCACAATTCCTGACATTGAATCCTAATAAAAGTTCCCTGTCTTAGGGCAGTTAGGATCACCACTTTTTTTTTAAGAATGTGAAATGTCAGGATAATAGTAGAGTGATTTATTTCAGCTTTTATTTATTTCATTACATTCCCAAAGTTTACATGCACTCAATTAGTATTTGGTAGCATTGCCTTTAAATGGTTTCACTTGGGTCAAACGTTTCAGGTAGCCTTCCACAAGCTCCCCACAATAAGTTGGATGAATTTTGGCCCATTCCTCCTGACAGAGCTGGTGTAACTGAGTCAGGTTTGTAGGCCTCCTTGCTCGCACACACTTTTTCAGTTCTGCCCACAAATTTTCTATAGGATTGAGGTCAGGGCTTTGTGATGGCCACTCCAATTACTTGACTTTGTTGTCCTTAAGCCATTTTGCCACAACTTTGGAAGTATGCTTGGGGTCATTGTCATACAACTCTCCTTCCGTGGCCTCCAACTGCTCTTAAACGCAAGTAAAACTAAATGCATGCTATTCAACCGATCACTGCCCGCACCTGCTCGCCCATCCACCATCACTACTCTGGACGGCTCTGACTTAGAATACGTGGACAACTACAAATACCTAGGTGTCTGGTTACACTGTAAACTCTCCTTCCAGATTCACATTAAGCATCTCCAATCCAAAGTTAAATCTAGAAATGGCTTCCTATATCGCAACAAAGCATCCTTCACTCATGCTGCCAAACATACTAAAACTGACCATCCTACCGATCCTCGACTTCAGTGATGTCATCTATAAACTAGCCTCCAACACCCTACTCAGTAAACTAGATGCAGTCTATCACAGTGCCATCCGTTTTGTCACCAAAGCCCCATACACTACCCACCATTGCGACCTGTACGCTCTCGTTGGTTGGCCCTCGCTTCATACTCGTTGCCAAACCCACTGGCTACAGGTTATCTATAGGTCTTTGCTAGGTAAAGCCCCACTTTATCTCAGCTCACTGGTCACCATAGCAGCACCCACTCGTAGCACTCCAGCAGGTATATCTCACTAGTCATCCCCAAAGCCAATTCCTCCTTTGGTCGTCTTTCCTTCCAGTTCTCTGCTGCCAATGACTGGAACGAACTGCAAAAATCTCTGAAGCTGGAGACTCATATCTCTCTCACTAGCTTTAAGCACCAGCTGTCAGAGCAGTTCACAGATCACTTCACCTGTACATAGCCCATCTGTAAATAGCCCATCCAATCTACCTCATCCCCATACTGTATTTATTTATTTATCTTGCTCCTTTGCACCCCAGTATCTCTACTTGCATATTCATCTTCTGCACATCTACCATTCCAGTGTTTAATTGCTATATTGTAATTACTTTGCCACCATGGCCTATTTATTGCCTTAACTCCCTTATCTTACCTCATTTGCACTCACTGTATATAGACTTTTTGTTTTATTTTGTTCTACTGTATTATTGACTATGTTTTGTTTATTCCATGTGTAACTCTGTTGTTGAATGTGTCAAATTGCTATGCTTTATCTTGGCCAGGTCGCAGTTGTAAATGAGAACTTGTTCTCAACTAGCCTACCTGGTTAAATAAAGGTTAAATAAAAAATACATTTAAAAAATGGTCCATTTGGAAGAACCATTTGCGACCAAGTTTTAACTTCCTGACTGATGTCTTGATGTTGCTTCAATATATCCACATAATTTTTCCTGCCTCATGATGCCATCTTTTGTGAAGTGCACCAGTCCCTCCTGCAGCAAAGCACCCCCACAACATGATGCTGCCACCCCCGTGCTTCACGGTTGAGATGGTGTTTTTCGGCTTGCAAGCATCCCCCTTTTTCCTCCAAACATAACAATGGTCATTATGACCAAACAGTTCAATTTTTGTTTCATCAGACCAGAGGACATTTCTCAAAAAAGTACGATCTTTGTCCCCGTGTGCAGTTGCAAACCGTAGTCTGGATTTTTTATGGCGGTTTTGGAGCAGTGGCTTCTTCCTTGCTGAGCGGCCTTTCAAGTTATGTCGATTTAGGACTCGTTTTACTGTGGATATAGATACTTTTGTACCTGTTTCCTCCAGCATCTTTATAAGGTCCTTTGCTGTTGTTCTGGGATTGATTTGAACTTTTCGCACCAAAGTACGTTCATCTCTAGGAGACAGAAAGCGTCTCCTTCCTGAGTGGTATGACGGCTGCGTGGTCCCATGGTGTTTATACTTGCGTACTATTGTTTGTACAGATGAACGTGGTACCTTCAGGTGTTTGGAAATTGCTCCCAAGGATGAAGCAGACTTGTGGAGGTCTACACTTTGCTGATTTTCATTGGATTTTCCAATAATGTCAAGCAAAGAGGCACTGTGTTTTAAGGTAGGCCTTGAAATACATCCACAGGTACACCTCCAATTGACTCAAATGATGTCAATTAGCCTATCAGAAGCTTCTAACGCCATGACATTTTCTGGAATTTTCCGAGTTGTTTTACAGGCACATTCAACTTAGTGTATGTAAACTTCTGACCCACTGGAATTGTGGTACAGTGAAATAATCTGTCTGTAAACAATTGTTGGAAAAATGACTTGTCATGCACAAAGTAGATGTCTTAACCGTCTTATCTAAACAATAGTTTGTTAAAAATACATTTGTGGGGTGGTTGAAAAACGAGTTTTAATGACTCCAACCCCTAAGTGTATGTAAACTTCCGACTTCAACTGTATCTACAGAAATAAGGCGTATCCTGTTTTGTGTTTAATAGTCTACTTTTTCTGCGAGCACCAAGCCTCACAACCACATGTCAGATAAAGCAATTTCACAAATTTGGCTGTTTTGTCATATCTTAGCTATGCTGTAATAAAGGCTTTAAAAATATATATAATAATTTAACAAACTCTGGTATTATAATTGATTTAGTGTTTACACTGTTCCAAGTAGTCTGCACATAATAATGAATAATATGCATGCAGCTCTTGCTCCTATTCAGTCCTTTTTCTTAATCTCCTTATTGTTATTACAATAATTATAATCTGTATGCCTAAGTGTCAGCGATTAGGTGAATGGAGAAGCGGAGTCAGGCGCAGGACACGGGTATGAGTATTAATCTGAATTTACTCAAAATGTAAGCAATGTTCCAACAAGGAAAAACACAAATATCCAGAGCACAAGGAACGAACCCACATGACAATGACAATCACTCACAAAACAGAAAGGGAAGCCAGAGGGTTAAATAAGGAACATTGATTATGGAATGGAAACCAGGTGTGTATAATGAAGACAAAACGAAAATGAAACATGGATCGGTGGTGACAAGAAAGCCGGTGACGCCGAACGCCGCCCGAACAAGGAGAGGGACCAACTTCGGCTGAAGTCGTGACACTAAGAGCGAGTCCGGTTTAGACTTAATACTTTAATTTACGCCTATTTCAATATAGGCTCCTGTATCTATCAATTATTCCTTCATGTAATCACGCAGCATACATGCTTTGAAATGCAATCAAGCATTTTCGTTTTAAAATGTAATAACAAAGGGAGCCTTGAATAATTAGCCTGTTTTTTTGTCTTTGCTGTAATAAAGGCTTCATAAAAAATATAATTAGGACAGTCTATGGTACTTATCATTTTTGTGTTTACACTGTTCCAAATGGTCAGATTTTTTAAAATTGTTATCTGACAGCACTTTATTGTAATCTGACATCACTTTATTGTAATCTGACAGCGCTTGCTCCTATAACCTCCTTTCCACAATTAAGTAAAATGTCTTACACAGATCTGACTTCCCTCCTGAGTAACCAGTAAACATTCCCCTGTTTCGAGTTTATTTTTCATGTCCACTGCATCAATTTTGCTGTCACGTTTAGAGTTAATAACCAATTTATTGATGCGATTATGATAGGCTATAGGTCAGGCCTTATTGGTCACTAGCATGCAATGCACACCTTTCAAGCAAAAGTTGAGGGAATAGGGAATGTTTTTCCTAAACAAATTAGGGATTTCGGTAACAGAACTTTTCAGCCCAGAAATGACAAACTAAATGGCTGTAATTATGTTGCAGCTTCAGCACGGACGGCGAGATAAACACATGCTGTGCTGCCTGTCAGATGCAGGACCACATGCGCCAGACAGACACTTGCTGAATTTTTTATATTTGCTTTTGAGACATTTGTGTGTCATTATTTCATCAAACAGTGCGCTTAAAGCATCAGAAAAGCTCAGTGCATAGGTGGTGTCTATATCGATTGGTCTTCAACAACTTTTTGTTGTTGTACAGCCGTAGTTTATATTAAATTGAATACTTTAAAACAATAAAAACAACCCAACACATTTAGTTTATTCAGATATCTGAAGTTTCCCTCCCACAATTCTGTCTCCCTCTTCTCCTTTAGTACCGCTAAAAAGGTCCGGACTGCTGTGAAACCTCCTGTGCCTACTACCAAAGGAAGTCGGTCAAGCAGGACCAACTCAAGTCATTCCACCCCCCGGAGCCAGCAGACCACCCCTAAACAGGCCCCCTCAGCTGGGAAGGGAGCTGCTTCCAGGTCCTCAGGGAAGAAGCCCACCCCAGTCTCCAATAAGCCCACCCCAGTCTCCAATAAGCCCACCCCAGTCTCCAACGGCAGACCTCCACCACGGCCAGGCAGCAGAGTCAGCTCCCGGCTCAGTCATGAGATATTGGCAACCAACGGTACCTCCAGCAGGCCAGGCAGCCAGCTCACTCCATCTCTGTCTCTGGCAGACTCCCGTAAAAGACCAATCTCAGGTAAGACCAGTTAAGACAGTGGGAGGGGAGATGGAAGAGGGTTGTGTTAGGTGATTAAAAATACAAAATTGTGTTCTTGTAAAGTAGTGCGTTAACATGATGTGCCAGGGTCTTTATATTGCTGAAGATGTAATGCAAAAAAAAAAAGGTATGTCTGTATAGAAGTGTTGAATGTTAATTTTCTCATGTATCAATTACACAATTTCCCTCTAGTTTCTAGGCTTTCTCACTCACTGTGCTCATCTTTGCATTTATATTATCCTTCTGCTGTTTCTCCAGCAGAGGTCTCCCACAAACCCAGGCTGGTCCTGACTCCCTCAGTCTCAGGTTCTTCTTCCAATCGTCGCAGCTCAGGGAGGAACCTAGGAGTCCATGAGCTGTCTGCCTGCGAGCAGCTGACTGTAGAGCTAGTCAGACATGAAGACAGCTGGCCCTTCATGAAACTGGTGTCTAGGACACAGGTAATACTTGACTTTATTTAAAGGAGAGGCACGCAGAGCGACGTGCATGCGTTTAAAAAAAACAGCACGCACACATGCAGGCACTTCTATGAATATGTTTTCCTATACTATTACATAACTAGCTACGTCACTAGTGACACACATACAGTGCCTTCAGAAAGTATGTATATACCCCTTGACTTATTCCACATTTTGTTGTTACAGCCTGAATTTAAAATGGATTCAATGTATTTGTTTCTCACCCATCTGCCACATAATGATAAAGTGAAAACATGTTTTTCGAAATGTTTGCACGTTTACTGAAAATGAAATCCAGAAATATCTTATTTACTACATAAGAATTCACACCTCTGAGAGTAAATACTTTTGTAAAAGCACATTTGGCAGTGATTACAGCTGTGAGTCTTTCTGGGTAAGTCTCTAAGAGCTTTCCACACCTGGATTGTGCAACATTTACCCATTATTATTTTCAAAATTCTGCAAGCTCTGTCAAATTGGTGGTTGATCATTGCTAGACAACCATTTTCAGGTCTTGCTGTAAATTTAAGTCAGCTTGTAACTCTGCCACTCAGGAACCTTCACTGTCTTATTGGTAAGCCACTTTGGCCTAGATGGCAGTGTATGTTCAAAGTTTTGACTGATCCAATGACCCATTGCATTTCTGTTCAAAATGTTGTATCAAGTCTGCCAAAATGTGCCTAATTGGTTTATTAATACATTTAAGTTCATAACTGCACTCTCCTCAAATGATAGCATGGTATTATTTCACTGTAATAGCTACTGTAAATCAGACAGTACAGTTAGATTAACAAGAATTTAAGCTTTCTGCCATATCAGATATGTCTATGTCCTGGGAAATGTTCTTGTTACTTACAACCTCATGCTAATCACATTAGCGCACGTTAGCTCAACCGTCCCGCGGGGGGACACCAATCCTGTAGAGGTTTTAATTACTTCTTACTACTTTTTTTAAATGACCTGATTTTGTCTCCTCACTTCTGCAGGTTCCAGACTACTTTGACATTATCAAAAAGCCCATTGCGCTGAGCACTATCCGAGAAAAGGTTAACAACTGTGCATATAAAACAGCCAGTAAGTTGAGATTTTGCTTTTTTGTGTTAACTAAAACATGTTTATGCCGTCATGTTTCTGTACGTCACCAGATGGGACATTTTATATATGTTTTTCTCACAGCGGCGTACGTTGAGGACGTGGAGCTTATGTTCGCCAACTGTTTACAATACAACCCTCAGCACACAAATGAAGCTAAAGCAGGAACAAGGCTCCAAGCCTTCTTCAACTCAGAGATCTTTAACCTGGGGCTGGCGGACCGGACCACTCCTCCACTGAAGCGGTCCCGGATATAAAGCCGACTGACTGAAACTACTTGGTCGTATTCATTAATGCACACCGTAGCAATTTGTTTTTTACCTGGATGTTTTTCAACAAAAACCTATTTCTTCTTGGACAAATTCAGGTAGTCCCTTCCTGTTTCGCTTTTGTTTTCATCCATTTTTTTTTCTCTAGTGAATACCATAATTCATTGGAAAGTCTGAACATTCCCAAAGCATTGTGCAGTGTAATATCATTCCCTCAAGATAATGCAGGAACAACTAACTCGCTGAAAGTATTTGCACTCAATATTTGAAAACGACTCTTTTCTATTCTTATTCACTCAGGGAAAACTAATTGTGGTTGGAAATAAGTGTTTTTAACAGTGCATTTTTATATTTTCTATCTTGTGAGCATTTCTAGACTTTCTTTGTGCATGTAATTTTCTTTGACCATTTCAGTTAATTTAGATGACTTAAGTATTAACTTTAATATGGACAGTTTTGCATTTGTTCGTTTCACAGTACTGAACAGTAAAAACTAATTTTGCATGGACTGTTTCAGGTTCCCATCTTTCAGGGAAACACTACACTGGAATCTGATTTACTGTTCCTTATTTCCTATAATTCATTGGTTATTTATTTTAGTTAAGCTAAGAACTTGCTTTAAATTATATTTTTATAGAACATGTTTGTTTTTGTAAAGAATTATTGGCATAGGTTTTAGTTCAAACTATAGAAAACTGTTTTGTGGTAGGGTTTAAATACTGAGTTTTGTCCCCCTAACTTTCTCACCTCTGCTTTTGTATTTGCTATCGTGTATATTTTCTATATGTAAAAATAAATTCACTGTTTTAATATTTCTTGGTCAGCTCTCACTTGTGTTGCCAATCTCTGATTCATAAATATGAAGTTCCTGAATATATTAATGGCGTCTATATTTTAGGTTAATATTTTTTCTACACCTCACTGAGATAAAATGGGCTCAATATTTTGTAGGGTTAGAGAGAACTTAAATTTCCTGGCGGGGAAGTTGGTTTGCCGCAGTGAAGTGTAGAAATCCGCATGTGAATTTAGCTTTATTGTTAACCGTAAGTCACAAGACAAATTCCCCTTATCCTTTCGAATCCCACTGCTGATCCCGCCCGCCGCAAGTGCAGTGGCTCATACTCGCGCGCCCCGTACCCCCACCCGGTCAGGACGTTCATTCCCATATCTCTTTACCCCTAAAGATTTCCCCACATAATAGCAAATCTCACAGGACCGACGATCTTACAACATGGTAGGATAATATACTCTTCTAGTTGAGTGCTGAAACTACTCGTAGTTTCTAGTTGAGTGATGATTTTAACTTTTTGTAACTTTGTTGCAACATTGGGCAGTGTTCGACATTGGCTTGATTGCTTACGCACCAACGTTTTGATTGCTGGTTACAGTTCTACATTCCGCAGTGGTGCGCTATAGCTACAATGTTTGTTCTATATATATATATATATATATATATATATATATATATGATTTCGTTTGTAAAATCAGTTCCAATTTAGGATTGTTACAGGGCCTGCATCCCCAGGCGGCCATTTTAACCTAATTATAGCGCAGTCCGCTATCTAACTAACGTTTCTCACTCTACCACTGACAGTTACCTTCATGATCTGAAAGTTTAGCCAAGTTGGCTTGCTAGCTAATAACATAGCTAGCTACCTGATAGCAATTATGTTTTCTACACGACAAGCTACCTTTAATGATTGGGACTATCTAACGTCAACTTGTAATGGTCTTGCCTGCCTCCTGTTTTGTTTGATTGCACTCAAGCCAATACGCCCATGCGGATTTCCACGCTTGTTTGACAGTGGAAACTAGCAAGCATTTGCAAGCCAATATTGTTCCCATAGGTACTGGTTTACTGTAGTGGGCCTAACCGACTAAACTCCACTATTTACAATATAGTTGAGTGGCGACTAGTGTGTGCGCACTGGAGCGCCGAAGTCACACAATTATTTCAGGACCCAAAAGACAAGTCTACAATTGCAGGCTATGCTTTGCGTGCTCAAATCAGTCGTTTTTGAAAACGTCATTTTGTGACGTCGTAGCTCCAGTCTGCCCATACTGATCGCACCTCAACACAACTCGTGGAGTTGAGTTTAATCGGATACCGTGGGCTTTGACACATGCACATGTTGCTATACACCAAGCGAGTTACCTGTCTCATTCACTGACGGTTGACAATGTGGTGGTCACTAACTAGTCACTGGTCAGCGAGTTTCGTGCACTCTTTTGATAGATTGAGAGTGGCTAATCAGCAGTCACCACTGTTGGAATGTCTTAATATTGCCACAGCTTGGCTTTCTGGTCCGATTGTCATCTTTAATAGAGAGAACACTTTGGCCAACTAACATAGCAGCCTATGTAGCCCAAAGGCCGGTAGATGGCGATATTGTTGATCCAAACGCATTTGTATGCAGTCGGTAATACACTCCTATACCCCTCCGTACCTAAAACGTTCTCCATTCAGGCTGACAAGTCTTCGATTTCCTCCATAACTACATTTACTGGCGACAAGACTGTTAAATATGTGTACTTTTTGAAACACCATTTCCACCACCATGCTAATGTTACATCCTGATGTTGCGCCCTGCTTTCAGCCAGAGTTAACTGACTGCTGCAAGCTAATTGGCTGAACGCTATTCGCAACATCCAGGACCAGCATTTCTAGGCGCATTAGCACTTAAGCATTGTGGTGGAAATTTGAGTCTCGTCAATAAAGTACGCATACTTTCCGTTTTTTAAATCTACTCCAGGACAAAAGAAAAAGGGTGAAATAAAAATAACAACAAATCTATGCCTTTGCAGCCTGAATCGATAATGTTTTAGGTACGAACCGGTCCGAGGGGAATATGAGTGTATTGCCGGCTGCATACAATGCTTTTGGACGGTAAAATGAAACCATCAATACGCCATCTGCTGGCCTTTAGCCTGCAGCCTATGCAAAATGACTCGGCATGGCGGTAGGTAGTGTCAGAGTGAAATGGTGTTGATTCATTGTGAGTGTCAAAGGAAAGAAAGGCTATGATCAATGCTGCAGTCACTCTGTCTGCATGACTACTGGTAGCTAGCTACATACTGTTTGTGTGAAGGTTTGAATTTCCAATGCCTTGTGAAGGAAAGCATTTCCCATCTCCATGCTGTTAGCTATAGGCCTAGCTTCAATGTCTACATCATAAATAAACAGTATGTCTTTGTGTTTACTAGCTATTGAAGAGGCAACAACAATAATCTAGGCTGCTATATCATCTGGTTCACATTTGAGTTCTAAATCACACCTTGAATGAACCTTGTATATCATCCTCCCCTCTTTCCACAGGCCTCAGGTGTCACTGTCAACGATGAAGTCATCAAGGTCTTCAATGACATGAAGGTCAGGAAGTCATCCTCTACCGAAGATGTAAAAAAGCGTAAAAAGGCTGTGCTGTTTTGCCTCAGCGATGACAAGAAGAAGATCATCGTAGAGGAGGGCAAGTGGATCCTCGTTGGTGACATTGGGGAGTCGGTGGACGATCCATACGCATGTTTCGTCAAGCTTTTACCGCTCAACGATTGCAGATATGGCTTATACGATGCCACATACGAAACAAAAGAATCCAAGAAAGAAGACCTGGTATTCATATTTTGGTAAGTTTGTACGTTGCCCTTTGTTAGTTTGAAAGGTGCAAAGCTGCTGTCAATAATGTTTCTTAAAAGCCTATATTCCCTAGCTTGGCTGGGGTGTCATTTGGTAGGTACCCTAGATCAGTGGCTGTGTCAACCACTGGTTCAATCGCTGGGATCGGACACCGAATTAGTCAATTCATATTAAGTGTTGTGCTGGAGGACCATAGCTTGGTGGTCCCTGCTATAAAAAGTTTGAGAAACAGAAACATTGCTGCTGCTTTCATTTGTGTGGTATGGATTACTATGGAATAAAGCCGTTATTAAGTCACTGTGTTTCCCACCTCATTCCAGGGCACCTGAGGGTGCGCCCTTGAAAAGCAAGATGATCTATGCTAGCTCTAAAGATGCCATTAAAAAGAAGTTCACAGGTAAGTGAAAATTGCTATATACAATCACTATTTCTGTTCTGTTTGACCTGATATTCAATGATCGTGTGGTTCAGTAATTTATTCGGGTGATGTCAGAATTTGCATAGTAAAAACTAGGCTATCTTATCAAAACTATCAAGTATTAATAACCACAAGTTATTTTCTTTTCGTATTCATGTTCTATGAAAGTGTCATGAATGTCAGTGTTGGCGTTTCAAATTTTTCAAAATACCATTTAATTTCTACCCTATTGATCCATTGAAAGTTTAGAGAAGAATGTGTGGGATCAAACAAAATTCCCCCAGACACCCCTGTCATTTTTGATAGTGCTTCCTTTAGTATTCAACACAACAGTATAAAACAGATGGGAATTAACTTGATATACTCGCCTTTGTTTTTCAGGTATCAAACACGAATGGCAAGTCAACGGATTAGACGACATCCAGGACCGCGCCACCCTGGCAGACAAGTTGGGGGGAAACGTGGTGGTATCACTCGAAGGGTTACCATTGTAAATGGAAAATACTACGTGCCATCTGGATTCCAGACGCTTTC
This sequence comes from Oncorhynchus clarkii lewisi, assembly GCF_045791955.1. Classification (NCBI taxonomy): domain Eukaryota; kingdom Metazoa; phylum Chordata; class Actinopteri; order Salmoniformes; family Salmonidae; genus Oncorhynchus; species Oncorhynchus clarkii. The sequence goes on along the minus strand of NC_092171.1, from coordinate 30,389,422 downwards.
ATCTTAGCAGCTGTATCTATAGCATTTGAATCTAAAGGAATAGCTTTAGGCTTTTTTGGTCTGTATTTTTTCCACACAATGGAAGGAGATCTCATTAACATATGCGAAAGCCTACAAGTTATTTTGCCAGAACTTCTTCAACTTCTTTTTTTTTTTTTTTTTACCTTCAAGGAATGATCACACATCACAGGTTTTTCCAAAACAAATATGAACAGCAACGCTACACTACCTGAGATTAATAACACTCCCACAATAAAAACATTAAGATTAGCACTGTTTTTGCGTTCTTCGCCACTTAAACAATGATGACTAAATGCTCAGTAGCATAGGAAAATGTGAATGCTTTCTATAATGCCTTGACAGTCATATTCACTGCCTAGGTTACAGCTAATGGCAAGTATTTTGCACTCATGAGGTTTTCATATGACTGACTTATTTATTTACAATGTTCTATTTTATCCAATATGTTATTTGACATGGCAAAACACGTAATAGACTATGCATATACTAAGCACTTTGTTTATACACTACAAAAGTTGAGGCAAAAAGGTCAAGAAAAACTAAAGCATATCTGTATTTATGTTAACTAGATAGAGATGTTACCAGTTTTCATTCCTTTTATGCATATGGACAAGAACAGATCAGTATTTGACTGTTCAATTGCCGCCTTACTTTCATTTGAATGTACAGGACACCACAGTAAAAAGGGGGGTTGGTGCTTGCAGTTTTTTTTTACACTAAAATAAAGATATTTCAAATATATCAGTAAAGATGGCAATATGTGCATTTGGAGCCTTAAGTGGAACATTGTTTTAGAGATCAGGGCGAGGAGGTTGCCACTTTACAATAAAACCTTGTGGCAGATAACAGAAATATGTGTCTTTTGTTCTGTGTTGTCTGTCTGTGTGCATCTGTTCATCAGGAGGGCTGGGCAACAATAAAGAGATACGTGAAATAGAAACGATCTGGTCTACATGCTGTGTATTGGTTAATGTTTTATTCAATTAAACCGGATGCAGTGGGTGACTATTTTCTTGGCTCAGTTCAGAACAGTACAATGTTACGGAAAATTCAGATAGAAATATATTGTTTAGAATAGATAGCATTCTTTGTTGTGTAGAAGAGGGAATCATTTCACTTTTATAATTTCTGTGTAAGGTGGTTTCTCTGATGCTTTTTATATGTAATGTCTACAGTCTTATAAGGGAAGCCAAGCTAGTAAGGCTATTTCTGTAGGAGTACAGTAAACCATTCATGACCGATCATACTGTATGTCATGGTGAATTGGAGTACTGTCAACTGTTTTTTTATTTATTTAACTAGGCATTTGGTATTTTATTATTGCAAAAGCAGCAGTTACTCTTCCTGGGGTCCACACAAAATATGAAACATAATACAGAACATCATTAGACAAGGACAGAACTACATGTTTTAAATGCCACACGTAGCCTACATATCAATGTATACACACAAACAATCTAGGTCAAATAGGAAGAGGTGTGGTGCCGCGAGGTGTTACTTTATGTTTTTTGAAATCAGGTTTGCTGTTTATTAGAGCAATATGAGATGGTAGGAAGTTCCATGCAATAAGGGCTCTATATAATACTGTATGTTTTATTGAATTTGTTCTGGATTTGGGGGCTATGAAAAGAAGTCTGGTGGGATGTGTGTGTGTCAGAGCTGTCTGTAAGTTGACTATGCAAACTATTTGGGATTTTCAACCCAATGTTTCTTATAAAAAGAAGTGATGCAGTCAGTCTCTCAACACTTAGCCAATAGAGACTGGCATGCATAGTATTTAAATCAGCCCTCTGATTACAATTAAGAGCAAAACGTGCCGCTCTGTTCTGGGCCAGCTGGAGCTTAACTAGGTCTTTCCTTGCTCCACTGGACTACACGACTGGACAATAATCAAGATTAGACAAAACTAGAGCCTGCAGAACTTACTTTTTGGAGTGTCGTGTCAAAAAAGCAGAGCATCTCTTTATTACAGCTAGACCTCTCCCCATCTTTGCAACCATTGAATCTATATGTTTTGACCATGACAGTTTACAATCTAAGGTAACGCCAAGTAATTTAGTCTCCTCAACTTGTTCAACAGCCACACCATTCATTACCAGATTCAGCTTAGGTCTAGAACTTAAGGAATGATTTGTACCAAATACAATGCTCTTTAGTTTTAGAGATGTTCAGGACCAGTTTATTACTGGCCACCCATTCCAAAACAGAGTGCAACACTTTAAGGGTTTCAGTGACTTCCTTAGCTGTGGTTGCTGATGCATATATGGTTGAATCATCAGCATACATGGACACACATTCTTTGTTTAATGCCAGTGGCAGGTCATTGGTAAAAATAGAAAAGTGTAGAGGGCCTAGAGAGCTGCCTTGCAGTACACCACACTTTACATGTTTGACATTAGAGACACTTCCATTAAAGAAAACCCTTTGAGTTCTATTAGATAGATAGCTCTTAATCCACGATATGGCAGAGGTTGAAAAGCCATAGCACTTAAGTCTTTTCAACAACAGGCTATGGTCAATAATATCAAAGGTTGCACTGAAATATAACAGTACAGCTCCCACAATCTTCTTATTATCAATTTCAATCAATTTCAACCATCATTGATTGAACTACACTGACATCATTTGTGTCAGTGCAGTACATGTTGAGTGCCCTTCTCTATAAGCATGCTGAACATCTTTTGTTAATTTGTTTACAGAGAAATAGCATTGTATTTGGTCAAACACAATTTTTTCCAACAGTTTGCTAAGAGCTGGCAGCAAGCTTACAGGTCTGCTGTTAGAACCAGTAAAGGCTGCTTTACCACTCTTGGAGACCGAATTACGTTGTCTTCCCTCCAGACCTGAGGACAAAGACTCCTCTGGGCCCAGATTAAAAATATGACAGATAGGAGTGGCTGTATAGTCAGCCACCATCCTCAGTAGCTTTACATCTAAGTTGTCAATGCCAGGAGGTTTGTCATTATTGATTGTTAACTATTTTTCCACCTCTCCCACACTAACTTTACAAAATTCAAACTTACACAGCTTTTCTTTCATGATTTGTTTTTTTATGCATGAATATAATAAGTTTGCCCACTTTGCCAATGAAATAATCATTAAAATAATTGGCAACATTAAATGTTTTTTTGATGAATAAGCCATCTGATTCGATGAAAGATGGAGTTGAATTTGTCTTTCTGCCCATAATTTCATTGAAAGTACTCCAAAGTTTGTTTACATCCTTCTTTATATCATTGATCTTGGCTTCAAAATAGTTTCTTCTTCTTTTTGTTGAGTTTAGTCACATCATTTCTCAATTTGCAGTAAATAAGCCAGTCAGATGTACAGCCAGACTTATTAGCCACTCCTTTTGCCCCCCCCCCCCCCCCCCCATCTCTTTCAACCATACAGTTTTTCAATTCCTCATCAATCCATGGAGCCTTAACAGTTCTAACAGTCAGTTTCTTAACAGGTGCATGTTTATCAATAATTGCAAGAAGCAATTTCATAAATTCATCAATTGCAGAGTCTGGATGCTCCTCATTAATCACATCAGACCAACAAATATTGTTTAACTGACCAGCTAGTCAATTAAGAACAAATTCTTATTTTACAAACCCCGGACAAACCCTCCCCTAACCCGGACAGCGCTGGGAAAATTGTGCGCCGCCCTATGGGACTCCCAATCATGGCCGGTTGTGATACAGCCCGGAATTGAACCAGGGTCTCTAGTGACGCCTCTAGCACTTAGATGCAGGGCCTTAGACTGCTGTGCCACTCTGGAGCCAACTGTAATTTGAACATCTATAGATTAACTCATATTTGTAATTTATTTTATACAGCGATCTTTCAACCTTAACACTAATAGTACTGCAGCTTCCCGAATTAATGTAAGCTCTAAGTTTCAACGAACAGCCAGTCCAGTTGTTCCCTGTCCCTTCATTTGAGCAGGGCCGAGTGTTTCTAGGAGAGAGAGCAGACCGGTGTGTCTTCTACTGCAACTGGGCTGGGGGCCAGGCCTGCTGCTTGTTCCCTGTGGAGAATTTGATCTGCAGGCAGTGAGCAATCCTCTGCTGGTCAGAGCTATTTATGGCCAACACATGCTTTTGTGTCTTGTCGTCGTTGTCCACAAATGGCAAAACGGACAAGTTTCCAAAGAGCAACGAAAGGGAAGCCCTGTTAGAGGAGGAGAGCAGGCAGTTAGAGTACACACGCCCACTGCCCCTACCAAGAATGCATTTCACACTCAAGGAACAGAATAGGAGAGGAAAGAAAGGAATGGAAAAACATTGAAAAAATCCTTGAAGTATTATAAGATGTAACCCCTGTTTATGAGAACTATATACAGTTGAAGTCGGAAGTTTACATACACTTAGGTTGGAGTCATTAAAACTCAGTTTTCACAAATTTCTAGTTAACAACTATAGTTTTGGCAAGTTGGTTAGGACATCTACTTTGTGTATGACACAAGTTATTTTTCCAACAATTGTTTACAGACAGATTATTTCACTTATAATTCACTGTATCACAATTCCAGTAGGTCAGAAGTTTACATACACTAAATTGACTGTGCCTTTAAACAGCGTAGAAAATTGCAGAAAATTATGCTTTAGAAGCTTCTGATAGGCTAATTGACATAATTTGAGTCAATTGGAGGTGTACCTGTGGATATATTTCAAGGCCTACCTTCAAACTCAGTGCCTCTGTGCTTGACATCATGGGAAAATCAAAAGAAATCAGCCAAGACCTCAGAAAAAAATTGTAGACCTTCACAAGTCTGGTTCATCCTTGGGAGCAATTTCCAAATGCCTGAAGGTACCACGTTCATCTGTACAAACAATAGTACACACATAAACACCATGGGACCAAGCAGCCATCATACCGCTCAGGAATCCTAGAGATGTGTCTCCTAGAGATGAACGTACTTTGGTGCAAAAAGTGCAAATCAATCCCAGAACAACAGCAAAGGACCTTGTGAAGATGCTGGAGGAAACAGGTACAAAAGTATCAGTAAAACAGTTGGCCACAATGGCCATTGTTATGTTTGGAGGAAAAAGGGGGAGGCTTGCAAGCCGAAGAACACCATCCCAACCGTGAAGCACAGGGGTGGCAGCATCATGTTGTGGGGGTGCTTTGCTGCAGGAGGGACTGGTGCACTTCACAAAATAGATGGCATCATGAGGCAGGAAAAATTATGTGGATATATTGAATCAACATCAAGACATCAGTCTAGAAGATAAAGCTTGGTCGCACATGGGTCTTCCAAATGGATAATGATCCCAAGCATACTTCCAAAGTTGTGGCAAAATGGCCTAAGGACAACAAAGTCAAGGTATCGGAATGGTCATCACAAAGCCCTGACCTCAACCCTATAGAACATTTGTGGGCAGATCTGAAAAAGCGTGTGCGAGCAATGAGGCCTACAAACCTGACTCAGTTACACTAGCTCTGTCAGGAGGAATGGGCCAAAATTCACCTAACTTATGGTGGGAATCTTGTGGAAGGCTACCTGAAACATTTGACCCAAGTGAAGCAATTTAAAGGCGATGCTACCAAATACTAATTGAGTGGATGTAAACTTATGACCCACTGGGAATGTGATGAAAGAAATAAAAGCTGAAAGAAATAATTATCTCTACTATTATTCTGACATTTCACATTCTTAAAATGAAGTGGTGATCCTAACTGACTTAACAATGTCTACACTGTATTTCTGATCAATTTGATGTTATTTTCTTTTATTTTTTTATTTTTATTTTAATGGACAAAAAAACGTGCTTTTCTTTCAAAAACAAGGACATTTCTAAGAGACCCAAAACTTTTGAATGGTAGTGTATCTTTTTGAGAAAACAAAATTTTACTTTTGAAACAAAATCTCTTTCTCTGAGAAAAAGTATTAGCATAAAACAATATAACTCTCCCCCTTTTTTTTGCATACAATATAGCTAATTATTTGTATTATTTATTTTATAGTCTTTTTTGCTCATCTATATCAAGGATGCCAGAAATTTTGGAGGTGACTAAGTGTGTATGATGTATGTAACTATGATCATAATTCTGAATGACAATCTGTGCTGACTGGCTGTGCTCATCCTGTTTGCATGGACAATCTTTGTTGAGAGCAAGGAGAGGCCACTTTTTTATTTTCAGCTCACTTGTCCTGACATATTTTCTGAGTTGTCATGAAAGCACTTTGTTTAAAATATGTACAGTTGAAGACGGAAGTTTACATACACCTTAGCCAAATACATTTAAACTCAGTTTAACAATTCTTGACATTAAATCCTTGTAAAAATTCCCTGTCTTAATGTTGTAAATGACTATTGTAGCTGAAAATGGCTGATTTTTAATGGGATATCTACATAGGCATACAGAGGCCCATTATCAGAAACCATCACTACTGTGTTCCAATGGCACGTTGTGTTAGCTAACCCAAGTTTATCATTTTAAAAGGTTAATTGATCATTAGAAAACCCTTTTGCAATTATGTTAGCACAGCTGACAACTGTCATGCGGATTAAAGAAACAATAAAACTGGCCTTCTTTAGATGAGTTGAGTATTTATTTATTTAAAAAAATAAAAAATTAAAAAACTTTTATTTAACTAGGCAAGTCAGTTAAGAACAAATTCTTATTTTCAATGATGGCCTAGGAACAGTGGGTTAACTGCCTGTTCAGGGGCAGGATGACAGATTTGTACCTTGTCAGCTTGGGGATTTAAACTTGCAACCTTTCGGTTACTAATCCAACGCTCTAACCACTCTCTAACCGTATCTGGAGCATCAGTGTTTGTGGGTTCGATTACAGGCTCAAAATGGCCAGAAACAAAGAACTTTCTTCTGAAACTCGTTAGTCTATTTTTGTTTTCTGTGAAATGAAGGCTATTCCATACGAAAATTGGACAGAGGAACTCTAGCTAAAAAGCCAGCATCCTGGAGTTGCCTCTTCACTGTTGACGTTGAGACGGGGGTTTTGAGGGTTCTATTTAATGAAGCTATATATATATATATATAGACTCCCCTTTTTTCTACTGTGTTATTGACTTGTTAATTGTTTACTCCATGTGTAACTCTGTGTTGTCTGTTCACACTGCTATGCCTTATCTTGGCCAGGTCGCAGTTGCAAATGAGAACTTGTTCTCAACTAGCCTACCTGGTTAAATAAAGGTGAAATAAAAAAAAATAAAAAAATAAAGCTGCCAGTTGAGGACTTGTGAGGTGTCTGTTTCTCAAACTAGACACACTAGTGTTCTTGTCCTCTTGCTCAGTTTAAAAATATATATATTTCACCTTTATTTAACCAGGTAACCTAGTTGAGAACATGTTCTCATTTACAACTGTGACCTGGCCAAGATAAAGCAAAGCAGTGTGACAGAAACAACAACACAGAGTTACACATGGACTAAACAAGCGTACAGTCAATAACACAATAGAAAAAAAAAGAAAGTCTATATACAGTGTGTGTAAATGGCATGAGGAGGTAAGGCAATAAATAGGCCATAGTAGCAAAGTAATTACAATTTAGCAGATTAACACTGGAGTGATAGATGAGCAGATGATGTGCAAGTAGAGATACTGGTGTGCAAAAGAGCAGCAAAGTAAATAAAAACAATATGGGGATGAGGTAGGTAGATTGGGTGGGCTATTTACAGATGGACTATGTACATCTGCAGCGAGCGGTAGCTGCTCAGACAGCTGATGTTTAAAGTTAGTGAGGGAAATGTAAGTCTCCAGCTTCATCGATTTTTGCAATTCGTTCTAGTCACTGGCAGCAGAGAACTGGAAGGAATGGCGACCAAAGGTAGGTGTTGATCAGTGAGATATACCTGCTGGAGCGCATGCTACGGGTGGGTGTTGTTATCGTGACCAGTGAGCTGAGATAAGGCGGAGCTTTACCTAGCATAGACTTATAGATGACCTGGAGTCAGTGGGTCTGGCGACGAATATGTAGCGAGGGCCAGCCGACTAGAGCATACAGGTCGCAGTGGTGGGTGGTATAAGGCGCTTTGGTAACAAAACGGATGGCACTGTGATAGACTACATTCAATTTGCTGAGTAGAGTATTGGAAGCTATTTTGTAGATGACATCGCCGAAGTCGAGGATCGGTAGGGGGAGGCTTCTGTTGCCAGAAGGTCTGGACTGGGTACTGTCGCTGAACGCTCTGGACTGGGTACTGTCGCCGGACGCTCTGGACTGGGTACTGTCGCCGGACACTCTGGACTGCCGAGGCGCACTGTAGGCCTGGTGCGTGGTGCCGGTACTGGTGGTACCGGGCTGGTGACACGCACCTCAGGGCGAGTGCGGGGAGGAAGAACAGGGCGTACTGGACCCTGGAGGCGCACTGGAGGCCTGATGCGTGGTGCCGGTATTGGTGGTACCGGGCTGGTGACACGCACCTCAGGGTGAGTGCGGGGAGGAGGCACAGAATACACTGGACCGTGGAGACGCATTGGAGATCCAGAACATAGAGCTGTCTCAATACGTCCTGGCTGGATGCCCATTCTAGCCCGGCAAATGCGCGGAGCTGGAATAAACAAGAGTGCTGACATGCAACTACACATAGACAATAACCCACAAAAAACAAAATGGAAAATGGCAACCTAAATAGGATCCCCAATCAGGGACAACGATAAACAGCTGCCTCTGATTGGGAACCAATTCAGGCCACCATAGACCTACATTTCCCTAGACAAACCAAAACCCCATAGATATACAAAAAACCCTAGACAGGACAAAAAAACACACATACCACCCTGTCACACCCTGACCTAACCAAAATAATAAAGAAAACAAAGATCAGGTCAGGTCGTGACATTAACAATGTCTACACTGTATTTCTGATCAATCTGATTTTATTTTAATGGACAAAAAATGTGCTTTTCCTTCAAAAACAAGGACATTTCTAAGTGACCACAAACTTTTGAACGGTAGTGTAGGCGTCACAATTATTGCCACCCGATTTGTCATACTTTGTGCACCCTTCCCTTGCTAGGATAACAGCACTGAGCCCTTTTCAATGTTTTATGAGATTGGAGAACACATTGGGAGGGATTCATTCCTCCATACAGAAGCAGGAAATCATGGCAGGCCCCAATACAGTTCATTAAGCTCAGATGAACTTAAGAAAGTAGAATGTTAATGCAGATTTTATTTTGTTTTATTTTATTTATAACAATCTTAAGGGTGCCAATCATTTTGACACCTAATATTTGTTGTATTCTTTTGTATTACTTGTTAAACAAAATATATTTCTCTAAGCAATTGTATTAGTGTAAAGTAATATAATTTCCACATTTATTTTAGCCTACAATGTAGCTCAGTATTTGTCATTTTTATTTGATACAGTTTTTTGCTCATCTTTATCAAGGCTACCAATCATTTTGGAGGTGACTGTAGAGTCAAACCTAGAAGTGAAACAAAACATCAGCGATGTAATGATGAAAGGGCATACATACTACAGTATCTAGTTGTGTGGATCAAACGGCAATGTATCGTTATGAAGCAATAAGGTGTTGTTACAGTTCTGCACCATGTCAAAACATGTTTCTCAATTTATAAGGATTGCAAAATAGAACAACAACAAGCCTTGTTGATGCTGTGATAAAGTTACACTCACGTCTAGAATTGAAGCGATCCATTACATTGTTTGTGCGTGTTTTGTATAATTGCATCAAATCACAGAAATACACAATACATGTTTTGTAGTTAATATAATGAATATTTAAGATATTACTTTCAAGGTAAGAAAACGGAAAGATTTAATGAAGTTTATTACATGGTAATAACATGGCATCATACCAACACTCGCGGACTGTTTATCACCGTGTGAGTTTTGTGCCATCTAGTGGTTGTTATAATATATACATGCCAAAGCTTTATGTATGTCAACAAATTGTAGTCGGCACACAGAACAAAGTTCATACCACAACTGTGCCTCCAAGACAAGTTGTAGACTCGCCTCTTACCCCCTTTGCTTAATGCTGTCCAGTATATATTTTTCCTTCTGTTTCCCCCCTTTCACACCCAGCTAATGCAATTACAAAGACAACAGAACTAATATAATTTGAGGTCAGCTGTTGTGGACTGTCAGATTGTCGTTTATAACCATCATATTTAAAAATACATATTCTGCCAAGTGTTAGGTAGAGAAGCAGATCAGTAGCCAGAAGATATTCTATTCCACTATATTCTTACAAAATATTAGTTTAATTGATTTTGATGTAGCTATGGTAGCTATGGTAGCTATTGCACACATATGCACGCGTACACACACAAAAACACAAATTAATTAGGGAAAAAGTCATGAAATGCTAAGAATGATGGAAAACCTTTTGCTCAGTTGGATCTATCCATAGACCTGCCTAATCAATGTTTAAACCTTTAAAATAGTTTTGTGAATGTGGTGGGATGAAATTGTAAGAGTGAAAATATTTGTAAGGGCCATTAGTACCAGTAAAGTGGCTACTATTGGCCCCACTTGGAGGTTTGGATTGAAAGCTCCACGTTTTATCATCCCCACTGCGGCCTCGTCACGTGACGTCACACGACTTCCTCACTACTCCACCCGCAGCAGCCATGATGGTAGGTGTTATTCACAATTTACTCTAGCTAGCTAACCTTATTGTTTTATGTGTGCAGTCATCTGACACAGACACATTCATCAGTAAACGATGCTTACGGTAATGTAAACGGTAATGTGGCTAACGCATGTTGTCTTGTGCCGTCGTCTTCTGTTTAACGTTACCTAGCAAGAAGGGCTGGACGATGGTCCCGATTTCCTCTCGGAGGAGGACAGAGGAGTAAGTTTTTTTCTTCTTCTTAGATTTAAAAAAATATTTATCTTATTTGTCTCTGGTCGTAACAGTTAACTAGATTAGCTATTTGCTTTATTTGTATTCTGCAGTAATTACTTATTGCATGATCTGATCAGCTGTTAGACAGGTGACAACTGACGTCAAATTGGTTGAATAGCTAACGTTAGGCTAAGTTAGCTACAGTAGTCAGTTTGACCACATCAGAAGTCAGTTGACTTCCTAGCTGGCCAGCAACTGTTACAATCCAGTAGGTAGCGCCCTCTTGTTAATTGTGAACATACGTAACCTTATTTTAACATCTCAAATAAGAAGTATATTGCCATTGCTAACTAGTAGCACACCCATCTAACTATGCACATGTATTAGCTTTCTGCTATTGTTTTGCTGGCTAGTTTGCAAGCTAAGCTAGGAAGTGCACAGCCATCATTTGACAGAGCTAACTAGCCGTTATGTAATTGTTGTGTCCTGTTGGAGCATTAGCTATGTAACTAGCAGGCATTGCATGATTGCCATTCTGTTCATTCATTCAGAATGCTGAGCAATATTGTGCTAGCTTGCTAGTATAATTGGATAACAACAACATGACTTACCTTAGTAGGCAAACAAATGAGGAAGACTACTGTCAACATTAGTTTAAAGATTCACATACCGTCTCATTTGTATTTTGGTATATCCCTCTCCTCCAAAAGGGGAAAAGCAAACAGTAGAGTCTTGCTATATCTATCATCTCTTCTGTGGAATGTAGCCAGCTTTAGTTGTGGGGAATGGTGATTTTTGTCATTGGCTTGTCACTAAATACAATATCTATTACAATATTTTACAGCCTAGGGCAGTCAATGTTGACCTCCAAACTGATGCAACACTCCAGGTGGACATATCTGATGCATTAAGTGAGCGGGACAAGGTTAAGTTTACTGTCCATACTAAGGTAAGAGAGTTTGTCCATTTGTCAATATTTCTTCCTGTTTGCCCTGACACTTGGCACATAAAATGGCAATAACACAGATAAAACAATGAGACAGACATTTCACTGGATGTATAAATGTGAAGCATCCGCTTGGCCGGCAGTGGGAGAAGATGGAACGAGATGGATTTTGGACTACATTTTGATAATTTTCTCATCGATGAAACATTTGATCTCAATTCAGTTTTCTGTTCCCAAAACTGGAATCTGTTATGAACAGAGTGCACCAAGTTATGTAGACTTTACCCGTTGCAAAAGTTTAAAAAATTGCGTTGTTTAGAAGGAGTGCGATGGCGAATGGGGTTATTTCACACACACACTGCAAAGAGTAGGCGTTCCCTAACGGAAACATGCAAATGCATGCTAGAACGCACCAATAGGATCTCGCTTGTTCCCATTAGAAACGACAGGCTGTGGTCTCTTGGTTTAGTTATACAAATCTTGGCAATAATGTGCGTTTCTCTGGCTGTCTGAATTGAGACAGATGTCACATGACTTGCAAATATGTTCCTCCCCAGCAGTTGTGTTATCGCCACATTCATTTTGTCTTCTGAATCCTAGTGTGCATGTATGCAAAATATGCTTTGTTGAAGTCATGGAATGAAAATTAAGATCTGTGCATGATCACATTCCACTCCATTTTCAATGCAGAGAGAATTCCAGTAGTCATTACCTTACACTTTCAGTGTAACCTCATAATGTCATGGGTTTATGTTTTTACGGCAACTTTTATCATGTTGCAAGGACTCTTGTGAAGGAAGGAATTCAATCATGATTGAAGGGGGTTAACCGTTGCCTTGACACTTCAGATCATTCTGATCCAGATCGTCTGGCTTTCCCCTTTTATTGAGCTGCACATTCTAATTGGCAGAAAGATATTTTTAGAAGAGCCATAGATATGCCATACTCTATTCGGCTATTATTTTCAGTAGAATTTGTTCCACTAGTGACCAATTCCCCTTGGACTGCTGCGCAGAAGAAATATGAGCCTGTGCAGAGAAGCACAAGATTCAACTTTCTACAGTTTTCCCCTTCAGTTAATACTATCATCGTTTCATTCTACTGTGGGAACTATGATTGAATAAACGCAGTATTAGCCACTTTCAATGTAATATAGCTAAACAAAACAAACTATGCAAGATTTAGTTTGCAAAACTAACTGTGCAAGATATTTTCTTGTAGGCAGAGCGCATTGGAGTAGGAGCATTGACAGGCACGGCTCAGGTCCATACTATACTTTGTCTGATTCTCTGTAATAATTGTATGGGAATAATAATGAATATTATTTTGTAAAGTGGTTTCTTGCACCAAACACATTTTCAGTCACCTCCTTGTCTGAAGGACAAGTGGATAAATAGGTTAATATCAAGCCCTGCATGTTTTTTTTGTGTTTTTTTTTCAAAGTCTCATGGACTGTAGGCATTGTAGACCACACATTGGCTGCTACTATAGGCTGAATGAGAGAACAGCTATTTCCATGTTAAAATGTTATGGGATGTGTTTTTCTCCATTGTCTTTGATGGTAGGCCACTCTGGTAGGCCTATATTATGATCAAATAGCCACAGTAGCTTACTTCGCCACTGTTAATACTGTTACTTAAAGCGGGTACACCCTCTGTTCACAGTAAACGCGTGCCGGAAATTGCACAGAATTTTCACAACGGTCAAGTTTGTGCTCAGCAGACCTGAAATTTGCTCAGTGCAAAAAAAAAAAAAAACAATGTTAGTGACATCTGATTTCTACTGTTTTGTTTCCCAGAGCACTCTTCCTAACTTCAAGCAGAATGAGTTTTCAGTGGTGCGGCAGCATGAGGAGTTCATCTGGCTTCATGACTCCTTTGTGGAAAATGAGGAGTATGCAGGCTACATTGTAAGTACTGAGCTCCATCAGAGATACTATGTGGTTGAGTCCCAAATGGCACCCTATAAAGTAGTGCACTATATAGGGAATAGGGTGCCATTTTGGGATGTTTTGGCTTTCAGGATAAGTACATAAACTTAGTGTTTTGTAAAACAATGTAATTATGAATTGTCAATCCCCTTTCTTATTCAAACTCCTTGGTTCCATGCAGTAATGAACTTAGCAAGATGTTAAATTTCAAACACTGTACTGATTCAAGTGTTGATTCCCCATAGATTCCCCCAGCCCCTCCAAGACCTGACTTTGATGCCTCCAGAGAGAAGTTACAGAAACTAGGGGAAGGTGAAGGTTCCATGACCAAGGAAGAGTTCACCAAAATGAAACAGGAACTTGAAGCGTGAGTGATTTAGAGTTCATGGACGGGTTCATTAGGGCACATTGTGTTTCTTATTTGACAAGTTCAGATAGTACTACAATGTTTTAGTGTTTTCTTCAATTTTGTTCAAACTGAACATGTTGCTCTGACATTGTTTTTGTGTTTCAGTACAGTGGTTTGGTTGGGATAATTTGGTGTTATGAATACTATTGGTAATATCTAGGCTATGTCTGTGTGTTTCAGCGAATACTTGGCTATCTTCAAGAAGACAGTGGCGATGCATGAAGTGTTTCTTTGCCGTGTGGCTGCGCATCCTGTTTTGAGGAAAGACTTGAACTTCCATGTGTTTTTAGAGTACAACCAAGATGTAAGTGGGGCCATAATGACCAAGTTAGGATTTTGGAGACGATTGTTGCTGTGGAGATGTTCTTAGACAAGCTCTCTCTCGTTTTCATGAACTTTAGATAACTCAAAAGGTTAGTTGGATGTGCCTGAAAACATTAGAATATGTCATTCCCTTACCATGTCTTAGTTTTATCATTGTCATTTTGTCCTTACCTTTTGTTCACAGCTAAGTGTACGAGGCAAAAACAAGAGGGAGAAGATGGAAGATTTCTTCAAGAATGTGGTGAAGTCTGCAGACGGTGTGTTAGTGGCAGGGGTGAAGGTGAGTTGGTTCGCTTTTCTATGTAAACCATTCGTCCACTCTTCTATGTAAATCCATTCAGCCAAGCAAATGGGTATTGAACTTGCTTTGAGTTGTATATTATAATGAAGGCACAACATAAGCATTTCACGACTTAAACAATGTTTAAAAAACATTGTTCGCATCATGAATGGTGCTCACATTTGTGTAAACAAATTTGACAAATGCATTTCTTCCGATTTGTATTATTTCTAACAGTTATTACTTGTATAAAGTTTGATGTGATTGTCTTTTGGATTTCAGGATGTAGATGATTTCTTTGAGCATGAGAAGACATTCCTTTTAGAGTACCATAATCGTGTCAAAGATGCCTCCGCCAAATCTGATAGAATGATCAGGTCTCACAAAAGTAAGTCTCCTCTGTCGCATAATCTCCACGTGCTAGGTAAGCTTTTTGCTATATACATGGATTTTAATCAGTTACTGAGAATGAGATTGATTTGAGTAATTCCAATTGAAAGTGTTGAAATGCATTTTTTTTTGTGAACTGTGAGTTGGTCTGAGTCACTTTAGGTATTATGTTTTAATGTTTGTGGAAACCAGCCTGTCTGTTTGTCCATGTGCTGTACATTGTATTTTACGTCTATTTTTTTGTTTTATATTAATTTGCTGACAAATATGGAAATGGGTAAGTTGTACGTTGATGTGTAGTTGGATCAGTCAGTCTTAAAGTATTGGGGATGACAGCCGACTTATTTCGAAACTTTGTCATGTTCCATTTGTTTAAAAAAAATATAGATTTAAATGATGAGGACAATATCTTGTATATATCCTAACAGGTAAGAGCCATGTCTTTAGTTTCGCGAATGAAAAGTTTGGCAAAGCTTCAGGATAAAATTTCACTCATAAATATATAGTCGTCTGTCATTCCCATGGATCAGTCATGTCTTAAAGTCCGGTAAGAACTTTTATGTATTGTAATATACTTCATTTCCACAACATTAAAACGTGATACTATATTAGAAAAGTGACTCACTGCGAATTTGAAAATGTCCAGCTGCAGATATTATTTTCTAAAAGATCTATGCTTGCATTTTGTTCAATGCATTTTGTACATGATTGACAGACCGTCTGTGTTTATGAGTACGGGGGTTTAGGTGTTATGTAATCTAAAGTTGTGTTCTTATGTTGCAGGTGCTGCAGATGATATCAATAGAATTGCCTCCACACTGTACACTTTAGGAACCCAGGACTCCACAGATGTGTGCAAGTATGGAACTAAATTATTTGTCCTTTTCTCCCCATATATTGTTTGGTGCCAAAAAGCTTTGATCCAACTGTAACTCAAATGCAACCCACTGTTTTCCAGATTTTTCTTGAAAGTCTCTGAACTGTTTGAGAAAACACGGGTATGTTTTTTTTTTGCCTGGTCTTTTGATTCTATGTATCACACAATTGTTGTGTACTAGCAATGTTCACTGAAGTTAATAACTAGGCCTATATTCACTACATGTCAAGTAGCTTCATCTAGCAGCTGCAATGCAAATTCGCATCAATGACAAAAGGAGTTTTGTCTGAAGTCTCACATTTCTGTTGGTGTCCTTCCTCTACAGAAAATAGAGGCTCGAGTGGCTGCGGATGAGGACCTGAAACTTGCAGACTTACTGAAGTATTACCTCAGGGAGTCGCAAGCTGCTAAGGTACAATATCTAACTTGACCCTGCTTTTTTTTTTATCATCAAACAATTATGATCAGATACGCTGGTCTGTTATCAGAGGTAGTATCTGCGCATTTCCTGAAGAAACGTCTCCTCAATCTCCATATGTTTGCATTTGTTGGTATTGATGGATTTTCCATCAGACAGTGTAGTGTTTATTATTATTAATGTGCAAAATGGAATCTGCTGTTTCTTTCTTAAGGATCTGTTGTACAGACGAGGGAGGGCCCTGGTTGATTATGAGAACGCAAACAAAGCTCTGGACAGAGCCAGGGCAAAGAACAAAGATGTGCTTCAGGCAGAGACCAGCCAGCAAGTGTGCTGTCAGAAGTTTGAGAAAATCTCAGAGTCTGCAAAGCAAGGTACTTTATCCACTCGCATTTATATCTTTTTATACTTGTTTAAGAGTATTAACAATACATTTTAATACTTTTCCAAAAATTATTCCTCCCTGTTGAAAATTAAATCAGAGTCCCAGGTTTTGCATATAAGAGAAGCTAAACCAGATTCATGGATGTAGAGAAGTTAATCTGATAACGTTCTCTTTATTCCGGAGTACAGAGCTCATAGACTTCAAGACAAGACGAGTAGCAGCCTTCAGAAAGAACTTGGTGGAACTTGCTGAACTGGAACTCAAACATGCTAAGGTCATTTTGCATTACACATGGTTGTCTATTAAGACAGCCTAAACTGGTGCCTGTGCTTAGTAAAAGGCTGAACCTCTTTCTCTTTCTCCACAGGGTAATTTACAATTATTGCAAAGCTGTCTCGGAGTCCTCAAAGGAGACACTTAGGTCTTTGCTGAAGGTTCACTGTACAGGGCTTTCCCCCGCTTTGGCCTGATCTTCACTGTGAAGATGGAAGAAAGAGCATATCTGGGGTCAGTTTGTTTTCAGGATGCCTGTTCGTAGTCATCACTACTACCAGAGACACCAAACTCCCTCCACAACCCACACTAAAAGCGTGAGGAAGCCAGTGTGGAATACCTGCAAAATCCACACAGCACATGAATCTATAACTTTGTTTAATCACGTCAACTTTTTAATTGTTAACAATCATCGTTCTCGATGGGAATCTTCTCCCAATCTATATCATGTCTGTCCAGATGTATTATTTGTTATTATTTTACTTAGAGTAATTGTTGAGGGCAATAGTTTCAGTAAAACTTTTCTGTGATGCTGCTCAGTTACTTTGTTCAAGATGAGCTGATTGTTACTATTATTAAAATGTATTGTCACTAAAAGCCTTGTAAATGTTGTATTAGTTCTTACTGTACTGCTAATGATCAAAACGATCTTTACTAATACTTTTGTTTTGTTATTTTATACAAATCCTGTTATTTTTCATTCCAGACAAGTAATGCTTCAATATGTTTGCCTTAATGTAGATTAATCCTATCAAGTATTGTAAAAAAAAAAAAAGAAGAAAAAAAAGAAAGAAAAAAAAAAAGACCATAAATGGATAAGGTTGTTTTTGTTTCCCCCCAGATTTCTTTAAAGTGCTCTGTATATGAATGTTTTTTTCACTCTGTGACCAAAGCTTCCATTTATGTAGATGGAGAAATGCTGATAATTATGATAAAAAATTATGAAAATAGTAATAAATTATACTATTTACCTTAGAACCATTGTGAACATAATTTCATCCAATGTTTTGAGCAGACTCTGTTTATCTGTCTAGTTGTAATCCTTTCAGTTCTGTAGCGTTTATGACCCTGAGAAACATGGAAGAAAAGCCAGGGGAAGCCAATGGAAAATGTCCTTCAATATCATATTATACTCGGTATCAACTGTTCATATTAAGGTTGAATAAAAAAAAGATGGCCACTTTTCAAACCGCTTGTAATAGGCTTCTTTCACCCTGGAAATGTGTAGTGTTTTAGAGGGGGGGCATTTCATAAATAGAAGGGGGTGTTTGAGCAATTCCCTTTTACTCCAGTCATTACAAGGAAGAAACAGACATTACACGAATTAATTGAAACTGTCCGCTACTTCAACAATTTCGTTTCTACTGATGAATCTCACGATCTCACACACCGAACTTTAACTTTGAAAAGCGCAAACCGGAAGTAATCAAGAAGTTAGCTACAAGATCCTGGCGTGCGTCTCAAAAAGTTTCCTCTGTTTATCTTTAGCTACCTCTTTAACCGTTTTCGTTAGTTAGATTGTTAGAATTCTCAAAATACCAAATGAACAGACACGTAGAGGATGATTCATATGAGATAGAGGAGCCAAGTGATGAAGAAAGAGCTGAAGACAGGTAAATATGGTTACATGTTTTGGCGTAAGCATTTGGCTAGGAGACTTAACGTAAGCTGGTGGGTGGTTCAATGCAAGCATGGTCGCTAGTGATGCTATCTACTAGTAGGCTAACGTGTCAATGTTAATGGTTTGGGTATTGTGTTAACATTATGTTACCTTGATTTGCTTTTAGGCCCTTAAAATGCAAGACTACTTGGACAAATCTGTGATGTAGGGTTGGGGTCAATTCCATTTCAAAAAGTGCCAATTGAAATCAATGATCTCAGTCCTCCATAAGTACTTTATTGTTGGGGCGCAAAAGTTGTGAGTGTTGTTCAAACAGGATATGACCAATTTAAAACTGTACATCATCAAGACATCCCTATGTTGTTGCTGTATTTCCAGCTCTGAGGATGAGCTGGAAGTGCTCTTGAACGGGACCTTGGATCAGAAGAAGAAACTCATCCGAGAATACCTCACTGGGGAGAGTGAGTCCTCCAGTGGGGATGAGTTTGAGAAAGAGATGGAGGCAGAGCTCAGCACCACCATTAAAACTATGGAGTGCAAATGGTTGCCCCTTACAGCATCAGCAGGTGGAATTTCCTTCTAGCATTATTTGTTATTATTTTTGTGGGGGATACTTGTCCAATTAGTATGCCTACCTATGCACAGCGTTCTGTTATGAATAGTGATAACACTTCAGCTGCTTTTACTGAATTTGTTGGCCATTTTATCTCAATAACATTGTACCGCTGTACTCATTGATGAGTGTCCATCTGTCCATCCCAGGGGAGACTTCGGGTACCAATGATAATGCTTCAACACCTGGGTTGCCAGAGCTTTATGACAATGTTTATTTTGACTCCGATTCAGAAGAGGAGGAAACGGCTCCAAGTAAGTGTGTAGCTCGGATTCATTGGTAAACCAAACTCTGTGACACCGAGGGACGGTTTCCTGGACGCAGATTAAGCTTAACCCTGGACTAGAAAGCTATTTCAATGGAGATTCTCCATCCAGCATGTTTTTAAGTTCACAACAGTCTTATTGTGTTGTACAGATACTGCAATAAAAAACAATAATTTGATCCTCTTCTGCAGGTAGTTCGTTGGGTAAGAAATGCAGGAAACAGCGATCCATCCCCACCAACGATGAACTACTGTACGACCCTGATGAGGATGACCGGGATCAGGTATGGGTGGACGCCAAGAGGAAGAGGTAAGCAATGTATCCACATAAAACAAACTGTTACAAAAGTGTTTTGGTGTGAAAGAGGTACCAGTGCATCAAGTCTGACACCAACAGGCTCTTGGCCAGCTTCTATCCCCAAGCAATACGACTGATAAATAGCTAACAAAATATCTACACGGACCGAGTTTACCTTGTATCTTTATTTCAGTATTTGCACTGTCTCTGCACACTCACAGGGCCCTATACACACACACACAGTCCAACAAACACTCACTCCATCATATCCTCATTCACACCTTTGTCTGTACATTATGCCTTGAATCTATTCTACCGCACCCTGAAACCTGCTCCTTTTACTCTCTGTTCCGAACGTACTAGACGACCAGTTCTTATAGCAGTTAGCCGTACCCTTATCCTACTCCTCCTTTGTTCCTCTGGTGATGTAGAGGTTAATTCGGGCCCTGCAGTGCCTAGCGCCACTCCCATTCCCGAGGCGCTCTCATTTTTTGACTTCTGTAACCGCCAAAACCTTGGTTTTATGCACGTTAACATTCACTGCTTCAGCACACTCGGCCAACCCGGATGTCCTAGCCATGTCTGAATCCTGGCTTAGGAAGGCCACCAAAAACCCTGAAATTTCCATCCCTAACTATAAAATTTTCCGAAAATATAAAACTGCCAAAGGGGGCGGAGTTAGCCTGCAGAGTTCTGTCTTACTATCCTGGTCTGTGCCCAAACAATTCAAGCTTCTACTTTTAAAAATCCACCTTTCCAGAAACAAGTCTCTCACCATTGCCACTTGCTATAGACCACCCCAGCTGTGCCCTGGACACCATATGTGAATTGATTTCCCCCCATCTATCTTCAGAGGTTGTGCTGTTAGGTGACCTAAACTGGGACATGCTTAACACCCCGGCCATCCTACAGTCTAAGCTTGATGCCCTCAATCTCACACAAATGATCAATTAACCTACCAGGTACAACCCCAAATATGTTAACACGGGCACCCTCATAGATATCATCCTAACCAACCTGCCCTCCAAATACACTTCTTCTGTCTTCAACCAGGATCTCAGCGATCACTGCCTCATTGCCTGCGTCCGTAATGGGTCTGCGGCCAAACGACCACCCCTCATCACTGTCAAACGCTCCCTAAAACACTTCAGCGAGCAGTTCTTTCTAATCGACCTGGCCCGGGTATCCTGGAAGGATATTGACCTCATTCTGTCAGTAGAGGATGCCTGGTTATTCTTTAAATGTTCTTTCCTTACCATCTTAAATAAGCATGCCCCATTCCATTTTTTTTTTATACCAGGAACAGATATAGCCCTTGGTTCACTCCAGAACTGACTGCCCTTGACCAGCACAAAAACATCCTGTGGCGTACTGCATTAGCATCGAATAGCACCCGCGATATGCAACTTTTCAGGGAAGTTAGGAAACAATATACACAGGCAGTTAGGAAAGAAAAGGCTAGCTTTTTCAAACAGAAATGTGCATCCTGTAGCACAAACTCCAAAAAGTTCTGGGACACTGTAAAGTCCATGGAGAATAAGAGCACCTCCTCCCAACTCCCCACTGCACTGAGGCTAGGAAACACTGTCACCAAAGATAAATCCACGATAATTGAGAATTTCAATGTCTTTTTCTACGGCTGGCTATGCTTTCCACCTGGCTACCCCTACCCCGGTCAACAGCCCTGCACCCCTCACAGCAACTTGCCCAAGCCTCCCCCATTTCTCCTTCACCCAAATCCAGATAGCTGATGTTCTGAAAGAGCTGCAAAATCTGGACCCGTACAAATCAGCCGGGCTAGACAATCTGGACCCTCTCGTTCAAAAATGATCAGCCGAAATTGTTGCAACCCCTATTACTAGCCTGTTCAACCTCTTTCGTATCGTCTGAGATCCCCAAAGATTGGAAAGCTGCCGTGGTTATCCCACTCTTCAAAGGGGGAGACACTCTAGACCCAAACTGCTACAGACCTATATCTATCCTACCCTGCCTTTCTAAAGTTTTTGAAAGCCAAGTTAACCAACAGATCACCGACCATTTAGAATCCCACCGTACCTTGTCCGCTATGCAATCTGGTTTCCGAGCTGATCATGGGTGCACCGCAGCAACGCTCAAGGTCCTAAGCAATATCATAACTAGAGGTTGTGCAATGTAACAGGAATATTTAGACTTATGGATGCCACTCGTTAGATAAAGTACGGAACGATTCCATATTTCACTGAAAGAATAAACGTCTTGTTTTTTTTAGATATTAATGACATAAGGCTCGTATTTCTGTGTGTTATCATGTTATAATTAAGTCTATGATTTGATAGAACAGTCTGACTGAGCGGTGGTAGGCAGCAGCAGGCTCGTGAGCATTAATTCAAACAGCACTTTTGTGCGTTTGCCAGCAGCTGTTTATGACTTCAAGCCTATCAACTCCCGAGATTAGGCTGGTGTAACCGATGTGAAATGGCTAGCTAGTTAGCGGGGTGCGCGCTAATAGCGTTTCAAACGTCACTCGCTCTGAGACATGGAGTGGTTGTTCCCCTTACTCTGCAAGGGCCGCGGCTTTTGTGGAGCGATGGGTAACGCTGCTTCGAGGGTGGCTGTTGTCGTTGTGTTCCTGGTTCGAGCCCAGGTAGGAGTGAGGAGTGGGACGGAAGCTATTACACTGGCAATACTAAAGTGCCTATAAGAACATCCAATTGTCAAAGGTATATGAAATACAAATGGTATAGAGAGAAATAGTCCTATAATTCCTATATTAACTACAACCTAAAACTTCTTACCTGGGAATATTGAAGACTCATGTTAAAAGGAACCACCAGCTTTCATATGTTCTCATGTTCTGAGCAAGGAACTTAAACTTTAGCTTTCTTACATGGCACACATTGCACTTTTACTTTCTTCTCCAACACTTTGTTTTTGCATTATTTAAACCAAATTGAACATGTTTCATTATTTACTTGAGGCTAAATTGATTTGATTGATGTATTATATTAAGTTCAAATAAGTGTTCATTCAGTATTGTTGTAATTGTCATTATTACAAATACATTTTAAAAAATCAGCCGATTAATCGGTATCGGCTTCTTTTTTTTTTGGGTCCTCCAAAAAATCGGTATTGGCGTTGAAAAATCATAATCGGTCGACCTCTAATCATAACCGCCGTCGATGAGAGACAATACTGTGCAGCTGTATTCATGGACCTGGCAAAGGCTTTCGACTCTGTCAATCACCACATTCTTATCGGCAGACTCAGCAGCCTTGGTTTCTCAAATGACTGCTTCGCCTGGTTCACCAACTACTTCTCAGACAGAGTTCAGTGTGTCAAATCGGAGGACCTGTTGTCCGGATCTCTGGCAGTCTCTATGGGGGTGCCACGGGGTTCAATTCTCGGGCCGACTCTTTTCTCGGTATACATCAATGATGTATCTTGTTGCTGGTGATTCTCTGATCTACCTCTACGCAGACAACACCATTCTGTATACTTCTGGCTCTTCTTTGGACACGGTTAACTAACCCCTAGATGAGCTTCAATGCCATACAACTCTCCTTCCGTGGCCTCAACTGCTCTTAAATTATGTTAAAACTAAATGCATGCTCTTTAACCGATCGCTTCCCGCTCGTTCAGCATCACTACTCTGGACGGTTCTGACTAGGAATATGTGGACAACTACAAATACCTAAGTGTTTGGTTAGACTGTAAACTCTCCTTCCAGACTCACATTAAGCATCTCCAATCCAAAATTAAATCTAGTATTGGCTTCCTATTTCGCAACAAAGCATCCTTCACTCATGCTGCCACACATACCATCGTAAACTGACTCTTCTGCCGATCCTCGACTTTGGGGATGTCATTTACAAAATAGCCTCACAATGCTCTACTCAGCAAATTGGATGCAGTCTGTCACAGTTCCATCCTTTTTGTCACAAAAGCTCCATATACTACCCACCACTGCGACCTGTATGCTCTAGTTGGCTGGCCCTCGCTTCATATTTGTAGACAAACCCACTGGCTCCAGGTCATCTAAGTCTTTGCTAGGTAAAGCCCCACCTTATCTCAGCTCACTGGTCACCATAGCAGCACCCACCTGTAGCACGTGTTCCAGCAGGTATATTTCATTCGTCACCCACAAAGCCAATTCCTCCTTTGGCTGTCTTTCCTTCAAGTTCTCTGCTGCCAATGACTGGAACGAATTGCAAAAATCAGTGAAGTTGGAGACTCATATCTCCCTCACTAACTTTAGGCACCAGCTGTCAGAGCAGCTCACAGATCATTGCACCTGTGCATAGCTCATCTGTAAAAAGCCCATCCAACTACCTCACCCCCCATACTGTTATTTTATTTATCTTGCTCCTTTGCACCCCAGTATCTCTACTTGCATATTCATCTTCTGCACATCTTTCACTCCAGTGTTTAATTGCTAAATTGTAATTATTTCACCACTATGGCCCATTTATTGCCTTACCTCATTTGCACACACTGTATAAATACTTTTTCTATTGTGTTATTGACTGTATATTTGTTATTCCATGTTTAACTCTGTGTTGTTGTTTGTCACACTGCTTTGCTTTATCTTGGCCAGGTCGCAGTTGTAAATGAGAACTTGTTCTCAACTAGCCTACCTGGTTAAATAAAGGTGTGGGAGAGAAACAATAAAAATTAACACACATTTATACTGACTCTGCACATGCAAGCTGCTGCTACTCTGTTTATCTTATATCCTGTTGCCTAGTCACCTTACCCCTATACATATTTACCTCCATCACTCCAGTATCCCTGCACATGTAAATATGGTATTGGAACTGAGCAAACTATATATTTCCTGTATTAGGGTTAGGGTTGCACATGAGGCCTCATCTTCACTGTCACCTTCCAACCTTGTTGAGGATGGCTCGTTGCCCGGGTGGTCACCAACTTTTCAACCCTTGTATTGGTCAGTCTGTTGCGTGCTTTGGTGTGTGTCTTCCCAAACAAGGACCAGTTGCGCTCTGAGGCGGCCGAAGTTTGTGGGATTTGGAGGATGATGGAGGCCACAGGGGAAAGAGCCTCGGATCCACAAAGTCCCTTCCACCAGGTGGCTGATGAGATATGTTGGCACGACTGCCATATTGCATCTCCATCCATCTCCATGCATCAACTCCTTTGGATAAATGTTTTGAAATGAATGATGTATGGAAACGGGTGAATTAAAAAAAATCAGTTAGCAGGCTCAAGCAAGCTAAAACTCACATGGTAGCAAAAACAAACTAGCATAAATTGTTAACGAGTTAGAAATGATTTACACACACTTTGCTGTAGGCTACTATTTACTAGTTAACAAAAAAATCATGTATGTCATATAAAATATATTTACCCCGTCCAGTATTGTAATCAAAACTTACCAGAAAGGATGTGGTCCTTGGCTCAGACATTGTAGTAGTGTGGGCTCAATAGCGTCTCATTAGTGTGCAAGATCTTGAGAATCAGCTGTACATGTGATGGAAGAGTGCACTGCACATGTGATGGAAGAATGCACTGTTCATGCAGAGGGTTCACTGTTATAAGCTAACTTTTTTTGATGAATTTAAGCATGGAAAAATTCTGGAAAAATTCCAACCCTTTGCAACCCTATATAGTATGCTTGCTTACTTTATTGTGTATTTCTTGTGTTTCTTTTGTTTTTTTCTAGTAAAACATTTTTGATTATTGAATTATTGGGCTTTGAGTTTGCAAGAGAGTCATTTCACTGTACTTGTGCATGTGACATAAAAATCAACAAAATAACCAGGTGAAGGTTTAAAGAAAATCTAAATATTTAGGGTCGGTTTCCCGAACCCAGATTAGGAAAGCATGCTTGGAGAATCTCCTTTGAACATGCTTTTCAGTTCACGAGTAGGGTTGGTTTTGGTCACAGATGTCAATTATGTTCCCCTGTTTGATCAGGTACAATGAAAAGAGAAGATTGCCATCTTCAATGAACAGAAGAGGGCAGTCCCAGGGGCTTCCAAGCAGCGATGCTGTCCTTAACTGCCCAGCATGCATGACCATGCTGTGCCTCGACTGCCAAAGGTAAGAAATTAAGTCTTGTAGATTAATTTGGCCGTGAATATTGTCTTTAATCGAAATAGAAGAAACATTTCATTTGTCTGAGTTTTTTTTTTGTCTACAGGCATCACAAATACAGGACCCAATACAGAGCCATGTTTGTCATGAACTGCACAGTAAACAAAGAGGAGATTTTACGGTACAAAACACTCAACGAGAACAATCTGAGGAACAGAAAGAGGAAAGGGCGTCAACCAGAGCCAACAACGGCAATTGAAGCCACAGATTCAGGAGTGGTGGTGGGTGGAGAGATCTACCATCCTGTCCAGTGCACAGAGTGCTCCACTGAGGTGGCAGTGCTCGATAAGGATGAGGTCTACCACTTTTTTAACATCCTCGCCAGCCACTGCTAAAATGACTGTTGCTGTGACCTTTGATATCTCTGTTAAAACATTTGTTACCTGAATGCACATGCCAACATATTTTTTGTGTTATAATTGCCAGAAGGCACATGCCAACATATTTTTCTGTTATAAGACAGGTGTGTATTTTGTAAAGGTATGCTGTACAGCCACTGTCCTCCGTTATATTAAGTTTACCCCTATGGTATTAATTGTATTTTTCTTGGTATTTTTATATATATATTATTTTTTTGTGTGTGGGTGCAACAAATCTTATTTTGTTTTTCTGAAGTTGGACCTGGCTACGATAGATATTTGGTCATTAGTACATATCAAAATAAAATGTTTTTAATATTTTGTAGCTAAACTCTCTTACAGAACTTTCCTCTGATTGTATTACTAGAAATAATAAGAAAAAAAAACATACATTTGAGTTTATTGCAATGAGCAAAAATGTAAAGGGAATATTTCAACCCAATGTCATTGAATCATGTAAACTAGATCTTAGTTGTAGCATATGATTTGGCAGAAAGAGATTTGGTTCAGATTTATCCTAAAAGTTTTATCCAAAAGCAAGGAGGGACCAAATATGAAGGGGCCACCGCATGGGGACATTACTGGTCCCCAGTGGGCTTAAATTAGCACCAAAGATGGAAAGTACAATCTCCATTTCTTTGGTAGCAGTGTATTTTATAGAATAAGCTTTTCTTTTGAAATCCGAGGAGTCAGTACAGGAAAGGAAGTGGGAACTCCCCTTTACGCGTCGTTTTTCATGGAATTCGTGATTGGTTGACAAAGAAAAACGTGTGATTAAACGTCATTGTCACCAGGAACTAATCGGCGATCATTAAAAAGAAGAGAGAATACGACGTAAAGTTATGGCGTTTGAAGATGTCTGGAAGAAAATCTCCTGGTTGTATTACCAGTATATTCTCGTCACGGCTTTATACATGTTGGAACCTTGGGAGAGAGCAATCTTCAGTATCCTTTTTGGGTCGAGAATGGTTCGAAAATAACTCGTCTACCTGGGTATCTTAGCTTGAGATAGGCACGGTGTTGTAGTTCATTACCTTACGTAGTCGACTGAACTCAACGTTTTGCAATGTAGTTGACCGGGGACTAGTATGGTAAATCTTAGCGTTTAGTCGGCTACACCTTGCGCTATAATTTCGAGTCGTTACAAAGTAATAAACAATTACTGCTGATGGACAACCGTACTAGTCCGTCCTAGGACAGTGTAGTGTGGTGAAATTGGTCGAATTTTTACAGCCAGGTAGTAGGGCCTTGTCGCACCTGTAAAAAGCGTGTTTGCGCAACTCTCGCGAAATGTGGAACTCTGGTCCCCATCTGTATTTAAAATATTAATTACATTTGCTTTATCTGGCATAAGAAGTGAATGTGTTGGCCAAATATTTTTTATAACTAACCCACGATAGACCGCAGTTTGTCGTTTCCAATATCAACAAATTAATCATAGTAGGCAAAACAACCAAGGAGTTATTTGCATGTATTTACATATTTTGTTTATGGAACGGCTGAAGTGCGCGTGTGCAATAACCAGTAGTGTGTGCCACAGAAAGTATTTGACTGATGTGTGCTACAGAAATTATTTGACTCAAGCCACAAAATTAAGGGAAATCCACCCCTCTAATTTCCTTAATTTTGTGGCTAAAGGAAATTAGAAGGGGGGGGGGGGGGGGAATTTAATCAGGCCAGAAAATAGCCTTGCCGAAATCCCCCCACCCCCTTTTCTAATTTCCTTCATTTTGTGGCTAGAGTCAAATACTTTCTGTGGCACACACTACTGGTCAACATGAGCTACCAAAATGAGGAGGGGGGGGGATTTTGGCAGGCAAGGTAGCCTTGCCGAACCCCCCCTAATTTCCTTAATTTTGTAGCTAGAGTCAAGTACTTTCTGTGGCACACATCAGAGTCAAATACTTTCTATAGAACAATAGAACAAACTTCACATCAGGATAGGCAACTGAAATTAATAATTAATTTATGTGTGTTATATTAAACACAGAGGGAGTAAAATGTAGGCAAACAATAAACATTTCAGAACAACTACTAGTCGAATAAAACATGGGAGAGATGATGAATTTTGGCAAAATATTTATTTATATACTAATACACTTGAAACAAATAGCCAAACTGAAAACTGCAGACATCACTAGTGCCTCCCCGTGATCAAACTGACATAAAAAATCGAATGAAACGCAGCTTGAACAGAAATCTCAACTAGCAAGCAAGTTGCAGCAATGAAGAATTGAGTGCGTACGAGTTTACGCGAAGGGGGGAGCTTTTCGGCACGACACCGGCCATTGGGCTTCCTCTCTGCATATTTGGTAGTGAGTGGAAACGTCAACCAGATGCTTCACACTTATACATCCCGTGAAATATCAGTGTCATTGTTCTATCTGTGTGTAGACTGATAGTTATATCAAGTAAGTTGGAAACTGGTATACATTTTTTTTTTTTAAGGCAAGATATGACTATCCAGAAATTTGTGAAGACATCACACTAGTAAATGATCTGATGACTGAAGAATTATACATTAGCCTGCCAGTGCCTACCCATTTGTATTGGTCCTAGTTGTAAGACTAAAATGAAATGTACACTGAGTGTACAAAACATTAGGAACACTTGCTCTTTCCATGAAAGACTAACCAGGTGAATCCAGATGAAAGCTATGATCCCTTATTGATGTTGCTTGTTAATCCTTAAATCCATTGATGCACCCAATCTAAGAAATGTAATCAAAAAATCCCCATCAAAATCCGTCGGTGTAAACTAGGGATATGTTTTTTTGTTGCATAGGCTGTGTCTCAATGCACAGCATCCGCCTATAGGGGTCTAAACAGAAAACACAAACGGAGCCGACGGAGCATAGCACAGTGTCGCAATGTATTTTTCCTCACAAAAGGGGCGGCTCCTTGTAATGCGCACCGACAGTCGAGTACTTCTGTGCCACATGAATATTGGAACTCACTGTATCGTCCCTTCCATAGCCGTGGGGGCAGTGTTGTGTAGGCAATGAAGCTTGATCTATAGGCTATGCGTCAAAGTACCCTATTTTGCATCGATAAGCAAATATAATCTAAGTGACTGTTCAAACAATAAACCAAACAACATTGTAGTCTTATTAAAATCTCCACCAAAATGTTTTTGGGTTAGAAGTAATAACTAGTGTACAGGCGACTGAAGCTAGCCATGTGCTATTTTCTCCATTACCAAAACATGACATATTTGTAGCAGATATAGGAATTAAAAAATGAGCATTAATACACGGGCACCATATCAAACTGAGATAATGTTTAGGTTACACCGGCATGTATAAGAATATTTGCCAGGCATATTTGGGGCTCCCGAGTGGCGCAGCGGTCTAAGGCACTGCATCTCAGTGCTAGAGGTGTCACTACAGACCCTGATTCGATTCCAGGCTATATCACAACCGCACATGATTGGGAGTCCCATAGGGCGGTGCACAATTGGCCCAGCGTCTTCCGGGTTAGGCCGTCATTGTAAATAAGAATTTGTTCTTATCTGGCTTGCCTAGTTAAATAATAAATATAAATCTGATCATTTCACATGGAGATGCTGAAAATCCACTTCACTCAGTGTAGATGAAGGGGAGGAGACAGGTTAAATAAGGATTTTCAAGCCCTGGGACAATTGAGATATGGATTATGTATGGGTGCCATTCAGAGGGTGAATGGGCAAGACAAGTGTGCCTTTGAACAGGGTATGTTGCACCAGTTTGAGTGTGTCAAGAACTGCAACACTGCTGGGTTTTTCACTCTCAACAGTTTCCCGTTTGTAACAAGAATGATCCACCACCCAAAGGACATCCAGCCAACTTGGCACAACTGTAGGACGCATTGTAGTCAACATGGACCAGCATTCCTGTGGAACACTTTCAACACTTTGTAGAGTCCATGCCCCAATGAATTGAGGCTGTTCTGAGGGCAGAAGGAGGTGCAACTCAATATAAGGAAGGTGTACCATATTTAGCTTACCTGTGGCTTGCTTTGTTTTACTAAAGGTCTAGGCTGCGTTTCAAACACAAAAGACACCCTCGTCCACTTACCCTTACGCCCTTGGGAGAACCCTGTGGCCATCTTTGTCGTCGGTCCAAATGATTGGACAAGCAAGGGAAGTTGGCAACATAAGCCCCTCAGCCCTCATTTTTGATTGAGTTTGCGAGTGTACAATTATGTTCACTCCGGGGCCTGAAATACCCCATAATTCAATTTGCGATGATTGTACATCTGCTAAGAAAAGTCAGCCAAAGCTTAAAACCAACATTAATATGGAGAAGTCAACATAAGTGTAAGTAAAAACAAATGTAAATAAGTTAGAAATTGTGCTACTAATGCACATGACGGCTCAAACACGTATCATAAAAGTATATTTTTTTTGTTTGGTTGGCTTTTGGAAACGTTAGCTTGTCCATAGAACTTTCCCTGACATCACACTTATACATTGTTATTTCCAATATACCTGATATAGTCGGATGGCTAGGATTCGATGTCTTCGGTGCGTTGTCTTC
This sequence comes from Oncorhynchus clarkii lewisi, assembly GCF_045791955.1. Lineage (NCBI taxonomy): Eukaryota > Metazoa > Chordata > Actinopteri > Salmoniformes > Salmonidae > Oncorhynchus > Oncorhynchus clarkii. The sequence continues at coordinate 30,358,629 of NC_092171.1, read as the reverse complement.
TAGCCAAGATATGAAATGCAATCATAATTGACTGTAGCACATATAAAGCACACACAACAACTACCGGTGGTTCCATGATGACTGAAAAAACAACCGTGGGACGAACAAGTGACACATTTCCGGGCAAGAGTGGTCCACTTAATTTGAGGGCTGTTTGGAATGCAGCCCTAGTCAATAATAGTTATAAGTATTGGTACATTTCCTTAACCTTTCTCTCAGACTCCATCCTGATATCTGTAGCAGGGATGGCTGTGTACACTGGCTACGTGTTCATGCCTCAGCACATCATGGCCATACTACAGTACTTTGAGATGGTTCAATGACACGAGTTGTACCCAAGCCTGGGTGTGCCTGTGACTGCTGTCACCATGGAATTAGAATGAATTCTCATTTTAATTTTATGGCTGTCACCTGGACCTGGAGGACAGACGGGGAGAGAGAGAACAAGGATCTCATTCCATTTCCTGGAACTATTTTTTTCTGTGCTTGTCATCATGGAAACATGAACAGTGTTCTTGGACAGGGTGGGGGGGGAGTACAGAGAGGAGTCCACTGGCACGTCTGATGTTCTAGGACATTAAACCATTGTTGTCTTACTGAGTTGCTTTGCAGTTTGCACAGCAAATGTAACGGTTTTGTTGTTTCCTATTGCACAGATATACACAGTTATTAATCACTGTACCTTTTTATAAATCGCTTTTTATGACATTCTAAATCCCTCCTGCAATTGTGATTAGAATTTTTTTTCCCGGGGTGGCATATTTTATCACATATTCGTATATACGATTGTATACATATCTGTAAAACTTTCGATTTGATATGTTGGTTTGCAAAAATGTTATATTTGTTATGAAACTAACTGAGCAGTCTCAGGATGGAAAGCCACGTTTTGGGGGCATTGCTGAAGCTAACTGTGACATTATCTTTTCTTTAATATATGTAACAAAAATGACCAAATGTCTGTATTCTAAATCTCAAACATTTTTTTTTATTTTAAACGTTAATGTTTCTGAAGTGTCATTGCTGTTGACACATGCTCTAAAATAAATCTCTTTCGTGTGGAGAATTTTGAGGCTCCAACTTGTTTTGCCATTTCCTATACATCTAGAAAGGTCTTGAGTAAGAAATGAGTATAGTTAATTAACATCCTAAGAAATGGAATACAGTACTTGTTACTCTGTTACTCTGCTTTGGAAGAAGCAAGTGGTAAGAGCTTTGCGGTTAGAGAGGCGAGCCAGCAACCGGACGGGAAATATTGGAAGGGAAGTGAGCTAGCAACCAGAGGGTTGCGGATATATAATCCTAGATGCCATTGCCTGCTGTTGTGCCCTTGAGTAAGGCACTTAACCCCCCCACAACAACAACAGCTCCCAGTGTGGCAGCCCCCCCGGACCTCTCCAAAACATGTATGTGTGTCTTTTGGAGGGGTTAAAAGGGGAAGTCAAATTTCAGTTAGTCCATGTGTGGAATTGACCATTAAAGTGATCTTCATCTTGTTTAAATAAAGATTTAGTGTTGTGTCACATAAAAATCTTATCTGGTTTGTGTGAAAGATAACATCATGAATGATGTGAAGGCAATGACATAACTATTTAAAATATTTCCTCATGCCTAGCTTGCCACTCAGTTGTCAATCAAAAGGTCGGTGGGAGTGGCTGTAATAAGGAATAACCAATGGCCAAATTCAACACACTGACTGGCACAGGCTCGAAATTAAAATAGCAGCTGCTTACTTTTTAAGCTTGGGGGTGATGATGTTCTCACGTACACACTGCACGTTGCCTGGAGTTTGTACTGCTCCTCTCAGGTCTAGTGTAAATAAAGTGCTCAGCCCGCCAGCGTTGCAACTAGAATTAAGCTCCCTGTGAGCTGAAGCAACAGTTCAGCTGTTGGTGAGGGAGGGAGACTTGTGGAAAACAAAACCTGTTCACCCTTCACATCACTCTCTTGGGTCGTGTTCAGTATAGGGAGAAAACTATTTCGAAACCGAGAGGTACTGCCTGAACTTGTACAATAAGAACACAGCTTTTTGTGTTCTGTTGTGAAACGTTTTGCTATGGTGTGCCCTACTGGGCACAACCCTGTTCAGTTCCTTCTCAGAAAAATCCATCCTGACTTGCTTTCAACTTTCAATTCTTGGCCAGAGCCTTAAAGTGTGTATGTATCCTATAAGGTTGTGCTCAGACTGTCTTAGTCATGTAGGCTACAGTAGGCTATGGATATGTACAACATATTATTCTATTCTAAGTGCCCAAATGACCTATGCTCCATTCATTCTGTTATCAATTATCTGTTGGATGTTTCCTCCACTTTATTTTGCTTGTTGACTGTTTATCATATGAAATCTGAGAGACAAACTAACACCTAAATCTATATTCCTTCCATAGGTCTACAATGACGACAAATGAAGTTAATATATCTTTTGAAAATATTTCACTGTTTAATACTCGGTGACACAACACCCAGCAAGAAGTACCAGCTTGCCAAATCAAGTTTATAAAGCAGGACTCTTGTAAATCTCTGCAGTGGGTAGTCTCACGTAGGCTAGGCATGCATTTCTCAGAAATCACAGACAGTATTCTTTCTGTCTGCTCAGAAAAATGTAGGGGATCTGTTGGCCTGTCTGTCAAACGTATATATGTTTATTATCTACATCAGGTTTCGGATGGTTGTACATTTTAATTTATATAGTGATTGAATGCAAAACTTAAGAAACAGAGATTTCATCCATAGCACTGCAGTTTAAAACAAATTTTCAGGAATGAAAATATGTTATGAGAGTTTGTCAAATCATCCTCAGTCTTTTTCAAGTTTTCTGTTTAGTTGTTTTATTGTATAAATAGCCTCCAAATATAATATTGCATTTATAAGGCCTCTTACAATTTATACATAATTCTATATTGTGAGCTTTAATGAGGAATACATTTATCACATCTGAATATAAGAAATTAAACACATTTTTAGAACCAAGGCAGTTCAGGTCCAAAATCACTTCTGATAAGAGTTATGTTATTAATCCATGATCATGTGCACTGTTCTTTAAATGGCTCTTATGATTAGGGAGGTGAAATTAAATCTGCTTTACAATTAAGATTATAAAATCAAAGTTCACATAGGCTATTGTCTCTCTCCCTGCGCATATTTGGTAGCCAAATGTATGTCTTTATGGTTGAATAAGAATCACTGTTATAATCATTGGCCAGTACAGAGAATTAAGTAAAACCACAAGTCCAAATCCCTACCTCCATCCATGGCTAATTTAGGAAAGGGACCATTTTAGCTAGCTAGCCACCAAGGACAACAACAAAACGAGATGCAACAATTCAAGTTTATTCTGTCAATGAGGTTTGGCTTTTGATATGATTGGTGTGAAGACAAATCCAAACTGGCTTCCCCTTGACACTTTTTTTGTTGTCCACCAGGACCATTCACAGTTGAGCTCACTCAGATTAGTTTAACACTGATTGGCTATTATTATTATTGATTTATTTTTACCAAGGGAGGCCAAATGCTCGCTGGCTTCCGTTGCATTCAATGCTACGGGCGGCAACAATGTTATACTCTTTTTGACCAGACAGCATCAGATAGATGGGCTACACATACGCTCGGATGCTTTCTCCGGTAAGATACATTCAGCCTCTTGAAAATTTGGTACGTTTTTGGGGAAACCTGGCTTCCCTTGGCATCCATAAATACACACCACTGGTTATGAATTGCAATTCATACAATGTTACAAATTTGCAATATGTGTTATATGTAAATATTCAAATTTGTTGTGGCTAATGTTAGCTAGGTGGTTAACACTAACGTTATCTTGGTGGCTAACATTAGCTAGGGGTTCAGGGTTAACGTTAGGAGTTAGGTTAAAGGGTTAAGGTTAGGGTTAGGGGAAAGTTAAGTAGTTGCAAAAAAGTCCCTAAAAAGTAGTAAGTAGTTGCAAAGTTGCTATTTAGGTAAAATCCTAAAGTTGTCCGTGATGAGATTCAAACACACACCCTTTGGGTTGCTAAGATGTTTGTGTTATATGCCCACCCATTCACCTCGACCAACCACCCTCCTTCCGTTTTTGCCTTAAGTAACCTGTTTTATGTAACATTACCAAACATAACACAGCATATTAATTTGAGAGTCCCGGATTTCCGTTTACTATGTTACTTCTAGTCTATGAGAACAGGCTGTTCATGTAGACTAGTGTCTACAAATGAATGTGATATTTGAGACTCTCTCACACATTTGTGTTCCGTTTGTGTGTGATATGGCTGTAGGAGGGATGTTTATTTCAACATTATAAAGATGCACGTGTATTAACAATGACAACACTGTCATGTTGATCTGAGTCTTGCTGTTGGAAAACCACATTAGCGCCAGACTTTCGGGTGTCGCAGATGCACCTCCCCTGACTTCACTCCTCGACTTTCGACTGCAGTCGGTTACTTCAGCCTTACCACTCAAACGAGCCCACTATCAATTGAGTATACTGACGCGACAAGTAGGCCTTTCAAACGGCTCAGTCGGAAGATATTGGACTACTTTAGGAGAAAAACAATTAGCGGGGACTTGTCTTCAAAGAAAAGCCCTCAAAATGAACAATATTGCAGTGCAGGGGGATGACCACAGTTTGGAAGTGTCCTCAAAGGGTAAAATCACTGTTAATAATGATGAAGACAAGTCGAGGGAGGGGGTCTTGCCGAGTGGCCTCAGAAAACCCCGCAGTTACAGGCCAAAATCTAAAGATCATAAAAGGCGTAACCCTCACAAATTAGTTTTGCAATATATTGTGCCATGTATGAATTCATATGGTCTGTGCATTGTGGACAATTTTCTCGGAAACAAAATTGGAGAGCGCGTTCTACAGGAAGTCCGACACATTCACCAAGGTGGAAAGATGCAAGACGGGGAACTTGCAGGTGGAAACTTTGGCAAAAATAAATCCATTCGAGGTGATAAAATTGCGTGGGTGGAAGGGACTGAAACAGGTTGTGAAAACCTTGGCTTTCTATTGACAAGGATGGATAAACTCATCACCTATGCCGACGGTAAACTGGGAAGCTACAAAATTAAAGGGAGGCATAAGGTTAGTAGTATTTTACTCAATCAGGACTGACTGGTATTAATGCACAATCACTAATGCACAATCTGCATGTGTTAGTTTATGATGTATATCCTATTCCTTAGGGCAACAGGTGGAAAAAACTGTCTATTCATATTTGATTCAATTGACCTTGTCTTTGTGCTCATAATGATAGTTCTTAGCCTAGACATTGACACCATAATATAATTATACACAATTACTAAGTAATAGTAAATACTTCAATAAATGATTTATATTTTGTATTTATTATTGTTATTATTATTATACCCAGACACTTTTCATGGGGATGCAAAAGTCGGGGTTTGTGGCACTTTGCCATTGTCATGTTTACCTTAGTGGAGAGGACGTGCAGCGAGCGGTTTCAAGAGGGCTACATGCGCCTGGTGGAATCCTCAATGGCGGGGGACACTCCTAACGCACGCGCACAGAAATAAACACACACATATATATATATATATAATTTTTTTTATATATAAATTGCATTGGAGATGTTTGTGCAAAGGTCAATTACACAAAGTTGTATCTACTTATAAACGTCTGTATTTTATCATTAGCCCAATGAAAAACGCAATTTTAAACGATCACTTTAATTTTACGCCCAAATTTAAAATTAGGGATATTCATCGTTTATCCGTACTTATTTGTAATTGTGCATTTAGAATAATATGCATTTATAAGCGTAAATGTAGTTCTAATTGTATGTGATCGTGCGTAGGCGTTCTGAGTCAGTTCAATAGAATGAATGAAGGTCCTTGCTTCCCTCCGCCCCTCTAGTGCTACAACACATCTTGCACGTTCTGTAGTTATATCCAGGTGCCTCATTCGCTGCTTGTTTATAGTTTGAAGTTTAGAGTTGCTGCAGAACATAACTCTTCTGTGACATTTCATTTCTTAAGAATTGAATATAGTCGTTTCTGAGAGCTTCATTGTTGATAAATATTTATCAGTGAACCATACCCTGATGCACTGACATTACCATGCAGTTGCAGTAACAACTTTAGGAGCTGATTTAAGCTGCATTAAATTCCTCATAAATCGTCAAAATGCCTCTTCTGCAACATGTAATGGACACAGAGTTGGAGCGGTTAGCCATGGACCATATTGTCCCATCTCTACTGGACCAAGGATTCTTTTACGTAGACAACTTTCTAGGAGAATTGGTTGGGCACTTTGTTTTGAACCAAGTGAAAGAGATGCACTACTCTGGAGTTCTGCAGGATGGACAGCTGGCTGGTCCTGGCCCTTTTGGGGTCTCCAAAAGGAACATTAGAGGAGATAAGATAGCCTGGGTCAATGGAGGTGAAAAGAGGTGCGAGGCTATTCACCTCCTTCTGACATTAATCGATAAGTTGGTTTCTCTTTGCATCGGTCGACTTGGGAAAAGTATAATTCGAGAAAGATCGAAGGTAAGTTGTGCGACAGTTTTGCGTAAATTGAGCGTGTCGATGGTGTTTGAAGGGGGTCACTGTTTTGACGACAGAGCTAATTTAGTAGGCCTGTACAGTACTACATTACTATAAACGCTACAGTTGTGGACACACCTCTAAACGTATTATTGATGGAAGAAATATGTATATTGTTATTATATGACCTAAACTTTATATAACATGTTAGAGTCTGGCCTAGGTCTATATGATGTTCTTACAAATGCACTGTTTATATATAAGGGGTTAAAACAAGTAAAATTTAAACTTTTAATGTCATGTGCACAAATACAGTGAAATGCCTTTCTTGCAAGCACTAAACCCAACAATAATCAGTAATCATTATCAATGTAGTAGTAAAAATAACATAAGGTAGAACAAAAACACACAATAAATAAAAATAAGAAGAACATGAGAAGTAAGTAAGCTATACTGTATACAGGGTCAGTTCCAATACTATATTTACAATGTGCAGGGATACTGGAGTGAAAGAGGTACAAACACTACATGTCCAAAAGTATGTGGACACCTGCTCGTTAAACATCTCATTCTAAAATCATGGGCATTAATATGGAGTTGGTCCACCGTTTGCTGCTATAACAGCCTCCACTCTTCTGGGAAGGCTTTCCACTAGATGTTGGAACATTGCTGTGGGGACTTATTTCCGTTCAGCCAGAAGAGCATTAGTGAAGTCGAGCACTGATGTTGGGCTATTAGGCCTGGCTCACAGTCGGCGTTCCAATTCATCCTAGAGGTGTTCGATGGGGTTGAGATCGGGGCTCTGTGCATGCCAGTCAAGTTATTCCACACCGATCATGACAAACCATTTCTGGATTGACCTCATTTGTGCACGCACGGGGGCATTGTCATGCTGAAACAGGAAAGGGCCTTCCCCAAACTATTGCCACAAAGTTGGAAGCACAGAATAATCTAGAATGTCATTGTATGCTGTAGCGTTAAGATTTTCCTTCACTGGAACTAAGTGGCCTAGCCCGAACCATGAAAAACAGCCCAGACATTATTCCTCCTCCACCAAACTTTACAGTTGGCACTATGCATTGGGGCTGGTAGCATCTCTTCTGGCATCTGCCAAACCCAGATTTGTCTGTCGTACTGCCAGATAGTGAAGCGTGATTCATCACTCCAGAGAACGTGTTTACACTGCTCCAGAGTCCAATGGCGACAAGCTTTACACCACTCCAGCCGACACTTGGCTAGGGTGGCTGGAGTCTTCAATGATTTTTGGATCTTCCTTTCAACCCGCCTGATATAGAGGTCCTGGATGGCAGGGAGCTCGGCCCCGGTAATGTCCTGGGATGTCTGCAGCTTGTCAAGATGCTCTCAATGGTACAGCTGTATAACTTTTTGAGGATTTGATGTCCCACGAGGTCTCCATGACAGTGTGCGTGTGTGGACCATTTTAAGTCCTTGGTGATTTAGACACCGAGGAACCTCTTGACCCGCTCCACTGCACCCCTGTCAATGTAAAACACAACTATTGGGCTATATGGATTTTTATGTCCTAATATTTTATTATATTATATTCATTTAAGGGTTGGCCTATGCATTCTGAATTATATAATTTTTTAATGCATATCAGTCAACTTTTTAAAATGTTGTCAGTGAACTTTGGATTGCCACCATTTTGTGTATTTAATACTCCCCTTTTTACCATCATATATTTGTAATAATTGTGAGCCTCAAAGTGTAGGCTTACAGTTGGACCAATTGCTTCCATACTGTAAACATACTTCATTACATATTTTGCAGGGCTTTGTAAAGCATTGTTGCATAGAGCCATGGCAATCCCACAATCTATTCACAGTAACTTTGATCTTATATGCAGTCAACAGGGAATGCGAACACACGTATGTTGTGTTGATTGCAGTGGAAGTTATGGGTGGTACGTGACTCCTCACACTGCCTATAGCTGTTTGTACTCTCAGAAAATCAGAGTTTCAAGCAGGAAATTGCGTGTGAACACGATACTACATTGCAACACACCAGACTTGGCCATAGTGTCAGCCAGTACTGCACATCCCACCACCACCCACAGACCAACACCCTTCTCCCTTTCTCACATCACTGGACCCTGCTCCCAGCCTTATGTGGACAAACCATTTATCAGATGATAATGTGTCAAAAACAGCAGCAAATGATCATGTGTCATTTATTCATGTTAAAGAAGGATTTATAGACGGTTGAGTGCTGCAGTATCTTTGTCACTTGTTTATTTGATAACACTAATTTTAATTGATTTGACTGCTCTGTGGAGATGTTTTATTTGTTGAGATTTGGAAGCAGTTTTGATCAAACATAACACATGTCAGTGGATTCTAAAGACACAACTTTCCTCATAAGATATCATTACAAAGAAAAGGTGACAAACCTGAAACCATGTCAAAAGAGTATTTTAGCTGGTTGACACCCAGCCTGTTCATTTGTCTGTTGTCTGGACTGATTGAGGAGTCATTGACTGTTGGAGGGGGAGAGAGAGAACAAGAGCGGGATATAGAGGTACATGGAGAGAGATAGGGAAAAGGAGAGAGGGAGGAAGAGGGAGAGAGGGAGAGGCCTGTAGACCTAGCAGTGCTATGTTGCGTCTGCTGGCTCATGCTGGACACGTAGCACTGTCATTAAACCTTCAACATCCTGGCAGCCTGCCAGCTCTGCTCTGTGAGGACTTCCCACTCCTCCTTTCTCTTGCTTCATATGTTTTCGCTCTTCTTTGACAACACTGTGTGTACGTGCATACGTGCCCCCACTGTAGACAGTAAACACTGTGTGCGTCATAATACTCCTTTCCTCAGTATGTGCCGACAGGAAATATGCTGCGGTGCAAATAAACTAAAGGATCACTTTATCAGATAAGACCCTTGTGATGTTGCTCCAGAAGAGGCATTTTATTACAGCTTTATTATATGGGTGTGTGCATAATAGTAATCGTTCAACAATCAAAGAAGAGAGATTGTTGAAGGAATAGTCTAAAGGTTGCTGTGAAATTGTTAGGTTGCTGGCATGACACGATTCCAATGCTATTTTTACGGTCATTATATTATCCTTTTGTTTTCGTGTCTGGGGATATTCTTCTTTAAGGAACCTAATATGGACTCTTCCTGGAGAAACTGAAAATCACAGGATAAGATGAAGAGTTTATTTCCAAAACGCTATATCCACCAATTAAAACTTACAGGAGTGTAGCTCTCCAGGAACCGGGTTAGAGTTAAAACTTACAGGAGTGTAGCTCTCCAGGAACCGGGTTAGAGTTAAAACTTACAGGAGTGTAGCTCTCCAGGAACCGGGTTAGAGTTAAAACTTACAGGAGTGTAGCTCTCCAGGAACCGGGTTAGAGTTAAAACTTACAGGAGTGTAGCTCTCCAGGAACCGGGTTAGAGTTAAAACTTACAGGAGTGTAGCTCTCCAGGAACCGGGTTAGAGTTAAAACTTACAGGAGTGTAGCTCTCCAGGAACCGGGTTAGAGTTAAAACTTACAGGAGTGTAGCTCTCCAGGAACCGGGTTAGAGTTAAAACCTACAGGAGTGTAGCTCTCCAGGAACCGGGTTAGAGTTAAAACTTACAGGAGTGTAGCTCTCCAGGAACCGGGTTAGAGTTAAAACTTACAGGAGTGTAGCTCTCCAGGAACCGGGTTAGAGTTAAAACTTACAGGAGTGTAGCTCTCCAGGAACCGGGTTAGAGTTAAAACTTACAGGAGTGTAGCTCTCCAGGAACCGGGTTAGAGTTAAAACTTACAGGAGTGTAGCTCTCCAGGAACCGGGTTAGAGTTAAAACTTACAGGAGTGTAGCTCTCCAGGAACCGGGTTAGAGTTAAAACTTACAGGAGTGTAGCTCTCCAGGAACCGGGTTAGAGTTAAAACTTACAGGAGTGTAGCTCTCCAGGAACCGGGTTAGAGTTAAAACTTACAGGAGTGTAGGTGTGGCTGGAGCGCAATCAGTGGAATGCATCAAATACATCAAACACATTGTTTCCATGTGTTTGATGCCCATTCCATTTGTGACGTTCCAGCCATTATTATGAGCCGTCCTCCCCTCAGCAGCCTCCACTGGTATACAGTATCTCTTTTTGCAAAACAATGTGATTGTTTGTCTCTGAAATAAAACCATAAACTGATAGTTTTCAAACACATTCATGTCTGTCATCTAAAAACCCCATGACATGATTAGATGTGGGAAAACACACCAATGTCTTTCATAAGTTCTTTGAACAAAATAGCTCATTTACCAACATTTGTGAAATTGGATATATAGCCTTTTGGAATGAAACTATTCACGTACTTTTAGTCTGTTTTCCCTGAAATGAGACCACAGATCAGTCCCTTTGTCCACTTTGCATTCTAAAGTTTCTAGTTAGGAGGAAATGCATAGTTTTGTCACCACAGCTGGTCTTGACAAACAAAGCATTTTGGGATGTCACTTGTTAAGCAACACAGTAACTGAATTCCATGTGTAGGCAGTCTGAGTCCAGTGACCTTTTCCTATAATGTGTGAGGACCAAAGGTCAAATCTTTCTGGGCAGGATCTCAGGGGAACCCTCTTCCTGTTTCCTGAGAGTTCCTAAGGCACAGCTGTTTGTGCTGCGAGAATAGTGCTGTGGAATCCCTAGTTGAAGGTCATATCATAATCTGTCACATACTCACTATTTACAGTGCCTTGAGAAAGAATTCACACCTCTTGACTTTTTCCACATTTTGTTGTGTTACAGCCTGAATTAAAAAGGATTACATTTAGATTTTTTTGTCATTGGTCTGCACACGATACCTCATAATGTCAAAGTGGAAATATGTTTTTAGAATATTTTACAATGAATTAAAACTGAAAAGCTGACATGTCTTCAGTCGCTAAGTATTCAACCCCTTTGTTATGGCAAGTCTAAATAAGTTGCATGGACTCACTCTGCCTGCAATAGTAGTGTTTTAACATGATTTTTGAATGACTACGTCATCTCTGTACCCCACTAATACAATTATCTGTAAGGTCCCTCAATTGAGCAGTGAATTTCAAACACAGATTCAACCACAAAGACCAGGGAGATGTTCCAATGCCTCGCAAAGAAGGAAACCTATTGGTAGATGGGTAAAACATTTTAAAGCAGACATTGAATATCCCTTTGAGCATGGTGAAGTTATTAATTACACTTTGGATGGTGTATCAATACATCTAGTCACTACAAAGATACAGACGTCCTCCCTAGCTCCCTTTCATTGTTTTTTGTCCTGAATACAAAGTGTTATGTTTGGGGGAAATCCAATACAACATATTACTAAGTACCACTCTCCATATTTTCAAGCATAGTGGTGGCTGCATCATGTTATGGGTATGCTTGTAGTCATTAAGAGTTTTTCAGGATAAAAAAATAAATGGAGTGTAGCTAAACACTTAGGTTATTGTCCTGCTTCCAGCAGGACAATAACCTAAAACACAAGGCCAAATCTACACTTGAATTGCTTACCAAGAAGACATTGAATGTTCCTGAGTGGCCTAGTTACAGTTGTGACTTAAATCTACTTGAAAATCTAAGGCAAGACCTGAAAATGGTTTGTTAACCAATGATTTAATTTGACAGAGCTTGAAGAATTTTGAAAAGAATAATGGACAAATGTTGCACAATTCAGGTGTGGAAAGCTCTTAGAGACTGTTGTGGAAATTCTACACATGGGACACTTGAAATCAATCTTAAATGAATCATTGTTTATTAAAAGCAAGCTGGAGAGGTCACAGTCAAACTTAGATGCATAAAGTACCAATCTGAAGTGATGACACAAAAGACAATATTAACATTTTAAAGGCTGTCTCTTCCCATTCTAAATCAAATCAAATCAAATGTATTTTTATAGCCCTTCGTACATCAGTTGATATCTCAAAGTGCTGTACAGAAACCCAGCCTAAACCCCCAAACAGCAAGCAATGCAGGTGTAGAAGCATGGTGGCTAGGAAAAACTCCCTAGAAAGGCAAAAACCTAGGAAGAAACCTAGAGAGGAACCAGGCTATGAGGGGTGGCCAGTCCTCATCTGGCTGTGCCGGGTGGAGATTATAACAGAACATGGCCAAGATGTTCAAATGTTCATAAATGACCAGCATGGTCAAATAATAATAATCACAGTAGTTGTCGGGGGTGTAGCAAGTCAACACCTCAGGAGTAAATGTCAGTTGGCCCCCGGACAGGTCCAAACAGGAAGGATATAACCCCACCCACTTTGCCAAAGCACAGCCCCCACACCACTAGAGGGATATCTTCAACCACCAACTTACCATCCTGAGACAAGGCAGAGTATAGCCCACAAAGATCTCTGCCACGGCACAACCCAAGGGGGGGGCGCCAACCCAGACAGGAAGATCACAACAGTGACTCAACCCACTCAAGTGACGCACCCCTCCTAGGGACGGCATGAAAGAGCACCAGTAAGCCAGTGACTCAGCCCCTGTAATAGGGTTAGAAGCAGAGAATCCCAGTGGAAAGAGGGGAACCGGCCAGGCAGAGACAGCAAGGGCGGTTCGTTGCTCCAGAGCCTTTGCGTTCACCTTCACACTCCTGGGCCAGACTAGACTTAATCATATGACCCACTGAAGAGAAGAGTCTTCAGTAAAGACTTAAAGGTTGAGACCGAGTCTGCGTCTCTCACATGGGTAGGCAGACCATTCCATAAAAATGGAGCTCTATAGGTGAAAGCCCTGCCTCCAGCTGTTTGCTTAGAAATTCTAGGGACAATTAGGAGGCCTGCGTCTTGTGACCGTAGCGCGTACGTGTAGGTATGTACGGCAGGACCAAATCAGAGAGATAGGTAGGAGCAAGCCCATGTAATGCTTTGTAGGTTAGCAGTAAAACCTTGAAATCAGCCCTTGCCTTAACAGGAAGCCAGTGTAGGGAGGTGTCGTGACTTTGTATTAGTTAATGTGACTACTGTTGCTCATCGAATGATTAAAGTTTCTAATTACGTGATTAACTGAATCAAGCAATTATTAACTCATTAACTTGGGGCACCATGGGAAAACTAGTTTTTATTGAGTTTCTATTTCCCAAATTGACTCAAAGAATATCAGAATATCGATTTTACAACAGTCGCTAATTAACCAGTTACCTCTACCATCTCGTTCTGAACGTCGTATAGTCCGGGAATCTGCATGGACCCAGGTCTCACCAATGAGTTCGTACCACACCAATCTTAGTTGAATATTTATGTACTATAAAGCTAAAATTATAATAAAAGATACACACAGACAAAAAACATTATAGGCTATTGGTTAGAACTTAGTATAACGGGCCAACACACTATGGCGCGTGTTACCCAAAATGGGGATTTCAAAGAGAGAGAAAAAGAGAAAGTACACGAGAGAAATATACATTTGGGTGAATTTGTCAGCTATGCTTATTCTAACCCTAGCCTTGCCCCAAACTGCCGCTCTTATTGGTCAGAATATAATGATGTAATTACGTGGGGAAGTTATCTGTGGATCCTCCGTGTGGACTGTTCAGGCTGCTCGATGATGCACTTCTCCGGCGCGCCTTTCTAGCCATCCTCACGATGTCAGTGTCCTTTTGGCTTAGGAGTCTGTTCCCTCACCCTTGCTCTGGAAGGGGTCTTCTGAGGACAGACAGCTCTGTAGCTCAGAGCTCACAGCATAGGAATGAAACCTTTTAGATACCACGATTCGCTGGGATTGGATGCTAAGGGGGTCCAGCTTGAATTCACCCGCTTAGACACAGCTACTCATCCGTAGCTTGGGTAGAAAAGGATTTCTTTGTCTTCAAACTTGTGTTGCGTTCTGGTTTCATTGACATTTAGACCTTGGCTGCAGCTTGGGTCACGTAGTCTTCCCTGTAAATTCTTTACTCACAGGTTTTATACCCTTGGGTCAGAAGTGGGCGTAACCGCCTCTAGGGCAATTCTCTGGGCATACCAAGTTATGAGGGCAAGGTCTAGATTTTACTCAAATCCAATTTTAGACAACTAACTTCACATTTCATCTTTCCCAAAACATTCTCTTTGATTTGGATATGTTCCATACAACGTACAATGTATAAACATCAAACATATACTAGAAAACCTTTAAACAAAAATGACATACATTTTCATATTCCATCTATCGTCATGACCACCATTGTGGCTGACGGAAAACGTTGTTCCAAAGTCCCTTTATTTCATGTTTAATGTTCTGAGGCTGGTTCTCCATAGTAACAGGACAAAGGAATTTGTCTGTGGCCTGAGATTTACCAGGGGCGTGAGGGGTCAACCATAGAGGACCAACCATAGACCATAGACTTACCTAGACACCTAAACTGAACACAACCCCATAAATCTACAAAAAACCCTAGACAAGTCAAAACACATAAATCACCCATATCACACCCTGGCCTAACTAAAATAATAAAGAAAACAAAGATAACTAAGGCCAGGGCGTGAAAACACATAAATCACCCATATCCCCCCCCTAAAATAATAAAGAAAACAAAGATAACCCCCCCCCCCCCCCCCCCCCCCCCCCCCCAAACATGCGGACTCCCGGCCGCACACCTAAACCCATAGGGGAGGGTTTGGGTGGGCGTCTGTCCACGGTGGCGGCTCTGGCGCAGGACGTGGACCCCATTCCACCATAGTCTTAGTCTGCTTTTTTAGCGTCCTTTGAGTGGCGACCCTCGCCGCCGACCTTGGCCTAGTAACCCTAAATAAGGGCCCACCTGGACTGAGGGGTGCCTCATTACTGAGGAAGCTCAGGACCGAGGGGTAGCTCAGGACTAAGAGGTAGCTCAGGCAGGTTGACGGCTCTGGCAGATCCTGGCTGACTGGCGGCTCTGGCGGATCCTGGCAGACTGGCGGCTCTGGCGGCTCTGGCGGCTCTGGACAGACGGGAGACTCTGGCGGCTCTGGACAGACGGGAGACTCTGGCGGCTCTGGACAGACGGGAGACTCTGGCGGCTCTGGACAGACGGGAGACTCTGGCGGCTCTGGACAGACGGGAGACTCTGGCGGCTCTGGACAGACGGGAGACTCTGGCGGCTCTGGACAGACGGGAGACTCTGGCGGCTCTGGACAGACGGGAGACTCTGGCGGCTCTGGACAGACGGGAGACTCTGGCGGCTCTGGACAGACGGGAGACTCTGGCGGCTCTGGACAGACGGGAGACTCTGGCGGCTCTGGACAGACGGGAGACTCTGGCGGCTCTGGACAGACGGGAGACTCTGGCGGCTCTGGACAGACGGGAGACTCTGGCGGCTCTGGACAGACGGGAGACTCTGGCGGCTCTGGACAGACGGGAGACTCTGGCGGCTCTGGACAGACGGGAGACTCTGGCGGCTCTGGACAGACGGGAGACTCTGGCGGATCTGGACAGACGGGAGACTCTGGCGGCTCTGGACAGACGGGAGACTCTGGCGGATCTGGACAGACGGGAGACTCTAGCAGCTCTGGACAGACGGGAGACTCTAGCAGCGCTGGACAGACGAGGCGCACTGTAGGCCTGGTGCGTGGTGCCGGCGTTGGTGTTACTGGGCAGAGGACACGCACCTCAGGGCGAGTGCGGGGAGGAGGAACAGGGAGTACTGGGCTCTGGACACACATAGGAAGCCTGGTGCGGGGGGCTGCCACCGGAGGGCTGGTGCGTGTAGGTGGCACTGGATAGACCGGACCGTGCAGGCGCACTGGAGCTCTTGAGCACCGAGCCTGCCCAACCTTACCTGGCTCGATGCCCACTCTACCGCACCGAGCTATGCACCCGCACTGGAGACACTGTGCGCTCCACAGCATAACACGGTGCCTGCCCGGTCTCTCTGGCTCTCCAGTAAGCACAGGAAGTTGGCGCAGGTGTCCTACCTGGCTTCGCCATACTTCCTGTGTGCCCCCCCAAGAAATTTTAGGAGCTGACTCTCGGGCTTCCTACCACGCTGCCGTGCTCGTTTCGCCAACTCCATTCTCCTGTAACCTTCCTCGCACTGCTCCATCGAATCCCAGGCGGGCTCCGGCACTCTCCCTGGGTCGACCGCCCACCTGTCTATCTCTTCCCAAGTTGTATAGTCCAGATTCTGCTTCCATGTCCCAAAATCCTGATGTTGCTGCCTCTCCTGCTCCTCGTAATGTCGCCTCTCTGCTTTCGCTGCCTCCAGCTCTGCTTTGGGGCAGCGATATTCCCCCGGCTCTGCCCAGGGTCCTTTTCCGTCCAACTCGTCCTCCCATGTCCATGAGTCTTGTGATGCTGGCTGCTTCTCCTGCAGCCGCTGCCTCTCCTGCTGTTGCTGCTGCTGCTTTTCACCACGCCGCTTGGTCCTGTTGTGGTGGGTGATTCTGTCACGGTTTTCTTCCTGGGAAGGAGAGGCGGACCAAAACGCAGCGTGGTTATAGTTCATGGTTCTTTAATAAGAAAACTCAAACATTAACAAACTACAAAACAATAAACAGAAAACCGAAACAGCCCTATCTGGTGCAGTAAACACAAAGACAGGAAACAATCACCCACAAAATACCCAAAGAATGTGGCTGCCTAAATATGGTTCCCAATCAGAGACAACAATAAACACCTGCCTCTGATTGAGAACCAATCTAGGCAACCATAGACTTACCTAGATACCTAAACTGAACACAACCCAAAAAACCCTAGACAAGACAGAACACATAAATCACCCATATCAGGGCGTGACAGGCTAGCACTGGAGTAATATGATCAAATGTTTTGGTTCTAGTCAGGATTCTAGCAGCCGTATTTAGCACTAACTGAAGTTTATTTAGTGCTTTATCCGGGTAGCCGGAAAGTAGAGCATTGCAGTAGTCTAACCTAGAAGTAACAAAAGTATGGATTAATTTTTCTGCATCATTTTTGGACAGAAAGTTTCTGATTTTTGCAATGTTACGTAGATGGAAAAAAGCTGTCTTTGAAACAGTCTTGATATGTTCGTCAAAAGAGAGATCAGGGTCCAGAGTAACGCCGAGGTCCTTCACAGTTTTATTTGAGACGGCTGTACAACCATTAAGATTAATTGTCAGATTCAACAGAAGATCTCAGAAGATCATGAAAATCAAGATCAAGAGAGCTTTTGCCGTTCTGCTCCACGGGGGGTTTCTGTCCTCCCTGAGCTCGGCTTAGGACTCCTGCGTTACCGTTTGACAGGTGTACCGCCCTTCTACAAAGTATTGACTCAGGGGTGTGAATACTTATGTAAATTAGATATTTCTGTATTTATACATTTTACACACAATACATTTTCTACAATTTCTAAAAACATTTTTCCACTTTGTCATTATTGGGTATTGTGTGTAGATGGGTGAGAATGATTATTTTTGAATCCATTTTAAACAACAAAACAAAAGATGGACTAATTCAAAGGCACTGTACATCTATTAAACAAATAAATCCTTGTCCGATTACATTCCTTCGTGTCTACACCTACTAGCCTTAACTTGTGATCCATATCTGATGCCCAAATGAAATGTTACATGACAGAATGTCACTTGGCCTCTAGTAAACCCTCTATCTGACCCAATCTGACCCAATGTGCCCACTCCTGGTCGCAACCACACGCGTCTTCATCTGCATTGCTTTGAGGGCTTTGCTTGGCTTTCTTATCACAAGATAGATTACCACAGTTTGGTTAATTGTGCTTCCTTGGATGCTGACTGAATGCACGTAGGCCAGTTCTGCTGAAACCACAACGCTCCCTCCCCAAACAACGCTTACAGGAAATGTTCTGCAACCAAGATATTAACCCATAAATGTCTTCATGTTATATTTTTTATCTCTGATTTGCAGAAACTATTTCTGTATTCTTAGAATATAGTCAAGGCATTTCCACAAATATTTTCTCACAAAAAAGGCTTCTGTAATGGTGTACACTACAGTTATCATGTTACATATTGTCACATGATCAGCGATTATACAAATGATAATGTGTATCAGACTGAGAACTAATGTTTTGTGGTTTGTTTTGTCTGTTTCAGGCGATGGTGGCGTGTTATCCAGGAAAAGGGACAGGGTATGTGAAACATGTGGACAATCCCAATGCTGACGGTCGCTGCATCACCTGTATCTACTACCTCAACAAAAACTGGAACCCCCAGGTGAGCTGCAGATTTATAACATATTTATGACATATTATTGCATATATTTAATTTCGGGAAAAAAGTAGATGATGCTTAACCAACACGAGTAAAGGTGGAACCTAAAAATGTATAGAGATCATTGGACAGGAAAAGGCGCATCACTGGCTCACCATAAAAAAAATATTAGTTTTATTTCGACAAGTTGAAAAAATGGATGTTTTGGCCTTCAATGGTCTTCTGCAGAAGGTATTTGAAGGCCGAAACGTCTAGCTTTTAAACTTGTCTCATAAAACTAAGCGTTTGCTGTCCAATTTTTTATTTAATTTCGTACATATTCTTATAACGTTTTATATGTTTCTTACTATGGGATACACCCACAGTCCTTTCAGATTACAGTTTGGTTTTCAAGACAGTCACTGTACTGTCAGTTTAATTGTTCGGTTCCCTTTATAACATCAGGATTCTTGTCATATTTATGGTTTATATTTAGAGACAATGAAAATGTGAGATATTGCCGTCCACTGTTTGTTGGATAACCCCCTCCGATTTAGGATCTTTGTAAATTGCAGAGCAAGCCTCTTACGGCTCAACTTGCTATTCTGTAAAGCTGAAATGAACAATGTGTCTTTGTTATTTTGGCAGGAGCATGGAGGAATTCTTCGCATTTTTCCCGAAGGCAAATCCTACGTTGCAGATGTTGAGCCCCTGTTTGACAGACTGCTGTTCTTTTGGTCAGATAGAAGGAATCCACATGAGGTGCAGCCTTCATATGCAACAAGGTCTGTTTGATGCATCATACTGTTATTATTACACTGATAATTATTCATATGCAAAAATGTCTGAATCTGCGGTTGAATACTGTTATTATTATACAGAAGACATTTCTCAGTTAATTTTCTTGACACTGTTAGATTTTCATAAAATGCTAAAGAAGATGTAATGTAATTATGTAATAATACTAATAATTCAGAATATTGCTTTGTTCCAGATATGCTATAACCGTGTGGTATTTCGATTCAGAAGAAAGGGCAGAGGCAAAGAGACGGTTTAGAGACTTAACAGGTACATTTCTCCATTGGATTATTTTACTTACTTCTATGTGTAAAGAAAAGCATTTGTTAACACTTTACATGAAGTTGCTCTTATTCCTGCATAGTAACATTGTAGTTACTACAGTCAGGTTAACTGGCATCAGGTTACACCATGTATCCTAATGTAACCTAATCCTTTACTTAGTCGCTACATCCATTTTCAGATGTATAGATTAATCATATACACCCATTGATTCTTGAAAAGTTTAACATATAAATGCCTCATTAACTTAGTTCAACTGTCGTACCCCATCAGAACCCAAAATATAAGCTTGCTTTACTACAATGTTTGTAACCAATTTAAATGTAAACACACACTGTATAGCCTCAAAACATGTTTAAGGGCTCGAGGGCTCTGTTCAGTCTGGAAAGCTGAAGAGTTACAGATTCCACGATACAAATGTAAAGGTGATTTTTGATTGAGCCGACATATGCAGCATTTACCGTGAATGCAGTCTCAGCTACAACGGGAACATTGCCTTTAAATTTCAAACACGCTGTAAAGCTGAAATTCTGCAAGCCATATTGAATAGAGCCCTAAAACTATAATTTATACAGTAGTTTTAAGTCCTTGCATCCACAACTCTGTCTATGAATTTTAGAGTGGTTCCATTTCTCCAGGCCCATCTCCCAGCCTTTTACCAAAGCAAAGGGGGGCGACCACTTTGTTATTATTTAAATGAAGGATTCTAACTTTAATGGCATTAATCTATTTCAGCCTCCACCCAAGACCCGGATGAAAGCAGTATTCCCTGAACTTTGACCTCATAAGAGACTCCATCCTGTGTGACACAATACAACTCTGGATCCCTAATCCTTTGTGCTGACAGAGTTGTCATGCTTTGGTCTAATCACTGTTTGGACTGTGCTGTGGTACCTCTTCTAAACGCTACAAAGATGTTGAAAGCTACAAAGATGTGTGGTTGTGGTAGATGATAAGAAGAGACGTTAATGGCTTTGTGCATATATTTAGAAATAAAATGATTTTCTGCTCTTTCAATAACAGCGATTCTCGTCATTGTATTTAAATGAATCAACCCAAATAATACTGTACTACTTCCTGAAATGTCTTTATAGAATATAGTTAAAGAATGTAGTTGGGTTAAAATAACTGAATTTTCTCCTTTAACTACTGCTGTTCTAAAATAATTGATTACCAGTTCATGCATGCCGGTTTGTATAGTTCTGTTTGAGAGAGAGAGAGAGAGAGAGAGAGAGAGAGCGAGAGAGAGAGAGAGAGAGAGAGAGAGAGAGGGTGGGGTGTGTGCATGCTCACGTGTGTATTATACAATTTGGCTCATCTATAATTAAAATGTTTGCATGTAAATCTTGAACAGTAAAGATGAATTGAGGTGACAATGTTATGATGAAAATCACTAAGGCCTAGATTCAATCAGATCAAGCGTTAACTGACGATAGCTGACACCTGCATAGCTGATGTTTTGGCGCTGTTGGAGGTGGAACAGCATTGGAGATGTCAAATCGCAGCTGCTCTTGATCATTGTCAGGAAGCCACAGCCGTCACACTTCCGTTAGAAGTTCAGAATGAGAAAGTATAGACTATATAGAAATAATGACGCTCAAGCTGAAAATCATTAAACAAACAAATGAGGATTTCTATCAGCCTAATCGAGGTGTACATTTCAGTATTCCAACTTGTAAACAAGGCTGCATGGGATTTCTTTTAATGCGACTCCATGAGGCCGATGGCAATGTCCACTTTAGGTATGTGCCAGGTGCCGCTTGTTGATTTGACAGCGCTAACGCTGTTCCCCCTCCATCACCACCAAAACATCCAAAACAGGTGTGAGCTATCACCGGTTAACGCTTGATCTGAATGAATTGGGGTCCTCAATAAAAATCAGAATGGGCACCTGTCAGGCACCCTGTCACACTGTCACATCGTCTGACTTGTTTTAAGTTGGTAATGCAATCTGGAGCACTCAAGGGCCAATCCAAAATGGCGGCCCTATTTTTCTATGTGGTGCACTACTTTACACCAGATCAGCTTCTGTATATACGCCTTGTGAGAAAAAAAATCAATTGTTGATGCAACATTCAACTGTTTACAGAGGTGGTGAATGAAAAACTGTTCATTGTGGATATACAGCACTCTATGTGTGGTTGTTATCTGTAATGGATTTTGATGCTTAAAATCAGCTTGCATGCTGGTCAGCCAAGCTGGTGGATATAGTCTATAGTATGGTGAATCATGTGGTTTTGTTAATGTTTGTTACTTATATTCAAGACAAATACAATTATTTTCCACCTGAATATTGTCACAGTTTGTACTACATTTGTATCATAAAAAGGGTTAGGTTGAGGGTTAAACATTTGGTTAGAGTTAGGGTTGAACTGGGTTGTGGTCATGAAGCTAGGGTTAGAGTCAGGGTCTGGTTTCGGTTAGGGTTAGGGACATGAAGCTAACCCTAGCTTACCCTAGCTTCATGTCCACACCCCAGTTCAACCCTTAGTCTAGCCATAAACCCAACCCTAAGCCTAATCCTAAACCAAACCCTGACCCTAACCCTAACTTCATGTCCACACCCCCGGTTCAACCTAGTTCAACCTAGAGGGTAGTTAAGCATCATATCACCTCCACCTTACCTGACACCCTAGACCCACTTCAATTCGCATACTGCCATTGCACTGCACGCTGCCCCATCCCACCTGGACAAGAGGAATACCTATGTAAGAATGCTGTTCATTGACTATAGCTCAGCCTTCAACACCATACTACCCTCCAAGCTCATCATTAAGCTCGGGGCCCTGGGTCTGAGCCCCGCACTGTGCAACTGGCTCCTGGACCTCCTGACTGGCCACACCCAGCTGGTAAAGGTAGGAAACAACACCTCCACTATGCTGATCCTCAACACAGGGGCCCCACAAGGGTTCGTGCTCAGCCCCCTCCTGTACTCCCTGTTCACTCATGACTGTATGGCCACGAATGCCTCCAACTCAATCATGAAGTCTGCAGACGACACAACAGTAGCAGGCCTGATTACCAACAATGACAAGACGGCCTACAGGGAGGAGGTGAGAGCCCTGGTGGAGTGGTGCCAGGAAAATAACCTCTCCCTCAACGTCAACAAAACGAAGGAGTTGATCGTGGACTTAAGGAGACAACAGAGAGAGCACGCCCCTATTCACATGGACGGACCGCAGGGTCCTCGGCGTACACATCAATGACAATCTGAAATGGTCCACCCACACAGACAGTGTGGTGAAGAAGGCGCAACAGCGCCTCTTCAACCTCAGCCTCAGGAGGCTGAAGAAATAACTTAACAAACTTTTACAGATGTACAATTGAGAGCATCCTGTCGGGCTGTATTACCGCCTGGTACGGCAACTGCACCTCCCACAACCGCAGGGCTCTCCAGAGGGTGGTGCGATCTGCCCAAAGCAACACCGGGGGCACACTGCCTACCCTTCAGCACAACTACACCACCCGATGTCACAAACAGGATCATCAAGGACATCAACCACCCGAGCCACGGCCTGTTCAACCCGCTTTCATCCAAAAGGCGAGGTCATTACAGGTGCATCAAAGCTGGGACCGATAGACTGAAAAACAGCTTCTATCTTAAGGCCATCAGACTGTTAAATAGCCATCACTAGTTGGCTACCACCCAGTTACTCAAATCAAATCAAATTGTATTAGTCACATGCGCCGAATACAACATGTGTAGGTAGACCTTACAGTGAAATGCTTACTTACAAGCAATGCAGTTTAAACAAAAAAAGGATAAGAATAAGAGATAAAAGTAACAAGTAATTAACAAGCAGCAGTAAAATAACAATAGAGAGACTATATACAGGGGGGTACCGATACAGAGTCAATGTGCAGGGGCACCGGTTAGTTGAGGTAGTATGTACATGTAGGTAGAGTTATTAAAGTGACTATGCATAGATGAGAGAGTAGCAGTGGTGTAAAGTGGAGGGGGGGGGGTCTACATGGACAAGTTCTGGCCTGATTTAGATCTTATCTGTCGGAAAGATATCAGTTTGTCTCTGTGAATGGTTTGTCCTCTGACAAATCAACTGTACATTTCGGTGTTCCTCAAGGTTCTGTTTTAGGACCACTATTGTTTTCACTATATATTTTACCTCTTGGGATGTCATTCGAAAACATAATGTTAACTTTCACTGCTATGCGGATGACACACAGCTGTACATTTCAATGAAACATGGTGAAGCCCCAAAATTGCCCTCGCTAGAAGAATGTGTTTCAGACATAAGAAAGTGGATGGCTGCAAACTTTCTACTTTTAAACTCGGACAAAACAGAGATGCTTGTTCGAGGTCCCAAGAAACAAAGAGATATTCTGTTGAATCTGACAATTAATCTTAATTGTTCAAATAAAACTGTGAAGGACCTCAGCGTTACTCTGGACCCTAATTTCTCTTTTGACTAACATATGAAGACTGTTTCAAGGACAGCTTTTTTCCATCTGCGTAACATTGCAAAAATCAGAAACTGTCTGTCCAAAAATGAGGCAGAAAAATGTATCCATGCTTTTGTTACTTCTAGGTTAGAATACTGCAATGCTTTACTTTCCGGCTACCCGGATAAAGCACTAAATATACTTCAGTTAGTGCTAAATACGGCTTCTAGACTGGCTTCCACACTGGCTTCCTGTTAAGGCAAGGGCTCATTTCAAGGTTTTACTGCTAACCTACAAAGCATTACATGGGCTTGCTCCTACCTATCTCTCTGATTTGGTCCTGCCGTACATACCTACACGTACGCTACGTTCACAAGACGCAGGCCTCCTAATTGTCCCTAGAATGTCTAAGCAAACAGATGGAGGCAGAGCTTTCTCCTATAGAGCTCCATTTTCATGGAATGGTCTACCCAATGTGAGAGACGCAGACTCGGTCTCAATCTTTAAGTCTTTACTGAAGACTCTTCTCTTCAGTGGGTCATATGATTGAGTCTAGTCCTCTCTCCACTGGTATTCTCTGCCTCTAACCATATTACAGGGGCTGAGTCACTGGCTTACTGGTGCTCTTTCATGCCGTCCCTAGGAGGGGTGCGTCACTTGAGTGGGCTGAGTCACTGACGTGATCTTCCTGTCTGGGTTGGCGCCCCCCCTTGGGTTGTGCCGTGGCAGAGATCTTTGTGGGCTATACTCGGCCTTGTCTCAGGATGGTAAGTTGGTCGTTGAAGATATCCCTCTAGTGGTGTGGGGGCTGTGCTTTGGCAAAGTGGGTGGGTATATATCCTTCCTGTTTGGCCCTGTCCGGGGGTATCATCGGATGGGGCCACAGTGTCTCCTGACCCCTCCTGTCTCAGCCTCCAGTATTTATGCTGCAGTAGTTTATGTATCGGGGGGCTAGGGTCAGTTTGTTTTATCTGGAGTACTTCTCCTGTCTTATCCGGTGTCCTGTGTGAATTTAAGTATGCTCTCTCTAATTCTCTCTTTCTCTCTTTCTTTCTACTCTCGGAGGACCTGAGCCCTAGGACCAGGCCTCAGGACTACCTGGCATGATGACTCCTTGCTGTCCCCAGTCCACCTGGCCTTGCTGCTGCTCCAGTTTCAACTGTTCTGCCTGCGGCTTTTCATAGCCGATCATTAAGAGTATCTCTACCACTCCTGCTGTCTCCAGAGAGTTGAAAACAGCAGGTCTGGGACAGGTAGCACGTCCTGTTCACCGCACGTGCTACCTGTCCCAGACCTGCTGTTTTCAACTCTCTGGAGACAGCAGGAGTGGTAGAGATACTCTTAATGACCGGCTATGAAAAGCCAACTGACATTTACTCCTGAGGTGTTGACTTGCTGCACCCTCGACAACTACTGTGATTATTATTATTTGACCATGCTGGTCATTTATGAACATTTGAACATCTTGGCCATGTTCTGTTATAATCTCCACCCGGCACAGCCAGAAGAGGACTGGCCACCCCTCATAGCCTGGTTCCTCTCTAGGTTTCTTCCTAGGTTTTGGCCTTTCTCTGGAGTTTTTCCTAGCCACCGTGCTTCTACACCTACATTGCTTGCTGTTTGGGGTTTTAGGCTGAGTTTCCGAACAGCACTTTGAGATATCAGCTGATGTACGAAGGGCTATATAAATAAATTTGATTTGATTTGATTTGATTTAAAACATGTTGGTATTACAGACTCGGTCAGGGAGAGGTTGAAAATGTCAGTGAAGACACTTGCCAATTGGTCAGAGCATGCTTGCTGTACACGTCCTGGTAATCCATCTGGCCCTGCGGCCTTGTGAATGTTGACCTGTCTAAAGGTCTTACATCGGCTGCTGAGAGCGTGCTCACACAGTCTTACGGAACATTTGGTGCTCTCATGCATGTTTCAACCCTGCACCTTAGAGGCTGAACTCATTTCATATGTATATACTGTATTCTACTGTATTTTAATCAATGCCACTCCGATATTGCTCATCCTAATATTTATATATTTCTTAATTCCATTATTTTATTTTTAGATTTGTGTGTATTGTTGTGAATTGTTAGATATTACTGCACTGTTGGAGCTAGGAACACAAGCATTTTGCTACACCCGCAATAACATCTGCTAAATATATTTATGTGACCAATACAATTTGATTTGATCCCTAGCCATATTCCATATGGAATAGAGGACTATCTTGTGCATATTTTGACGAGGAAATACAAGACAAAATTAGTTTGTGGCTATAGACCACATATACCACAAACATATTGTTATAATAAACTAATTAGAAGATTAAAAACATATACTTTTTCATACCCGTGGTATTACGGTCTGATATACCACAGCTTTCAGCCAATCAGCATTCAGGGCTCGAACCACCCAGTTTATAATTGATAATTTACTGTGTCTGTTATGCACTTATGTATTTGCCCACTAGATGTCCCACTTGCACCTTGTGTAGCTTCTTTTCCCATAAAAGGTGGTTACACCGCTTTGGGGAGATGTCATGCAGTAAGAAGGGGAGGGAATTCATGAAACCCTTTTCAACCAATCCCTGTAACTAGGTGCACTGAAAGAATACAATACAAATAAACTCAACAGTAGGCTTGTATTAATTCAAACATTCTCCCTGAATCTACTGTAATAGCCTGTATGAATTATCCATGTATTACCAATATTGATTGAATAGTGTCTAGTGATGGTCCTCTTATACCTGTACATTTCTAAAGATTTACTAATCTTACTAATCTTGAACAAAAATGAGATAACTGAGTGGTCTAAAAATGATTCTAAAATAAATCTAGGGTAACTACCATGTAAATAAATTAGGGACAAAACTGTATTTTTACCTTTATTTAACTAGGCAAGTAAGTTAATAAGAAATTCTTATTTTCAATGACAGCCTAGGAACAGAGGGTTAACTGCCTTGTTCAAGGGCAGAACGACAGATTTGTACCTTGTCAGCTCAGGGGTTTGAACTTGCAACCTTCTGGTTACTAATCCAACACTCTAACTACTAGGCTACCCTGCCACCCCAAAAAACTAAAGTGCCACCAAAGTTTTAAAATCAAATTCATTTTAAATTCGGAAGCATGCAACAGTGTTTTAGCATTTCTATTCCTTTCATAAATCAAATTAAAATGATTTGATGCATGTTTTCACCTTATAGTTAGGGTTTATGATTTATGTGTATGTACAATTTTCCTTGATGATTGTGAATAATGCAAGAAGAGCTTCATAACTTTGACCGAAATATAAAAATGTGACCACGGACAAAGCAATTAAATTGCAATGAAACTAATGAAAACTAACTTCATTTTAAGCTCTCCTGTTTGTGTAGTGATTTTTCTCTGCTGATTAAAACGGTGGATATATCAGTCTAATCAGATGTACACTAGAAAGCTCACCCATTATTCTAGTGTACAAACAGAATACTGTGAAATTCTAAATCTGAATCAGAAGGTTGGTCTGGTTGGATGAGTTCTGAGATGGACAGCTTGAGGGCATTAGAGAAGCTTCAGATTCATAGTTTCTCTCTGCCCTGTGATCTTTCATAACCCTCATTTCAAATAGTGTAAAATATTTAAACTAGTCTGGATAGCCTTAACGCGCTTCTGCTATGATATGACCTCTCCTCACTGCTGTCTGAAATCATGGCAGGAAGATTGACAAATGGTCAACAGTTGGAGTTGGACACAAAGACAAACATCTTAGAGAGTAGATTGACATAGTCAGTGTTGTCTATATAGTTATGCAACATGGTGCTAATCAAGTTATCTGTCTGTCCATTGATTGATTCAACAAATATATTTACAGTGATCCAATATTTATTTTATTTTTTATTTCACCTTTATTTAACCAGGTAGGCCAGTTGAGAACAAGTTGTCATTTACAACTGCGACCTGGCCAAGATAAAGCAAAGCAGTGTGACAAAAACAACAACACAGTTACACATGGGATAAACAAACGTAGTAAATACCACAATAGAAAAATCTGTATACAGTGTGTGCAAATGAAGTAAGGAAGTAAGACAATAAATAGGCCAATAGTGGCGAAGTGATTACAATTTAGCAATTTACACTGGAGTGATATATGTGCAGATGAGGATGTGCAAGTAGAAATACTGGTGTGCAAAAGATCAGAAAAACAAAAACAAATATGGGGATGAGGTAGGTAGTTGGTTGGATGGGCTATTTACAGATGGGCTGTGTACAGCTGCAGTGATTGGTAGGCTGCTCTGACAGCTGACGCTTAAAGTTTGTGAGGAAGATATAAGTCTCCAACTTCATTGATTTTGCAATTTGTTCCAGTCATTGGCAGCAGAGAACTGGAAGGAAAGGCGGCCAAAGGAAGTGTTGACTTTGGGGATGACCAGTGAAATATACCTGCTGGAGCGCGTGCTACGGGTGGGTGTTGCTATGGTGACCAGTGAGCTGAGATAAGGCGGAGCTTTACCTAGCATAGACTTATCGATGACCTGGATCCAGTGGGTTTGGCGACTAATATGTAGTGAGGACCAGCCAACGAGAGCATACAGGTCGCAGCGGTGGGTAGTATATGGGGCTCTGGTGACAAAATGGATGGCACTGTGATAGACTGATACCAATTTGTTGAGTGGAGTGTTGGAGGCTATTTTGTAAATGATATTGCCAAAGTCAAGGATCGGTAGGATAGTCAGTTTTACGAGGGTATGTTTGGCAGCATGAGTGAAGGAGGCTTTGTTGAGAAAAAGGAATCCGATTCTAAATTTAACTTTGGATTGGAGATGCTTAATGTGAGTCTGGAAGGAGAGTTTACAGTCTAGCCAGACACCTAGGTATTTATAGTTGTCAGAACCGTCCAGAGTAGTGATGCTAGTTGGGCGAGCATGCATTTTGTTTTACTAGCATTTAAGAGCATTTGGAGGCCACGGAAGGAGTGTTGTATGGTGTTGAAGCTCGTTTGGAGGTTTGTTAACACAGTGTCCAAAGAAGGGCCAGATGTGTACAGAATGGTGTCGTCTGCATAGAGGTGGATCAAAGAATCACCCGTAGCAAGAGCGACATCATTGATATATACAGAGAAAAGTCGACCGGAAAATTGAACCCTGTGGCACCCCCATAGAGACTGCCAGAGGTCCGGACAACAGGAGTAGTTAGTGAATCAGACGAGGCAGTCATTAGAGAAACCAAGGCTGTTGAGTCTGCCGATAAGAATACAGGGATTGACAGAGTCGAAAGCCTTGGCCAGGTCGACAGTTGCACAGTACTGTCTTTTATCGATGGTGGTTATGATATCGTTTAGGCCTTGAGCATGGCTAAGGTGCACCCGTGACCAAATTGCATAGCGGAGAAGGTACGGTGGGATTCGAAATGGTCAGTGATCTGTTTGTTCACTTGGCTTTCGATGACTTTAGAAAGGCAGAGCAGGATGGATATAGGTCTCTGATCATGCATATCAAAACGGGTTCAATATTAAACAGCGTTTAAGTCAGGGGTCTCACATTCGAATAGAGCCAGCTCCAGCCTTTTGGCGGCCCTAAGCAAGATTTGGTTGGGGGCCCCCACCAAGCGGGCAAAATGTTTTTGTGGCCCTCCCTTGACAACGGCGAGAAGATTTAATTTGACATTTCCTGCAATTCTACACATTTTGCCAATAGGCGTAGAGAAAATGTTGCGGTTTTAAAGCAAGTTTTCTGTAGTTCTACACATTTTGTCATGGGGCGGAGAGAACATTTAGCAATTTTATAACACATTTGTCACGTTCTGACCATAGTTCTTGTGTGTTTTCCTTGTTTTAGTGTTGGTCAGGACGTGAGCTCGGTGGGCATTCTATGTTGTGTGTCTGGTTTGTCTATTTCTATGTTTGGCCTGAAATGGTTCTCAATCAGAGGCAGATGTTAGTCATTGTCTCCGATTGAGAACCATATTTAGGTAGCCTGTTTTGGGATTTGTGGGTGGTTATTTCCGTGTCTGTGTTTGTTTTACCACACAGGACTGTTTTCGGTTTTCACATTTATTGTTTTGTATATTTGTAGTGTTTTCTCGGTATTCGTCTTTATGTTTAACCCTAACCACGTTGCGTTTTGGTCCGCCTCTCCTTCCCAGGAAGAAAGCCGTTACATTTCATGCAATTCTACTCATTTTGCCATGGGGCAGAGATACATTTTTGCAGTTCTACACATTTTGTCATGAAGAAGAGAGATATTTTGACAATTTTATAACAAATTGTATGTAATTCGACACATTTTTTAATTGGCCCAGTAATAACTTTTTTTGTTGTTTTAAAGCAAGTTTTCTGCAGTTCTGCCAATTTTGTGATGGACGGAGATTTTTTTGTGTACAATTTCATGCAATTCTACTCATTTTGCAATGGGGCAGAGAGAAATGTTTGCAGTTTTAAAGCACATTTCCTGCAATTCTACCCACTCTGCCAAGGGGTGCAGAGACATTTTTGCAATTTTGTAACAAATTCCATGCAGTTCTACACATTTTGGCATGGGGTGGAGATTTATTTTTTTTAGTTTTAAAGCTAATTTCCTGCAATTCTACACATTTTGCCATGACTTATGCCATGTTAATGATATCTGAGTTAGACCCCAGCCAATTACTTTTTCAAATTAACTGCCAATATGTCAACATTCCATTCAAGCAATGCAGTCAATCCACAGCCGTACACTGGTTGAAACCAGTTGATGACATGACTTAGACAAGTTGTAAATGTACTGGTATCATATAATAGCACACACAGCTTTCTAAGGAAACAAAATCTGAGACATTTATGGTCTGTTTACATATATTTTAGAGGCAATTGTATATATTTTTTTCGTATAAAACACATATAAACTGTATTTATAATTATGTGACATGTTTACATTGACTATAATTCCATTACACAATTTCTGATACATCACATGCCTTACTCTTATTTTCCTGCATAAGTAAAAGCAGGAAATGCATCACCTATGCCTCTACTGCAATATATTCCAATTAGACTGGTTTTGGATTTCTCTCTGACCAAGATGGCTGCCATTTTTGCCCCATTATGGAACTCATGGTTTATGACATAGCCCCTCTAGTAATGTAATAGGATCTCTACGGTTGAGATCCAAACTGAGTCCCCCGCAAAAAGTATGTTGCTTATGCCTGGAGCCGGCCCTGCATTCAAATGATCATGGAACCAACGTCAGACTTGCTGTTCTCATAGGGGGCCATTTCATTTACCAGGTGTAACACCTAAAAAATAGTTATTACCAGGTTCCGAAACATGAAAGTTACCAGATTTTCTAAACAACAGTTGAGTTAAAAGAAAAAATAAGAAAATCACTCAAAATGATCATATCATTTACTGCATTTATTACAGATGTAGTTAGTCATTTATCACATTATGATAAATTATATTAACAGATTATGCTCATTAAAAAAACACCAATAGAGAGACATTTGATGGCTTGGGCATCCTTTTTCTAGACAGGCCTTGTCTGCAATATCTGGGGAAAGTGTTCACATTTTTTTTTACACATTTTCTTCTGCTTGGTGCCTTAGTCTAATGGTTGACTCATTACTCAAATCAAACGTATCTGCAGATAACTATGTCATTTCTTAAGACCTCATTGTTTTCGATGCATTTACACTAGACGTCTCTCTATGCATGATACTGGGCAAACAAAATGAGAGACAAAACATTGTAGAGGGCATAGTTTGAAAGACAGTTTCCGCTTTAAACTGGTATTATATCACAATGATATTGACAAGATCGTAAGATTGTCCGTCCAAGATGATGCGTGTGTGAGTGTTGTTCCATGTGATGATAGTCGGTTAATTTATCCTGTTAAAGTATTTCACACATGATCACAGTAATGTTATTTTATCCATGGGTGAGCTAACATAATACTGTGTGTGCTTTTATCTAAGTGACAATGTGAGTTAAATCACTGTATTGTAACAACCAGTACTAGCTGCCCTCTGATTAATGATGTGACCAATCAGACTACATTAAATAATGACCAAAGTATTCTGATTGGAGGGGAATGAACCCAGACTGTGGTCTGACATAGCTACCATTATGGCAGGATTGTTAAGTGTGAACATACAGTACCTGAATGGATGTCCCAGCAATGTACACAGATTCCAACTAGGAAAAGCATTAGACCAGTATCACTTTTTTCAAGCAAGATCAGAAAAGAAAGGCAGAAAGAAAGAAAAACTGAGGCAGCTTACTGAGGTGTGGAGCCTTCATTGACATGGCTGAACATAAAATAAATTATGCCAGATATTAACAAATCTTTGAGAAGTTTATTATGAATATGGCACCTGTTAGATGGTAAAAAAAAAGTGTTACAGACAGAAAACAACCATGGATGATGATGACAGGTTTATTTGAACAAATGGAAACCTACAAAAGTATAAAATAACCCTGTTGTAAAATGAAGTATGTACATTTCTGAAATTGCAGCATTATTAAAAAATGGAAATAAAAATGTTTTAAAAAAAAATATACAAAATAAGCCAGGCACTCAAAGTTAGCTTCAGTTAGTTGTTGTTTTTCTTCAAAAATAAAAAATAAAACAAATTAAATAATAAATGTACCATAGTTCTCTTTTTAATATTTTCATTTGTTTGTATTTAGAATTTATAACACTGTTAACATTGATACTAAGAGAATCCCCTTCTCCTGTAGTATTCATCTACTTGGTTTCTCTTAAAATAATCTGTATAATTGTACAAGAAATTGTTAAAAACACAGACACAGTCTTCACAGGTAATGAAGTCATTTTTCATATTTAAACTTTAAACACTATGTATCCGACAGTAGCTGAGATTAGTTTAAGTTGAAATCACCTGCAATTCATTTAGACACAACACAGAGACATTAAAACAGCTCATCCTGCTGTTCTGTTGTAACATATGGGTGTATTTCCTGGTCCGTCCACAGTGTCTGTTTTAAGTGAGCTGTGCCCCCGACCCGACAGTCTCATCCCGCTTCGCTACGTCTTAGAAAACACTAACATCTAGGATAGAATCAATCTCAAGTGGTGACACCAAGCTCCCCGGTAACCATTCCAGCATTCCAATCAACCAACCCCAAACGTTCATTGTTTAATTATTTTTCTTACATTTATTTCATGACCTGGATTTGATTAACAACACATCTACACAGAAACTACAGACACTGTTTCCTGATGTAGGGGAGTAGCCTGATTCAGTTCAAAAGACAAAGGCTCCCCCTCCCTTTGTTGGACAGACTAAAAAACACTGAACGTTGAGACAAAGCTGCTGGACCGAATGAAATCAAGTAAACTAACAATCAACTTAGTATACATGCATTTCCAAAACATCTATAAAAATAGATTTATAGTGCGAAATATTTTTTATTTTCATTTCTTTAGAAATCTTTAAAATGGTTTATTGTCCTGAAATACTACCATCATCTTTTTGTCCTGTGAGTTGCATGGTCCTTGAAGTCAACAGGTTTGGTGGAAACCAATGAAATACACCCAATGCATACAAGAAGCACAAGGGACTCTGGGAATGTTTCACAACTGAGGCTTTTATGGTTCCAGTCTAGAAGATACATCTAAATGCTACTTTAGCTTTTTGTCGTAATTTTTCATAGGGTAGGTAAATGCAAGCTGGAAACTGTAAACCCAGAATTCCTCAATGGCAAAAAATGGCTCCTTAAACCTTTGAGCTAGTTAATTAAGAGTATTTTATCTCTGAGAGAAAGAGAGGTCTGTAGACTACACAACAGCAAAGCAACAGCAGAAACAGAAAGAAATACAGACAGAAGGAAGCAGCAAAAGGTGACGCTACATTGGAAGGCCACCACACGAAATCCACTAACCTTCACGGGTCCACTAAGACTGCAGAGGAGAAGGAGAGGGTTACACACGTTCCCTGTCCAACCCCAGACTACAGATAAAGCACAGAGAAGACAAAGGACAAAACAGCTACATCAGCTCAGTAACACTGCATATAGTAACACACACTGAAATCGCTATGGAGACTGACAGCCAGTGACACTTACACATTGTACACGTTTACGGTTATCACGCTTAGTAATAGATTACTTGATGGACGGCTGTCAAAAGATGAAGTGACAGTTTTTCCATTTTATTACAATTTTTTTAAACAGCAATCACAGTGTTCTTAACACCAAACTGTGAGATAACTTTTTTGGCAACAGAGAAAAATTAGGGAATGTGATTTTTCCAAAAACATATTCCATTTTGATTGAAACACATGTCTTTATTACAATCTCCTTGATATGTGATTTCAGGAATCGGACAATGGCTGATGGAAGAACGGATTTGGGAGACTGACGTTGATAGTAGTGAGGTTTAGGATGTAAAAGAAAGAGGAAGGGTAGAGTAGAAAAAACAACTGACAGAAGCCAGTCAAAGTTAAACATTCATTTTTCAAGTTAATGATGCAAATTAGCCTCTGTTACACTGAGACTAGAAAGTGATCTAGTTTTCAAAAAATACAAACAAAATCAACCTGCTCCATATAGGTATATTCTATCCTTCAGGCCCAATCTGATTGAGCCCTTGAACTTGACTGAGGGGAGTAGTAATGAACACGAAACTATGTTGATTAGAGGTTTGACTCTCCCCAGCTGTCACTCAATCACTCATCTCTGTGAGAGAGCTGTGGAACAGAAGAACCTACATCAGCCTGAAGGAGGGTAGTAACTTGATGGAACAGTAGCACCATGGATCTGCAGAGGATGAGTGCATTCCAAATGGCATCCTATTCCCTAAATAGTGCACTACTTTTGACCAGAGCCCTATGGGCCCTGGTCAAAAGTAATGCAATAAATAGGGAACAGGGTGCCATTTGAGACATAACCAAGGCAATGGAACCGGGGGAATACTTGTATCTCACACCGACCTGTACTTGTTCCAAAGTCCTGGGATTTATAACATTCTATTCACAGGATAATACCCTGCTAAAATTGCTTTTTAATGCTTGATTTGAAAGTTAAATCTGTTCTATAAAAAAATAAACAAAATTAATGATAAAATAAACTACTATACCCTTATTATGATCCAACCTTAAAACGTATTTCTTAAGGTTATTTCTATGACAATGTCAAACAGAGTAACATCCTTTTGTCATAGTCAACCTTGATCACATCAAGATATGAAGCAAAACCATCCAAGGTTTTCTTTCCATAGAAATATATCTTCCACCATCACTCTTTAAATACACTAGACATCTTCATAAAGATGCAACATAATCAACTCAAATAAAAAGTAGTTTACCCCAGACTCCAGTAGGAGACCAACGGTAATATGAATTCTCTGTAGGCAAAAATGAATTCTTTACAATTAACAATAGTCAGTTTAGTTTGATCAGAGAAAATATAATTGATAGTACTGTAAGAGGAGTAGGAAGAGGACGAGAGATTGATAGAGTGGGAGTCAATAGAGAGAGAGAAAAGGATAGAAAGACAAGGAGCCATTCATTTCTAGTACACAAGCTCAATTGCTCAAATTCAAAATGCTAGAATATATTTATTTTCCACTTGAAACACAGTCTTATGCCTCAAAGAGTCTTTGACAGTTGAACACAGTAATATGGTCTTGGTGTTTTGCTCTAATCTTCTTTGCGCTCCAGAGTTTGTGTGGTGTGTATCCCGTTACTGTAGACAGGGAATGGAAGAGTAGAGAACAGTCCCTCTGCCGTGGTGAATACATTGGCTGCTGGCATCTGGGTGAGACTGGCGCCGGACATGGTACCCCCAAAAGGGCCAGCCATGTTGAGCCGGTGGACATGATGATACAGCATCTCCATGGGTGTCTTGGGGTCGATGCCAAAGCTGGGGCTACCGTTGACATCCACAAAGTTCATAGCGTGGGCCACATTGTTGGGCAGCAGGTTGGCGCCTGCCTGCATGGCCAGAGTGACGTCGGCGGGGGCGTAGCGGATGGTGCCAGTGGTGTAGACCCGTGAGGCAGCAGTGCTGGTCGTGGCGAGGGTGCCGGTGACACGTTGGACCAGCGGAAGCGCCACGTTCCCGGCCTGCAGCCTCTGCAGGGCCTCCAAGTCGCTGGTGTACAGCAGGGAGGAGCCGGACGTGGTGGGGGTGCTCTGACATTGCTGGTTGTCGCGCGGCGAGGCAGAGAGGGGCGGGGACAGGGGGTCGGAGGATGACCCAGAGCCAGAGGGAGGGGCCAGGCTGGCGGCGCTGGAGGCTGAGGAGGGGGCGCTGCTATAACCGCTGAAGGAGGGGGGTACGCCCTTCCTGGTACCTGCGCCCCCACTGCCCCCCTCTGTTCCTGGGGGAGTGAGCACTGAGTCTGGGATGGAGGCCTGCAGACTACCAGGCTGTGGGGAGGGGAAGGTATCGTGGGCTGGGACGGGCTTCGTCATGCTGTAGGGAGACTCGTTCCTGGAGATCTCTCTGTTGGGTGGGTAGTTCCAGATGATGCTGTCATTGTCGAAGTTGATGGGCTCGGACATTTCCGTTTTGATCTTGAGCACAGAGGCACTGGCAGGGGAGGGGGGCGGCAGGAGGGGGACAGCCCCAACAAAGGTGTTAGAGCTGGGGGTGGCAGAGGAGAGGCACATACGTTTAGGACGACTACCGTCCCATTTCTGCTTTTTCCTCCTCTTCTTACGCTTCTGCTGCTTCCTGGCAGCGGGGGTGGCGAGAGTCTCGGTGGCGCTGTCACAGTCTTTAAAGCTGTCGTCATCTTCCTCATCGTCATCATCATCTTCCTCTTCTTCAGAGGAAGGCGAGTCGTGCAGCTCCACCCCTCCGTTTCCATCTCCGTAGTGCTCCACCTTGATGTGCAGGTCCTCCAGCCGGCCCAGTCTGCCCTCCTTGGTCTCCACCTCACAGTCGCTGGGCTCCAGATCGTCCTCGCTCTCCTGGCTCTCTGGGTTGGAGGAGCTGTCTCCCTCCTCCTGACGCCTCATCTCCTGCTCTGAGGACGACTGGCCCTGCTGCTGCTTTTTACTGTCTGTTTCCGGGTCCTCTGTGTTCTCAGTCTGGTTCCCCTTCCTGTCCCACTTGGAGTTCTCGTTGTCGTCTGAGAGAAATGTTCCATTTAGTATACAGACTTCAACAGCACTCAAAAAAATCCATGTATACTGTATAAATATCTGTCCAAAATAACCACTACAAATGAAATAATCTTTCATGCCCTTCATTAAGATCTTTTTAATGTTCAGTATTTTGCTATAGAGAAATATATGGAATATTCCCTTTACCACTCAATTAGAATATTTGACTTATTTACTCCACCACTGTGTTCTACTGCAGTTATAATAACGTCTGTCTGTCTGGTGCCTGGTGTGTTGGCTTGGCACCGATCACCCCCTGGATACTGGAGCAGTGGAGCTCTCCAACCGTACTGTCAGAGTGAGGAGGACAACTCTACCCAGCAGCAGCTGGCCAGGGCCACAACCCTCACCATGCCCGCTGGCATAGGGGGCACTGAGGGAGGCCTGGTGCCAATGGCCAATATGCTGGCTCTTTCCTCAGACTGTCACCCAAAATCATCCTCTCCTCTCCCCTCCTGCCCCCTTGGCGGTACTCCATTGAATATGTTTAATTAAAATTTTTCCTCAAACTAATGATGAGGGCTTTTCTCCTCTTTCTCCATGGATGGCCACAGTATAATACAAGCTATTCTTTCTCTTAGGGAGTTTAGGCCAGGTTATACTGTAAAGAGCTTTGTGACAGCTGTTGATGTAAAAAGGGTTTTATCAATACCCTTATAATGATTTATTGATTGATTGATGGTACCGTACCAGAGTTGTCCTTGGACTCGGACTCAGAGTCGGATGTTTCTGAAGACTCTGAGGCTTTCTCTGGAAGGTTGGGTAGCTGGGCGATGTCCATGGGCGTGTCCTTGTACTCTGGATTACTGAAGGAACAGACAATAGAGACAACCAAAAGTCTTTATAATCTGGATTACTGCAGGAACAGACAACACAGAGGTCTTTATAATCTGGATTACTGCAGGAAAATGACAATAGAGACAACCAGAGGTCTTTATAATCTGGATTACTGCAGGAACAGACAACACAGAGGTCTTTATAATCTGGATTACTGCAGGAACAGACAACACATAGGTCTTTATAATCTGGATTAATGCAGGAACAGACAACACAGAGGTATTTATAATCTGGAATACGGCAGGAAAAGACAATAGAGACAACCAGAGGTCTTTATAATCTTGATTAATGCAGGAACAGACAATAGAGACAACCAGAGGTCTTTATAATCTGGATTAATGCAGGAACAGACAACACATAGGTCTTTATAATCTGGATTAATGCAGGAATAGACAACACATAGGTCTTTATAATCTGTATTAATGCAGGAACAGACAACACAGAGGTATTTATAATCTGGAATACTGCAGGAAAAGACAATAGAGACAACCAGAGGTCTTTATAATCTTGATTAATGCAGGAACAGACAATAGAGACAACCAGAGGTCTTTATAATCTGGATTAATGCAGGAACAGACAACACATAGGTCTTTATAATCTGGATTAATGCAGGAACAGACAACACATAGGTTTTAATAATCTGGATTAATGCAGGAACAGACAACACAGAGGTATTTATAATCTGGAATACTGCAGGAAAAGACAATAGAGACAACCAGAGGTCTTTATAATATTGATTAATGCAGGAACAGACAATAGAGACAACCAGAGGTCTTTATAATCTGGATTAATGCAGGAACAGACAACACATAGGTCTTTATAATCTGGATTACTGCAGGAACAGACAACACATAGGTCTTTATAATCTGGAAAACTGGAGGAAAAGACAAAAGAGACAACCAGAGGTCTTTATAATCTGGAAAACTGCAGGAACAGACAACACATAGGTCTTTATAATCTGGAAAACTGCAGGAAAAGACAAAAGAGACAACCAGAGGTCTTTATAATCTGGATTACTGCAGGAACAGACAACACATAGGTCTTTATAATCTGGAAAACTGCAGGAAAAGACAAAAGAGACAACCAGAGGTCTTTATAATCTGGATTACTGCAGGAACAGACAACACAGAGGTATTTATAATCTGGAATACGGCAGGAAAAGACAATAGAGACAACCAGAGGTCTTTATAATCTGGAAAACTGCAGGAAAAGACAATAGAGACAACCAGAGGTCTTTATAATCTGGATTAATGCAGGAACAGACAACACATAGGTCTTTATAATCTGGAAAACTGCAGGAAAAGACAATAGAGACAACCAAAGGTCTTTATAATCTGGATTACTGCAGGAACAGACAATCAGAGGTCTTTATAATCTGGATTACTGCAGGAACAGACAACCAGAGGTCTTTATAATCTGGATTAATGCAGGAACAGACAACACAGAGGTATTTATAATCTGGAAAACTGCAGGAAAAGACAAAAGAGACAACACACTGAAATTCACACTAATAATTAGATATTAAATGGATTATGGCATTTGGCAGATTATGTAATAGTCATGTAAACACTTAATTTAACTTGGCGGCAGGTAGCCTAGTGGTTAGAGCGTTGAACTCAAAACTGTAAAGGTTGCAAGATCAAATCCCCGAGCTGACAAGGTATAAATTCTGTCGTTCTGAGCCTGAACAGGCAGTTAACCCACTGTTCCTAGGCTGTCATTGAAAATAAGAATTTGTTCGTAACTGACTTGCCTAGTTAAATAAAGGTAAAATCTTAATCGGCGCAAGGTCAAAATTGAATTAAGCATACGCCGATTAAAACACCTGCTTTTCAGAGCAATCTGTTGAATTATTAAGACATGTAAACACCTTAATCGTCATTCCAGCGGTGTATTTGATCTGTACATGTGCTAGCAACAGCCGAGTGAGCCTCCCTCTTTAGCGCGAGTGAAGTTCGGAACAACAATGTATGCGTTTTACAAGTCGTTTTCACATACAAACTTTATATGTCTGAACTCAGAAACAAATATGCTTCCTAAAAATAACATGTTCACTGTGGTAGAATGTTTATTTTGCTTGGCAATTTTCTGCATTTATCAGTGCCACTACTATATTCATCTGACTATCCACAATAATCACATTATTGTGTGCATGTAACCATGTTCACTCTCTTTGCCAAAAGATAATCATTTAGAGCATATCGCTGCCAGGGATTGCAGAGAACACAGCATTTGACATTGTCCTAGTGTTCTGATTGATCCAGCTGTCCCTAAAGCAAAGCTCCTAACTCTTTGGCTCTCACAGCTGCTCTATGGGCCCGCAGAGGTGAGGAGAAATTTGGAAGGATATTGAGAAGATATATCTATTACAGTTGATGAGAGAAGGGTTCCTTCTTGTGCTGGCAGCTAAATTCAATATTTAGCAACTCCTTGGAAAAACAGCTTTTGTGTGTGTATCTGGATCTAAAATTACAATAACATCTCAATCACTTTAGGATGCAGAGATAATTCTACAATGATCAATTCCATGGTGCCAATGGCAAAAACGCATTTCATTAACAGTGCTTAGAGTAAACTAATACTGTCAGATACCGTTGAAGTCAGAAGTTTACATACACCTTAGCTAAATACATTTAAACTCAGTTTTTCACAATTCCTGACATTTAATCCTAGTAACAATTCCATGTCTTAGGTCAGTTAGGATAACCACTTTATTTTAAGAATGTGAAATGTCAGAATAATAGTAGAGAGAATTATATATTTCAGCTATTATTTCTTTCATCACATTCCCTGTGGGTCAGAAGTTTACATACACTCAATTAGTATTTGGTAGCATTGCCTTTAAATTGCTTCACTTGGGTCAAACATTTTGGGTCGCCTTCCACAAGCTTCCCACAATAAGTTGGGTGAATTTTGTCCCATTCCTCCTGACAGAGCTGGTGTAACTGAGTCAGGCTTATAGGCCTCCTTGCTCACACATGCTTTTTCAGTTCTGCCCACAAATTTTCTACAGGATTGAGGTCAGGGCTTTGTGATGGCCACTCCAATACCTTGACTTTGTTGTCCTTAAGCCATTTTGCCACAACTTTGGAAGTATGCTTGGGTAATTGTCCATTTGGAAGACCCATTTGCGACCAAGCTTTAACTTCCTGACTGATGTCTTGAGATGTTTCTTCAATATATCCACATAATTGTCCTTCTTCATGAAGCCATCTATTTTGGGAAGTGCACCAGTCCCCCCTGCAGCAAAGCACCCCCAAAACATGATGCTGCCACCCCTGTGCTTCACGGTTGGGATGGTGTTCTTCGGCTTGCAAGCCTCCCCCTTTTTCCTCCAAACATAACGATGGTCATTATGGCCAAGAGGTCTATTTTTGTTTCATCAGACCAGAGGACAGTTGCAAACTTTAGTCTGGCTTTGTTATGGCGGTTTTGGAGCAGTGGCTTCTTCCTTGCTGAGGGGCCTTTCAGGTTATGTCGATATAGGACTCATTTTACTGTGGATATAGATACTTTTGTACCTGTTTCCTCCAGCATCTTCACAAGGTCCTTTGCTGTTGTTCTGGGATTGATTTGCACTTTTCGCACCAAAGTGCGTTCATCTCTCGGAGACAGAACGCGTCTCCTTCCTGAGTGGTATGACGACTGCGTGGTCCCATGGTGTACAGATGAATGTGGTACCTTCAGGCATTTGGAAATTGCTCCCAAGGATGAACAAGACTGGTGGAGGTCTACATTTTTTTCTGAGGTCTTGGCTGATTTATTTTGATTTTCCCATGATGTCAAGCACAGAGGCACTGAGTTTGAATGTAGGCCTTGAAATACATCCACAGGTACACCTCCAAATGACTCAAATGATGTCAATTAGCCTATCAGAATCTTCTAAAGCCATCATTTTCTGGAATTTTCCAAGCTGTTTAAAGGCACAGTCAACTTAGTGTATGTAAACTTCTGACCCACTGGAATTGTGATACAGTGAATTATAAGTGAAATAATCTGTCTGTAAACAATTGTTGGAAAAATTACTTGTGTCATGCACAAAGTAGACATCCTAACTGACTTGCCAAAACTATAGTTTGTTAACAAGACATTTGTGGAGTAGTTGAAAAACGAGTTTGTAAACTTCTGACTTTAACTGTATACAGTACCAGTCAAAAGTTTCAACACACCAACTCATTCAAGGGTTTTTCTTTATTAGTACTATTTTATACATTGTAGAATAATAGTGAAGACATCAAAACTATGAAATAACACATATGGAATCATGTAATAACCACAACAGTGTTAAACAAATCAAAATATATTTTATATTTGAGATTCTTCAAAGTAGCCACCCTTTGCCTTGATGACAGCTTTGCACACTCGTGGCATTCTCACAACCAGCTTCATGAGGAATGCTTTTACAACAGTCTTAAAGGACTTCCCACAAATGCTGAGGACTTGTTGGCTGTTTTTCCTTCACTCTGCGGTCCAACTCATCCCAAACCATCTCAATTGGGTTGAGGTCGGGTGATTGTGGAGGCCAGGTCATCTGATGCAGCACTCCATTACTCGGTCAAATAGCCCTTAAACCGCCTGGAGGTGTGTTTTAGGTCATTGTCCTGTTGAAAAACAAACAATAGCCCTACTAAGCGCAAGTGTGTCTCTAAATAAATCAACTCTAAATAAATCATTGATAGTGTCACCAGCAAAGAACACCCACACCATCACACCTCCTCCTCCATGCTTCACAGTGGAAAACCACACATGCAGAGATCATCTGTGCGCCTACTCTGCGTCTCACAAAGACACGGCGGTTAGAAGCAAAAATCTCAAATTTGGACTCACCAGACCAAAGGACAGATTTCCACCTGTCTATAATGTCCATTGCTTGTGTTTCATGGCCCAAGCAAGTCTCTTCTTCTGGAGACTTCACAGAAGTCAGGTGCCCTTTAGTAGTGGTTTCTTCGCAGCAATTCGACCATGATGGCAGTTTCACACAGTCTCCACTGAACAGTTGATGTTGAGATGTTGAGATGTGTCTGTTACTTGAACTCTGTGAAGCATTTATTTGGGCTGCAATTTCTGAGGCTGGTAACTCTACTGAACTTATCCTCTGCAGCAGAGATAACTCTGGGTCTTCCTTTCCTGTGGTGGTCATCATGAGAGCCAGTTTTATCATAGTGCCTGATGTTTTTTTGCGACTGCACTTAAAGAAACTTTCAAAGTTCTTGAATTTTTTTGGATTGACTGACCTTCATGTCTTAAAGAAATCATGTCTTAAACTGTAATTTCTCTTTGCTTATTTGAGCTGTTCTTGCCATAATATGAACTTGGTATTTTACCAAATAGGGCTATCGTCTGTAGACCACCCCTACACCCCTCACAACACAACTGATTGGCCCAAACACATTTAGAAGGTAAGAAATTCCACAAATTAACTTTTAACAAGGCACACTTGTTCATTGAAATATATTCCAGGTGACTACCTCATGAAGCTGGTTGAGAGAATGCCAATAGTGTGCAAAGCTGTCATCAAGGTAAAGGGTGGCTACTAGATTTGTTTAACACCTTTTTGGTTAGTACATGATTCCATTAGTTATTTCCTAATTTTGATGTCTTCACTATTATTCTGCAATGTAGAACATAGTAAAAATAAAGAAAAACCCTGGAATGAGTAAGGGTGTCCAAACTCTTGACTGGTACTGTATGCCATTATCCTATTCTGACAAAGAAGTTGCTATAGAATAGGTACTACAACTATGCGTAAACCATTTGATGAAAATTGTATTGACAAGAAGAATGTACACCTTGTTAAAATACTGAATGGTAAAAATAAAAATAGCATATTTAATGAAAATGAATGACCAATCTTGTGTTCGCTTGTGTTTGCTTCCTGGTGTAGCTGACTGTGTGTACTTTCCCAAACAGCATCCCATTTCCTATACAGTATAGTGCATTACTTTTGACCAGAACCCTATGGGCCCTGGTCAAAAGTAGTGTACTACACAGGGAAAAGGGTGCCATTTTGGAAGCAGACTGTTTTTGGGCACTGGCTGGCTGTCATGTGTTGGGTGGTTCACAGATGGGGCCCAGCCTTACCTGAGTACGTAGTTGACCCAGATTATGTTCTTTTCATTGCCATTCTTGGCATTGATGGCGATGGTGGCACTGGACTGGATCCAGATGTACCCACCGTTCTTCTGGATCCAGCGGTAGTACTTGGTCACACACTGTCCCTTGTTTATCACTGGGGTGGAGAGAGAAGAGAGTAGAGAGAAGGGGAGAGGAGGGAGGGGGGAGGACAGAGGAGAGAGGAAAGAGGAGGTGAGTGAGCAAAGAGAAGAGAGGAGAAGAGGACAATAGATACAGTAAGAGGGATACAGGGGAGGAAAGAAAGAAAGAAAGGAGAAAGACCATCAGGTGGCATCCAACAGCTGTGTGAGGGGCTGTGCTGCTCTCTGCTCTAGCTACCTTCATTAATCAAGTTCTCTGACTGGCTAAAACAGGAATGGGGATGCTGCACAGGGTACACTATTAAATACCTCAGAGGACAGTGTGTGTGCTGATCTGGAAACCAACGACGAGGGAACAATACATACATAATATGGAATGAATGAGAGTCAATCGGGACCAGTATACACCAGTTGTAACAATGGTAAAGATATAACTCTGTAGGTGTGTGATTTCAGGATAGAAACAGAACACACAAACGTTGTACAGTGTATGACTAGTTTGTTAGTTAGACAGAGAGATTGAATTTGAATTTATGGGTCTTGATTTCCTGGTTAGGGATAGGCAAGGGGTGTAATTATAGGGTAGATGCTTAAAATCAGATTGTT
This sequence comes from Oncorhynchus clarkii lewisi, assembly GCF_045791955.1. Lineage (NCBI taxonomy): Eukaryota > Metazoa > Chordata > Actinopteri > Salmoniformes > Salmonidae > Oncorhynchus > Oncorhynchus clarkii. Next base: position 30,313,856 of record NC_092171.1, on the reverse strand, counting down.
TTCTGATTAAAAAAATAGTGCATCACTATGTCTGTCTGCTTTGAGGCTGGCTGCAGTGAGCCTCTCCCACCACCTGGTGGCACTGTGAGTCTGTATCAGCTACACCACACTACATTACATCACACTACACTAAACTACACTCTGCTGGTTGTGTCCTTGTCTTGTCTGCCTTTGCATAAGTGAAGATGCTCTGGCAGTCGCAATACATCAGGCTAAATTAACCGCTCAATGATCTCAATCAATATGTATTTGCATTAATCATGGCGCTAAAAAAACAGAAACAGTCAGAATCTGAGCAAGGTAGTAAATGCATATTGTTATTTTAATTGCAGCTACAAATAGCCTCTACCATAAAAATACTTCCACGAGGGGGGATGATTTACAGTTGAAGTCGGAAGTTTACATACACTTAGGTTGGAGTCATTAAAACTAGTTTTTAAAGCACTCCACAAATTTCTTGTTAACAAACTATAGTTTTGGCAAGTCGGTTAGGACATCTACTTTGTTTTTTCCCCAACAATTATTACAGACAGATTATTTCACTTATAATTCACTGTATCACAATTCCAGTGGGTCAGAAGTTTACATACACTAAGTTGACTGTGCCTTTAAACAGCTTGGAAAATTCCAGAAAATTATGTCATGGCTTTAGAAGCTTCTGATAGGTCGATTTACATAATTTGAGTCAATTGGAGGTGTGCCCACGGATGAATTTCAAGGACTAACTTCAAACTCAGTGCCTCTTTGCTTGACATCATGGGAAAATCAAAAGAAATCAGCCAAGACCTCAGATTATTTTTTGTAGACCTCCACAAGTCTGGTTCATCCTTGGGAGCAATTTCCAAACGCCTGAAGGTACCACATTCATCTGTACAAACAATAGTACGTAAGTTTAAACACCATGGGACCACGCAGCCGTCATACCGCTCAGGAAGGAGTCACATTCTGTCTCCGAGAGATGAACGTACTTTGGTGCGAAAAGTGCAAATCAATCCCAGAACAACAGCAAATGACCTTGTGAAGATGCTGGAGGAAACGGGTACAAAAGTATCTATATCCACAGTAAAACGAGTCCTATATCGACATAACTTGAAAGGACGATCAGCAAGGAAGAAACCACTGCTCCAAAACTGTCATAAAAAATGCAGACAACGGTTTGCAACTGCACATGGGGACAAAGATCGTACTTTTTGGTCTGTCCTCTGGTCTGATGAAACAAAAATTGAACTGTTTGGCCATAATGACCATCGTTATGTTTGGAGGAAAAAGGGTGAGGCTTGCAAGCCAAAGAACACCATCCCAACCGTGAAGCACGGGGTGGCAGCATCATGTTGTGGGGGTGCTTTGCTGCAGGAGGGACTGGTGCACTTCGCAAAATAGATGGCATCATCAGGCAGGAAAATTATGTGGATATATTGAAGCAACATCTTAACATCTCAGTCAGGAAGTTAAAGCTTGGTCGCAAATGGGTCTTCCAAATGGACAATGACCCCAAGCATACTTCCAAAGTTGTGGCAAAATGGCTTAAGGACAACAAAGTCAAGGTATTGGAGTGGCCATCACAAAGCCCTGACCGCAATCCTATAGAAAATGTGTGGACAGAACTGAAAAAGTGTGTGCGAGCAAGGGGGCATATAAACCTGACTCAGTTACACCAACTGTGTCAGGAGGAATGGGCCAAAATTCACCCAACTTATTGTGGGAAGCTTGTGGAAGGCTATCCGAAACGTTTGACCCAAGAGAAACATTTTAAAGGCAATGCTACCAAATACTAATTGAGTGTATGTAAACTTCTGACCCACTGGGAATGTGATGAAAGAAATAAAAGCTGAAATAAATAATTCTCTCTACTATTATTCTGACATTTCACATTCTTAAAATAAAGTGGTTATCCTAACTGACCTAAGACATGGAATTCTTACTAGGATTAAATGTCAGGAATTGTGAATGACTAAATTCAAATGTATTTGACTAAGGTGTATGTCAATTTCCGACTTCAACTGTATATAAAAAGAATGCCAGTAATGAAAAAGTATTAGGAACTAATAGCATTGTTTAAGAAACCTTCCCAAGGGTTCTACTAATTGACTTTAGATCACTGACTGCTTTCTTTTCCTATACATATAGAATGAAAAGAAAAGAAAAGAAAGAGAAAATTGAAAGAAATGACTTGTTTACTACTGAGGAGGTGTAGTATACTGTAGTGCAGGGATGGGCAACTGGTGGCCCGTGGGTACATTTCCAAAGACAAAATATATATGTATTTTGTAAACTAATTTGGGGGTCTCAACTTACTGTTGAGAGTTAGAATAGTAGAATAAACAAGTTGCAATTTCAAAAAATGTGGTTTTGAACTGTCACTGACAGTCACTCAATTAGCCCATGTCAGCATTAAAAATAACTTATTGTAAATTAGTAAAATGGCCAACTATCTAAACTTGTAGTAATCATGGTTGAATTACCACTGCAAACATTTCTCTCTATGGCACCCTATGGCAAAATGTGTAGAATTGCAGAAGATGTGCTGTAAAACTGCAAAATGTTCTCTCCGCTCCATGGCAAAATGTGTAGAATTTCAGAAAATGTGCTGTAAAACTGCAAAATATTATCTCCGCCCCATGGCAAAATGGGTAGAATTACATGAAATTAGTTATAAAATTGCTAAATGATTTCTCATGTGTAGATTTACAGCAAACTTGCTTTAAAACTGCAAAATGTGTAGAATTGCAGGAAATTAACTCTAAAATGTAATTATTGTTTTTTTAACTAGGCAAGTCAGTTAAGAACAAATTCATATTTACAATGACAGCCTAGGAACTGTTAACTGCCTTCTTCAGAACAACAGATTTTTACCTTGTTAGCTCGGGGATTCGATCCACCAACCTTTCAGTTTCTGGCCCAGCGCTCTAACTACTAGGCTACCTGCCACCCCACTGCTAAAAAGTCAATTATTAACTCCTAGTATAAACCTCGATTTGTTATACTAGGAGTTAACAATGATAGGATATACACAATATACTACATTTGAAAAGGGAAAGATATAAACATTATTTTGATTATTTTCAGTTGATTCATGATTATCCAAATATCCAAATATTGGATTCAAACTGCATCTACAATATTTGGGAACTGTAAATGTGATGGTTGTAATATTTTGGGAAATAATTAAGAATTGATAAACTCAATCATTATACTGTATCCGCTGTGAGGATATTGAGTCATAATATTGGTAATCATGACTCATGTATTATTTTAGGATGTATTTATTACCATCATTATTTCAGGTAAAAAATAAACATTTCCAAATCCTAACTCTAATCTTGGTAAATAACTTGACAAATCAAGTATACACGACAAACTCAAAATTCCAGTCATATTCTAATCTCAGGCCGTCCTTGCAAATAAGAATTTGTTCTTAACTGACTTGCCTAGTTAAATAAAGGTTACACATTCTACAGTATAGCAAGTGTACTGTATATCTATGAAGGCACCAAACCTGGACCTCCATATCTCTCTGCCTTTGAACGTCAGAGCTCTCTCATCAGTATTAGCGTCATTACATTTACATTTTAGTAGATGTTCTTATCCAGAGCAATTATTGTTAAGTGCACATCGACAGATTTTTCACCTAGTCGGCTCTGTGAGTCAAACCAGAGACCTTTTGTTTATTGGCCCAACACACGTAACCGCTAGCTTACCTGCATACCCAATACACTCCACCCCTGGCTTACCTGGCACAATGTCTTTGCAGGTGAGTCTTATTTTTATTTTTTACCTTGTCCACTTACAGTGCCGTTTTACGGTGCCGGAGTCGTCCACTAGCTATTGGAGGCATTAAAAGGAATACGGGCCTTTAATCTGTCTCTTTCTCCTGCAGCCCCAGGCATGCCTGTAGGATGGCTCCACTCTCTCCTACTCTCTCTCTCTGTGAGCCTCTTCTCTCTCGCTCCTCTCCTCTCTTCTCCTCCTGTCCTTCAGTTTGTTTTAATCACTTGTATCCTTTCCATAACGGTGACTACCTTTCAGATACCCTTTACCTCAAGTCGCCCTGGCTTGCGACAAGGGGTGTCACCCACAGGAGGCTGCTGACGGGAGGACAGCTCATAATAATGGCTGGAATTGATTAAGTGGAATGGTATCAAACACATGGAAACCACTTGTTTGATGTGTTTGATAGCATTCCATTGATTCCATTGATTCCATTCCAGCCATTACTGTGAGCCCGTCCTCCCCAATTAAGGTGCTACCAACACCTGTGGTGTCACCGTCATATAAAAGTAAGTCATTTACACCGTGAAATTGCTTTATGAAAAGTCTTTGCAGTCCATCAGGGTATTATTGTAAAGGCAAACATTTTATGAATGAGGGAGGAGACAGAAAGGAATGTTCTCTTCTCTACCGGGTTTGACATTTTTGTCTGGCTTCACAAGAACATTCTGCCTGTATTGTGGCGAGTGGTTTTCTTCATGTTTTTCTGAGGTACACTCTATTGTTGAAGCCCAAAGTTACTGTTTTCCAAAGCTTTGAATTTACAGCAACTTTGCCTGTGTCGTCAACACTCAACATTTCAGCTGTATTTTCCAGTATCTGTAGTGTCCTAACAAGTGAGCTGAGTTGGTTTTTATTAGAGTCAGTCTGAACTAGTCTCAGGAGACAGGTTCTGGTAGTATGCCTGGAGGCAGATGGCTTAAGTCCTCAGAGATGTAAGTTCTTTCAGTGAGCTACAGTATCTCTCTCCATCTCATGAAAACCATCTCTTTTCGCCAGTCTGATATAACAGTCACTCAAAACCATTTGTCCCTACTGTGTATGCTACAGTTCAGTTATCAGATCGTCAGACTAACGCATGTCTTGGCTTAACATGTATCCTTCTGGAATGAATTAAAAATAACCTTTCCAGTCATAGCACATGCGTTGATGAGTGAAGTATGAACCGTAGTGATGTACAAACACACAGTATAGATTTGGTCTATATAGATTTGGTCTATATGAAATGGAGTCTATGTGATCTTTTCACAGTCCTAGGATACGCTATGAATAAAAAGTTGAGCAACTAAATGGCTATATTATAAAGCTTGGACAAAAGCCAATTCATTTAAACACCTTCTCAAGTCTGATGGTTCACTTCTGACCTCGCGTCTAGAGAGTTGGCTAAGTGGAATAATACATTTCCTTCAGATCCAGTGACCTTGTCACCCTGCCTCACCAGCTGATTGCTGCTATTCACACCAAACCTCCACAGTATGTCAGAACATTTTTGGTAACGCTTCCTCTGAATACCCTCTTCATAATGCATTATCAGCACACATATGATGCCTTATGAGCTATGCCCAATACATGACTTAGCTAGCTGTAAATATCTGCTCATATACAGTGCCTTGCAAAAGTATTCGGCCCCCTTGAACTTTGCGACCTTTTGCCACATTTCAGGCTTCAAACATAAAGATATAAAACTGTATTTTTTTGTGAAGAATCAACAACAAGTGGGACACAATCATGAAGTGGAACGACATTTATTGGATATTTCAAACTTTTTTAACAAATCAAAAACTGGAAAATTGGGCGTGCAAAATTATTCAGCCCCCTTAAGTTAATACTTTGTAGCGCCACCTTTTGCTGCGATTACAGCTGTAAGTCGCTTGGGGTATGTCTCTATCAGTTTTGCACATCGAGAGACTGAAATTTTTTCCCATTCATCCTTGCAAAACAGCTCGAGCTCAGTGAGGTTGGATGGAGAGCATTTGTGAACAGCAGTTTTCAGTTCTTTCCACAGATTCTCGATTGGATTCAGGTCTGGACTTTGACTTGGCCATTCTAACACCTGGATATGTTTATTTTTGAACCATTCCATTGTAGATTTTTCTTTATGTTTTGGATCATTGTCTTGTTGGAAGACAAATCTCCGTCCCAGTCTCAGGTCTTTTGCAGACTCCATCAGGTTTTCTTCCAGAATGGTCCTGTATTTGGCTCCATCCATCTTCCCATCAATTTTAACCATCTTCCCTGTCCCTGCTGAAGAAAAGCAGGCCCAAACCATGATGCTGCCACCACCATGATTGACAGTGGGGATGGTGTGTTCAGGGTGATGAGCTGTGTTGCTTTTACGCCAAACATAACGTTTTGCATTGTTGCCAAAAAGTTAAATTTTGGTTTCATCTGACCAGAGCACCTTCTTCCACATGTTTGGTGTGTCTCCCAGGTGGCTTGTGGCAAACTTTAAACAACACTTTTTATGGATATCTTTAAGACATGGCTTTCTTCTTGCCACTCTTCCATAAAGGCCAGATTTGTGCAATATACGACTGATTGTTGTCCTATGGACAGAGTCTCCCACCTCAGCTGTAGATCTCTGCAGTTCATCCAGAGTGATCATGGGCCTCTTGGCTGCATCTCTGATCAGTCTTCTCCTTGTATGAGCTGAAAGTTTAGAGGGACGGCCAGGTCTTGGTAGATTTGCAGTGGTCTGATACTCCTTCCATTTCAATATTATCGCTTGCACAGTGCTCCTTGGGATGTTTAAAGCTTGGGAAATCTTTTTGTATCCAAATCCGGCTTTAAACTTCTTCACAACAGTATCTCGGACCTGCCTGGTGTGTTCTTTGTTCTTCATGATGCTCTCTGCGCTTTTAACGGACCTCTGAGACTATCACAGTGCAGGTGCATTTATACGGAGACTTGATTACACACAGGTGGATTGTATTTATCATCATTAGTCATTTAGGTCAACATTGGATCATTCAGAGATCCTCACTGAACTTCTGGAGAGAGTTTGCTGCACTGAAAGTAAAGGGGCTGAATAATTTTGCACACCCAATTTTTCAGTTTTTGATTTGTTAAAAAAGTTTGAAATATCCAATAAATGTCGTTCCACTTCGTAATTGTGTCCCACTTGTTGTTGATTCTTCACAAAAAAATACAGTTTTATATCTTTATGTTTGAAGCCTGAAATGTGGCAAAAGGTCGCAAAGTTCAAGGGGGCCGAATACTTTCGCAAGGCACTGTACATCTATAACTACATTTGATCAGTTATTTATCATCACAAAGGCCAAATGATCATCACATATGTGGTGATAATGTGGCCGATGATGATAATGATGGGTATATGTCATGGGCATTAACCCTTTACACTTGTACCCGTAGACAGGTTGAAAATGACAGATTTGGGCACTGGTAAGCATCTAAATTGGAACGTAGTGGTTGTACAGTAGCATGCTATACATGACGTCAGAGCTCTGGCTCTGCGCTTCACAGCGCTGTATGGGTTCTGACTGACAGACGTTCTGAACTTGAGCACTGCGTGGGACAACAAGTTGCTCCCATCCCTCCCAATAATTGGGCACCCAATCTGGTGCATTTTTAAGGCACAGGGACAGTGCAATGCAGCAGTAATTGCGCTCTAATTCAGTTGAACTCACAATATCTAATCAGACGGCTCCAAGTTCCCTGGCCGAGGAGGCAACCCCAAGGACACTCGTCCTCCCACCTAATAAAGCAAGGGAATGTACACCCTTTACAGTTACAATCCAGCACCCAGCACAAAGAAAGGGTTCAGGGAGCAGCTCAGCCCACAGATCTCCAATAATGGCAGTCTGCCTATCCATATTGCAAAGCCCAATCAAATGGTGCACTGCTCCCACAATGCCTCCTCAGTGTTTAACCAGCCACAGTAAAGCTTTCATTGGCGAAACATATCAAATCATGGCACGTTTTGGAATTAAGAAGTAAAGCAAGCGGAGAGTACTTCCTGCCACGGGCTATAAAAACTGCTCTGGTGGAGTAGAGATGCAAAGACACCTTTGCAAAGATGACCATTACTCTAAAAGTAAACTGAGCTCAATGTTGAATGCAAACAAACAAAGAAGGCATGCAGCCATTTCATTTGAAACATTGGGAGTGAACTTGCGTGGGGGTCTTGGTTTCCATTCTCCCTCCCTGGGGTCTGAAGATCAATGGCATATATTTCTACCCCTGAGTCATGACATTGCAACACAAAAATATTTCCCCCATCCAAGGTAAGTAAGTTACAGAGGCAGATCACGTGGATCATCTAGATGTGGTCTCTCTACAGGCCTATTACCCTGACTCAGGGTTTAGCTCAATATGGGCTAACCAGGTCTTGTGGCATGTAGGAGACCCGTGTTCAAACCCTAGAAGGTCACAGAGGCAGATAACGTGGATCATCATCTAGATGTTGTCTCTCTACAGGTCTTTGACACCTATTCTGTACACTGATAAAATCAGAACAACTTTGTTCTGAACAACAACAGCTCTGCAGTGAAGCAGACAATGACCGATGACTTTGGTGTTTGGGTGGAGAGGAGATAGTTGTGATGGATCACTTCCCATAACAAAATTTGTTCTGCAATAATGTGTTCATAATAAGTTGTGTACTGAAATTATGTGGTAACATATGAAAATGATGTGGTAACATACTGAAATGATGTGGTAACATACTGAAATTATGTGGTAACATATGAAAATGATGTGGTAACATACTGAAATGATGTGGTAACATACTGAAATTATGTGGTAACATATGAAAATGATGTGGTAACATACTGAAATGATGTGGTAACATACGAAAATGATGTGGTAACATACTGAAATGATGTGGTAACATACTGAAATGATGTGGTAACATACTGAAATGATGTGGTAACATACTGAAATGATGTGGTAACATACTGAAATGATGTGGTAACATACTAAAATGATGTGGTAACATACTGAAATGATGTGGTAACATACTGAAATGATGTGGTAACATACTGAAATGATGTGGTAACATACTGAAATGATGTGGTAACATACGAAAATGATGTGGTAACATACTGAAATGATGTGGTAACATACTGAAATGATGTGGTAACATACTGAAATGATGTGGTAAAATACGAAAATTATGTGGTAACATACTGAAATGATGTGGTAACATACTGAAATTATGTGGTAACATACTGAAATGATGTGGTAACATACGAAAATGATGTGGTACCATACTGAAATGATGTGGTAACATACTGAAATGATGTGGTAACATACTGAAATGATGTGGTAACATACTAAAATGATGTGGTAACATACTGAAATGATGTGGTAACATACTGAAATGATGTGGTAACATACTAAAATGATGTGGTAACATACTGAAATGATGTGGTAACATACTGAAATGATGTGGTAACATACTGAAATTATGTGGTAACATACTGAAATGATGTGGTAACCCTAGGTATAGTATAGGTATAATACTCACAGTCTAAATGGCTGTGCCGGATGCCCTCCACATCCTCTGCGTGAATAAACTGGTAACACCTCTTCCCTACGATGTCCACTGGCATCAGGTCCATGTAGTCGCTAATTCTACAACAGGGATTTGAAAAGGATTCAGCGCGTGATGACGGCAAGAGAAGAAGCACCAACAGAAACGGAAAAACACAATGTCATTCCAGCTTAACCAGACCATATTCATCCTGATATGTCAGACTAATGCCTTTGACAAAGATACAGTAAGTATTACACACACATTCAGGGACAAATGGATAGAATGGAACATAGGATGTCTTCCCATTTCACATGATAAAATGCCTATCGCTTAGTATTGAATATAATCTATCCATTATTTTTTTGTTCACCCAAAAGCAACCTGTCTACTATCTGTCTTACATATTGTGTGGTTATTTCTGATATTTCTAGTCTCCCCAAACACCCTATGAAACAGACGAAAGTAGTTCTGATCAGTTTCCCATTTCATTTCCCAGAAAGGCTGAGGCTATCTCACTGTAAAACTGACTGTCCAGATGTGATTTCCCCATAAATAACTGACTGTCTGGCAGACAGGGGTAAAAACAAAACTATCTCACTGTAAAACTGACTGTCCAGATGTGATTTCCCCATAAATAACTGACTGTCTGGCAGACAGGGGTAAAAACAAAACTATCTCGGTGATCTCAATCCCACAGAGATGAGGACAGGTAGCAAAGAAATAGAATGTTCATGATGAGTTGTACAGTATATAGGCCTAATGCGATGAAATTACAAACCCTAGCGATTAGAGTGGAACTACCTACACAACTATAAGAGCAAGCGGTGCTGTGGGATTATTTAAGATACTCTTTGAAGAGGTAGGGTTTCAGACGTTTTCAAACCTTACCCCTTGCATTTCAGTTATGTGTATCACTGCCATGTGGGTGCAGTAAAATACAGCCAAGCCTTACCTATTCTCACAGTAGACAATGTTGAGGTCCATGTGGACCCTGGTGACAAACATCTGGCAGTCTATGCGCACCTCGTTGATGGTGGGGGGGGGGAGGGCGTGGGCTACCACCACCATGCCCATGATCTGAATGGGTACCAACCGACTGTGGGTCAATGCCATACGGATCCTCAGCCTGCCTGTAACATGGATCACCTATAGGAGGAGGGAGAGAGGGGGAAACACAGAGAAAGAGAGAGATAGAGACACAGAGAGATAGAGATAAAGAGAGAGAGAGAGAGATCGAGAGAGAAAGAGAGAGAGAGAAAGAAATAGAGCGAGTGAGTGAGAAAGAGAGCAAGAGAGAGAGTAGAGCGAGCGAGCGAGCGAGAGAGAGAGAGAGAGAGAGAGCGAGGAGAGAGAGCAAGAGAGAGAGAGGAAGAGAGAGCGAGAGAGAGAAAAAAAGAGAGAGCGAGAGAGAGCGCGTGAGAGAGAGAGAGAGGAGAGAGGGAGAGCAAGAGCGAGAAAGAGAGAGAAAGAGAGCGAGAGCGAGAGCGAGAGAGAGAGAGAGAGAGAGAGAGAGAGAGAGAGAGAGAGAGAGAGAGAGAGAGAGAGAGAGAGAGAGAGTTTCAGTTCAAAAGCAGTAATGGAGAATTCCAAACACAAAATAGCGAGGGTGGAGGTGAGGACAAACGTTTTGAAGGTCCTAATTATCGCTAGCTTTAAAGTCTTTGTAGCTCTTTTCTGCCCTAGAGGAGGAACTGACTAGATATGCAAACTACACTTTCAGATCCATCCATTTTAATCATTGCCAGGTTAAACCCAGGGGGAATTGTTTTGTAGTCTTTAAACTACTGACACTGGCCTCTCAGTGGAACACCTCTGAGATTGGTGAGACGTGATTATTATCATTCACACAGACAGTTCCTGCTCCCTAAACTCATTCAAAGCCTTAAACCATCTCCTGCTCCACCAGGGATAAGCAACCCTCAACAATGGGAACCAGACATTGAATTCCAATTCAGAAGAGAGACACAGAGAGACACGACAACAAAAAAATAACAGCCCTATTCCAGGCATTGCATTAGAAAGCTAACAGAACAGTGACATGTTACAACAGCCCTGTCAGACAGTCGGCCCAGGAGGAAAATGGTTCTGATGGTGTATGATGTCTCCTTTTCAAAGGGAAACCATCAGTGCTTGTGACATCCTAGAAGCCGTCAACAGTCTCCACAGTTAAATGATACTGATTCCTTTTCCCTGGAGTTTCTAAAGACAAAGAAGAACTGTGAAGGATAGTTTCAAACCCATTTTGAATACAACTAAACTACAACGCTGTATAGCACATCCAATGGCAAGATTGAACAGTGTTTATTTTAAAGTGAGTATGAGAGAAGTCCGGCTAAAACACATCAAACAGAATGCTAGGAATGGCATTTTGGGTCCGAGGAGTGTAGCCAGTCTAGTGCTTGAAGTCATGCTGCTCTAAGAGAGAGAAGAGGAGGGAGAATACTTTGCTGTCTTTTTAAAGTTGAAGAGTGCAGTGAGACCTTGTTCAAGGTCACCAGGGGAAAGACCGTGAAGAATAGGAACAGCTAAAGGTACTCTCCATCGGCTTTCCATCCAGATTATATTCTGTTAGATATATTCCCAGGATTTTGCAGTTACAGTCATTTCTGTAACATCTACTGTGTAGAATATGTGTTAGATCTATTTCCTGTTTTAGATATATTATATATGTTACATGTGTGATATATATGTCCCTGATATTCTGTAATTACACTCATTTCTGTAAGATTTTACATCATGTATGTATAATTGAATCATGTAAACAAAGTCTGGTTGATCCACCCAGAATGACTTTGTTGAATGCATATGAGAGTTCCCTACAGCAAATCAGCCTCCTCACACTCACACCTGGGTTCAAACACTATTTGAAATCTTCCAAATATTTTTAGCGTTTGCTTAAGCCTGCCTGCAATGCCGGATGGGCAGGGTTTTGCTCTTCTCCAATTATTCTATTCATTCCAGTGTGCCAGGGAAGCTAAATCAAGCCCAGATGTAGTATTTAAAATTATTTTAAATAGTACTTGAACCCAGGTATGGTACAGTATGCTGATCAGCTTCACACATCAGACAGACAGTAAACTGATCAGCTTCACACATTAGACAGACAATATGCTGTTTATCTTGATCAGACCACAGATTGACAGCAAGGTAGGTTCTGACACACACTTGACTGTTGGTTGTTGGTTGTCAGGCTTCAAAAAGACATCACTTCAGCACAATGAGACCAGGGCAGAGGAAGACATCACATCAGCACAATGAGACCAGTGCAGAGGAAGACATCACATCAGCACAATGAGACCAGGGCAGAGGAAGACATCACATCAGCACAATGAGACCAGTGCAGAGGAAGACATCACATCAACACAATGAGACCAGGGCAGAGGAAGACATCACATCAACACAATGAGACCAGGGCAGAGGAAGACAATGAGACCAGGGCAGAGGAAGACAATGAGACCAGGGCAGAGGAAGACAATGAGACCAGGGCAGAGGAAGACATCACATAAAATCATAAAATACACACCGCTCTGCTCCACTCTAATGAATACAAATGTTTAAAAAACATATAGAATTTAAATGATTTCTTCGGAAGCCCAAACCCAGAGGCATCAAAAAAGTTAGTTTGAATAAGACAACTTTTGAAGTGAATGGTGGGCAGCTAGACTGCTACAGGAGTGCTATTGACCAGAACATTAAATATGCTCAGGCAGTTAAATGCAAACTGACACGTCAAGTGTTCACAACAGCGGCAGTGAGAGGCAATTCGAATAGCATTTCTCAACTTAATATAAGCCAACAAAATAAAGGGATACATTTTTATAATTCATGGTTCAGCACACAATGTATACACTCTCTCTCTCCACCGGTGAATATAGAAGAGGTATACATAAGAAATAAGATTCATCTGTTCCTGGGGATTCTCTGGAGTGCTTTTGAAATGTGATACAGCACCAATAATAAAGGAGGACCTTTACATGAGTGCATTAAATGAGATGGGGGGGGCTGAGATGTGTTAAAAAAATATGGGTTTAATGCTGGAGCTTTGATTTGACCTCCAGAGTGGAGTGGGGATATAAGCAGCCATGATACGTGCCGCCAACGCCACCGTGCCTCGCGGTCCCGGGTGGAGGAGCAGATCACCGACATGCCAAACAACATTTATCTCTAGCCATAATGAGGACCTTCAAAACATTTGTCCTCACCTCCACCCTTGCTATTTTGTGATTAAGATTCTCTATTACTGCTTTTGGACTGAAACTCTTTCTTTCTTTCTTTCTCTCTCTCTCTCTCTCTCTCTCTCTCTCTCTCTCTCTCTCTCTCTCTCTCTCTCTCTCTCTCTCTCTCTCTCTCTCTCTCTCTCTCTCTCTCTCTCTCTCTCTCTCTCTCTCTCTCTCTCTCTCTCTGTCTCTCTTTCAGACACAGCCTTAGTTCAAACCATAGGCAGCCATTACCTTCCATTTCTTATAATAAATAAATATTAAAATGTTTTTTTCCCTCACAGTCCAAGACCAATGAAACACAATATAATAAAGATATTGAAGAGATATATCCAAACCCACACCACTGCTGTTGGATCCACCCTTGAGAACACAAAGTGCATTAGGGTGTGACGAAGCCAGAATGAGGCCGGAGACACTGACAGAGAGACAGAGATGATATGGAGATGCTTGGAGAGAGAGAGGGGCATCAAGATGAGGCTGGGCTCGTCCCTGTGTGTCCTCACTGCTCAAAGAATCAGCCTTAATCACATCTCTCTGTCCCAAAGCCCCCACAAGCCATACATCGTATCAACTTAATATTGAGCCTGTGTGACTCTTTTTCTATACATACAGTATGTTAACACCGACAGCTAACATTTTTATCTCATGCTGAATATGATAGTCATGGTAGTTATGGCGATTCTCTCTTTTTCACAACTCAAACTGAAATACAAAACAATATTTACATACTAGAAAAAGCCTGGAATGCAAACTGAATATCACTCTAAAACAATAGTAAAACAGAGCCATATTCAGTTAGGATTCCAGACTAGTTCCTTATGAGAGTCTATAACCCTGCTCTTACTACAGGGCCGTAGAACTACATACAGTGCCTTGCGAAAGTATTCGGCCCCCTTGAACTTTGCAACCTTTTGCCACATTTCAGGCTTCAAACATAAAGATATAAAACTGTATTTTTTGTGAATAATCAACAACAAGTGGGACACAATCATGAAGTGGAACGACATTTATTGGATATTTCAAACTTTTTTAACAAATCAAAAACTGAAAAATTGGGCGTGCAAAATTATTCAGCCCCCTTTAAGTTAATACTTTGTAGCGCCACCTTTTGCTGCGATTACAGCTGTAAGTCGCTTGGGGTATGTCTCTATTTTGCACATCGAGAGACTGACATTTTTTCCCATTCCTCCTTGCAAAACAGCTCGAGCTCAGTGAGGTTGGATGGAGAGCATTTGTGAACAGCAGTTTTCAGTTCTTTCCACAGATTCTCGATTGGATTCAGGTCTGGACTTTGACTTGGCCATTCTAACACCTGGATATGTTTATTTTTGAACCATTCCATTGTAGATTTTGCTTTATGTTTTGGATCATTGTCTTGTTGGAAGACAAATCTCCGTCCCAGTCTCAGGTCTTTTGCAGACTCCATCAGGTTTTCTTCCAGAATGGTCCTGTATTTGGCTCCATCCATCTTCCCATCAATTTTAACCATCTTCCCTGTCCCTGCTGAAGAAAAGCAGGCCCAAACCATGATGCTGCCACCACCATGTTTGACAGTGGGGATGGTGTGTTCAGCTGTGTTGCTTTTACGCCAAACATAACGTTTTGCATTGTTGCCAAAAAGTTAAATTTTGGTTTCATCTGACCAGAGCACCTTCTTCCACATGTTTGGTGTGTCTCCCAGGTGGCTTGTGGCAAACTTTAAACAACACTTTTTATGGATATCTTTAAGAAATGGCTTTCTTCTTGCCACTCTTCCATAAAGGCCAGATTTGTGCAATATACGACTGATTGTTGTCCTATGGACAGAGTCTCCCACCTCAGCTGTAGATCTCTGCAGTTCATCCAGAGTGATCATGGGCCTCTTGGCTGCATCTCTGATCAGTCTTCTCCTTGTATGAGCTGAAAGTTTAGAGGGACGGCCAGGTCTTGGTAGATTTGCAGTGGTCTGATACTCCTTCCATTTCAATATTATCGCTTGCACAGTGCTCCTTGGGATGTTTAAAGCTTGGGAAATATTGTTGTATCCAAATCCGGCTTTAAACTTCTTCACAACAGTATCTCGGACCTGCCTGTTGTGTTCCTTGTTCTTCATGATGCTCTCTGCGCTTTTAACGGACCTCTGAGACTATCATAGTGCAGGTGCATTTATACGGAGACTTGATTACACACAGGTGGATTGTATTTATCATCATTAGTCATTTAGGTCAACATTGGATCATTCAGAGATCCTCACTGAACTTCTGGAGAGAGTTTGCTGCACTGAAAGTAAAGGGGCTGAATAATTTTGCACGCCCAATTTTTCAGTTTTTGATTTGTTAAAAAAGTTTGAAATATCCAATAAATGTCGTTCCACTTCATGATTGTGTCCCACTTGTTGTTGATTATTCACAAAAAAATACAGTTTTATATCTTTATGTTTGAAGCCTGAAATGTGGCAAAAGGTCGCAAAGTTCAAGGGGGCTGAATACTTTCGCAAGGCACTGTATATAACAACATAAGGCTGTGGGGTTGTGAATTCTAGGATCTCTGTGGCTACCGTGCCTCTGGGTCTTACCTTATAGCCTGAAGACTTGATGTGGACACCTCTCTTGGTCAGTGTGGACTTCATACGGACGAAGAAGGAGCGTTCTAGAATGTTGTCTGGGGGAAGCAGGGTGGGGCTGGTCGACTCGACTGTGGAGGCAAACACGCACGCACGCACGCACGCACGCACGCACGCACACACACACACACACACACACACACACACACACACACACACACACACACTCACAATTACTTAACATTACTTGGCCAATAAATATGTGTGTTTTGTAGTAAAGCCCAAGAGAGGTGGGGTGATATTAAAAACCCCAGCTGGTAAGACAGGCTAGCTGTAATAACTTTCCATTGAGTTTCTATCATCTCCCAGGTAACCGTAATGGAAAAAGCACGCCTAAATAAAAACAACACATTAGCAGTAAACCATGTTTTAATTACAGTATGTTCTGTAATAGCGTACAACCTCTGTTAGGTCTAACACCATAATCGGTGAAAACATTTTATTGGAAGTTCAGCGGCAGTTTAAAAGTCAACCGCACGTTTCACTTCATTGTAGTGTAGTATTCATTTTCCAAGTACAATATTGCAATTTCATGTAATGGAATACCTATTAGAGTTAACTCAAGTGTATTTTATTTTATACTGTATGTAGAGTTAATCTAATTGTAAACAAAGATATTCATCCTTGCTTCAACAAAGTTCAACAAAACATAGATCATCACATTAAAACCCCATAACTAATGAAGTCAGTCAGTCTCTTTAACAGAACACAACAAGGGTACCTATTAGGTAAAGGTGAAACGGTCCATTTGTCACTGCTCCTGATCAAGGCTTAATAATCAAATGCATATTCAAAATATTCAAATCCATCAGAGGAGATAATATACTGTAGATGTAGACATGCTGGTCTCCCTGGCTGTGTGTGTGATGTGTGTGTTATGATTGACATTTCCCCTTTGCCTGTGGTCATGAAGCTAGAAGCTGTGAGAGGGGTGGCCCTAGCAAAGATTCAACATCTGCTTGCAAATGTGCATATCCCACAGAAGGATCTAAGGAGAGTGAATAACAAAGCTGTTCAGGTGGTGACAAAGTGTCTCTGCTTAAACACACACACCACACGTGTCTTCCTGAGCCAAAGAGAAGGGGGTTTAGGTGTCCCCAATATTGAGTGGCTTTACACTGCTACAAGACTGATTCACAGTGACGATGTGACAGTTAAGGAGTTAGCCAGAGCCTCCCTCCTTCTGGACCTACGAAGGTGGAAGGTTACACTGGCCAGGGACACTGAGGACAACTTCCTGGGCTTCAGGAGGAAGGCCAATGGAAAATTGAACACTCGTGCTGCGGGTTTTGAAGTCTGGTCAAACTGTCCGGACATGGCCTCCCGGGTGGCGCAGTGGTCTACGGCACTGCATCGCAGCGCTAGCTGTGCCACCAGAAACCCTGGGTTAGTGCCCAGGCTCTGTCGCAGCCGGCCGTGACCGGGAGGTCCGTGGGGCGACGCACAATTGGCCTAGCGCCGTCCGGGTTAGGGAGGGCTTGGCCGGTAGGGATATCCTTGTCTTATCGCACACCAGACTCACACCAGACTCACACCAGACTCCTGTGGCGGGCCGGGCACAGTGCGCGCTAACCAAGGCAGCCAGGTGCACGGTGTTTCCTCCGACACATTGGTGCAGCTGGCTTCCGGGTTGGATGCGTGCTGTGTTAAGAAGCAGTGCGGCTTGGTTGGGTTGTGTTTTGGAGGACGCATGGCTTTCGACCTTCGTCTCTCCCGAGCCCATACGGGAGTTGTAGCGATGAGACAAGATAGTAATTACTAACAACAGTTGGATACCACAAAATTGGGGAGTAAAAAGGGGGGGGGGAACTGTCTGGACATCAACAACCTGTGCAACTGGACTGGAGTGGAGCTCAGGTGGACACGGACTGATATGGAAACTAATACAGTTGTGGCAGATCACGGTGTTGTTGTGGAGGCTTCTGTCACCCATGATGGAACATCTCATCCTACATCCAGGACAACACTCCTTGGTATCAGATGGATGCAGCTACTGCAACACTGGACTGGCCTGAGGCTGCAGAGGGAAACTCACTACTCTGTCTCCCATTCCATGCACCAGAATGCTGCTGTTGGTGAGGACATTCTCACCTTAACTGTTAAGGTGATGCTGCAATTTCTACCAACAAGTCCATTGCCCATGTTGTGAATTGCATACAATGATTTGTACATTGCTAGACATGACCGCCTTTTTGACCTGATCGCCAGTGAGCTTCGACAAGTAGTCTCACCAACAGCACACATGTATAAACATTGTTGTGTAGTAGGAAGCTGGTTTGATGTTGATGATGATGTGTTTTCCTGTGTGCCAAATACACCAGATGTTGTTGTGGGGGGAGGCCAGGGGAGAGGTGCTCATTTTGGAAGTGGGCTGCTCATTGGACGGCTACATGGAGCAGGCGTTTGCTGAGAATCTGCTTCAGTACCAGCCCCTGGTGGCGCTGGGACAGCCTCGGGTGGAGGCCGTCTCGGCCACGTTCACAGGCCCGCATCCAGATTGTGGGGCCTGACAAAAACGAGGGCAAAGCAATTGGCTAGGTACGGCTGTTTCAGCTGTTGTGGGCAACCTAGTAGTTTGGAGAAGAGGTGCTTTCTGTACCCTTGAGTGCTACGCATACAGGGACCTTTGAAATGTTTGGATCCTATTTTTGTACATTTTAGTATTTAAAGTGTATGTGTGTGTGTGTGTGTGTGTGTGTGTGTGTGTGTGTGTGTGTGTGTGTGTGTGTGTGTGTGTGTGTGTGTGTGTGTGTCTCCCAGACTCTCTCTGTCCCCTGGGTTAGACAGGACATTAGATATAGGACATTAGATATAGACAGACAGAGACAGACACAGACAGACAGACACAGACAGACAGACAGACAGTGATATGACAACGCCAAGCTCACAGGCATCTCAGCCATGGACCAGGCTAGGAGATCACATTGAAATGGGATTACTAAAACAGCACACCTGGAAAATCCATTTTTCTGCTACTCTCCTTATAACAAGTGTCATGACTTCCACCGAAGTCGGCCCCTCTCCTTGTTCGGGTGGTGTTCGGCGGTCGACGTCACCGGCTTTCTAGTCACCACCGATCCATGTTTCATTTTTGTTTTGTTTTGTCTGTATTACACACACCTGGTTTCAATTCCCATATCATGTTCCTTATTTAACCCTCTGGCATACATTTCTGTTCTGTCCATGATTGTTGGTGTCTTAGTGGTTGTTGTAGGTGTTAGTTTGTATGCATTTTCCTATTTGGAATTTTGCTTGAATTTTTGTGAGTAAACTCAGTTGTGTTGCTCAAACCTGTGTCCTGCGCCTGACTCCGCTACATCTCTGCACCCAATCGCTGACAGAATCACGGACCTGTTCAAATGGAGTCAGCAGGTGGAGTCAGCAGGTGCAGCCAGCCCTTCTCTCCCAGTAGAGGAGTGCGTCTAGCAGCATGCGAACATGTTACAAAGTCTAGGGACAGCCATGGATCGCGTGATGCAAACAATGGACAGATGGGAGAGAGGAGGCTTTCCTGTAAATACAACATCATCACCTCCGCCCACACCTCAACCTACACCAATGTCCACCCCTCCGTCGTCAGGACCCAGTGGGATTCGGCTCTCGCTCCCGGGAGCGTATGACGGAACAGCTGCCGGGTGCCAGGGGTTCCTACTCCAGCTGGAGCTCTACCTGGCAGCTGTTTAGCCGGCCCCTTCGGGACGCGATAGAGTGAGCGCCCTCATCTCCTGCCTGACTGGAAAAGCCCTGGAGTGGGCCAACACCATCTGGGGAAGGGAAGGCCCGACTCTGGATGACTACGAGGACTTCTCCCACCTGAAGGGAGAGCGGCGGGAGAGCGAATGTTCCATCTGAGACAGGGGATGAGGAGCGCTCAAGAGTTCGCACTGGACTTCAGAACTCTGGCAGCTGGTGTGGGATGGAATGAGCGGGCCCTGATCGACCACTACAGGTGTAGTTTACGAGAGGACGTTCGTAGGGAGCTAGCCTGCAGGGACACCACTCTCAACCTGGACCAGCTGGTGGACTTGTCTATCCGGCTGGATAACCTGTTGGCCTCCCGCGGACGTCCGGATCGGGGTCCGTCTGTTCCATTTCCCAGCACCTTGGCTCCAACACCGATGGAGATGGGAGGGGCTGCTATGAGGGGGGCCGGAGGGGGGACCATTCCCTGCACCAGCTGTGGCCGCAGAGGGCACACTGCTGGTCGGTGCTGGGGTGGTTCTCCAGGAAGTCGAGGTAGCAGGCGGAGCACTGGTGAGTCATCCCAGGTGAGTAGGCACACAACTCACCCAGAGCCCCCTGTTGCACACATGTGGTTACCTATAGAATTTCCTGAGTTCTCCCCACATTCCCAGCATAAGGCGCCAGTAGATTCAGGCGCAGCTGGGAACTTTATTGACCGTTCCTTAGCACATAGATTAGGGATCCCTATTGTTCCTGTTGATGTTCCCTTCCCGTACATGCCTTAGATAGTCGTCCTTTGCGGTCGGGGCTAATTAGGGAGGTCACAGCTCCCATTGCTATGAGAACGCAGGGGGTCATGAGGAGATAATTAGTCTCTTCCTGATCGACTCCCATGCATTTCCTGTTGTGTTGGGCCTTCCCTGGTTGGCCTCTCATGATCCTATTATTTTGCGGCAACAGAGGGCTCTCAAGGGATGGTCCTGTCAGTGTTCAGGGAGGTGTGTAGGTGTTTCCTTAGGTGCCAATATGGTGGAAAGTCCAAACCAGGTTTCCACCATGCACATCCCCCATGAATATGCCGATTTGGCACTCGCCTTCTGTAAAAAGAAGGCGACTCAATTACCACCCCATCGACACGGGCATTGTGCGATAAATGAAGACGGCATTTAGAACCACTTCTGGGCACTATGAGTACCTCGTCATGACATATGGGTTAATGAATACTCCATCAGTCTTCCAATCCTTTGTGGATGAGATTTTCAGGGACTTGCACGGACAGGGTGTAGTGGTGTATATAGATGACATTCTAATATACTCCACTGCATGTGTCCCTTGTGCGCAGGGTGCTTGGTCGACTGTTGGAACATGACTTACACATCAAGGCTGAGAAATGCCTGTCCTTCCAACAGTCCGTCTCCTTCCCAGGGTACCGCTTTTCCACGTCAGGGGTGGAGATGGAGAGTGACCGCATTTCAGCCGTCCGTAATTGGCCGACTCCAACCACAGTAAAGGAGGTGCAGCGGTTCTTAGGGTTTGCCAACTACTACCGGAGGTTTATCCAGGGTTTTGGTCAGATAGCGGCTCCCATTACCTCCTTGCTGAAGGGGGGACCGGTGAGACTGCAGTGGTCAGCTGGGGCGGACAGGGCTTTTGGTCACCTGAAGGCTCTGTTTACCTCGGCTCCCGTACTGGAGCCGAGGTAAACAGATCCCTCCTTAGCGTTCATAGTAGAGGTGGACGCGTCCGAGGCTGGGATAGGAGCTGTGCTGTCTCAGCGCTCGAGTACGCCACCGAAGCTCCGCCCCTGTACTTTATTTTCGAAGAAGCTCAGCCCGGCGGAGCGAAACTACGATGTGGGGGACCGGGAGCTGTTGGCTGTTGTCAAGGCTCTGAAGGAGTGGAGGCATTGGCTTGAGGGGGCTAAACACCCTTTCCTCATTTGGACTGACCACCGCAATCTGGAGTACATCCGGGCAGCGAGGAGAATGAACCCTCGCCAGGCAAGGTGGGCCATGTTTTTCACCCGCTTTGTTTTCACCCTCTCTTACAGACCAGGTTCCCAGAACGTTAAGGCAGACGCACTGTCCCGGCTTTATGAAACAGAGGAGCGGTCCACGGATCCCACTCCCATAAATCCAGCCTCTCTCCTGGTGGCACCGGTGGACGCGGACATCGAGCGGGCGTCACGTACAGAGCCCACTCCCCCTGAGTGCCCAGCTGGGCGTCTGTACGTTCCGTTTGATGTCCACGATCATTTGATCTGTTGGGCTCACACGTCACCCTCCTCTGGTCATCCTGGCATCGGTCGGATGGTGCGCTGCCTTGCTGGGAAGTACTGGTGGCCCACTTTAGCTAAGGATGTGAGGGTTTATGTTTCCTCCTGTTCGGTATGCGCACAGTGCAAGGCACCTAGACATCTGCCCAGAGGGAAATTACAACCCCTTCCCGTTCCACAACAACCGTGGTCACACCTATCGGTGGATTTCGTGACGGATCCTCCCCCGTCACGGGGTAACACCACGATCCTGGTCGTTGTGGATCGGTTTCCTAAGTCCTGCCGCCTCCTTCCTTTGCTCGGTTTCCCTACGGCTCTACAAACTGCGGAGGCCATGTTAACCCACGTATTCCGGCACTACGGGGTGCCTGAGGATATAGTTTCTGATCGGGGTCCTCAATTCACGTCTAGAGCCTGGGGGTCTCGGTCAGCCTTACCTCAGGTTTCCACCCCAAGAGTAACGGGCAAGTGGAAACAGTCAACCAGGATGTGGGTAGGTTTCTGCGGTCCTATTGCCAGGACCGGCCGGGGGAGTGGGTGGTTTACATCCCCTGGGCGAAGATGGCCCAAAACTCCCTCCACCACTCCTTTAGCAACCTATCACAGTTTCAGTGTGTGCTGGGTTATCAGCCGGTCCTGGAACCATGGCATCAGAGCCAGATCGAGGCTCCTGCTACTTAGTTTCCACCATAATTTGCAAATAAATTCATAAAAAATCCTACAATGTGATTTTCTGGATTTTTTTTCTATTTTTGTCTGTCATAGTTGAAGTGTACCTATGATGAAAATTACAGGCCTCTCTCATCTTTTTAAGTGGGAGAACTTGCACAATTGGTGGCTGACTAAATACTTTTTTGCCCCACTGTAGGTTACAACTCCCCCCTGATTATCGTATTAACCCCTCGTTCCACGTGTCTCTCCTCAGGCCGATGGTGGCTGGTCCACTCCAGGAGTCTGAGGTGCGGGAGGTTCCTCCGCCCCCTCTGGACATCAAGGGGGTCCCGGCGTATACTGTGCAAGCCATCATGGACTCAAGGCGTCGGGCGAGGGGCCTTCAGTACCTCGTGGAGTGGGAGGGGTAAGGTCCGGAGGAGAGATGCTGGGTACCGCTGGAGGACATCCTAGAGCCTTCATTGTTACAGGAGTTCCACCGTCTCCACCCGGATCGCCCTGCGTCCCGTCCTCCGGGCCGTCCCCGAGGCCGGTGTGGGCGCGCTGCTAGAGCCGCGCGTCAAAGGGGGCGTACTGTCACGACTTCCGCCGATGTCGGCCCCTCTCCTTGTTCGGGTGGTGTTCGGCGGTCGATGTCACCGGCTCTCTAGTCACCACCGATCCATGTTTTATTTTCGTTTTGTTTTGTCTGTATTACACACACCTGGTTTCAATTCCCATATCATCTTCCTTATTTAACCCTCTGGCATACATTTCTGTTCTGTCCGTGATTGTTGGTGTCTTAGTGGTTGTTGTAGGTGTTAGTTTGTATGCATTTTCCTGTTTGGAATATTGCTTGAATTTTTGTGAGTAAACTCAGTGGTGTTGCTCAAACCTGTGTCCTGCGCCTGACTCCGCTACATCTCTGCACCCAATCGCTGACAACAAGGCTGCAGTAAGGCTTTCTAGAACTGGAAACAACATGATCAGTATGAGGGAGGAGGGTAGGGTGACAGCGAGGAGGCTGGTGGGAGGGCGTGGTGGTGGCGGCTGCTGACATTATCTTTTATTCTCTTCTTTACTGAGGAATTAAATGTCATTTAAAATATAACCAGTCCTTTATCACTGGGGAGAAGCCAGAGCCGTGTTATATTTAGTCATTTAATTTCTTCTGATTAAATATGAATTACTATGACATTTTTCTCATCATCTAACACAGCAGAATACACCAACAGCGTTTTAATACACTGCATAAGCAGCAGAAGCAGTAGCAGCTCTAAGAGTTTAATTTGCCTCTCTAATCCAATCACATCAACCTTATTTCTCTTATCACAGATTCCCATTTTGAATTAAATGAGCTCATTAGTTTTAATCAAAGGCAGAGAGATCAAAACTTACACTTAAATGCTATAGATCAGAGCTGCCAGTCAGCTGTATAGTTCTATTTTACTAAAACACAAGATCAGACCCTCTGAGAACTGAGCATTTTCATAAGGGAAGGCACGAGCCAACCAACCGCCTGGCCTTAAAAGCACAGGAATCTATTTTCACCCTACTGACGTCTAACTAAAGCAGCCAATCAGGTTAATTTGTGAGGGGTTGGGGGATGGTGGTGTGTTTCACCACTAGTGGGCTTCTGTTAGTTAGCAGTTATGATGTGAATGTGAATTACAGACTGGGCAATTTACGAGTCAGACACGTCGGACGCCATTGCAATACTTTCTTCATCAAACTAATACTAATATGAGCTCTGTTGGAGCATTACTCTGGGTATTAGAGTGCAGAGTGGGAGAATTATCATGGATACTCTGTGTTCTTTATAGGGGATAGGGTGCCATTTGGGACACAGAGACCAATGAATGGTTTTGACACCACATAGGAGAATATTAATATACAGCATGTATCTGTTATAGGGTTATAATACATGGAACACCGTGTTAACATGTAAAAAATATAGAGCGATTACCACCTAACAGTGTGGTTAGGACGCCCACAGTATTGCAATCTATGCATGTTTATGTTGATAGTACAAAGAGGGAAAGGCCTACAGCGTGAGAGGAAGTGAATGTAGCCAACCTCATTTAAATGTAGAGTACCAGTCAAACCAAACATCAAGTGCCAGGGTACTTTGTAGTGAAATGTGAAACTAGCCCTGGATCTCATAGAAAAATGACACCTTTTAGAATAATTATTTAAAAGGAAAATTAATAAACATTTGTGAGTATTATTTATGGTTTGGCAGGGGTCTCCGGGCTCGATTAATGAGCCATCTCTGTGTGTAAGTGATGAGATTTTAAAAGTATTACTTTCTGTGCTATGATGATGAGTGTTGACCATCATAATTTAGCCCCCCATCGCCCCACTCCTCCCCCTGACAACCCCCGTCACCATCACCATACCATTTCTACACACCAGGGACAACTCAAAGGAGGAAGCTCCTACAAAGCAAGACACTGCTACAAGCTACATGCTTATATGACTTATAGGCCTAAGTGAGGCTCCCCTACTCCGCCCGCTAATATTCCTAATACATTTATATAAATATTAGTACCAATTCAAAAAGTCAAGCGTTTAACGTACAGATAAATCAAGATAAAGTGTATGACCCATGGCTCAGCGGTTCTGTTCTCCATCTCCAGACACTGGGAGGTCCTTGTCTGGCCCTGCTCTGATGAATGAGTGCGTCTCTGTACATTAGTAATGACAGATAATGCACCAGGCCCTGTACTAATTGGAAGGCACTGCTGGCTGTCTCCATATTGAGAGGTAGAGGGTGATTTTTCAATACAGCTTGCCCGTCTGTGTGGGAGAGATAGTGTGTGTGTGTGAGAGAGAGAGTGTGTTTGTGAGAGCGCGTGTGTGTGTGTGTATATATAAGTGTGAGTGGGATGTGAAACATACAGAGAGGGACTTGTATTGAATTGGCAGCTTTAATCATTACAGGGTGACTGGAGAAATGCCATCAGGCACTGTCACGTGTGCCTGTCTCCCCTCCCCTCTCTCCCCTCACCAGTCTCTCTGTAGCCTATACTCCCAGGAGATACTATAAATGACTTAAAAACATACATAATTTCAGGCAGAGTGAAAATAAAATAAATAATAAATAAATAATAATGTAATCATTTCTAAATGTTCCTGTATGGCAAATTCAACAAGATATCAACTAATAATTGGGGGGAGGGTGACAGTGGAGAATTGAATGTTTTGTTGTTGTATCATGGTCAAAATCATGCTTAAAAGAATAGTGTGAGTCAGATGAACTCATGGATACTGTGTGTGCAGTTTGAAGGAAGTTGTAGGTAGTCTCACAAACCACTTCTAACTAATGTTAATGCAATGACTAGAGGTTTACAGCTACAGCTAGCATGGGCTTACTTGCCAAAATCTTGCACTATCCCTTTAAAGGGTGGCCAATAGATGCCATTCATCATAATTTAATGCTACAGAGACAGATAGTGGAATGTACCATGTATGAAGAAAAGAAAAGTATAGAATGCACTCATTACTGTAAGTGGCTCTGGATAAGAGCATCTGCTAAATGAGAAACAATGTAATAATGTAAAAAATATATATATATATGTATCATACATGTTGTAGAGCTGTGCTCTCCCTACAGGACCCCCCTGAGACATTTCAATTGGCACCTCTTAGCTTCTAATACAATATTACAATAATATATTATCTGCGTTTCCATGAAAATCAATTTCTCTCTCCATCATTGTGTGTGGCAGGCCACTTTGCTGATTTCACAATACATCTGTAAAGATAAATTAAGATAAATAGAAGCAAATATGTTCAAATATTTTTATTCTAAACCAATAGACTAAGTTAATTTATGATTTAAAAAAAATCTCAATATGGACCACCTCTAATATAGTTAAATTGTGTGGTCATATACCTTGGTTGAAAACACAACATTATTTTTTATCTAGAAATAGGAGAGCATACAAAACAATAACTTTGTACCAGAACAATACTTTTGTACCAGAGTGATTTCTATATGATATACCCTGAATACTATACACTGAAGTAACACAACATGACTAAATCAGGAACAAGGAAAAATCCTTTAATGTAGTGGCCTGTTTGAAAACTAAACTTCCACCGGTTTTCCCTAAAACATTCTCCAAACCCTCCTCTCTGTAGTGCCAATGTGACACCAACAGCATGACAAAACATGAGAATAAATTCAGGGTATACTCGTAAATATATCCTTTATATACTGGCCTGTTCATATTTTCTTAGAAAACTAAACTTCCAATGGTTTTCTCTAACCCTACTCTCTGTTTAAGAGATGACATATGTATCTAATCTGGAGACACACCTGAGTCAGCATGTCAGCAGTCAGCATGTCAGCAGTCAGCATGTCAGCATGTCAGCAGTCAGCATGTCAGCAGTCAGTATGTCAGCAGTCAGTATGTCAGCATGTCAGCATGTCAGCAGTCAGCATGTCAGCAGTCAGCATGTCAGCATGTCAGCAGTGTCAGCAGTCAGCATGTCAGCAGTCAGTGTCAGCATGTCAGCAGTCAGCATGTCAGCAGTCAGCATGTCAGCAGTCAGCATGTCAGCATGTCAGCAGTCAGCATGTCAGCAGTCAGTATGTCAGCAGTCAGCATGTCAGCATGTCAGCATGTCAGCAGTCAGCATGTCAGCAGTCAGCATGTCAGCATGTCAGCAGTCAGCATGTCAGCAGTCAGCATGTCAGCAGTCAGCATGTCAGCATGTCAGCAGTCAGCATGTCAGCATGTCAGCAGTCAGCATGTCAGCAGTCAGCATGTCAGCAGTCAGCATGTCAGCATGTCAGCATGTCAGCAGTCAGCATGTCAGCAGTCAGCATGTCAGCATGTCAGCAGTCAGCATGTCAGCAGTGTCAGCAGTCAGCATGTCAGCATGTCAGCATGTCAGCAGTCAGCATGTCAGCAGTCAGCATGTCAGCACTCAACATACCAGAAGTCAGCAGACAGTATGTCAGCAGTCAGCATGTCAGCAGTCAGCATGTCAGCATGTCAGCAGTCATTATGTCAGCAGTCAGCATGTCAGCATGTCAGCATGTCAGCAGTCAGCATGTCAGCAGTCAGCATGTCAGCAGTCAGCATGTCAGCAGTCAGCATGTCAGCATGTCAGCAGTCAGCATGTCAGCAGTCAGCATGTCAGCAGTCAGCATGTCAGCATGTCAGCAGTCAGCATGTCAGCAGTCAGTATGTCAGCAGTCAGCATGTCAGCATGTCAGCATGTCAGCAGTCAGCATGTCAGCAGTCAGCATGTCAGCATGTCAGCAGTCAGCATGTCAGCAGTCAGCATGTCAGCAGTCAGCATGTCAGCAGTCAGCAGTCAGCATGTCAGCAGTCAGCATGTCAGCAGTCAGCATGTCAGCAGTCAGCATGTCAGCATGTCAGCATGTCAGCAGTCAGCATGTCAGCAGTCAGCATGTCAGCATGTCAGCAGTCAGCATGTCAGCAGTGTCAGCAGTCAGTGTCAGCATGTCAGCATGTCAGCAGTCAGCATGTCAGCAGTCAGCATGTCAGCAGTCATTATGTCAGCAGTCAGCATGTCAGCATGTCAGCATGTCAGCAGTCAGTATGTCAGCAGTCAGCATGTCAGCAGTCAGTATGTCAGCAGTCAGCATGTCAGCAGTCAGTATGTCAGCAGTCAGCATGTCAGCAGTCAGTATGTCAGCAGTCATTATGTCAGCAGTCAGCATGTCAGCATGTCAGCATGTCAGCATGTCAGCAGTCAGCATGTCAGCATGTCAGCAGTCAGCATGTCAGCATGTCAGCACTCAACATACCAGAAGTCAGCAGACAGTATGTCAGCAGTCATTATGTCAGCACTCAGCATGTCAGCATGCCAGCAGTCAGCATGTCAGCAGTCAGCATGTCAGCAGTCAGTATGTCAGCAGTCATTATGTCAGCAGTCAGCATGTCAGCATGCCAGCAGTCAGCATGTCAGCAGTCAGCAGTCAGCATGTCAGCAGTCAGCATGTCAGCAGTCATTATGTCAGCAGTCAGTATGTCAGCAGTCAGCATGTCAGCATGTCAGCAGTCAGCATGTCAGCATGTCAGCAGTCAGCATGTCAGCATGTCAGCATGTCAGCATGTCAGCATGTCAGCACTCAACATACCAGAAGTCAGCAGTCAGTATGTCAGCAGTCATTATGTCAGCACTCAGCATACCAGAAGTCAGCAGTTAGCATGTCAGCAGTCAGCATGTCAGCATGTCAGCATGTCAGCATGTCAGCAGTCAGCATGTCAGCACTCAGCATACCAGAAGTCAGCAGTTAGCATGTCAGCAGTCAGCATGTCAGCAGTCAGCATACCAGAAGTCAGCAGTCAGCATGTCAGCTGTCAGCATTTCAGCATGTCAGCAGTCAGTATGTCAGCAGTCAGTATGTCAGCAGACAGTATGTCAGCAGTCAGTATGTCAGCAGTCAGTATGTCAGCAGTCTGACCATCCTACCGATATTGGACTTCGGTGATGTCATCTATAAAATTGCCTCCAACACTCTACTCAACAAACTGGATGCAGTCTATCACAGTGCCATTCGTTTTGTCACCAAAGCCCCATACACTGCCCAACATTGCGACCTGTACTCTCTCGTTGGTTGGCCCTCACTTCATACTCGTCGCCAAACCCACTGGCTACAGGTTATCTACAAGCCTCTGCTAGGTAAAGCCCCACCTTATCTCAGCTCACTGGTCACCATAGCAGCACCCACTCGTAGCAGGCGCTCCAGCAGGAATATCTCACTGGTCATCCCCAAAGCCAATTCCTCCTTTGGTCGTCTTTCCTTCCAGTTCTCTGCTGCCAACGACTGGAACGAACTGCAAAAATCTCTGAAGCTGGAGACTAATTTCTCCCTCACTAGCTTTAAGCACCAGCTGTCAGAGCAGCTCACCGATCACTGCACCTGTACATAGCCCATTTGTAAACAGCCCATCTATCTACCTACCTCATCCCCATACTGTATTTATTTATTTGTCTTGCTCCTTTGCACCCCAGTATCTCTACTTGCACATTCATCTTCTGCACATCTACCATTCCAGTGTTTAATTGCTATATTGTAATTACTTCGCCTCCATGGCCTATTTATTTCCTTAATTTCCTCATTTGCACTCACTGTATATAGACTTTTTGTTTTCTTTTGTTCTACTGTATTATTGACTGTATGTTTTGTTTATTCCATGTGTAACTCTGTGTTGTTGTATGTGTCGAATTGCTACGCTTTATCTTGGCCAGGTCGCAGTTGCAAATGAGAACTTGTTCTCAACTAGCCTACCTGGTTAAATAAAGGTGGAATAACATTTTTAAAAGTTTGCTGACTGCTCAACATACCAGAAGTTAGCAGTCAGCATGTCAGCTGTCAGCATGCCAGCAGTCAGAATTCCACCACGTCAACAGTCAGCATGCCACCGTGTCAGCATTTTGGCAGTCAGCATGTCAGCAGTCATCATGCCAGCAACCAGCATGCCAGTAGTCAGCATGTCAGCATTCAGCATGTCAGCAGTCAACATGTCAGCAGTCAACATGTCAGCACGTCAGCAGTCAGCATGTCAGCAGTCAGCATGTCAACAGTCAGCATGTCAACAGTCAGCACGTCAGCATGCCAACAGTCAGCATGTCAGCAGTCAACATGTCAGCAGTCAGCAGTCAACATGTCAGCAGTCAACATGTCAGCATGTTAGCAGTCAACATGTCAGCAGTCAGCACGTCAGCAGTCAGCATGTCAAGCTTCATCCAGCAGAAGCTCTAGATGAAGGCAACGTGAGGCGTGCTTACAGGCAAATAATGTAATAACAATGAATGCAGCATATCAATTATGTCCTTTCAAATGAATGTATTATTCTAATCAGGGAGCTATGGTGGCTGCCATATAGTCAACGTGAATGAAAAAAGACCAGGGGTCTTGTTGTTGACTTACTAACTACGCTTTTTTACAAGAGTCTATTCAAATGTAAAAAAGCTAAATAAGAAGCTTGCTGGAAGAGTTTGGTCATTCAAAAAACTGAAGATGAAAGTTTTTAGATACCCAGACCACACCTGCTGGCTGTTGAAAATATCAGACTTGACTTGTGATATTATGAAGACCCTCCATACATTGATTCGAGTTATCCCAAACCTAAAGATGTTCATCTAGACAAGTTAAGATAAGATTCACTTTTTTGTCCCTGAAGGGACATTTGTCTTGGACATTCAAGACAAGGCCTGCAAATGATGACTCAGACAGTGTTCTCCAAGAGAGCTCCTTCCTGTCCCAGTGTTTACACACTGCCATACCCAGTGGTCAGCTAAGCCCATGTTCCCCTAGACATCCCCAGCCCGGGCCCATCCATTATTAATATGGTAATGGGGGTGACGCGGTGACACGGCAGGCCAGTTGTTATCAGCTGCAGGTCACTGTGGCCCCATGTCCACGCTGAGAGGTAGTTTGAGTCCCAAAGGGCACACTATTCCCTACTTTTTACCAGAGCCCTATCAGAATATGTTGTCATTTGGGACACAGACGTGATCTCACCCACCCAGGAGAGGAGCAGAGTTGACAGTTCTGTTCTGTTATTCTCTTCTGACTTTTCTGCTTACGTGATTTGAAATGAAAGAGAGACGCTGAGATGAGGTTGAGGTGGGGGGTGTCAGATACAAAGCTAGACAGAGTAAATGCAGGTGTGTGTGTGTTTTTTCTTCTAATCTCTGTTATCTCGGTTATCTCTTATTCCTGGATAAGATTCCTTCATCATAACAGCCCACCCTGAGTGTGACATCACAGTGCAGGGGGAGGTGGTGGAAATGGTGATGGTTGAGCGTGTCCTGTCATGGCTGCATGTTACGAGGTTGCTGGCCCGCTGCTAATCACAGGTAGCCTGGTTTAACCAGACTGAACGCCGGTTCAACAGTGAAACATAGTGAAATCAGTTTGGATGCCGGGCTAGATCACAGGGAGGTGGAGGGAGATTGTACTGGCTCAGACAGAGTAGGCGTACAAGACGGAACAGCAATAACACTTGTCAAGACAGAGACCCCAGTCACAACTAATGAACAGGGGACGATAAACAGAGACAGGGCTGCCATGCTACTTACTGTGTAGTGTCTAGTACAGTACTGGCTATAGCAGATGAAAAATATAGAGATAGCTAGGGATTTGTATTTATTTATGACTGTGAAAACTGTTCTGAAAACTGGTGTGCACATTTC
The DNA here is from genome assembly GCF_045791955.1 of Oncorhynchus clarkii lewisi. Taxonomy (NCBI): domain Eukaryota; kingdom Metazoa; phylum Chordata; class Actinopteri; order Salmoniformes; family Salmonidae; genus Oncorhynchus; species Oncorhynchus clarkii. The sequence goes on along the minus strand of NC_092171.1, from coordinate 30,281,973 downwards.
CTGCCATTTAAGTTGATCAATGTTCTGCTGCTGAGGAAACATGTATAATCACGCGGGAGAGTGGACTGGACTCCCCTCATGACTGAGTCAGAAGGAGAATAACTAGGTCAAAGCTTGAGCTGCAGATGGTTGGTCTACTGGTGTGATAATACTAGATATCAAAAAGTACAAGTGAGGTATTAAAAGGAAAATCGCATTTGTCTTGATCTTAAAACATTTTTTTTTTAATGTTAATTAATAAACTAATTAATGCACCTAAAAGACTCATACAGCATGTAATAGAAAGAGGCTCAGCCACTGAATTCTAAAGGTCAATGTCGGGAACCAAACATGGAAATGCACTTCATGAATCGACAGCCCCTAATGGCATTCTAATTTGGAAGAAAGCCCTCAAAGCAAGTTGATAGATATTGGCATATTATTTTAGCCTTCCCCTCTTTCTTTCTGCCCGCTGCCCCTCCCCGGTCAAAGTCCTTGTCTTTAATCAAGTTGCAGGAGAGACAGAGAGCGCTCTGCACTGGGGGCTCGGAGGTGGCAGATGGCTGCTTCACTCCAAAATGTTCAAGCTTCATTGACCCATTTCATCAGCTCTGTCAAAGCCTTGCACTGATACCTGTTGACAACATTACATCTTAAAAATGGAAAGAAATGAATTAATATGCAAATTCCATCAGCTTTGTAATAAAAATGTCCTTGACAAAACAGAGAACACCACCCCCAGAGGAATATTGTGAATTATCCTAGCTCCGTTGTTCTATAAGTTAGTATGAGGTACACAAGTCCTCCAGGAAATCAGTGTGGATCTGACTGGGAAATAATTATGAAGGAAGAACAAAACACTATCAGGTTGAATGAATGGAACAACATGGGGAAAGGCCTGGTACTCTTTGTTATTCACTTTGAATTAATAGAATGACTTTTCCTTTCAGATCCATATACACCTAAAAATCAACACATCCCTATCACACCACGATGTGTGTGTGTGGGCAAATGTGTGTATGAGAGAGAGAGAATGTGTGTGTGTTTCAGAGAGAGTGTGTTGCACACATACAATTCAAATGTTAGGCAAGTGCACAAAAGACACTGTGGGGACAAGAGACATTTTTCTCATTCTTCATGAGCCGCATCAGTCTACGGGGATCTTGGAAGACAAAAATGACCCATACAAAAGTAGTAGGTGGCTACAACCAGTCCTCAAGTGGAATTAGCTGAAATATGAGACCTAATTATCTGTGGAGAACCAACTCACAACAAAGGAGATAAACTTACAGTTTGAAGGATCAATGATGAATTAAAACGAACACCTCACCTAAGTTCTGATCTGTGGACAAACGGACCGGCGTCGGTGGAACCCTTAGTGGAATGCCAACCATTGACTAACACACTAATAACATTCACAGGGTTAGGTTATGTCTGTACGGCTGATAACTGGCAAAAGATGCCAGTGACAAAGTAAATAAGGTCACAACAGCCTTGTTAACTAGAATATAAAAAGAGAAGCTACCGTATCATACAAAGTAATCCTTACTGTGCTTGACTCCCAAGAGATCACTTCTCTTTCCATTTTGACTGCTGTCTTTAGTCTGCATATTATCATGACATTATTGTATATCTTGTGGCTTTGTACTTCACTACGCAGGTAAAACTAAGGAGGTTTTTCTGGAGTTAAATGTGATTTTTCTCCACAGAATAGACAGATGTATATTTGTGTTGGACACTGCTTTATGCCTTTGTTCCCCTTCTTTCAATGGTCTTCTGAAGACTACATCGATTAAGGTGGAAGAGAAAGGGGTGGCAGGGTAGCCTAGTGGTTAGAGCGTTGGACTAGTAACTGGAAGGTTGCAAGTTCAAACCCCTGAGCTGGCAAGGTACATTCTTCCCCTGAACAGGCAGGTAACCCACTGTTCCTAGGCCTTCATTGAAAATAAGAACGTGTTCTTAACTGACTTGCCTAGTTAAATAAAGGTTAAAAAAAAGACTAAATGAAGGGGTAGGTAGTAGGGCTGTGTCCCAAATGGCAAAAGTGCACTACTTTTGACCAGGTACCATTTGAGATGCAAGGAGTGTTGAGCGCTTGCTAGCTAGCACACAAATCTGAGCTTATTTTTTACATTTAAGATGCAGTACATCATTACAGGAGTCTTATGGGAACAGACTCCACACACCATCATGCAATTATGAATATTGACATCCCATGTACATAGTCAGACTCACCAATGGAAAATATTCTGATTCAATTAGATAAAGAGTAGCTTTCATTTTTACGCTATTAAAATAGGATCTACATGTCAACTGTCTGATAACAAATTAAATGCAAACTGCCTGAGAATTGGATTGTATTAATGTATGTGTACACAGAATACGTTTTCTTGCAACACATATGATAATCTTACGATTGTATCAAACTGTCGTGACACCGTTGACACTTTGCTCTGGGTTTGAGCCTTAAGGTGCTATATATCTGTCAGTTCAGGACCACTAAAGAAATATTGTGTACATTTTATACACTGTATGAGTATGAAGAAATCAGTACAAAATACCCATACTAAATGTAATTGCTAAATGCAAACTAAACTAAAGTAATTATATACAGTATAGTGCTTTAGTTTCAGTGCTCACAACAAAGTGCTTTTTATGGAGGAAAGGTTTGATATAGTCTTCTTTTTAAAATGTCATTGACATCATTCGAGAGGGTCACTCGTTGCTTCTTTCCTCTCAACGATAGACCAAGCTTTCTCCTCCGCTGTCCTTTCCCCCACTCAACCCTTTCCCCCAACTCAAATCTTTCCCCCACTCAATCCTTCCCCCCACTCAAGCCTTCCCCCAACTCAAACCTTTCCCCCACTCAATCCTTCCCCCAACTCAAACCTTTCCCCCACTCAATCCTTCCTCCCACTCAAACCTTTCCCCCAATTCAAACCTTTCCCCCACTCAATCCTTCCCCCAACTCAAACCTTTCCCCCACTCAATCCTTCCCCCAACTCAAACCTTTCCCCCACTCAATCCTTCCCCCAACTCAACCCTTCCCCCAACTCAAACCTTTCCCCCACTCAATCCTTCCTCCAACTCAAACCTTTCCCCCACTCAATCCTTCCCCCCACTCAAACCTTTCCCCCAACTCAAACCTTTCCCCCACTCATTCCTTCCCCCAACTCAAACCTTTCCCCCACTCAATCCTTCCCCCAACTCAAACCTTTCCCCCACTTCTTCTCCCTCCCTGCAACAGCTCCCAGCCAACCCTGGAAGATCAGAGCAGCTGTAAAATAATGAATAATGTGCCATCCTTGTGGGGCATTACTTGTTCACACAAACCTCAGCCCAGGCATTCATCACTCGCCAGGTATTGTCAGTGAGAGTTTAATTGCATAAACACTCTGTAACTGTCCTGTCATATTTCTTGTCAGCCTGGATTCTCTCTCTGGACTCACTATCTCACAAAACTATAATTGAATTGCTACCGAATCACATTGGTGCTGAGGGGAGAGGGGGGGACCTTATGAATAGAATTGGTTTCCTATCAGCAGGTTTGACAAATTGTGCCATGAGGAAAAGCAGGAGTGATAATTTCCCAGTTTATTGGGAGTAGACATCTTATCTACCACCTGCTCTTATAAGCACCTACTTAAACAAATATAATATATATATATATATATATATATATATATGAAATTTAGGCCCAACAAAAAGCAATTAATCTCGGAGAGTGGGCAGTCTAAATAGTACACAAAGCTGAAAATAAGCCATTATTTACGCCTGTGAGTGATCTGAAATATGTATTTAAAAGGGGTGCCAGAGAGGTGAGTCAGATTGCAGAGGCTCCTTTTCTATGAATAAATGCCTGAGAAACACAGTGACCCATCTTGCATATAAGAGCTCAACAGAATACCAATGCATTCCTACCCAGTTAGACAGAGTCATTCAGAAATCCCAATATTTCATGTCTGATAAGCTAACACTCCCAATGTACAATTCTAGAATGAGGAGTTGGTAGTGGAGTCATACAATATGTTATTTGCTTGTGTTTTCTGTCAACATGCTCTTATTTGATATTCTGCCCTCTGCGTATACTCAAAGAGACATGCTTTGTCATTTCCACAAATTGGAAAAATAACTAAATTGCTTTTTTAAACAGAGCAAGGCAGAGTGACTGCATTGGCTTCTACTTAGTTTTCCCTCTCTCTTCCTGGAAGGAAGTAAAATAAAAAAAATGTCTTAACAAGCTATCACTTGTCTGACCAGGTATTTATTCTATACAGAGCAATTATATGACAATACCTAAAACAAAGCAGAATATTCAGATTACACAATAAAGCTGTGTCTACGTAGGAAAACAAAGCCAATATATAAACAAGAGGGTCTCCGCTCTCTACTCTCACAGGGTATCATTATTCTAAACCGTTTAACATCAGAGATCTGAACTCCAAAGTGGCTTTTCCTCCTGTGTGAAAACACGTGGCATCTTTATCAAAAGCCTTTCCCACAAAGCACTGCAGCACTCTCTGTCCCTCTTCACTGCATGGGAACAGAGCAGTGTGTTAATGCCTTGCGCCTACAACACCCGGCTGATAAAAAGCCTTTTCTGACAACCTTATCAGCCAAATAAGCTTAAATAAAACTGGGTTCTAATAGTCTAGAGACTGCTTGATCCTGTCTTTGTCTTTCAAAGCTCTGATACCTTCCTTCTCCAGTGATCTTGTACTTTCTTTGAGACAGAATTTTCAATCTTGTAGGCCAGCTAAGCTGTCATTAGTTTCTTTGTTGCTCCTTAGGGATTGTTTGCGTATATAGGCGCTGAGCCGAGCGGTTTGATAGCTGCTGGAAGCGGCTCCGGGTACTAGGAGGAGTGATGGTGAAATGTACAGATGTTTCAAAACCGTTTATTAGTCCTTTTACTAATGTGGGAGATGAGAGTTTGACAGCTTTCCCTTTTGGAGGGGTTACTGCAGTTACCATTGTCTTCAAGTAAAGCCAACTAGCTGTCAGAGGTGTCTGTCGTACCCAGACACACTCTAGATAATGCTAAATAATTGGCTGCACCTGCAACCTAAATAATTATATATATGGGTTTTTCACGCTCAACAGTTTCACGTGTGTATTAAGAATAGTCCACCACCAAAAGGACATCCAGCCAATGCTGTTTCAGTTCTTGACAGTTTCCCATGTGTATCAAACAGTTTCCTGTGTGTATCAAACAGTTTCCTGTGTGTATCAAACAGTTTCCTGTGTGTATCAAGAATGGTCCACCACCCAAAGGACACCCAGCCAACTTGACACAACTGTGGGAACCATTAGAGTCAACATGGGCCAGCATCCCTGTGGAACACTTTTGACACCTTATAGTCCATGTCCCGACAAATTTAGGCTGTCCTGAGGGCAAAATGGGCCGCAACTCAATATTAGGAAGGTGTTCCTAAAGTTTTGTACACTCAGTGTATATTTTTCTTCTAAGAGTTCTTAAATGTTAATCAAAGCTTTCAAACGTGTATATTTAATGATGAAATATTATCATGCTATAGAGCACCATCCCATGAGGAAAGTAACATTTCAGATGACTGTTGGGAGGGAGAAAAATAGACCAAAAATTGGGAAGCATTGGAGTTAACATGTCCATGCCGTGACGAATTGAGTCCGTTCTGAGGGCAATATATGTACTGTATATATATATATATATATTTTAAATTGCAGAACAACTGCATATATATTTACGTATGGAAAGTGTTACAAGCACCATGCTCACCAACTGAGCTACAGAGGACCACCTAATCACACTACAGTGGTTGAGATGTCGGCTTTCAGACCAACAGTGTTTCAAATGCCTTTCTTGTCTGACATTGATCTGCATTAAGGATAAACATGCACTATTGAGCACAGTTATTGTCAACTGTAAGTGACAGATTTGATATAAAAAGTGTTAGTCTTTTAAGAGGCACAGTGGGGAAAAGAGGGTTCATTTGATGAATAACCCAAGCAAGAATAAGTAATAATTCACAATACACACTAGTCTAAAGGTGTGTTGTATGAATAGTCTGGGTTAAAACTGAATGTATAACCATAACAGAAAATACAATATATTCTGTGCTTTGTAAGGAAAAATACAGTAGATAGTGAATCGTTTTATGAAAGACTTGCTTCCAGACAAAGGCTAGCTATGATTGATGGGCAATTTTATTTATACATTTTTAAAAATCAAGTTATGTATTAGCAAGAGGTGTAATTTAAGGCTAAAGCCCTGGGATAAATGAACACATCAGATGATTTAAAAAACCTTTGCCTTAGCGATCAAGGGAGCCGGGTAGGCCTTTATTTACGATGCCTAGTTCATCACCACCCACACTGATGCTTTGACAGAGAATCTATCTGATGGACTGATAGGTACTTTCTCAATTGCAAGTAACTTATGACTTTTCCCCTGCAAGAAGAAAATGAACAGGTACTGTATTCTGACTTTTACCCTGTTAGAAGAAAATGAACAGGTACTGTATTCAGACTTTTACCCTGTTAGAAGAAAATGAACAGGAACAAGCCTTGTTCAAACGACAGTAGAACTGTGCACCAATCTCAATTCACATAGGTAGTTATATTTATTTAATATATTTAGGCAAACCAACCACTTTCAATACAACATGCAATCCCAGTTACACATACAGTAGTAAAGACAATAGTGCGATATAGGTTGTTTGCAATTCATTCTGACTTGATTCTGGAAATTGCATGAATAAAATAATATATTTCAATATGCATTACCCAGTTCTCTTTGCCTTTAGTTTGTATGAATACGACAGCATGTTTGTGCTGTGGGATCACCTAAGGGACTTTATAATAATAATAAAAAACAGTTGTTCTGAACAGTCCACGTCTGTGCCCCAAATAGCACACAATTCACTATCTAGTGCACAACTTTTGACCCGGACCCATATAGGCACATAGGCAATATGGTACCATTTGGGACGCATCCGGCCATGTCTCAGAGTCACAGAAAACTAGCAGCAATCCCACTTCCTATCTTACTATTGAAAATAACCGACATGAAAATCAAGCTCTAAATCCAGAAATCTTTGTTTCAAATAATACATATTGGACAGCAAATATCATATTCCCCGGGGAGTACACAAGACACCACATTTCCATAACTCCATTAGCATGTCCATTCTGAGCAACATAAGCACTGTCTGCTTAATTTTTTTATTTAAACTTTATTTAATTAGGCAAGTCATCCTCGTACTGACAGAGAAACAGATGAACAAAAGGCTGGGATTTTGCATTCTCAATCAGAGAGAGAACAACCAACGAGGGGTGATGTTGCTAGGGTTTTAGATTCTCAATCAGAGAGAGAACAACCAACGAGGGGTGATGTTGCTAGGGTTTTAGATTCTCAATCAGAGAGAGAACAACCAACGAGGGATGATGTTGCTAGGATTTTGCATTCTCAATCAGAGAGAGAAGAACCAACGAGGGATGATGTTGCTAGGGTTTTAGATTCTCAATCAGAGAGAGAACAACCAACGAGGGGTGATGTTGCTAGGGTTTTAGGGTTTTAGATTCTCAATCAGAGAGAGAACAACCAACGAGGGATGATGCTGCTAGGGTTTTGCATTCTCAATCAGAGAGAGAACAACCAACGAGGGGTGATGTTGCTATTCTCAATCAGAGAGAGAACAACCAACGAGGGATGATGTTGCTAGGGTTTTAGATTCTCAATCAGAGAGAGAACAACCAACGAGGGGTGATGTTGCTAGGGTTTTAGATTCTCAATCAGAGAGAGAACAACCAACGAGGGGTGATGTTGCTAGGGTTTTAGATTCTCAATCTCTAGGGTTTTACATTCTCAATGAGAGAGAGACAACAACCAACGAGGGATGATGTTGCTAGGGTTTTACATACTCATCAGGGTTTTGCATTCTCAGAGAGAGAACAACCAACGAGGGGTGATGTTGCTAGGGTTTTAGATTCTCAATCAGAGAGAGAACAACCAACGAGGGGTGATGTTGCTAGGGTTTTAGATTCTCAATCAGAGAGAGAACAACCAACGAGGGATGATGCTGCTAGGGTTTTGCATTCTCAATCAGAGAGAGAACAACCAACGAGGGGTGATGTTGCTAGGGTTTTAGATTCTCAATCAGAGAGAGAACAACCAACGAGGGGTGATGTTGCTAGGGTTTTACATTCTCAATCAGAGAGAGATGTGAGAGAGAACAACCAATGAGGGATGATGCTGCTAGGGTTTTGCATTCTCAATCAGAGAGAGAACAACCAACGAGGGATGATGTTGCTAGGGTTTTGCATTCTCAATCAGAGAGATAACAACCAACGAGGGATGATGTTGCTAAGGTTTTACATTCTCAATCAGAGAGAGAACAACCAACGAGGGATGATGCTGCTAGGGTTTTGTATTCTCAATCAGAGAGAGAACAACCAACGAGGGATGATGTTGCTAGGGTTTTACATTCTCAATCAGAGAGAGAACAACCAATGAGGGATGATGTTGCTAGGGTTTTACATTCTCAATCAGAGAGAGAACAACCAACGAGGGATGATGTTGCTAGGGTTTTGCATTCTCAATCAGAGAGAGAACAACCAACGAGGGATGATGTTGCTAAGGTTTTACATTCTCAATCAGAGAGAGAACAACCAATGAGGGATGATGTTTCTAGGGTTTTACATTCTCAATCAGAGAGAGATGTGAGAGAGAACAACCAACGAGGGATGATGCTGCTAGGGTTTTGCATTCTCAATCAGAGAGAGAACAACCAATGAGGGATGATGTTTCTAGGGTTTTGCATTCTCAATTAGAGAGAGACGTGAGAGAGAACAACCAATGAGGGAGGATGTTTCTAGGGTTTTGCATTCTCAATTAGAGAGAGACGTGAGAGAGAACAACCAATGAGGGAGGATGTTTCTAGGGTTTTGCATTCTCAATTAGAGAGAGACGTGAGAGAGAACAACCAATGAGGGAGGATGTTTCTAGGGTTTTGCATTCTCAATTAGAGAGAGACGTGAGAGAGAACAACCAATGAGGGATGATGTTTCTAGGGTTTTGCATTCTCAATTAGAGAGAGACGTGAGAGAGAACAACCAATGAGGGAGGATGTTTCTAGGGTTTTGCATTCTCAATTAGAGAGAGACGTGAGAGAGAACAACCAACGAGGGGTGATGTTGCTAGGGTTTTGCATTCTCGATCAGCTAGGGTTTTACATTCTCAATGAGAACAACAACCAACTGATGTTGGGGTTTTGCATATTAGGGGTGATATTGCTAGGGTTTTACATTCTCAATGAGAGAGAGACAACAACCAACGAGGGATGATGTTGCTAGGGTTTTACATACTCAATCAGAGAGAGAACAACCAACGAGGGGTGATGTTGCTAGGGTTTTGCATTCTCAATCAGAGAGAGAACAACCAACGAGGGGTGATGTTGCTAGGGTTTTACATTCTCAATCAGAGAGAGAACAACCAACGAGGGGTGATGTTGCTAGGGTTTTACATTCTCAATCAGAGAGAGAACAACCAACGAGGGATGATGTTGCTAGGGTTTTGCATTCTCAATCAGAGAGAGAACAATCAACGAGGGATGATGTTGCTAGGGTTTTACATACTCAATCAGAGAGAGAACAACCAACGAGGGGTGATGTTGCTAGGGTTTTACATTCTCAATCAGAGAGAGACGTGAGAGAGAACAACCAACGAGGGATGATGTTGCTAGGGTTTTACATTCTCAATCAGAGAGAGAACAACCAACGAGGGGTGATGTTGCTAGGGTTTTACATTCTCAATCAGAGAGAGAACAACCAACGAGGGATGATGTTGCTAGGTTTTTGCATTCTCAATCAGAGAGAGAACAACCAACGAGGGATGACGTTGCTAGGGTTTTGCATTCTCAATCAGAGAGAGAACAACCAACGAGGGATGATGTTGCTAGGGTTTTGCATTCTCAATCAGAGAGAGAACAACCAACGAGGGATGATGTTACTAGGTTTTTGCATTCTCAATCAGAGAGAGAACAACCAACGAGGGGTGATGTTGCTAGGGTTTTACATTCTCAATCAGAGAGAGAACAACCAACGAGGGATGATGTTGCTAGGGTTTTGCATTCTCAATCAGAGAGAGAACAATCAACGAGGGATGATGTTGCTAGGGTTTTACATACTCAATCAGAGAGAGAACAACCAACGAGGGGTGATGTTGCTAGGGTTTTACATTCTCAATCAGAGAGAGACGTGAGAGAGAACAACCAACGAGGGATGATGTTGCTAGGGTTTTACATTCTCAATCAGAGAGAGAACAACCAACGAGGTATGATGTTGCTAGGGTTTTGCATTCTCAATCAGAGAGAGAACAACCAACGAGGGATGATGTTGCTAGGGTTTTGCATTCTCAATCAGAGAGAGAACAACCAACGAGGGATGATGTTGCTAGGGTTTTGCATTCTCAATCAGAGAGAGATCAACCAACGAGGGATGATGCTGCTAGGGTTTTGCATTCTCAATCAGAGAGAGAACAACCAACGAGGGGTGATGTTGCTAGGGTTTTACATTCTCAATCAGAGAGAGATGTGAGAGAGAACAACCAATGAGGGATGATGCTGCTAGGGTTTTGCATTCTCAATCAGAGAGAGAACAACCAACGAGGGGTGATGTTGCTAGGGTTTTAGATTCTCAATCAGAGAGAGAACAACCAACGAGGGGTGATATTGCTAGCGTTTTACATTCTCAATTAGAGAGAGACGTGAGAGAGAACAACCAATGAGGGATGATGTTTCTAGGGTTTTACATTCTCAATCAGAGAGAGAACATCCAACGAGGGGTGATGTTTCTAGGGTTTTGCATTCTCAATTAGAGAGAGATGTGAGAGAGAACAACCAATGAGGGATGATGTTTCTAGGGTTTTACATTCTCAATTAGAGAGAGACGTGAGAGAGAACAACCAATGAGGGATGATGTTTCTAGGGTTTTGCATTCTCAATTAGAGAGAGAACAACCAATGAGGGATGATGCTGCTAGGGTTTTGCATTCTCAATCAGAGAGAGAACAACCAACGAGGGGTGATGTTGCTAGGGTTTTACATTCTCAATGAGAGAGAGACAACAACCAACAAGGGATGATGTTGCTAGGGTTTTACATACTCAATCAGAGAGAGAACAACTAACGAGGGATGATTTTGCTAGGGTTTACATTCTTAATCAGAGAGAGACAAAAACCAACGAGGGGTGATGTTGCTAGGGTTTTACATTCTCAATGAGAGAGACAACAACCAACAAGGGATGATGTTGCTAGGGTTTTACATACTCAATCAGAGAGAGAACAACCAACGAGGGGTGATGTTGCTAGGGTTTTACATACTCTCAACGAGGGGTGATGTTGCTAGGGTTTTACATTCTCAATGAGAGAGAGACAAAAACCAACGAGGGGTGATGTTGCTAGGGTTTTACAATCTCAATCAGAGAGACAAAAACCAACGAGGGGTGATGTTACTAGGGTTTTACATTCTCAATCAGAGAGACAAAAACCAATGAGGGGTGATGTTGCTAGGGTTTTACATTCTCAATCAGAGAGAGACGTGAGAGAGAACAACCAACGCCGGGTGATGCTGCTAGACAGAGCTGGAATGAACTGGGAGGGGATCCACTGTCACCAGCAACTAGCTACAGTATTCACCATTAAAACTAGTCATGTTAAACTCTTCATAACACTTGCAAACATACAGCCCCTCTACGTCTGTGAAATGTGCCCTTCACATATAGCCTAGTCCACACTATGACTAGTCTGGTATTGTCTTTCCATCCACACCACCAGAGACCAAGACCAATAAGGACTCTTGGCTACAGGACATCTAAAAGAGAGCAATTTCACCAGCAGACTATAAATGAGGCAGGTGGGATGGTAGATACAAATCTGTG